>NC_138167.1:61256742-61872542 GCF_964165515.1 Mesoplodon bidens | reverse complement strand
TTCTGTCGTTAAGTGTTGTCCCAAGTGTAGACAGTCTAGAGTCAAAGCACGTCCCAAACCAAAGGCTTTTTATGCTAAAGATAAACAGCGACAGCACCTCCAACTACGGGACTAAAAATTAAGCCCCTCTCCTTTTCACTTTGCCAAGAGACATTTCTCACATATCCACTGGTCATTCAAGGGAGGCAAAGAACATATCCTTTAAAACAGGGGTCCCAACCCCTGGGCCACGGACTGCTGCCGGTCCGTGGCCTGTTAGGAACTGGGTTGCACAGCAGGAGGTGAGCGGCGGGTGAGCGAAGCCCCATCTGTATCGACAGCCGCTCCCCATCGCTCGCATTACCGCCTGAGCTCCGCCTCCTGTCAGATCAAGGGCAGCATTAGCTTCTCGAAGGAGCGCGACCCCTACTGTGAACTGCGCATGTGAGGGACCTAGGTTGTACGTGTGAGGGACCTAGGTTGTACGTGGGAGGGACCTAGGTTGTACGCTCCTTATGTGAACCTAATGCCTGGTGATCTGCGGGGGAGCTGAGGCGGTGATGCTAGCTCCGGGGAGTGGCTGCAAATACAGATTATCATCAGCAGAGAGGTGTGACTGCACAGAGACCATAATAAATCAGTTGCTTGCAGACTCGTATCAAAACCCTATCAGTGAGTGGCAAGTGAAAACAAGCTCAGGGCTCCCACTGATTCTGCATTATGGTGAGTTGTATAATGATTTCATCATATATTACAATGTAATAATAATAGAAATAAAGTGCACAATAAATGTAATGTGCTTGAATCATCCCCAAACCATCTCCCCACACACACTCTGGTCCATGGAAAAACTGTCTTCCACAAAACCAGCCCCTGGTGACAAAAAGGTTGGGGACCGCTGCTTTAAAAGACTCAGGCTAACCGGGTATTTGTTTTGTATCCCATCAAACACAAGACTCCCTTTTTAGGGACTTCCCTGGTGGTCCAGTGGTTAAGACTCCGCACTCCCTATGCAGGGGACCCGGGTTTGATCCCTGGTCAGGGAACTAGATCCCGCATGCCGCAACTAAGAAGCCCGCATGCCGCAACTAAAAGAGATCCCACATGCCACAACTGAGGCCCGGCGCAGCCAAATAAATAAAAATAAATAAGTAAATATTAAAAAGGTGGTCCCTCCCAAGTGAGCTGATGCTCATCCTGCATGGCCTGGACTGTGCAGAGGGTCCTCCCCACGCTGGGCAGCCCCTACCTCGGTCCCCAGACACCCTGACCCCTCGTCTGCAGGTTCACCAACAACCTCTCAGCTCCTGCTGCAGCCAGCTGGGCCCTGAGGGGCCTCCTTGTGCTTCTCTCCCCCCGACACCCCGGCCCGGTCACCGCACATGGAAAGTAAGGACACCCTGCCCTGCCCCCAGCGGGCCTCGATCTCTTTACCTGAACCGAGACAACAGGCGGGAGGGCCCATCAGGCATTCTGGCTCTGGTGCTCAGTCTGCCAGGGCCCTCTCTGAGCTTCACCTACCTGTCTGCACAGCAACAGTGACAGGCTGGTTGAATTCTGTATCTTTCTTGTCCATCTCGGCTCCCCCAGGATGGCTGTGACCCTGAGGATGTTCTGCTGCCCAAGCCAAAACCAGGAGGTGGGGAACAAGCTGCCAGATCAGCCCCGACGCCAGGAGGGCGCAACGTCAGGCAGAGGGACGTCAGGCCCGCTCTCGGAAGAACACCTGGCCCAAAGCCGCGCAGCAGCAGCAAGAGGACAGACTGGAGGGCTGCCGATCACACCCAGCACTGTCTCCCCGCCCACGCTAGCCCCCGGAGGGTAAGAGCCAGGACCAAGGCCTGCACTGCACCCACAGGGCCTGGGCACAGGCAGCCTGGCACCCGTGCTGACGCGGGGGCCACCATCTGCTGTCCCCAAGGCTGGGCGAGCAGGGGCCGCCCAGAGCTGGAAGTGAGAGGGTCTTGGAGGGAGGAGCAGCCCGGGCCACTCAGTTCCCAGGCCTCCCCGCCCCCAGCTGCAGGACAAAGGACCCCTGCCTCCCCGGCTCAGCAGGCAAGCCTGGAGTCCCAGCGAGAAGACAGGCCTGGAGAATCACCAACCAGCGGGCACCCGGCCCCAAGCCCCGTCTGAGGCTGGATCCTCTCTCAGCAGCTGGCACACCTGGGTGCCAGGAAGCCGTCACCCGCCACTCACCTTTCTTCCTGTTTGTACCAATGCCAATGATTCAGAAAGTTTTCCATGGCACTTCCATGATAGTCCAGTCGTTAAGAATACGCCTTCCAATGCAGGGGATGCAGGTTCGATCCCCGGTCAGGCAGCTAAGATCCCACAGGCCGTGGGACAACTAAGCTCACGCGCCACAACTACTGAGGCCACGTGCCGCAACTACAGAGCCCGGGCGCTGCAACTACTGAGCCCACACGCCACAACTAGAGAGAAGCCCATGCGCTGCAGCAGAGGATCCCGCATGTCGCAACTAAGACCCGACACAGCCAAAAATTAAAATAAATAACAGAAAGTTCTCTATGAGTTTGGTAAACATCTGTCTGCCACCTGCCACATCCACCTATGGTCCTAGTCCTGCCTTGGGGGTCAGACAGCAGCCTCTAAGAAATGGCCTCCCAGGTTGGCAGCCAAAAGAAGTCATCCAAATGCAGAAAGCTTCGCACAAATGAAGAGGCCCGTTGCAAGCTATTTATAAGAGTGAAAAACTGGATCCAAGCTAAGTTTCCCACAAGACAAAACTGATTAAGTAAATTATGGCACATCCACTCAACTATCCTGTATCATTTAAATAATGTTTAGAGTTTGAACAACACTGAAAATGTTTTAGGAATTTTAAGTGAGAAAGCATGATTAAGAAACTTTATGCGTAGAATATCAAGTATTCTTTAAAGGGGCTTTAAAAAGATTGGAAAGCAAGATGCTGCAAAGTTAATAGTGTGACTGTGTGATTGGAACTATGAGTAATTTTTTTCCATTCTTTATATTTTCCAGTTCCTATATTGTACATGTAACTTTTTTTTTTTGCTGTACACGGGCCCCTCACTGTTGTGGCCTCTCCCGTTGCGGAGCACAGGCTCCGGATGCGCAGGCTCAGCGGCCATGGCTCACGGGCCCAGCTGCTCCGCGGCATGTGGGATCTTCCCAGACTGGGGCATGAACCCGTGTCCCCTGCATCGGCAGGCGGACTCTCAACCACTGCGCCACCAGGGAAGCCCATGTAACATTTTTTAATTGGAAAAAATTTGTCTGGGGATTTTGATGCTGTTTTTTTTTAACAAGCGTCCTGCTCGGGGCTTCTCTGCAGTGGCCTCATGGCTCGGCTGCTATTCCTGAGCCCGCCCAGCCCAGTGAAGGAGGCAGATGTAAATGAGCCAGCGCTGCAAGGAGGGGGCACAGCTTGTGTGAGGCCTCAGGGCAGGGGCAGAGCGGGCACTGGCGCCCAGGCCAGGGGAGGGGGCAAGGATGCCAACACAGCTGATGGCCCTCTCGCTTTGCCAAGAATCCCTGCAGCCATGACCCTCAGTCTCCTTAGAGTGCGAGGTCCAGCGTCCTCAGCGTTCTCTGGAAGGATGCAGAGTCCCTGCCCTGTGAGAGGACCACACCGGCAGCGGCCCGGGCTGCTCCAGCCCCAGAAACGGATAGAGGCCGGAACCCACAGACCTTAAAAATAGGCGCAGGAACCGAAAAGAGACACCACTGCCACTCTAAACGGCCACACTTCCTCCCCGCTGCACTGCCCCAGAACCAGCTCTGCCTGCCTTGGGGACGGAGGGCCCAGGGCCCCAGGGGAACCCAGAAAAACTGGCCCCAGCCACTGCAAAGCAGTCTGAACTTCAGAGCTTGAATCCAACGCTAATTCCATGTGCGGGCACTGGGCCAGATGTTTGTGTCCTTTATAACAACAACAGCATAGAGGGTCAACACCGTGCCAGGGCTTGTGCTGGGTCTGTTCCTGCCGCATCTCCTGCAGTCCTCACGGGGCGGCATGAGGCTGTGCCTGTCACTTCTCAGACAATTTCCATGACCCTACAGACTTTGTTGTCTCCACTTTACAGATGAGGACCCAGAAACTCCAAACGGTGGCGTGCTTAGGCCCCCGGTCTTCCCTTCCAGCCACACCTCCCACGAACATCCCCCGCCCACCACTACGCCCAGCTACACTGCACCGAGCAAGACAGAGGGCTGGGCCGAGCGTGCAAGGTCCTCTTCCCGATTCACAGGGGGATGTCAGGTGCCTGGCACGTGTAGGTGTTCAGCACAGAGGCGAGGCTCACAGGAGGGCAGTCTCCCCCGTACTCCTCTGGCTCACTCCAGAACTCTCTGCAGGATGGCTACTGGCACCTGACATGCCTCGGCTGGAACCCCAGGAAGCCCAGTTCTGCTACCTCCCAGCTACGTGACCTTGGGTGAGTCACTTTCCCCTCTGAAGCTTGGTTTCCTCATCTGCAAAATGGGCTGATAACAGAACCTGCCTCCATAGGAGGTGCTGCTGCAGGTCCAGCGCGGCTGGCACACGGCACGTGAGCAGCATCCCTGGTGCTAACGGCCTCTCCAGTGCTGGCTGGTCCACAATTCAAACACCCGCCAAGCTGCCAAAGGCCAGGCCAAGCGAACACCAAAGTCCCAGCCGGGCATTCGGAGCCCCAAACACCGCTCCAGCCTCAACTCCCACAGCCAGGCTTCAAGCCTCCCTGCTCCTCCAGGCAAGTCCTGCCCACCCTAACCCCCTCTCAAAGGCCACGCCTGCACAAACCCCCCTGGTCGGCCAAGGTGGCTCCCTTCTCTGTGCCCCTCACAACCTCTCACACCTCGACTTGGGCCCTTCCTCAGCCCACCTCGTGCCAGGCAGCTGAGCACACCTATGGTGGCCAGGCCACACGCACCCGAGGACAGGTGTGAGGGCTTCACCCCTGCTAAGAGTTCAGACAGATTCTGCCACTTACTGGCCATGGGACTGGGGCATGTTACTTCACCTCTAAACCTGTGCTTCTTCACCAGGACAAAGAGAGCAGTTTAATGATACCTACCTTAGAGGATTATTTTGACGATAAAAGGAAATGGTGAATGTGAAACACTCTTTTTGTCCCACAGCACTCCAAAGAGAGAGAAAATTCCCCAGGCCACCTAAAAGGGGGCGAAAGCCCAAGAATAAACAGCTCTAAAATGCTCAGCCTTGGGGACTTCCCTGGCAGTCCAGTGGTTAGGACTGGCACGGGTTCAATCCCTGGTCAGGGAACTAAGATTCCGCAAGCCAGCCGCGGCCATGGGAAAAAACAATACAGTAAAATAAACTGAAAAAATAAAATCAAATAAAACGCTCAGCCTAGGCAGGGCCCAAAGACAAGCAGCACGGGGAAGGCCCCTCCACTCACAGCGCCCCTCCGCCACTCAGACCCGGGTCGTGTCCACGTGACTTGACCAAACGCCAGGGGCGTGCTGCCCCTGTTGAAGGGAGCCTGCCCACACAGCATGCGTGCGCTGACGTCCAGGGCCCATTAGAAGGCCCAAGCCCCAGGAGGAAGTGTCAGGCAGGCTATCTCCACCTTTGGTCCAGACGTCTGCATCACACAACATTTGGGCATTGGACCACCTGATTCTTCCCAACTCAGAGATTCTGGAGCCCTGCTCAGGCCGCCTCGGCCATCAGCCTGGCTCACCTGTTACCTGGAATCACAGGCAGTTTCCTGTGGATAAAACACCAAAATCCTGCTCAAAATCCTGCACAGCCCTGGCTGCTTTCAGCAGGATTTTTACTTCAGCCAAGTCACCTGTGTATCTGGCTCTCTCTCCCCACTCAACTGCACCCACACCCCATGCAGCACAGATCAAGGCTGATCCCCCCACCTGGCACAGAACAAGTCCTCAAAAAAATGCTTCTACTGCAGAGGCCACAGTAGACAAGATTCAAAAATCAGGTTTGCACCTCCAAGATAGTTTTCATCATGCAACCAAGAGACAATGCGGGCAGGGAGAAGGGGGTAGTCGCTTTCTCTCATCTCATAGACAGACACTGTGACTCAAATGATAACAGCGGGACTTCCCTGGTGGTGCAGTGGTTAAGAATCTGCCTGCCAATGCAGGGGACACGAGTTCAAGCCCTGGTTCGGGAAGATCCCACATGCCGCGGAGCAACTAAGCCCATGCGCCACAACTACTGAGCCTGCACTCTAGAGCCCATGAGCCACAACTACTGAGCCCGCGTGCCACAACTACTGAAGCCCGTGCACCTAGAGCCCATGCTCCGCAACAAGAGAAGCCACCGCAATGAGAAGCCCACACACTGCAACCAAGAGTAGCCCCCGCTCGCCGCAACTAAAGAAAGCCCGCGCACAGCAACGAAGACCCAATGCAGCCAAAAATAAATGTATAAATAAATAAATTTATTTTTTTTTAAAAAGAGGGACTTCCCTGGTGGTCCAGTGGCTAAGACTCTGTGCTCCCAATGCAGGGGCCCCGGGTTCAATCCCTGGTCAGGGAACTAGATCCCACATGCTGCAACTGAGACCCGGCGCAGCCAAATAAATAAATAAATAAATAGATAGATAGATAGATAGATAAATAAATAAATAAATAAATAAAAGAAATGACAACAGATTGTCCAGGGTCAAGCGTCTCCCCCAGTGACTCCCTTCCACCTTCAAAACAACCTGAGGTTAGTTCTGAACAACCTAAGTTTTAATTAAACAACAACAACAAAAATCTGGGAGGTTTAAGTTAATTCATAAATGTAACAGGTTGTCCCAGCTGCAAAGTGGAGATGAGCGGGCAACATGGTGAAAGTGCTTTGGGGAGGGCATTCTGGGCTCACGCCTGGGTGCTCGGGCCAATGATTCTGTCCTAACTCTACCCTGGGCGTGAAGTCACTGTTTAGCTTGTCCCTCTCTGAACATCACATTTCTCATCTGAAAAATGAAAGAGACAGCAACGTGAGCCCTTCTAAGACTTTAAGTTTCCAACTTCCTTGCCCATCCACACCCTTCATTCCCCAGTCCAGAAAGTAATCCTCTCATTCATTTGCTGAGTGTGCCCTGGGGCTCTGCTCTGCATGGGCCCCATGCTGGGCACTGAGGAGACTCAGACTTGGGCAATGCCCTGGGGGGGGTCACCTGCTAACTGGGGAGACAGCCACACAGACCATCAACAGTGCCACAGTCGTCCGTTCGTCCACCGGACGCGAACCCGGTACAAAGAGAGCACAGGCAGCAGGACAGGGGGCAGAGGAAGGGTCCCCCGGTGGCAGCATTAGCTCTGAGGCCTGAAAGGAGCCCTGCACGTGCTTGCAGGGCAGGTTAAGTAGGAGGTAGCTTTCCAGGCGCAGAAAAGAGCAGAAATAAAAGTGCAGCACATCAGAGCACTACAGGGACTGAGTTCTGAGGGGCTGGGGGTGGTAAGATGGGAAAAGCTTGTGCGTGAGGGGGAACTAGAGGCAGGAGGGGAGACACAGCAATAGTGCAACCACCAGGCTGTGCTCTTGGCCTACTACGGGCAGGTCCCTTCCCCAGATGCAGCGCAGTAGGTGCAGCAAGGCCTGGTTGGGACATCTGGGGGGACAGGCACTGGGGTCACACTGACCAGGGGTCAATCCCAGCTATACAACTTCCTCGCAGGCTGCCCCTGAGCTAGTCTCTGGCCTCTCTGAACTTCAGGCTCCTCATAGGTGAAGTGGAGATAATGTTCCTATATCTGGCAAGGTCAGTATCAAATTGACAGAGCCTCCATAAAGCACTGGGCACATACTGAGTGCTCAGGAAATACCACGTGCTACAGCAAATTATTGTTCTTAGGGGGTGGCAGTGCAGGCTCCTGGGGGCAGGGACTGTCTAACAGGGCAGAGAGATGCTCAGAGGACAGTAGGACCGTGTTGACAGGGGAGTGAGGAGGGGTGCCCGGAGCTGCTGAGCAAACAGGGCTGAGGGGCCTGAGCAATGGTCCCTCCGACCCCTCCGCTCTCAGACACTCTGTGCCAGGTGACAGGTGGCCTGCCAGGCCGGCATGCAGCCGGGCACACAGTAGGTGCTCAATGAACATGTGCTGAATGAATGAATGAGGACCCTTCCATTTCTGCTCGAAACTAATTAGTGACACCTTTTCAGAAGAGACCAAAGAACCTCTGTCCTCGTCCACCCCGGCCTGTAGACACCCTACCCCCACCCCCATGCTTGAGGAAAGCTTTGTTCCAGGGCAGGCTGGACTGAGACCGGCTGAGGGGAAGTATCTTGTACCAAATCTGCCTCCTGCAAAAAGGAGAACGCAAATTTATTTCCTCTCGTCTTCCAGCCTCCAGGGTGTGGCCTGCTGAGGGGCCTGGAATGCCTTGTGACCTTAGGTGGGGATGCGCTGGCTCTTTGGGACTCAGTTTCTCCAATGGTGAATGAAAGGGAGTGGGTCTGGCAGAATCTCCAAGGCTGACATTCCCTTCTCCACAAAATGCTGTCGCCCCCTCAGACAGCCCCAGCCCAGACTGGGGATGAGGGTGGGGCTGGGGGGTGGCTGAGAACGTGGTATGAAGTCATTCCCGCAGGAAGAAGGGAGGGGTCTTTTCAGAGAGAAAACGGCCTCCTCGGGCTTTAGTCTGAACACGATCCGTCAATAGCCATCACTTCACGGAGACCCCACCTACACCTGGAGCCCCAGGCTCTCGCAAACCACACGGGGCACCTCCACCCCACGTCACCGGCCCATCTAGGACTTAGGGCCTCCTTAGAGCAGCATCACACCCAGAGAGGCGGCCGGCCCCGCTCCCGCTGCCAAGCGGGTGGGTTCAGGGGGCGACGGTCCAACAGGTCCCCAGTTAGAGCCAATGTGCAGAGAGAGCGGTGCGGGAAAACAAAGGCTTCAGGACGCCGGAGACCTGCCCTCCCGGCGAGGTGGGACGGTGGCCGGGGCAGCTGGCAGGGAGGTCTGCCCGGAGCCCACGGGGCCCCGGCCCTGCCATGTCGGGCTCCGGGTCTCCCCAGATCCAGCGCCCGCACTCCCTGCAGCGGCACTGAGGCCCCGGGGAGAGCTTCTTGGAGAAGGAAGAGGCCTGGCGGAGCCACGGAGGGGAAGGAGGGAGACGGGCAGACGCCTGGATGGACAGACAGAGGGAGACGCCGAGTGACCCGGGAGACAGACACACAGGGACGAGAGCGTGCCGGACCGCTCTTGGGACCAAAATCAGAGACGGAGACGCGGAGGCACAGGAAACAGCCGGACGCGGGGAGCCGGGGGCGTGAGGGGGATGCGACACGCAGGGAGCCCCAGAGACACACGCAGAGACAGAGACGCGCAGAGACACCCAGAGGCGCGCACATCCCGACGACGCGGCGGCCCCGGCCTCGACCCCGGCCGACCCCACTCACCGAGGCCGCAGACCTCGCGGCGCAGGCTGAGGCGGCCGCGCTCCTCGGCTATGGCGCGCAGCATGTGCTGCAGCGAGCGCTCCTCGGCCTCCGCGCCGCCCGCAGGCTCCGGGGAGCTGGCGGCAGCGGCGGCGGCGGGGAGGGCGGGCGGTCCGGCCCGGAGCCCCGCGGGCGCGGGCGCCGAGGCGCAGGCCCGGCCCGGCGGCCGCGCGGAAGCCATGCCGGGCCCCGGCTCATCGCCCGCGCCGCGCCTGCGGGGGCCCCCGGCGCGCCCCGCCGCCCCCGCCCCGGCGCCGCCCGCCGCGAGCACCAGTGAAGCCACAATCCGCCTTTGTGCGCGTCGCTGCCGCCGCCGCCGCCTCCGCCGCCGCCTCCGCCGCCGCCTCCGCCTCCTGCCGAGCCCAGTGAGGCGAGCTCACCTCCGCGTCGCCGACACAGCCCGCCCGCCTCCAGGCCGCCGCCTGCCCCGCCCCGCCTCGCCCGGCCCCGCCCCCGGTAGCTACCCGCCCCGCCCCTGCCCGCCCTCAGGCCACACCCCAGCCATCCAGGTCCCGCCACCGCCCTCCAGGCCCCGCCCCTGTCACCTAGACCCCGCCCCTGGCACGCAAGGCCCCACCCCAGACCCGCCCAAGGCCACGCCCCGGGCCGCCCTCCTTTGACCTCCGGACCCGGACCTACCGGGCTGGCTCCCTTCCCCACCCTCCAATGCCTGGTCCGCTCCGGCCCCGCCCCCCCAAGCGTCTAGCCTCAGGTGACCTCCGACTCCGGCCAAGCTCTTCCTCAAATGGCTCTCGGGATCCCGCCTCGACCTTCGCCGGCCCCTCCACCCCGGCGCCCACTTTCTTCAGGCCCTCCCCCCAAGGCCGTCCCCAAGACCTACCTCGGCCCCTGCACCCCCTCGGGCAGTTTGGCGTCTCTGAGCCCCTCCCATCGCCCCTTCCGGGCCGTACCCCCCGCCCCCGCCCCGCCTCGCCCCGCGAGAGACTAACTTTGTCCCCTGCCCTCCCCATTGCCACCCTCCTTTTCTCCTCAGTCAAGTTGTCAGGACCGGTTTCCCCTGGGAACTTCCTCTTCAGAACCCAGAAAGAGGTCAGCCTCCGCCATAAAGAGGTCTCATGGGGGGACGGTGGCAGAGCCCTTCCTGCCCCCAGACTCCTCCACCTGGCGCAGTGCAGGACGTTGAGAAAGGCTCTGAGCCTGTTTCCTCGGCTGTACGATGCGGTCTCGCTCCGAGTGTTAACTAGGTATGAGGGTGTTGAGGGGTGGAGAGGTATGAGGTCAGCTGGGCACATGCTCCTGATGAAGGCCAAGGTCCAGTGGGCATCCATCCGCGTGTGGCCTCCACTGAGAGAGGAAGATCTAGGTGAGAGGCAGCTAAAGGCCCTTCCCAGACCTCAGGCCCCATGGCCCATGTCTAAGGACCTGGGAGATGCAAATAGAGGGAGAGTGCTGAGATTTCCCAACTAGCTAAATGGCCAAGGACATCCCCCTGCAGTCACACTAGCCTCCGTCCACAGACCCATCAAGGAGGGGCCTGCCTCCAGGCCCCACCCCCCTTCCCTTCTCCCCCATCCTTGTAACACATGCTTCCTCATTTCCTTGGGGTCCCAGAGTCACCTCCTCTAAGAGCCTGCCTGACAGCCTTACCTAAAACACCAGCTTCCCTCCCCTCTAGCCCTTTACCCTGCTTTATTTTTCTTCACAGCACAGCACTTGCCTCCGCTGACATCCCATTATATAGTTATGTGTTCTGTTCATTGTCTGACTTCCCCACTGAGGAAGGGGTCTGTCTTCTGCACAGCTGTGTTCCCTGTGCCTGGAACATTGCCCCGCACAAAGTAGATGCCCAATAAATACATGTGGGATGTGCAAATGAAGAATGAATGAGAGGCCTGATAGGGAAGCAGGGAAGTGGAATAGGCAGTAAGGGGCTGTGGGGTATGGCAACTGCCCTGGAGGAAGAAATGGGTGGTCTGGATCATGTTTCAGGCCTCGTGGCTTGTTTTGTGCCACCAGGCCTTGCATGCCTCAGGGCAGGGTTGGAGGCTGACACCTCTGTGTCCCCAGCACCAGGCACAGGGGAGGGTAGGGGTTGGGAGGCTCTGTAGAGAAGTGTGGAGTGAGAGAAGTAATGAAGCCAATGACCAGCCGTGCGTGTGTGTTCTCCTCTGGGCCTGCTTCTGCATCTGTGAAATGAAGACACTGGCCTGAAGGCTATGGCCTCTGGTTCTGAGTCCGGACAGCTGGGATTTGGGCTGGTAAAATGGGAAATGGGAATGGCTGAGCAAGGGCCCAGAGGCTGGCAAGTCCAGGAGTCATCTCTCTCTTTGTTCCCCAAACTCCACCATGACCCTGCCTGCCCCACTGCCACCCCTTTGCTTGTGCTCTCCCCCTTGCTGGAAATCCTTTCTTCTCCTCGGCTGTGTTCATCTTCGGGACCCACTCTCCCTGGGAAGCCTTCTGGTTAGGGCTGGTCAATGCATTTGTATTCTTATCTCTTTCACAAACTCCCTCCCCACACCCCCCAACACACACACACACACACACACACACAGTTACCTCCATAGATTCTGTGCCAGAGGACCCTCATCGAATCAACTCATCCCATTTTCCCTGGCATCCAGCCCAGGACAGGTGCCAGAAAATATTCGTTGAATGAATAAATGAACAGCACTTGGGCTCTTTCCTTTTTATTCAATCATACTCCAAGTATTGCCCACATAGGAAATTTTTTTTAATATTTATTTGTTTGTTTGTTTGTTTATTTATTTGGCTGTGTCGGGTCTTAGCTGCAGCACTCCGGATCTTTTGTTGTGGCATGCAGGCTCTCCAGTTATGGTGTGAGGGCTCCAGAGCGTGTGGGCTCAGTAGTTGCGGCACACAGGCTTAGTTACCCTGCGGCACTTGGGATCTTAGTTCCCCGACCAGGGATCGAACCTGCGTCCCCTGCATTGGAAAGCGGATTTTTAAGCACTGGACCACCAGAGAAGTCCCAGGAAATTTTTTAATGTCAACAAATGTTGAATAATATTTTGGACTTGAAGTTGGCACGAGCAGGGCTTCTGGGGTCCCAGGGCACATTCTGTTTCTTGATCTGAGTGCTGATTTACATTGGTGTGGTCAGTTTCTAAAAATCAGACTGTAACTTTTTGAGTTATGCACTTTTCTGTATATATGCAGAATGTAAAATAGAATTAAAAATAAAAAGATTTAAAATCCTTGAAAAAATTCTGGTTTAGCCATATTCCCCATGACAGTGAAAATGTTCTTTTCTGCAAAGAAGTGAAATGTATTTTTTAGAGAGACCACTGAGGGGAAAAGAAGAATACGTAGGCAGAACAATGGCCCCCAAAGATGTCCAACCCCAATCCCTGGAGTCTGTGAATATATATTACCTTACATGGTAGAAGAGCCTTCGCAGATGTGATAAGGTTAAAGATATTGAGATGGAGAGAGTATCCTGAATTATCCATGTTTGCCCAGTGTAATCACATACATTCTTAAAATTGGAGATTTCCTGGCCGTAGTCAAAGAGACGTGACAACAGAAGAATGATCAGATAAATGCAACGCTGCTGGTCTTGAAGGTTAAGGAAGGGGCCACAAGTTAAGGGATGCAGGCAGCTTCTAGAAGCTGGAAAAGGCTAGGAAACAGCTTCCCTCCTAGAGCCTCCAGAAAGGAACACAGCCTTGCCTGCGCCTTGATTTTAACCCGGTGAGTGCCACCCATCCCCACCTCCTCCAGACGTATTTCTAACCCATGGAACTATAAGATAATAAATCTGTGTTGTTTTAAGGTGCTTACTTCATTAGTTTGTTATTGGCAGCAACAGAAAACCAAGACAATGGGCAAACCTGAGATGGAGGGAATCATGTAAGCTCTCCACTCCAACGATTCTTTCCCCAAGGTTTATTTTGCAAACAGCCCTAGAGCAGCAATAAGGCAAAGTTTAGCGAAAAGAAAAATCAACCACAACTGATCTGCTTTAATAGGTCTGTTGCTTCATTCCCCGACATCCTTGCCCTGTAGACCTGGACACCATCCTTGGGTATATGAGGGACAGCAGCATTGATGGTTCATGTCTTTCTCTCTAAACGTTTGGGGCTGATCTCATTCAGAGAGCCAGTCAGTGTTAGAAACAAATGCTGCCAGGGAGCTCTTCTCCCAGGGACTGGTCAGAGAAGCCGCCAGTTCTTATACGGGTGCCTGGCCGCCAACCTCCTCTTCTCTGAGCATTGTTTACTGCCCATAGAATGGCACGTGGGGCTGGGTGATCTCCGAGAACTCCCCTGGCCTTAGAAAAGACAATTAATTTCTGGGAGTAGGTCAGGAGTAAATAACCTCACCTGGGGTGGATGAACAGAAAGTCCAAAGGGCAGGTTCAAAGCCTTCCTCATCCACCCTGATAATCTGTTGAAACTTTTTTGCAGTCACATGAATGTGTTGTCAGCAGCTTCCCAGCCTGACTTCCCCCCTTCTTGTGACTCAGGTTCTTGGAATTCCTGTTCCTCAGCCTTCGTTTTCATCTGGAAAATTAAATCCAACCGCCCCCAGCTCAAGACTGCAACAGCTTCTCCAACACTGGGTGCTTCTCATGTGCTACCAAGGCCTAGGAGCAGCCTGTAAATGTTCAACAGCCTCCATTCTCCCCTCCTCTGACCCTTTCCACTGTCCGCCTGACACACGAAATATCTTCTCATCCTCAGCTGTTGGCAGAAACTCTATAACACTCCACTTTTTTTTTTAATAGATCTCTGCTAAAATTTCCCCAGAAGGGATAACCTTAAAATTATTATTAGACACCGACACACTGGGGAGAAGAAAGGATTCAGAGGTTTTGAAAAGAGGAAGTGCCTGATGGGGTTGGGGGCTGGGGAGATACATAACTAACGTTTCTTGAGGAACTGCTTTATGCCAGAAGATTCACAAATGTGGACAAGAATAATCCTGAGCCCCAGAAGGCAACTGGTGTCATCTTCTGTGTTAGGTGAGACAAGCAAAAACCAGAGAGGCTGAGTCACACTCAAAAATCACACAGCAAGTTAAACCTGGAGGCCAGATTCGAACCCTGGAGCCAGGAAGGAAGAGACAGCCACCCACACACCATCTGGCGTCAGCTCGTCCTCTTTCTGGTTTCAGGAGGGAAGGCCCATTGGAGAACAGACGTGGGATGACAAGTTTTGAAAGGAGAAGCCCTTCCTCATGGAGCTGCAGGGCAGCGGGCTGTTCCTGGGAAGAACAACTGGACCCCGGGATAAGGAAGAGGGGGAGTTGTGCTAAATGTGAGAGGGGGTGAAATAGGGAAAGAAGTTTGATCATTGGAGGGAGACCTGGGACCACACACAGTTTGAACCTGGGCAAGTCCCTTCTGCTCCAGAGCCCCGGGCCTCCCATCTGTCAAGGAGGAGGCTGAACTGTATGTCCCCTCGGGCCTGTCAAGCCCAGACATGATGCGAGGACAGGTCGGGTGAACCCGGCAGAGGGCTGGAGAGCCCGCCCTCCTTTTCCCGGCTCCTCCAGGCTCCTGCTCTCAGAGTTCCGGCTGAAGGTTGTTTTCCTTGCCCATGAACACACAGCCTTTGTCCCCTTGGAGCGATAGAAATTGTATTAGCAACCAACATTGTGTACTACTGCAAAATGCAAAAATAAAGTGACAAAATTAAAAAGATGCTTCACTAAATACCTACAGGATGTGACATCATGTCATCATTATTTTCAATGTGGTAATTATGAAAGTTTCACCGCAGTGGAGAACTCTCAAGTAGTGAGAATTCTGAGAATTCGGGGTCATTGATAAGAAATCAGAAATGAAGAGTTACTGGCATTTTATCTTATTTAGCAGACGTGTCTGCAGGGCTTGCTATGTGTCAGGCTCTGTCTTATGACTTTACAAATGTTGACATTGGACCCCATGACTTATAAAGGAATATCATTATCGCTTTCACAGAGGAGCCAGCTAAGGCCCAGAGAGGTTAGGTGTCTGCTCTAAGGTCATCAAAGGCAGAGTCAAGGAGCCAAGTCAATTCAAGAGCAAAATTATAAAAATCGTTTCAAAATCTATTTTGGAAAAAAAATTACATCCTATAAGGGTACATTCATGTTTGGGATGATGTGAGCAGAGCCTCCAAAAGCAAGAGTGACTGAGGCCAACAAATGCCTGAAAATGGTGCTGTCCTCCCAGACCCCAGCATGGGTTGTGGTCCATTGTGGGGGGCGGGGATGGGGGTGGGGGAAGGAGAAGGGAGACAGCTCTTCTTTTTTTTTTTTTTTTTTTTTTTTTTGCGGTACGCGGGCCTCTCACTGTTGTGGCCTCTCCCGTTGCGGAGCACAGGCTCCGGACACGCAGGCTTAGCGGCCATGGCTCACGGGCCCAGCCGCTCCGCGGCATGTGGGATCTTCCCGGACCAGGGCACGAACCCGTGTCCCCTGCATCGGCAGGCGGACTCCCAACCACTGCGCCACCAGGGAAGCCCAAGGGAGACAGCTCTTCTTAAACACCCAGCAATGGGCCGAGTTCATTGCGTCCAGCTCACTTAACCCCCACTCTAACTGCAGGATTGCAATTTCTTTCTTTTTTAAAAAAATTTAATTAATTAATTAATTAATTTTTATTTTTTGCTGCGTTGGGGCTTCTCTGTGGCATGCAGGATCTTTTTGTTGCAGCGCGTGGGCTCTTTGTTGCAGTGCGTGGGCGTCTCTCTAGTTGTGGCATGCAGGTTTTCTCTCTCTAGTTGTGGTGAGCAGGCTTCAGGGTGCGTGGGCTCTGTAGTTATGGTGCGGGGGCTTAGTTGCCCCGTGACACTGTGGGATCTTATTTCCCCGACTAGGGATCGAACACGCGTCCCCTGCATTGGAAGGCAGATTATTTACCACTGGACCACCAGTGAAGTCCCAGGACTGCAATTTCATCATCCCCATTTTGCAGGTGAGAAAACTGAGGCTCAGACATGCCAGGTGGCTGATTCACAAGGCCAGGGTGCAGCACAGCTGGGATTTGTGCCCCTGAGCCTTGAGAAGAAGGCAGTGACTGTATTTGTATACTTAGATCTCACTTCAGTGGGGTTTTTTTGTTTGTTTTTGGCCACTCCGGGTGGCTTGTGGGGTCTTAGTTCCCCAACCAGGGATCAAACCCCAGCCCTTGGCAGTGAAAGCGCCGAGTCCTAACCACTGGACGGCCAGGGAATTCCTCACTTCGTCATATTGATATATTTATCTAACACCTACTTTGCGAAGGCTCATTGCAGAATGTTTAAAGCCCAACAGCTGTTCACATCCACTGCTGTCCTTTTCTGATGGCAGTGTTGGGGACAGTGGTACATCCTGAGAGCAACAGGTAAGGGGCTGGATCAGAGAGAAAGTTTGGGCATGTTTGAGGCCCAGCCCCTGTGGAGACTCTCAACCCTTGGGGTTACAAGGTGCTTCACAATGAGACTGGGGTGGGTGTGTTAGTTTCCTGTGCCTGCCGTCACAAATGACCACAAACTGGGTGGTTTGCAGCAGAAATGTATTCCCTCATGGTTCTAGAGGCCAGAAATCAGAAACCAGGGTGTCATCAGGGCCGCACTCCTTCTGAAGGGAGGATCCCTCCTGCCTCTTCCAGCTCCTGGTGGCTCCAGGGAGTCCTTGACTTGGGGCTGTGTCACTCTAGTCTCTACCTCCGTTGTCACATGGCTTCCACGCCTCTGCGTCTCTGTGGCTCAAATCTCTCTCTACCTCCCTATTATAAGGGCACTTGACATTGGATTCAGGGCCCACCCTAAACCCAGGACTCTCTCATCTCAAGAGCCTTAACTTCATTACATCTGCAAAGACTTTGTCCCACAAAGTCACTCACATTCACAGGTTCTGGGTGGACATAACTTGGGGTGGGGGCACTGAGGGGCCACTGTTCAACCCCTTGCAGTGGCTTTTGCTACTTTTGCGGGTGAAGCATCCATCCATTCCATCCTCTTCTCACCACGGTCCTAGAATTTCCTCTGGGGCCCACTCAGCCCCCGTTTCAGTCCATGTGGGGTGAGCACTTGACCTGGCCTGCCTGTCAGAAAACAGCATCTCCCCGGCTGCAGCGATTGGTCCAGGGCTGGTCCAGTCGGAGCCAATCCCAGGACTTGGGTTGTCTTTGCAGTGGGGCTGCCTGAGGAGAGCTTCTGACAACCACCCGGGTAGCAGGAGGGGCGGAGAATGGAGTCCATACAGAGAAGAGCAGGGCTGAGGGACGGGAAGGGAAGCCCAGCCTTTCAGGTAGCGGAGCCAATACCCTCCCCTTCCCACCAGAGCCAGTTGAGAGGCATTTCTGTCCTTGCTTACCCGTGGGTCTGAGGGCAGGTTCACGATGAGCCCTCGCTTAACCAAGGGGAACATTTGGATGGCACGTTGGTTGTCAGGGCCCTCCTTACCAGAGATGAACTGTAGGCCCTGAGAGGCCTGGGGACCAACCTCCTCATCACACAGATGGGGGATGGAGGCCCAGAGAGGTGGGACCTGCCTGGGGTCACTCATGGGGTGCCCTCTGCCTAGAATGCCCTCTGACCCTCAAACTCAGCCCAGGCCCTCCCACGCTGGCTCTTCCTGCAGGCAGGCTGGCTGTCAATGAACTTGTCTTCCTGCTTAAGCCCAATCTGTCCTCCTGCACTCAAAGTGGCCCTGCTGAATCTGCTGCCACTGCTTGCTGACATTGTCTTCCTTCTTGGCGATGCACTGATTCATGCCTCATTAGGGATGGAGCTCCAACCCTTCATCTTGGGGTTGGTAGTTAGGATTCAGGAGGTCTGTGGACTTGAGTGGGGAAAAAAAATCACATCTTTATTCTCACAAACTTCTATCTTACATTATCTTTCCTTTCAATATGGTTGCAGGCTGCAGACCACAGAAATATCACAAACCGCAGTAGTATCTGCAACTTTGTCACCAGCACCCACATAGGACCCAGTAGCAGGTGAGTCAGGCTTGGTTCCTGCCCTCCCAGAGCTGCCCTGGGAGCTCAGGGAGTCCCAAGCAGGGACGTGATCTCAGACGTGAGTGTATAAGAAGGACCCCGGAGAATTGGTAGGGACTGGAGTCAGGGAGGCCAGTGAGGGGGATGAGGCTGCTGAAGGAGGCCTGGGGAGGGCCAGGAGTCCTGGGCTGGAGTTGTCCAGTGGTAATGGGGAAGAGGAGAAGACAGAGTGCAAAGGTCATGAAGAGGTCATAATGGCAGGCCTTGGTGGCCCATGTCACGTGCAGCCTAAGCCCCTGCCCCTCACCCTGAGGCGTTTCCCTTCCCCAGCTTCCGGGACACCACCCATGCCTCCACCATCAGCCGTTCCAGGCACTTTCAGAGTCAAATCCCCAAGGCTCCGTCCTGGGCCCATCTCCTCATGCCCTTGGCACTAGCCTCTGTCGCACACCAGCGACTGCCCACGTTGCCTCACCTCCAGCCCTCACCTTCCCCAGGCTCAGCAGCCTGCTCGGCAAGCTCTATTGGATGCCTGAAGGGACACCTAGGCTGTCCCTCCGGTCTCGTCCTCCTGCAGGCCTGCCTCTCAATTGCTCAAGTCAGAAATCGAGGAGTCTTTCCAGACGTCCCACTGCCTCACTCTCATATCTAATCCATCTGGCAATTTGAACCTCTAAACACTCTCAAGCCCACCCTCTTCACACCATCCCCACTGTCACTACCCTAATCCAAGCCCCTGATTCTTTCACCTAAACTCTTTAACAGTGTATTTGTTGCCTGTTGCTGCGTCACAAACCATCACTAATTGAGTGGCTTGTTGTCTCACAATTGTGTGTCGGAAGTGCAGGCCCAGCACAACTGGGCTCTCTGCTCAGTCTCACAGGCTGAAATCCTGGTGTCAGCCGGGGCTGTCGTCTCATCTGAGGCTCCAGGTCCTTTCCCAAGTTCATGTTGTTGTCAGCAGAATGCATTTCCTTGCAGCTGTAGAACTCATGGAAGCTGTGCCTTCAAGGCTACAGGAGCTCATCCTCCTGACTTCCTTGTCTTTAAAACTCCTGCTTTGAAGAGCCACCTGATTAGGTCTGGCCCACCTCGGAAAATCTCCCTTTTGATTAACTCAACTGATTAGAGACCTTAATTACACCTGCAAAGTTCCTTTTTGCCATCTAACATAACATAATTATGGGAGTGATCTCCCATCATATCTATAAGTTTCACTCACACTCACAGGGAGAAGATTATACAAGGCTACTGGTGGTCATTTTAGAATTTACCTGCAATGGACAGTGTCCTCATGGGCTTGCCCAGCCTGGGAGGCCTGGCCCCTCCAACCCCGGCTGGACAACCAGGGTTATCTTTTCTATCAGTCTGTCTGTCTGCCCATCTATCTATATAACATTGATCTATCTGTATTTCCTTCTTCTTTCTTTGCTATTCTTTTATTTTTCTGTTTAATATGAAATATTTCAAATAAACCCCAAAGTAGAGTGACTGGTATAATGGACACTCCTTGTACCTATCACCTAGATTTAAATAATTGTTAATTGTCTTGCCATTTTTCTTCATTTGTCTTTTTCCTTAATATTTTAAAGTCAATTTCAGACATGGTGATTGTTCAATCCTAAATGCTTCAGGGGCTTCCCTGGTGGCGCAGTGGTTGAGAGTCCACCTGCTGATGCAGGGGACACGGGTTCGTGCCCCGGTCCGGGAAGATCCCACATGCCATGGAGTGGCTGGGCCCGTGAGCCATGGCCGCTGAGCCTGCGCGTCTGGAGCCTGTGCTCCGCAACGGGAGAGGTCACGACAGTGAGAGGCCCGTGTGGAGCAAAAAAAAAAAAAAAACACATGCCTTCCACATGACCCAGCCATTCCACTTCTAGGATTTACCCAAGAGAAATGAAAGCACACGTTCATACAAGAGGTGCACATGAGTATTCATGGGAGCTTTATGTGTAACAGCTAAAAGAAAGGGAAAACAACCCATTGTCTACCACAGGTGAATAGATCAACGAATTGTCTATCCTTACAATGGAATGCTGTTCGGCAGTAAAAAGGAACGAACTCGATGCGTGTAGCCACAGGGATGAAGCTCAAAATAATTACACTCAGTGAAAGAAGCCAGGCAAGAAAAGAGAACAATCCATATGACTCCATTCACATGAAATTCCAAAAACTGCAATTGCATCCATAGTGACAGAAGCAGACCTGTGGTTGGCTGGGGGTGGAGTAGAAGGGACGGGAGGACGAAGAGGATGGATTACAAAGGGGCAGGAGGGAACTTTGGGGGGTGATGGAAATGGTCATTGTCTTGATTGCAGTGGTAGCTTCACAAATATATATATATATATATATATATATATATATATATATATATGTATGTATGTGTATATATATATATACATAGATAGATATGTCAAACTTGATATATATGTCAAAACTCATCAGATCATACATTTTAAACATGTGAGGTTTATTATATGTCAGTTATACCTCAAAAACCTGTAGATTAAAAATAGGGTGATTCCGGGCTTCCCTGGTGGCGCAGTGGTTGGCAGTCTGCCTGCCGATGCAGGGGACATGAGTTCGTGCCCCCGTCTGGGAAGATCCCACATGCCACGGAGCGGCTAGGCCCGTGAGCCATGGCCGCTGAGCCTGCGCATCCAGAGCCTGTGCTCCGCAACAGGAGAGGCCACAACGGTGAGAGGACCGCATACTGCGAAAAAAAAAAAAAAAAGGGTGATTCCAATTTTTTAAAAATCTGTATTTCTGATTTTACTTGAAAAATGTGACTGACCGGCTGCATGTGCCTTGCCCATCGGCCAGAGCAGAGGACCCAGGGCCCCTCTGGACCTGGCACGGGCTCCCCAGCTGGCCTTGGTCCCCACCTGCCAGTTTTCTCTCCACTTCTTGGCTCCCCGGCCGCTGAGTCTGTGGCCTGGGCAGAGCTGGGGGTGGGGGCAGTCGCCAGGGAGCTGGGGGTGGATTTTGAGCAGGGGACACAGATTTGTTCCTCCAGGTCCTTGTCAGGTGGCCCAGCAAGGCCCCTCTCAGTCTGGCTGCTGCTGAGGGTTGTCAGGGGCAGTTAAGGAGAGCCTTAAATGTCAGGCTTTGGACTTCACCCTAGAACAGCGACAGCTCCCTTAATTCATGACAGACATCACATCCTAGAATGCAGTGCAGTATCATCACCCTGTTTTACAGAAGATCCTAGGAGGGGGACCGTCTGAAGGGGTGAGGCACAGAGGGTGGCAGGGGGTGTGTGGGAACCTCTTTGGTCATTATTTCTGGGTCTGTGATGCAAAGCCCGGAGCCAGGCTGGCCTGGAGTCGCTGTGAGACAAGCTCTGCCTGCACGCCTTCTCCCCTCTTCCTGAGGGGCGCAGGGGACTGGCCTTACACAGGCCCACCGCTCAGTGCTTCGACTGGTCCAGTTGTCGGTAAATATTTGGAGAACTGGCCTGCATGGCTTCAGCCGCATCCCTTCCCCTCTTCCCTGCCTTGGTTTCCCCACCTCCAAGGGGGAGGAAGGCTTGATGCTTTCCAGGGGCCATGATATTCCAGGATTCCTTGAGGATGCACCTCCTCTTCACCACTTCCTCCTCAGAGCTGCTAATTACCGAGATCAGAAACATGACTCCTTGAGGGTCCATCCTGTGACCTAGAATTTGCCCGAAGCTCTGTGCTCTGGTGGTCCAGCCAAATCCACTCTGGGGGAACTTTGGGGCCCCAGGAATCTTGGGGAGTCAGGGGACTCTTTCACCTTTGACTTCTCACTATTTCTGTGCACTGAACCAGTAAGAGAAACGGACCCTATTTCCCTCTGTGCTTTGGTCTCCAGGAAGCTCAAGGCACTTCTCCTTGTCTTCAGGAACAATGGAGGATCTCCCGTATCTACTCCTGGCTTTGCTTCCTTTTGAGCCCTAAGGAATGAGGTGGGATGTCTAGACACACTTGTCCACGTTGGGTCCCTCCTGCTGCCACACGGAGGGAGCAGCAAAAGCAGGAAGACCTGGAAGGATTTGAGCGGTTATCCCAGGAGAGACAGAGAGAGCCAAGGCAGCAGACATTTCAAGTTAAGCCTTGCATATGGCAGAATGACTTCCCCAAACCTCAGTATGTGATCATTTCTTCATCATTAATTAAAACTGCTTTACGACTGCGTTAGTATAGAGACAAATATATCAAAGTTATACGCTAAAATATTTCCTTCCTCCAAAAGCTCGTTCTCTTTCTTCTGATTCGAACAGAACTGGAATAAGTCAGCCTGATGGGTCTGGCCCATTCCCAGCACCGCCACCACCCCGCCCGGTCCCTGTCCGACCCGCGCGCGGGCGCCGCCAGGGGGCGCCCGACACCAGCGCGCGGCCCCACTGACAGCAGGAAGGAGACAAGGGAGGGGCCAGCGCTCCGCAGGCAAGGCGGTACTCTGGGGGCTCCGGTCCATTCCCTACAGTCCCCGCTGCACCAAAAACCCACTCCATGCGCCTCATGGCCCCTCTTCGCCCTATAAGACCCAGTTGAGGTACCACCGCCTCCAGGAAGTCCTCTGGGCCTCGGGCTGGGCCAGGCACCTCCCTTGAGCTCCCAAAGCTCCCTGGGGCCCTGTCCACACTGTCAGTCACTGTTTCCTTCTCCCAAGACAGTGGACGGTGAGTCCTCAGGCAGGGATGGGCCTGGGTCACGTATGACCCCAGTATGGCCACTTGGGAAATGGTTTTCAGGTGAATAAATCTGCGAGCTGGGAGGCCCACGCAGCTTTCCTGGGTGGTCGGTGGTGGAGGTCCTGGCCCCCCACCGCACGCATGCTTAGGTGGGCACAGATGCTCAGTAACTGGGCTCCTTGCCTCCAACCCCAACCCATCACCTCTGTCTGTAACTTCTGAGGACTGATTATTCCTCTTCCAGATCCGGGGTGGTGGGGGGACTTGCCCTCCTAGCCAGCAGGCCGCCCTGAGCCTTCCCGCTGGGTGAGCTCTGTATCCGACGCTCATCGCCCCGCCCCCTCCACGGCCCCACAGCAGACCCTGAGACTCCGAGACCCCAGCGCCAGGGTTTCCCCTGGACGCGGCCCCCTGTGGGCTCCTCCCTGCACTACAGCTTCCCCCTCCCTGTTTCTCACGCTTTTCACGGCCACACTTCTGGAAAGCTCTCCCCGTATTTCACCTCCTCCTCACTCTTCCGCTGCTTCCTGCATCCTGGCTAGCAGCCCCTGATCCTCTGAGCCGGCTGGCATAAGGCCCCCGGGGGCTCCCACGTCACCAAGTCTAATATGCGCTCATCAGCCCCGAGCTATGTGGCCTCTGGCAGCACATGGCACAGCTGGTCATTCTCATCCCTTGGTGTCCAGCACGCTGCACGCTCAGGATTCCCCTGCATCACCCCGAAGCGGACCGCTAGAGCAGACGACCCTCTCCTCCAGGTGCTGTATTTTGCCCAAAGCTGAAAGCCACCCAGAACTGAACTACTGTTGTATTACCCACCCGAATGGGAAGCAAAAGGGGACATGGCAGTCGCTGTCCGTTAAGTGACTGCTTACAGGCTACACAGAGTGTGGATGACATATGCCTTAGAGCAGAGTTTCTCCAACTCGGCACAGTGGACCTTTGGGATGGGATCATTCTTTGCTATGGGGGGCTGCCCTGTGCATTGTAGGATGTATATTGGCATTTCTGGACTCCACCCAGTGGATGCCAGCAGCACCCCTCCCCATCACCCTGGTTGTGACAGCCAATAATGTCTCCAGACAGTGAGAGGGGTTGATTTATTTATTTTTTGCTTTGTTTTGTTTTTTAATGAAGTATAGTTGAACTACAATGTTGTGCTAATTACTGTGGAAGCTAAGCAGGGTGGGGCCTGGTTAGTACTTGGATGGGAGGTTGATTTATTTTTAACACATTTGTTCATGTGATCCTGGAGGCTTGGTAAGTCCAAAATCTACAGGGCAACTGGCAGACTGGAGACTACAGAAGAGCAACAGAGAAGAGCTGCAGTTCAAGTCCAAGGCCATCTGGAGGCAGAATTCCTTCTTGCTCAGCAGAGAGAGGTCAGTGTCAGTCTTTTGTTCTGTTCAGGCCTTCGACTGATTGGATGAGGCCCACCCACTTTACAGAAGGTAATCTGCTTTACTCAAAGTCCATTCAATTTAAACGTTAATCTCATCCCAAAAAAACACTTTCACAGAAACATCTAGAATAATGTTTGACCAGATATCTGGCCACCGTGGTCCAGCCAACTTGACACATATAATTAACCATCACAAAGGGTTGCGTAAAAAGGAACTTCTTATAAAATCCTGAACTTGATTCAGTGGTTTTCTTTTCTTTTCTCCCATATGAATCTGGCAGAGTTCTTTTGGAACTATTTTATTGTATTGTAAGTGAAAACAACTAAGTATATATGTTCATATGATAGGAGTCAAGATTTTCAGTTAAGAACATAAGTAACAATTATAGAATCAAATAATGTAAGTGGGAGTACTCTAATGTTGGAACTATATTGGAAATATTGACACAAACTCATGATTTGAAATAACTACATTAGCAATTATTAATGATGATATATAAATATCTTCCTTATCCCCACGTGTGGGCCAGGAGTCTCCTGGTAAACCTGGGCCATCCTGATGAGTCACAGGGCAAGGAAGCTTTAAGTATCACTGTGGGGGGCTTCCCTTGGTGGCACAGTGGTTGAGAATCCGCCTGCCAATGCAGGGGACACGGGTTCGAGCCCTGGTCCAGGAAGATCCCATGTGCCGCAGAGCAACGAAGCCCGTGCGCCACAACTATTGAGCCTGCACTCTAGAGCCCATGAGCCACAACTACTGAGCCTGCGTGCCACAACTACTGAAGCCCGCGCACCTAGAGCCTATGCTCCGCAACAAGAGAAGCCACCGCAACAAGAAGCCTGCGCACCGCAACGAGGAGTAGCCCCCGCTCGCTGCAACTAGAGAAAGCCCGTGTGCAGCAGCAAAGACCCAACGCGGCCAAAAATAAATTTAAAAAAAAAAAAAAAAGGTTCACTGCGGTCATGTCAAGAGGACACAAGAGCTTACTTAAAGGGCCTCCCATTGGCCAAAGATCTGGCAGTTTGAGCACTAAAAGAAGTAAATTGACTGTGCTTGATTGAAACACGTTCAATCTATGAAATACCGTGACTCCATAGTGACACATAAGATAAAAAGTTACCATAATATTCCCAGAAGGTGACCCTAATAGAATGTACTTGTGACTCTTATCATTCATTTAATTATTATACTGATAAGGAATACATTTGTTTGAAGACATTTTCCAACTCAAGGCGAAGACTCAATGGAATAATCCAATATTTCATAATTTCCATTAATTGTAAATTGGGACTTGCTTCATAATCATCTCTGGGGAGGGGCAAATGGGTGTGAGTATAGACAAAATAATTGATGAAATAGCTAATAATTGTTGAAGCTGGGGGACTGGTACTGGAGATTCATTGTTTCTTTGCTCTACTTTTGTAATATATTTACAATTTTCCAGGATAAAAAATTATTTTACGTCAGGAGGATGGATGGAACAAAATTGGCAAAATGCTGATCACTGATGAAGCCAAGTGATACGTATATTCTATTCTTTCTATTTCTGTTTGTGTTTTAAATTTCCATAGCAAAAAATCATCTTTTCTGGGAATTCCCTGGCGGTCCAGTGGTTAGGACTCGGCGCTTTCACTGCTGGGGCCCGAGTTTGATCCCTGGTTGGGGAACTAAGATCCCGCAAGCTGCGTGGTGTGGCCGCCCACCCCTGCAAAAAGAAATCTTTTCTCAGTGTTCACATTTGATAGAGTCATACATCATTAGAATCTAAGATTTACAAGCTAAGCTCAAAGGCTGGGGAGGACACCCTTAGGTGATCACTGCTCCAAGGTACCTTCAGCCATTGGGCACGGACCAGGCAAAGACCAGGCTCTCTCCGTGTGTCCCTCCCGACTGCCTTTCCATCCTTCCACCCTGCCTGTGCCCTCGGACCTCCATGGGCTGCACTGATGGGCTCCTTTCCCTCTGGTATTCTAAACCCCCCAGTGGGGTTACTTGTCTGCAGTAAGACTCTGCTAAACAAGGAAATGCCCAGGACTCATTTATTTATTTATCAAGTACTCATGATATGCACCATCTCATTTAATCCTTGCCTGCCATTGAGTCCTTGTTATATACATTAGCTTATTTAATCCTTAGGGCAGATCATGAGGGAGAGATTAAGATCATTTGCAAATAGGACACAGTGCAAGGTACAGTCAACGTGCCCAAGGCCACAGAGACTGATAGCAAATCTGGGGGCTTGACCTGAATGATAGTCTGTGGGGGACTATCCAGGGACCCTCCCACCCACCCAGAAGTTCACAGAGTCACATGACCTAGCTTTTCAGGCCTTTTAGAGTGGTGACCATTAGAGGATTGGGTAGGATGAAAACAGGAAATGGAGAATTCATTTGAGAGCTGAGGTTACTGGCAGGGTGTTCAAATTCAGGCACTGCTACCCAAAGGGCAGCGTCAGAAAAGACCAGGTTGGAACTGCTCTATATCTGTGCTGGGAGAGGCTGAGAAAGGGCCGGGCCTGCAGCCTGCGTGTGGATGGAAATGGGAGCAGAGATGGGACAAGAGCACAGGCTTCTGAGATGACCCTGCTGGGGCCTGACTGGCTGGCTGCACTCAGCTCTTCCCTCCAGGCCTCGGTGTCCCCACCAGACCGCAAGGGGGTGGATTTGGATGTGCTCGCAGGCCCCTCCCGGCTGGCCGGGCCGTCCCGGGATGGATGGGACCGGGAGCGGGGCTGAGCACCAGTCAGATCAGGCAGAGGCCTGGAGTCCAGCTCCCAGTGCCCGGCTATTTGTTCCCTAGGGCTTGGGGAGGCCCCACCCCATCCCCTCCATCCATAGCCCCCAGCCCTCCTGAACCCCTGAAGCACACCCTCTGCGAGGCAGAGCCGGCAGCCTGGGGTGCAGGAGACTTGGGGAAAGGCACTGCAGCTGGGAACCCCTGTTCTCTCCTCTGTAAAGTGGGGGTGACGCCAACCACCTCCCCAAGCTCCTGCAGGCATGAAGGGACGTGATGGAAGGGGGAGGAGCCTGGGAGCTGTAAAGGGCCCCCCTTCTGCTCTCACCCTCCAGGCTCTGACCCACAGGTTTGGCCAGGGGGAGGGGCCCCTGGGGAGTGACCGGTTGCCCGTGGCCATGTGACAGAGAGAGAACAATTCTGAGCCGACCCAGGCGTTTCAGGGCCCCCCACGCCTGCCAGCTTCCAGATCACACAGACAAGGAGAGATTAATGTCTAATCTGGGCTCCATTCCAGAGACGGACAAACCAGTTTGTCACTGCTCAACCGGAGAAGGCTCACCTCGCCCACCACAAGGCGGGGGAGGTGGGGGGGTGGGTGTGACGCCAGAGCACCCCTGACCCTCCTCTGCCCCACAGTACCCCCTTCGGCCTTGACACCGGGGCTCCAAAGAGCTCCTCCAGGACCCGTGGGTCTGACGGCCCTCAGGCCGCTGTGCCCGCACAGGACTGGGCAGCTAGCTGGCGGCGCTGGGGGATGGTAGTTACTCTCAGGTTGTAAATCAGTCCCCGCCACGCCCCTCCTGCCACCCTTCCCGTGTCACGGGCTGGGAGAAGCTGCCACTGGCTCCATAAACTCTCCGAAGCCCAGGGATGGGGCCCTCGTCAGAGAACCGGCCTCACAGACCTCAAAGTGGAGACGACGGGCGGCGGGAAGATCCCCAGAGTCTGTCCACGCCTCCGAGGGGCTGGGTGGCTTAGCCCAGCCACTCGCCCTTTCTGGGCTCCAGAGCCTCAACTGAATTAGAAGGTCGAAAACTGACGTCTGGATTCCCTCTCCCCTCCAAACCGGCTCTTCCCAACGCCTTCCCCGTTCGCTTAAGGGCAGCTCCATCCTTCCAGCTCCTCGAGCCAGAGCTTGGGGCCACCCTGGACTCCTCCCTTACCCACACCCTACATCCAGTCCATCAGCAGCATCCTGGTGGCTCAGCTCTCAAAATACGTCCATGGTGTGAACACTCCTTCTGCCTGCAGTCATGCCAGCCGGCCGCACGCCTCGCTACGGCTCCTTCCTGGAGGGCGTCTGGTGTTAACCGAGATGAACTTGGCACCTTCAAAGAGCCACCTCGCTTCTACTTATATTCATTAAAATGTTTTTTTTTTTACATTTTGATTTTTATTAACTAGCACATTTTTTATTAAATAAAAATTTTTTATTACATAAAAACCGAAAACATCTCCACTAGGCTATACCAAATTATAAGGATAATAGAAAGTGCCGGTTTCCCCACACCCTCCCTACTGCTGTTATTCTTTCTTTTTTTTTCTTTTTATTTTTGGCTGCATTGCATCTTCATTGCTGCGCACGGGCTTTCTCTAGTTGCGGCCAGCGGGGGCTACTCTTCATTGCACGGGCTTCTCGTTGCGGTGGCTTCTCTTGTTGTGGAGCGCGGGCTCTAGGCGCGCGGGCTTCAGTAGTTGTGGCACGTGGGCTCAGTAGTTGCGGCAGATTCTTAACCACCGTGCCACCAGGTAAGTCCATCTTTTTTTTTAAATTGAAGTATAGTTCAGTTACAATGTTGTGCCAGTCTTTCCTGTACAGCAAAATTCTTTCACGGTGGCGCTTCCCTGGTGGTGCAGTGGTTGAGAATCCTCTTGCCGGCACAGGGGACATAGGTTTGAGCCCTGGTCTGGGAGGATCCCACATGCCATGGAGCAACTAAGCCAGTGTGCCGCAACAACTGAGCCCGTGTGCCACAACTGCTGAGCCTGTGCTCTAGAGCCCGTGAGCCAGAACTAAAAGAGAAAAAAAAAAAAAAAAAAAACACTGGACTGGTGGTCCAGTGGTTAAGAATCCGCCTTCCAGTGCAGGGGACACGGGTTTGATCCCTGGTCAGGGGAACTAAGATCCCACATGCCGCGGGGCAACTAAGCCCACACACCGCAACTACTGAGCCCATGCACTCTGGAGCCCGTGCACCACAACTAGAGAGAAGCCTGTGTGCTGCGAGGAAAGATCCTGCATGCCACAACCAAGATCCCATGTGCCGCAACTAAGACCCAACGCAGCCAAATAAATCAATTAATTTTTTTAAAAACAAAATAACATAAATAAAATTTCTTTCACTTATTCATTCATCAAACACTGCTGGGCATGTGCCCTGTGCAGGGCATGGGCGTCACTGTAGCAAAGAAGATCCTATCACAGCCCGGGATGGGCTCTTACTCTGGGGTTTGAGGGAGCAAGACACATCGCCGGCATGATGTCATCATAGTAGCCATGGCATGTGTGGAGAGCCATGGAAGGAAGCCTTCCTGGAGGAAGAGGGATTTGGGCCGGGCCTTGGAGGACAGGTGGCTTCCATGGAAGAGTGTGGAGCACAGGTACTCTAAGCAGTGGGCACAACATGTGCAAAAAGGCCTTGGGCAGCTGTCTGAGGGCAGCAGTCAAAATCAGTCTTGAGAAAACATCAGTTGTTGATATCAAAGCTGGGGGACGCTGCAAAAGGCCGCATCTTTGGAGCAACAGAGGGCAAGAGAGAGTGTGGTGAGCTGGGGGACATGCCAATGTTCAGGGGGGCTAGTGCCCCGAGTTGGGGGAGAGAGGGAAGGCGGAGAGGTTAGCGGGAGCTAACCAGCCATGTGAGGCCTTGGATGCTGGGGTAAGAAGCTTGGACTTCATCCTGAGGACGGTCAGGGCCCCTGAAGGGTTTTACATGAGGAAGTGACGCCCAGATTTGAATTTTAGAAATGCCACTCTGGTTTCTGGGGGAGAGGAGACCAAGGAAGAGGCAGGTCTGTGCAGTGGTTAGGGCATGGATGATGGGGTCCCATGACATGGGTTTAAAATCCTCTCCCTACTTCCTACCTGGGGGACACTGGGCATGTCTGTCTGTCCTGCATAACAGCATCAGGCACTGTGCTGGGGTTAAAGACAAGGTTCCTGCCTCCACAGAGCTCACAGTCTAACAGGCTCAACCTCTTTGAGCCTCAGTTTCCTCATCTGTAAAATGGAGGTAATAATAATACCTGCCTCTCAGACTGGTTATGATAAATGAGTTAACGTGAGTAAAACACTTAGCGCAGTCCTCGACACATAAGGGCAACTGTTGTTATTATGTTATTAGTCCAGGCAGGAAGGCATAGACAGAGCCAAGTATGTGTGTAATGGGTGAATGCTGGAGTCCTAACCCCCAGTACTTCAGAATGTGACTGTACTTGGAGACAGGGTCTTTAAAGAGGTGATAAGGTGAAATGAGGTCATTAGGATGGTCCTTAATCCATATGACAGGCATCCTTATAAGAGGTGATTAGGACACAGACACACGGAGGGAGACCATCTGAGGACACAGGGAGAAGGCGGCCACCTGCAAGCCAAGGAGAGAGGCTCAGAAGCAACCAGATCTGCTGACACCTTGATCACAGACTTCTAGGCTCCAGAATTGTGAGAAACTAAGTTTCTGTTGTTTAAGCCCCGCCTCCTCCCCCCCCCCCCCAGTCTGTGGTATTTGTTACAGCAGCCCTAGCAAAGCGATAGCATGTGCCTGGCAGCCGGAGCAGGACCAGAAAGGAACAGATGGATTTGAGTCACTTGGGAGACTGGTGTGGCCAGCACATAGTAGGCATTCAATAAATATCTGCAGAGTAAGGTTGGATTCTACCTGAGCGGGCACTGAAAGGAAGGCCTCTGATGGCCTGAGAAGGAGGGTGAGGGCTCTAACTGCCCACACTGCCCAGCACCCCAGTCATGTTCACCCCACCACCGCACTTCACGCCTCTGCTCTGCCAGAGGGTACCTTGAGAACCCCCAGTTCACTGAGAAAGAAATTAAGGCTTTGGAGAAAGAACCAGAGCCAAGGCCCTTCAGTGCACTGCTGGGGCTGTTCTGCAGGATGTGGGGGGCGGGGAGGAGGCTGGGGAACTCAGAGAGAGGTGAGGGCTGCTTTGCTCACATTTTATTTTGTTTCATTTTGTTTGAAAGTGACTTAATGTCACCACAGCTAAAAGCTTGGCTTCCAGGACATCTCAGATGTGGCCAAGACTAAGACCAAGTGCTCGCTGGGGTGACATCGAAAGAAAAGAGTTGTGGAAACTGGCTCAGGCCTCTCTGGCCTCTCTGGCCCTTGGAGTAACATTTCTGAGTCAAGAATTTCCAACCTATAAACTCCCCATGTTTCAAATTCAAAGGAGGTCTGTGCAGGGCTGGGTTTGTATAACCTTTCCCATTACAGAACTTCCTGCTCCGTGGCCTCCTAGCAAGCACGTAGTCCAGGCCAGGGTTCAGAAAGATGGTCTGTTGGATTGAAATACACAAACAGATTTAAAGTCAGATGGAACTGACATAGTGCTGTAGTTGATTATACTTCAAAAACAAACAAGCTCATAGAAAAAGAGATCAGGTTTGTAGTTACCAGAGGTGGGGAGTGGGGCTCGGAGGAACTGGATGAACTCAGTCAAAAGCTACACACTTCCAGTTATAAGTTGGCTAAGTACTAGGGTTGTAATGTACAACATGATAAATATAATGAACACTGCTGTATGTTACATATGAAAGGTGTTAAGAGAATAAATCCTAAGAGTTCTCATCACATATGTATGGAATCTAAAAAAAAAAACGGTCTGAAGAACCTAAGGGCAGGACAGGAATAAAGACACAGACGCAGAGAATGGACTTGAGGACACGGGGAGGGGGAAGGGTAAGCTGGGACGAAGTGAGAGAGTGGCATTGACGCATATACACTACCAGATGTGAAATAGCTAGCTAGTGGGAAGCAGCCATATCGCACAGGGAGATCAGCTCGGTGCTTTGTGTCCACCTAGAGGGGTGGGATAGGGAGGGTGGGAGGGAGACGCGAGAGGGAGGGGATATAGCTGATTCACTTTGTTATACATCAGAAACTAACAAAGCACTGTAAAGCAAGTATACTCCAATAAAGATGTTAAAAAGAAAATTGTTTTCCTACTTCTTTAATTTTGTGTCTGTGTGAGATGATAGATGTTCACTAAACTTACTGTGATAGTCATTTTATGATGTACGTAAGTCAAATCATTATGCTGTACACCTTAAACTTATACAGGGCTTTATGCCAATTATATCTCAATAAAACTGGAAGTAAAATATTAAGTCAGATGGAAGACTCAGGGCCCTGGAATGGGCCTGATCAAAAAGAGGAAATTTTTTAAAAATTGGTATTAGCAAAAGAAATTTTTGGAATGTCCACATGGGATGTTTGGGCTGAAGCAGGAGGACGCATTGGCCGGTGTCAGGGCCTCTTTGTCACCCCAGTTTCCCTCCACTGACACCAGCATGAGTGTCACCCAGGAAAACGACTCATATCTCCTGCACTTTTCCCTTCTTCAGGATCTGCCAAACAAAAGTCAGTACTTTGAAGTGGAAACTTGTTTATAAATCCAACACTTTTTTTGCAGAATGTTTCTGGGCCTCAGTAGATTATTATTTTAACATTTTCCCCCAAATATTTTCTCCATATTTGGGCAAGGCAAGAGGCTAAGGATTTTTGTTTGTTTTTTCATAAGAAACTGCAGCGTCTTGGAGAAGACAGTGAGTCCCTGCCTGCTCTCTCTCATGGGGGATTCTGGGCTGAGCCTTCAAGATCAGCTCTGCTGGCCTCTGACAAACTCTGGTTCACACACACACAGTCGCTGGACAAGAAATGTCAGTCCATAAAAATTCCTGGAGGAAAACCCCACCCTTTGCTCAAGAGTTCTTATCTCGGGGCATTTTCTGTTCCCCGGAGATAAGGATCTGTTCTTCCACTCTTGGCAGGTCAGAGCTGAGAGGCCATCAAACCCCCACGCCATTTTACAGAGGGGAAACTGAGGCCCTGGGAGGGGATCAGTGTGTTTGTGGCTGAGCATAGAATCTTTTTCTCCCAACGCTTTTACTTTGAAAAATTTCAAATCTATAGGAATGTTTCAAGAAGAGTACAGTGAATATGCATACTTACCAATTGTTAACATTATGCTACATTTGCTTTGTCTCTTATTTTCTCTGTTTCTCTCCTTAAGTACGTGTGTGAGTTTCAGATATCACGACGCCTCACCCACAACAGTCCAGCATGCATCTCCCTCTACAGAACTACAATAAGGTGGTCACACTCAGGAAGTTTAGTGTCTAATCAATATTATTATCCAATACACATTCCGTAATTCAAATTTCTCTCTTTGTCATGCTAACTACCACAGTATTCATTAGAGCTTCTTTGCTTTTACCCAAGAATTCATCAAGGGTCACTCAGTGCCTTTATACAATAGTTGTTATGTCTCCTTCAGTCTACAGCAATTCTCAGGCTTTTGCTTTGTTATTTTGTTTTTGCTTTTGCCTTTTATGACAGTACCATGTTAAGAGCATCCAGGCCAGCTGGTTTGCAGCAGATCCCTCAGTTTGAATGTGTCTGATTGTTTGCCGTTGATTCGATTCCGGTTAGAGTTTTTGGCCAGGAAATCCACAGATGATGCTGAGACCTTCCCAGAGCCATGATGCCGGGAAGCACGTGAGGTCAGTCCGTCCCATTATTGGTGACATCAGATTTGACTGTTTCATTAAGTTGGTGTCTCCAGATTTCTGTGTATCTTGTTCCCTAAAAATATTTCACCCTATGATTTTAACATCTTCTGAGATGATTCCTTCTCGAATCAGTTATTACCAGGCTGCTTGTAAAATAGTGATTTTTGGTTTTGTCATTCTCTCTACATTTATTCGTTGGTGTTCTTCTTTAAAGAAGAATGTTCCAGGGCTTCCCTGGTAGCGCAGTGGTTGAGAGTCCGCCTGCCGATGCAGGGGACACGGGTTCGTGCCCCGGTCCGGGAGGATCCCACATGCCGCGGAGCAGCTGGGCCCGTGAGCCATGGCTGCTGAGCCTGCGCATCTGTAGCGCATCTGTAGCCTGTGCTCGGCAATGGGAGAGGCCACAACAGTGAGAGGCCCGCGTACCGCAAAAAAAAAAAAAAAAAAAAAAAAAAAAAAAAAAGAAGAATGTTCCCTTCTCTTATGAAACGTTTTTTAAAGGATCAGTATTGGGACTTCCCTGGTGGTCCAGTGGCTAAGATTCTGTGCTGCCCATGCTGGGGGTCTGGGTTCGATCCCTGGTCAGGGAACTAGATCCCACATGTTGCAACTAAGACCTGACTCAGCCAAATAAATAAATAAATATTTTTAAAAAGTATCAGTATTGACACATGGATTTGGATTTTATCCAATGGGCTAAATACGTTACTTTGGTTATTTATTTTGTGCTCAAATTTCCCCAACCTGACCACCGGGGGCCCTTTCAAGCCCCTTCTGTGCCATCGTTCTTCTAGAGTTTCTTTACTTTCTAAGCTCCTCTGGACTTTCCCTGCCCCAGCCCTGGAGTCGCCATCCCTCCAGGGGCCCTGGTGCAGTTTGCTGGTGGATGAGGTTTCGGGTCCAAGAGTGCTAAGTGAGCTCCTTGCAACAGGCTGTCATCCCTTCTATGTCCTCTCAATAGACAGAGCTTGGGAGTCGTTTTGTTACTTTTTCATAATAATACTGCTAATTGAAAATACTCCCCCTTCCCCCACTCCATTTCCCCTTCATCCTATGGCGGGAAGCTGGGTCCTGGCAGCACCAGTCCTAGGGTGGCCCAAAGTTGCTTCCCAGCTGCTCTGTCTCCCACCGTCACCACTGCCTTACCAGTGAGGACCAGGGTCTCTTTGTCCTTAGAGGATTCTCCACCAAGGGAGCACAGGCAGGCAAGCCTGTTCCAAAGTCCCTCAGGTACAGTCCTTTTCTTCAAGTGGTTATACCACCAATGTCATACACAGATTCACTAGTTACTGTTGGGTTCCAGTTTAAAAATTTCCCATCCTTTTACTTTTATTTTTAAAATGTAAAATCTAAGGTGTACTGGGAGATGTGCACGCTTCCTGATGCTGAAGGGAACCATCTGGTCCAGGCGAAGACCCCAACACTATTTTCAAAAGCTCCCCCAGGAAGCACGCCTTGAAACCCTGATCCATCCCTTTTGAAACAGCCCTGGGCTGGGGGGCAGCACTCCTGAGCTCCACCAGCCCCGGAGCCCACCTGCAGCCTTGGCGAGTCCCTGGCCTCCCGGGGCCTTGGCCTTGCGCCTGTGAACTGAAGGGCCACACCAGGGGTCTTCAGACAGCTCAGAGACCCAGGACTTCGAGGTTTTCCATGACACCACTTTCACCCGTTAACCCGTTTCATCTTCACAAGAGCCCAGTGAGTGGCACGTAGTAGGGTTTCCATAAATAGAATTCCATAAAGGAAACAGCGTCCTCACTTTACAGTGTGGAAACTAAGGCTCAAAGAGGGAGTGGTTTGCCCCCAAGGTCTCATTAGGCAAGAGACGCCCTGAAAGCGCCGCTCCAGCCTCGGCACACAGTAGGAGCTTCGGTCAGGGGACGGGGAAGGTCCGGCGGGGATGGATTTGTGCCCTGAGCACCTCGCGGTCCGGGGGAGCCCGGGGCGGGGTTTATGCAAACATCCTGCGAGGAGGCGGAAGATTGGCTGGCTGCGGCGGGGGCGGGGCGCGCCCGGGGCCCAGGGCGGACAGGTGCGCGCGGCGGGAGAGGCGCGGTGCATGCTCGCCCCCAGGACCGCCCGCCCTGTTGCAGCTTCTCTCGGGCTATGCCTCCGCTCTGGGTCCTGCTGGCCCTCGGCTGCCTGCGACTTGGTTCAGGTAAACGGCGGATGAGAGGAGGGGGCTGTACCCGGGGAGGGCGGGCAGCTGTGTCCCGGGGCGTGTCCTGCACCCTGATCCTCCTGAAGGGTCCCCAGAGGAGTCTGGTTGGGAAGTGGCATCAGGAATGGGAACTTATTCCCTCCAGGAATGGGCACAGATGCCTGCTCTGTGCCAGGCCCTGTGCAGGCTCTGGGGACCCAGATATTAATAATAATAGCCAATGTTGGTTAATAAGCTGCTTCTGATGGGTATTCGAGGGCTCTGTGCTTGGTGCTACAAGAGACACACAGGGGACTGTGGGAGAGCAGAGAAGGGACGGGACTAGGCTCATGGTGATGCTTGGACTCAGGACACGGAGCGATATTTCATGTGAAGGGGCAGCATGGGCAAGTTCAGGGAGGAGGGGGGTGGCATTGTCTATCCTGGGAAACTCCCACCCATTGTCCATCGGTGTGACCGGAGCATGAGGTCAGGGGGTGTGCATGGAGGGGAGGCTGGAGACCCACGAGGCAAGGCCCAGAGCTTCAGGACCTCACTGCCCCTCCAGAGAGGCTGGACCGTGTTGGAGGGCAGTGGGGAGCCAGGAAGGGGCCCAGCAGGAGAGGGACGCAGTCAGATTTGCACGATAGAGCGCAGATAGAGCGCAGAGGATCGGGGAGGGCTGTTTCCTAGGGTCCAGGTGAAGAGGGTGGACTCAGACCGGTCTGACGGGGTGGAGAGATGCATAGGAGGGGCAATGGGGTTCTTGGTGACTGAATGTCTGTTGGGGGGAGCGAGAGAGAAGTAGTTCAGCTGGATTTCCTGGTTCTGGTCAGGATGGCTGGGTGGGGATGGGGATGCTGCCCGTGGCTGAGACAAGTTCCTGAGATGGTCCACAGGGAGAGTGAAACCCAGTGCCTGGCTCACCGCAGATGTTCAGTAACTGCAGAGGGGTGTGTGTGTGTGTGTGTGTGTGTGTGTGTGCGTGCGTGTGCACGTGCTCAGAGCGTGCCCGTCGGTGTGGACAGTTCTGCTGGGGGTCAGCTCCTGGCCTCATTGCTCCTCCAGGTGTGAACCTCCAGCCCCAGCTGGCTAGTGTGACCTTTGCCACCAGCAACCCCACACTCACCACCGTGGCCTTGGAAAAGCCTCTCTGCATGTTTGACAGCCCAGCGGCCCTCCATGGTACCTACGAGGTGTACCTCTATGTCCTGGTCGACTCGGGTAAGGGTCCTGCTTCCTCTGGGCTGCTCTGAAAGGGTCTTTGACCTGTCTGCAGGCAGGAGGGAAGGAGACAGGTAGAGGGGTGCTCCATCCCTGCAATTAAACCACCCACGCACCTCGCTGACATGCACTGGTGCCCGCTCTGTGCCAGCCCTGGGCTGGATAATTGCGGTCACAGACGTGCATCTGCCCTGGAGGGACATCCAGTCTAGTGGGGGAAATAATAACAGCATCAATCACTGTGTACTTACATTGTGCTTCGTGCTTCGCACACCTTTGAGCTAATAGTTAAAACCTGCCTGCAAGGTAACTGTTAGGATGCTCATCACAGGGGCAAATAATCGGGGCTCAGAGAGGCTGAGCAACTCATGGGAGCTTCCGGAGCTGGAGAGCAGATCAGATTCTCTGGTCCCCAAGCTCAAGTCCTGCCCAAGGCTTCCCGCGGTAGTTCAAGATCGGTGTTTGGGACGGAAGCCACGCATTCGGACTTGCTGGCTCTGGGCCAGCCCCGACCTGTTCATTGGCAGCAACCCTGGGATCTGAGAGTGGGGACCCGATGACAACCTCTTACGTTTCCAGTCAGCAGCCATTTACAGCAGCTCCTCTGGGGTCATCATTTTATACTACAGCAAACAAGTATTGACTGCCTACCTGTTCCCAATCCCAATCTGCAGGCCCTGCGAGGTATTTCCCTCCCATTTCACAGAGGGTCCAGAGAGGTAAGGTGAGTGGTCCAAGATCACCCAGCAAGTAAGGAAGAGACCCCAGGGCCCAGTACAGCGCTGGCGCAGAGAGGATGCTTAGGGACGCTTGTTGAATGACTGAGTGAGTGACTAAGCTAGGGTGGCCAGGAACCTCACTCCCGGCACTGCCTCTACAGCCAGCTCCAGGAACGCCTCTGTGCAGGACAGCACCAAGGCCCCACTCAGCTCGACGTTCCAGCAGACAGAGGGAGGGAGGACAGGCCCCTACAAGGCGGCGGCCTTTGACCTGACCCCCTGCAGCGACCTGCCCAGCTTGGATGCTGTCAGGGATGTGTCCCGGGCCTCGGAGATCCTGAATGCATACCTGGTCAGGGTGGGCACCAATGGGACCTGCCTGTCTGACCCCAACTTCTGGGGCCTCTGCAACCCACCCCTGTCAGCAGCCACGGAATACAGGTGGGTGTGAACGGCTGCGGGAGAGGGGCAGGTGTGCCCCAGCCCTGACATGGGGCGACCTAGAGCCGGTGAAGTGTGAGAAGCCACATTTCTCCGGAGCTTACCACATGCCAGGACCGTCCCGGTTGCCCTAAAGGATTCCTGGCTTCCTGGGCTCGTGACCGTGCACAAGGCCCTGCGCTCAGAAGGACCCCCTCTTGGCTTAATGCTCTGCCACTGCCATCTTGAAATTCTTAACTTTTAAACTAGAGGCCGCATTTTCCTTTTTACACTGGGCCCTACAAGTTATGCACCTGGTCCTGGCCCATCACCCATGTGGCAGTTCGTTTGACAGGGAAGGAGCTGTGGTCCAGAGAGGGAAGGGGGTCACCTCGAGAAAAGCTGGGGCTCAGCGCAAAGACTTCTCCCGCCTCCCTGCAGCACACCCTTTCATGGCCCACCCATGAAAGGGTGCGCTGCAGGGAGCGCACAGCGACTCATTTTCACGCGTATTTCCTGAGCATCTTCTCTGTGCCAAGCTGGGGGCTCAGCCCTGACCCAGGGCCAGGCGTCTTACCCAGTGCCCAGCCTTGATTACACTCACCCCTGTTACCATGGAGACACCTAGGTTGGGGTCTCTGTACCCTCTAGGCCACATCTGGGGCCCAGGCCATCCCTTACCTCCATCCTCTCACAGGGCTCAGCCCTCCTCTGGCCTCGGCCACTGGGCAGGACCTGAGTCCTGGCTGTCTTCTCCCCCACCCTCAACCCTTACCTCTGACCTTGTTCTTAACGTGGGAAAACCTCTCCCTCCTACTTGAGCCCACCCTACCTAGGGGACATAGGGCACACCTCCCAGCCTCTGGAATTCTCATCTTCAAACCTAGAGAAGCAGGGATTAAGCAAAACACTGGATGCTACAAAGATTTTAAGGGTCTTCATTTTTTTTTTAAGTGTCAAACTAGAGGCTGTTGATTTATTTGATCTCAGAACATCCATCATTCTTAACTGAGGGTGAAGAAGACCTAAAGTAGGCCATGCGTATTCTGTACTGTGTCACCTGATCTTCCTTTATGTTTTGTAACACTTGATTGGGATTTTCTGCATATGAATTTATCCTTTATCACAGGGCATCGGGGTCGCACATGGATATTATTCCTTTTTTTTTTTTTTATGTCACTTCTGTGAGACCAAGGACCAGGCTGGGAATAGAGGAAGGCAAAAATGCAAGAAGGACAGACGGGTCAATACTCAGCAAATCTGCTACATGCACAATATATACGGCAGAGAAACAGAGGGGCTCCCAGAGGGAGAGCCTAGGCTCCGACGGTTTCGTGGATGAGGTGGCATCTGTGCTGTGGAAACACGTGGGCAAACGTGCTGCTAATGCAAAGTCCAGCAGCATCCTGTTGCCAGAGCCCCACCCCCACCCCGCACTGGGGCCACCTAGATCTCCATCTCCTAGGAGTCCCACCTCTGCCCCGGTCCCTCCCCCTCCCTGTGGCTGAGGCTCACAGGATGGAGAGAAGTCATCCCTGCTCCATTTCCTTCCAGATTCAAGTACGTCCTGGTCAATATGTCCACAGGCTTGGTACAGGACCAGACCCTGTGGTCGGACCCCATCCGCACCAACCGACGTAAGTGGTGGAAGTGAGCTGGGAGTGGTCCTCAAGGGAACCCAGGGAAGCACACTCGTGCTGTCACTTGGAAAAGTCTCTCCAGATACAGGCAGGTTATTGGGTTATGAGGAAAATGCATCTTAAAATAGTTTAACCCAAGACTTCATCCTCCCTCTCTCCCTCCCTCCCTCCCTCCCTTCCTCAAGGACCAGGTGCCATGACAGAGGAAGGTGGATGATTTGCAGGTGTTTGGGCTGGCTGCCTGGATGGGTGTAACTGAAGGCAGAGTCAGCTGGCATTTCCAGCCCTGATGGTGTATTTGCCTCCAAATGCTTAGCGTTTATCCTGCATTTAGACCCTAACGAGCCCCTTTGTTGAGCCCTCACAAGGACAACATAATTATTCTGTAAGGCGGTTCCAGAGGCATCGTAGCCACAGGGGCATGAGCCCTGGAGGCAGCAGGGGCGCCATTCTCCTATGGTTTTTCTGAAATGGGGGGTCTTGCAGGCCCAGGCATCTGCCGGTCGTCCTGCCCTTTCCCCCTCAAGCCTCCATCTGAGTTCTCAACACAGATCCCAGGTTTATACACACCCAATCATGTCTGCTGAACCTTAGGGGCAACAGAAGAGATTTCCTACGATAATTTTGACGACCTGTGACCCTAACTTTAGAACTCCCTGGGAATTCTCTGGCAGTCCAGACTCCACACTTTCACTTCAGCTGTCCTGGGTTCAATCCCTGGTCGGGGGACTAAGATCCCACAAGCTGCAGGGCACAGCCAAAAAAAACAATTCCCCTGCCACCCATGGTAATCTAATGGGCCAGTTAGGGCTCTGTGAGTTTGCCTGAGGTCACACGGCTAGTGAGGGTGTCGCTGGGTAGGCATACATGTGGCTGGGGGCTCCTTCCTACCCTCTGTCCCTGCTCACCCCTCCAATGGCACGCCCATGCTTTGTGGTCCCACTGAAACAGCACTGCCCTGGGACCGAGAGTCCCAAGTTCAAGCCCAGCATCTGAGCCTCACTGCTGTGTGGGACCTCAGTTCTCCCACCTGAAAAGTGGGAAGAAGAATCCTTGCTCTGCTTCTCCAGCAGGGTTCCTTTGGGTAATCCAGATAAAAGCACCAGGCCCAGCTCTCTTGGGGCAGGGAGACAGACCTACAGGCTTGAGACTGGAGTCTGAGTGTCCTTGAACAGGAACTCAATCTCCCTGAGCTGCAGGGAGCAATCTGCAGAATGGGGGTCTCATGGGATTTACAGGAGACACTGGAAGAAAAGTGGCCAGCTCACAGTAGGACCTATAAATGGTCTGTCCACTTAGTTCCAAAAGGGTGACACTGGCCAGAGCAGAGGGAGGGCACAGTGCTCCTGACTCCGTTAGACTGGGGACCTTTGCTCCACCTTTATTTTGTTTATAATCTGTATCCCATCCGTCTCGGAAGACTTGAGTCAGTTCATAATTTTAAATTATTCAAAAAGACAGTTAAAAGAGGGTGAGAGCAGACACACGCAAGAGAAAGTTGGGGAGTGGGATGCGGTAGCAAGTCAGATAATTACACCTGAAACCCAGGGAGAGGCACTGACCTGGGTCCTTGCTTCATCCCTGAGATTTTAGGCTTCCAGGGCAGGGGGCCCCCTGTGCGTCCCTGGGAGGAGGCTGGGGGGTGCAGCATCTGGAGAGTAACCAGCCTGCATCCCACAGTCGCTCCATACTTGGCGATCGACACGTGGCCGGGCCGGCGGAGTGGGGGCATGATTGTCATCACATCCATCCTGGGCTCCCTGCCCTTCTTCTTGCTCATTGGCTTTGCTGGCGCCATTGTCCTCAGCCTCGTGTGAGTACCCACCAGTTGCGGGGGGTGCGGACAGGGCTTGGAGACACACTCCACCAGGAGGGTCTTCTGAGGTGGGGAGAGCCCGGGAGCAAGAGAGCTGCCTTCCACCCTGGGTGGGGTGGGGTCTAGTGAGAGGGGAGCAGGGTCCTGGTGTGTCCAAGGTCAAGTCTTCAGCTGGGTAGGGGGTTGCTGAACACTGGGGCTTTGTGGGCAGATCCTAGCTCTGATACAGCTGTGCGTCTTGGGCAAGTATCTTATCCTTCTATGCCTCAGTTTCCTCTTCTGGAAAATGGAGATTCTAATCAATATTATCTGCCCCATGGAGTTTCAAGGGTTAAGTGAAATATTCCCTATAGAGTCCTCAGGGCAGTACCCACGTACTAAATGGGTATTAGCTTCTGTTGTCATTATAATTAACTCACTTGCAGTACAGATGGGGAAACTGAGGCCTGAGGGGGGAAGGGTGGCCCAGGGTCATACCCCCAGGTAAAACAGAGCTGGACCAGAGCTCCTGAGTCTCCTGACGCCACTACCAACTCTGATGTGCGTCTATTTAGATCAGGACTGGAGGTGTCCCATGGGGTGTCTGGAGCAGCTAATGGGACTGCCTGGTGGGAAGACAGGAATCCTCTAATCCTGGGAGGATGGAGCAGGAGGTGAATCAAGGCAGCCGCAGGTGCAGGTGCCATGAGAATCCAGAAGAGGGCAGGGCAGATCCTACCTGGAGCATCAGGGTGGGCTTCCTGGAGGAAGGAACAGTAGGAACAAATTTTTATCAGGACTGGGGTGAACTGAAAACTCACATGCAGTGTACATCTCCGCAAGAGAGGCAGGAGACCCAGGCGGCTTTAAAGATGGGGGGCGGGGGGGGTGCCTGTCCCAGCGCGGGTGGAGAGAGTGGATGGAAAAGCTCCTTGGAGTAGGTGAAATTACGTGGAAAGGTAGAGATTAGCCAGGCAGGAAGAGACGGGGGGTGGGTGAAGGATGGAGTAGGGAGCGGTCAGTGAACTTGGAAATCAGATTGCCCTCTGACCTTTAAGTTAAAAATACAGATAATAGATGAGATTAGCCACCAAGAGACTGGTCTGTCTGGCCAGACCTGGGAGCAGTCGGGATGTGGTGATGTCCCTCCCTCCCTTTGGGCAGTACCCTGATCTGGCACCAAGGTCCTGTTATCTGATTTTAGCTGGGCTCTTCCATTCGTCCCTCCTACCGTCCCCACCCCAGCTCCAGCTGCACCCAACTTCCCACTTTTTCCCCAGACACTCCCTAGTCCTTCCTATCAAATGCATGGAATACCTTTCTGTGCCTCCACTCTCCTCCTTTAAGGCCAGATTAACTGCCCCCTCCTCCAGGAAGCCCTCCAGTGGACTCGTCCACTCTGTCTGGTCATTGTGTGCTGTGGTCTGTCTCCCCATACAATCTTAGCTCTTTGGGGACATTTGTCCAGCTCACAGTAAGACCTGTAAATTGTTCACACAACTCCAAAAGGGTGACACTTTTCTTATTCCAGGGCCTGGCACACAGTAAGTGCTCTGGAAAGATTGGTCTATTGAATGAAGGCCTAAGGTGACCTCTGTGAAAGCAATGTCTTAAGTAGAAAGGTCCCTGACCAGCTGAGGGGTTGGGGTTTGCTCTGCACCCCTAACCCCGGCTCTGTTCATCTCCTCCATCAGGGACGTGGGCAGTGCTGACGGAGAAACAGCCCACGACTCCCAGATCACGCAGGAGGCCGTCCCCAAGTCCCTGGGGACCTCGGAGCCCTCGTACACGTCTGTGAACCGGGGGCCGCCCCTGGACAGGGCCGAGGTGTATGCCAGCAAGCTCCAGGACTGAGCCTGGATGCCGCTTCTGGGTGGCCACAGTCTCCCCGAGGGGCTTGCTCAGGGGTCTGCGGGGGGCCATGTTCACACCCTGACCCCAACCAAGGCAAACACAGGGCCTGTTGGTCCAATTGCAGGAAAGCACTTAATAAAATCTTCCCAAGATTTTGAGTTCAATAAAGACTTACAGAATGAATGAGTGAGATGCTGAATGAATGAATGAGTTGTCATTTTGAGGGTTTGCATTGTTTCTCTGGAGGGCGGGGGCAGGGGGCTAATTTTCAGTCAAAGCGAAGGTGGAGAGGGTAAGGAAATCAGGGCTGTTAGAGCACCGGGGTTGTCTGAGTCTCAGGCTCCTCCGAAAGATGGGAAATCAGCACCTCCCCTGAGGGCTTCGCGTGAGCTTTAGGGATTATTAGATGCTGTTTTGGGGTTTGCTGGCTGTGAGGTACCAGAAGCTGATCTGGGCCCAGGGTATGGCTCTGCTGGCAGCTCGTCCTGCCCCCCCACCAACCCTGTAGTCAGCACTTTCTCTTTGGGGCTCAGTTTCCTCATCTGTAAAATGGGCTGATGTAAACAGTTAATTTCAGGGCCATGCACTTCTGGGTCCCTTCATAGCTTTCTCTGAGGACCCCACCACAGGCAGGCAGAAGAGGCTGCAGGACACAGGGGAGGGACACCAAGTCCTCCTGGGGGCAGACGGGGTCTCCCAGTCCTGGGTCTGTGAGTCTCCGCTCAGATAACTCAAGTATGTCTTCTGAGCCAGGTGGCAAGACTGCTTTCCTTTCTGGGATGTGCAAAACAAGTCAGTCCCACTTCCCATCACTGAAAGAAGAGGTTTGTCAGGGGACTTCCCCAGCGGTCCAGTGGTTAAGACTCCGTGCTCCCAGTGCAGGGGGCGCAGGTTTGATCCCTGGCTGGGGGACTACATGCCACATGCCAAGCGGCGTGACCAAAAAAAAAAGAAGAGGTTTGTCAGAGCAGGGTTGGTTAAAGAAAGAACGATACCTGACAGCTGTGAGGAAGAGCCCCAGTAGGCTGATGGGATGCTCTCAGGGTACCAGATCACGGATGCTGAGACATGTCCAGATGCACCAGAGGGGGCCATAGCTGACAAGGCAGGAGGCCTTTGGCCCCTTTGGAATGGCATTCAGGCCCCTTCTGTGCAGCACAGGGGAGAGGAGGATAAACCTTCATCTTTGGGCAGCATGGGGTTGGGGGGTGAGCTTGGATTCGAAGGCAGAAGCCAAGCCTTGGCCAGCTTCCAGTCAGTTCTATCCAGTCTGCAGAATAACCCAAGCTGGTGGGCGGGGGTGGGTGGGAGAGGCTGGGCTTGGCTCATGGATTCTGGGCTGGACTCAAGCTTCACAGAAACTTCTAATTATAAATACCCACAGAAGCAATTTTTCTAGCTCACTTCTCAGATTCTGAAGGATCCTCTCCTTCCATGACTGAGCTGGCAGGGCCTTCAGAGCTGAGCTTTCCACCTCCACACAGATGCTGCTTCACCTTCCCTCCTATCTCAATCATGGTTCATCAATGAGCTGATCACTGTAGACATGCTGTGTGACTTGGGGCAAGGAAGTACCCTCTCTGGGCTCCTCTGACCTCATCTGTGCAAAGAGAGTCAGAATGTTTGTGAAGGTTGCTCCAAAATAGGTGATCTTTTCTGAGATCTAATCAATCACAAGGTGATGTCATTCAGTTAAATCCAACCAAGCCCTGAGCTCCAGGCTTGGGAAAACTTGGAGCCACCCATCCGATCAGAATAGAAATGCACAGAGGAATTGTCAGAGCAGAACCCTGGACAGCATGGTCTGGCCTTTGACACACAGGTCAGTGTAGAAGTGCTGTAAGAATCAGAGGTAGGATTCCCCTCCCCACCCAACCAGGGCTGGCATAGCCAGGAGGGCTTCCTGGAGGAGGAGGTGATTTTCTCAACTTTTCTCAACATATAACCTTTTGAGATTTTTTTTTTCTGGCAGCGTAGTTCCCTTGGGGCCCATCCAAGTTGTTGCAGGTATCGACAGTGCATTCCTTTTTATTGCTGAGTAAGTGTCCCGTGATGTAAATGGACCACAGTTTGTGCATCTGTTCTCCCACTGAAGGACATTTGAGCTGTTTTCAGTTTTTAGCTGTTATGAATACAGCTGCTATGAACATTTATGTGAGGTTTTAACATGAACGTAATTTTAATTTTTCTGGGGTGAACACCTGAGTGCTATTGCTGGGTTGCATGGGAAGTGCATGTTTCCTTTTTTTTTTTTTAATTTATTTTTGGCTGTGTTGGGTCTTTGTTGCTACACGCAGCCTTTCTCTAGTTGCAGTGAGCGGGGGCTACTCTTCGTTGCAGTGCTCGGGCTTCTCACTGTGGTGGCTTCTCTTGTTGCAGAGCTCATGCTCTAGAGTGCAGGCTCAGTAGCTGTGGTGCACGGGCTTAGTTGCTCCACCGCATGTGGGATCGTCCCAGACCAGGGCTCGAACCCGTGGCAGATTCTTAACCACTGCGCCACCAGGGAAGTACAATACTATTTTTTATTTTAGCCATTCTGATAGGTGTGTAGTGGTTGTATGCCTTCACATTCCCACTCACAGTGTGAGAGTTCCAATTCCTCCACATCTTCTGCAACACTTGGTGTGGTCAGGCTTTTAAATGCTGGCCATTCTGGTGGTGTGTAGTAGTTTTGATTTGCATTTCCCCATAATAATGTTGAACACCTTTTCAGGTCCTTATTTGTCGTTCATATATTTTCCTTGATGAAACGTGTTCAAATATTTTGCTCAGTTTTTAAAAACTGGGTTGTTCTTTATTATTGAGTCCTGAGTTCTTAGTATATTTTACATGGGTCCTTAGTCAGATATGTGTTTTGCAAATTGCTCCCAGGCTGTGTTTTGCCCTTTTATTTTCATAGTGGTGTCTGTCCTTGACCCAACTTCCCTTTTCTTTATAGCCTCCCCACGCCCTGACATGTGTGTTTTTTTCTTTATAAATTTTAATAATGGTTATGGTTTTTTAAATTAATTAATTAATTAATTTTTGGCTGCATTAGATCTTCATTGCTGTGTGCGGGCTTTCTCTAGTTGTGGCGAGCGCGAGCTACTTTTCCTTGCAGTGCGTGGGCTGCTCATTGCAGTGGCTTCTCTTGCTGCAGAGCATGGGCCTAGGCATGTGACATGTGTTTATTGCCCATTTCCCTTCTACACCGTCAGCTCCATGAGGGCAGGGGCTATTTTCCTGCTGTGTCCTCAGCTCCTAGGAGGTATTCATGCTGGTCCCCCTAGCCTTATCATGGCTGCTGGGGAGCAGGGGCCTGGATTGGTGAGCCGAGACCTCAGAGTGGCTTGTTGCAAACTTCCAGGCCAGGGGTGAAGAGGCCTGAGCTGGGGCCTGGGTGGGGGGCAGAGGGAACAGCGGAGAAGGAGGGCCAGAGAGACTTCTCCAAGCTTCCCTCCTCCCTTCTCCTGCCAACAAAGCCGTCCTGCTAGCTACACACGCCCCACTGGCTGCCCAGCACTGGCATCACAGTCCTACCTGCCAGCCTGCCCAGACACAGGTACAGCACCAGGAGTTTCTACAGGAAATTGATGTGGGGGGAGGTAGGGGAATTCCCTGGCGGTCCAGTGGTTAGGACTCCGTGCTTTTGCTGCTGACAGCTCCGGTTCCATTCCTGCTCCGGGAACTAAAATCCCACAAGCCACACGGGGCGTAGTGTGTGTTACCTACGTAGGGTGTGGTCCAGAGGTATACGATATGCATACTTCAGGCCTTTACACCCGTGCAGGGCATCTTTGTGTTATGATGTGGGTCTTTCCATGGGAACAGAGCAACAACTTCCTTTCTAGGATGGAAGGATTGTCCGCTCATCCCTGATGTCTTTTCCCTCTCCCGGGGCCCCACCTGTGACTCTGTCCCTTTTCTCATTCTGCCAACACCACGCCCTTTCTGTAGCCAGGCATGTCCTGCAGCGGTTCCAAGCAGTTGCCCACCCTCCAGCTTGGCCTGGTTACTGTAAGTCTTCAGTGCCTGTTTTTCAATCTGTTAAAGGGGAATAATAATACCTACCGCATAGGACGACTGACGGTGCGGTAAGATGCATATGGAGAGTTTAGCACGTGGCACGTGGTAGGTGCTCAATAAACAGTAGTGTAAACACGCACACAAAAGCATGTCCACGAGAGCAACTTCTGCACAGAAGTGAGTGGGGTCTGTCCGGGGAACCGAGCCTTGTGGGTTCACGCATACACATATTCACTCCTGTGTTCAATACACGCTGAATGAGATGTGCTCACACCCGTGGGGTGGAGGCTGGGATGCGGACTCCTACACCCTGCAGCGCCCACACCATGTGACATACATCCGCACCCCAGCACCATGCCAGCTCTGTGTCTACCTGCCCCGCCACTGCCTTATCTGCTCTGAGAGTGTGCAACGAGGCCAGGTGGCAGTGCCTCCCAGTAATTTTCCACAGCTTGAGAGAAGCTGTCTCTCTCTTGGATATGGGGGAGGGGAGGGGAAGGCATTGTTCCCAAGGTGTCCCTTCTGCTGGCTTTGTCCTTGTAAGGCTGCCTGGCTGAGCTTTTGGGTGGAGGGGCTGAGACTTCCAGCCTGCATCTCGCCTGGAGCTGAAATGATTACTCCAGCTCCACCGTCCTGGCACACCCTGCCCGGGGCCCCGCTGTGCCTTGGGTCTGACCTCTGACAGCACTGAGCTCACACGCTTCTGTTTATCAAGGTCCACGCTGGGGCCTGGGGGCCTTGAGGGCAGGGGCTGTCTCCTACAGGTCCAGGTGTAAGCAGATAGGTTAGGGGATCCCCAGAGAAAGAGAACCAGGCATGGCTCTCTTTCTTTTTTTTTTTTTTGCGGTACGCGGGCCTCTCACTGCTGTGGCCTCTCTCGTTGCGGAGCACAGGCTCCGGACGCGCAGGCTTAGCGGCCATGGCTCACGGGCCCAGCCGCTCCGCGGCATGTGGGATCTTCCCGGACCGGGGCACGAACCCGTGTCCCCTGCATCGGCAGGGGGACTCTCAACCACTGCGCCACCAGGGAAGCCCGGCATGGCTTTCTTGACATAAGAGAAGCTATTTTTGGCCTAAGCCATTTTGGGATGTCAGCTTGGCCATAGTGCTTGCCCTTGAACAGGTCTCAGGAATTAATGATATTAAGAGAAATGAGGGAATGCAGGAACAAAGGAAAAGCAGTCAAGAAACAGTAGTCAGTGGTAAAACAGAGTCCCAGTTCCTCCTCAAGAGATACACATCCTAATCCAATAGTCTTTGAGTTCTGCAGGAACTAAGGCCCCCATCCAAGTGGAGGACAGAAAGATGATGTTGACCTTTCTGACTTCAACTAAAGCTTTGACTCTGGCGACCTTTGCCCCAGTTCTATGCAGAATTCTCCTCTGCTCAAGCCCCTTCGTGAACATGCATGCGTCTTTAGTTTATTATTTCTTTTTGGCCGCGCCACGTGGCTTGTGGGATCTTAGTTCCCAACCTGGGCCCCTTGCATTGGGAGCGCAGAATCTTAGCCACTAGACCACCAGGGAAGTCCCTTCGCATTCTTTTTGGCTTAGTTGTGTCTTTTGGCTCCACACTCACCAAGAGGTGAACCCGGTTTTCGGGTAACGCAGGTGCCCAGCACTCCGCACAGGTGCTCAGGAACTGAATTGCACTGTGTTCCGACCCTGGGTACAGGGCATTAGGAGCTGCAGGCAGTGGTGGTTAAATGTGCCTCTGCTTCCCCATCTGGAATAATAACGATGGCGACCTCCTCACCTTGTTCCGAGAACTAAAGGAACACAGGTAAGTGCCTGGCACCACATAGGAAGCCCACCTCTGCCCCTCCTTCACTCCTGACTCACTGGCCCCCACGGTGTTCGGGGCTCTGGGGCCCCAAAAGTTCACAGGCTTTTGAAACTTACAAGCGCGACTTCCCTCACGAATGGGAGGCTCCCTGTAGGCTGGGGGTGGGGTGGGGTTTGTTAGTCAACTTTAAAACCCGCGGGGGGGGATGGGGGAGGTGCTGAGGGAAGAGGAAATAGCCATTAACTCTGGCTGGCTTGGGCAGGGCAGGGCAGGGAGGGCGGACTCAGGAAGGACGGGAAGGCTGGCAAGAGGAAGTGGCTTGTGATCCGGTTAGGTTTTCTTCTGGGAAGGGAAGGGCTTCCAGGGGCAGACAATGGGAGGAGGGGGCCACCAGAATAAGATCACTAGGGGACACTAAACCAGCTGCGTACCTCTGTGCCGAGCCCATCTATGCGCGATCTCATTTGGTTCGCTCAACCACCCCAGGAGGCGCGCACTAGCATCACAGGTTTTACAGACGCGGAACCTGGGACACGGACGGGCGTGTGGTCACTGGGACTCAAGGGATCCGAACCCAAGCTGGTCCCATTCCCAGCTTCCGGGTGAGAGTATTTCTTGATGAGGGAAGAGCACGGGTGGACACTCACTCATTCACATTTGGGCACCGATCGTGTGCCCAGCCCCGTTTTAGCTTCTGGGTACCCAGGGATGGACACGGCGGACAAGGTCCCGGCTCTCCCGGGGAGCTGGGGAGAGACAAGTATACGTAATTTCAGAGTGGTAAGAATTCTGAAAGAAAAGAACGCGGGGCTGGGGGAGGGGACTGGCGATTTTAGGTCCGCAGGGTCTTTGGCAAGCAGGGCGTGTTTGGAGAGCCGACATTGGCCCGGGTCTGGACCCAACTCGGGTTGGAGAATAGAAGCTGTGCATGAGTGTGATGCAGGGCCTGGCTGCAGAGAGGCGCCTCCGATTGCACTTAATGGTCTCTGTGTCCCTGCAAAGTGCGCCCGCGCCCATTTTGCAGATGAAGAAGCTGAGAACGCGCGGTGAGCAGCTGCAGGCGGAGCGCGGACGAAGGCTCGGCTCAGAGAGAACTCTCCGCGCACTCGACCGCGCCTGCGCCGGAGATGGGGGCGGGGCCTCCGGGGGAGGGCGGGGCCGGCGGCTAGGGAACCGTGGTTTCGGGGCGGAACGTTAGCGCGCGGCGAGGGCGGGCGCGCGCGGCGAGGTTTTACCGTAACGCCGCGGCCGGCCTCCGTGGGAGTCGCGGCTGGGGGCTGCGCGTCGTCTGCTCCGGCTCCGGCTCCGGCTCCGGCTCCGGGTGCGCGCGCCGTCCCCCCATCCGCAGACCGACTTCCGCCCGGCCCCGCCCAGCGTGAGGGGCGCGCGGCCTGCCGGAGCCCCCGGAGACTTGGACCGCTGAGCGGGAGGAGGCGGCGGGAGCGCGAGCTCCGACCAGCGTCTCGGCGGCGCCGCGGGTGAGCTGGCTGGTTGGGGAGGCCCGGGGGTGCCGGATGGAGAGCCCCTCAAGACCCCCGGCCTCTCTCGGGATCCACGGCCGCCTCAAGGACCCCAGAGCTCGGTTCCCAAGACCACCGTCTCACCCGCCCTTGGGAGCCCCAGCCCCCAAGACCCCTCGGGGATTCGCCCCGGCCCCCGAGACCCTGTCGGAGTCCCCGGCCACCTCTGGCCCCTACACCTTCAGGACTGTCGAGCCCCCAAACCCTTCAGGGTTTCCCCTAGACCCCGAGACCACCTGAGGCCCTCCCGCCGTTTCAGGGCCCCGGGACCCCTTAGGATCCTCGGTTCTAGAAACCCCCCAAGATTCCCTCAGGACTCCCGAGACCGTCCCTGACTTTCGCATCCCCGGGTTCCCTGAGGCCTTCCGCGCCATCTCTCCCTAGCCCCTCCCCCGGCTCCCTGGGCGCCGTCCCCACCCTCGGCGTCTGCCCTGCTCTCTACCACCGGCCCCGAGGTTCAGTTGCCGTTTGGCTCTCTCCTCGCTGGTCTCGAGGCTGGGTTTCTCAAACCTGAGGTCCGTGGACCAATGCGGTGTCCGTGAAAGTGCTCCTGGGGGTTTGTGAATTCTTGATAATATAAAAGAAGTAGAGGCATATGAGTCACCTGATGACCCTTTGTAACCAGGTAGGGGCTGTGATCTCACCGCAGGCCGTGGCGTCGTGTTTACTGTTGCATTGAGGCCAGAGCAGGACAGGGTTTAATTTTCATGCTCTGCGGTGAGACTCATGGCTCCACAGAAGCACCTAGAAAACAGATCCGATGTGGTGCAGGGCGGCCCAGCTAAGTAGGTGAGGGGCTTGGGGCGGACCAGGACGCTTAGAGCTTGTCTCCTAATTTTGTCATTCATGGAGCTAACTTTTTTTTTTTCTTTAAATGGCTGTGGTGGGAGAGAATTGTTTGGAGGAAGCAGGACCACATGAGAGGTGGAGGTGACCTCGACCCAGGGTGGTGGCAGTGAGGACCGTGGCTTCTTCAAGCACGGCTAAACTTCTTAAAGTCTAGACCCAAAAGACTAAGTTTCCAGGAATTGGCACTGGAGCCAGAGATGACACAGCCCCTGCTCTCAGGGCCACGATGGAGGGGGGTAGTTAAGCACGCAGGTAGTTTTTATATGGCCTTGAACTTAGCTGGGGTAAGAGTCAGATTCTCAGGAAGGGGTGTTATGGAGGGCTTCTTGGAGGGGAGGAAAAGTGACAGGTAATAGGTGAGCTGATTCTTGAAGGTTGAAATCAAGAAGTTTGCCAGGGTCACTCCAGGCAAAGGGACAGTATGTGAAAAGGTAGAGAGGCATGCCACAGAGCACGTGAGATTTTGGGAACCCAAGAAGTGGGCTGGAGCATAGATTCATCCTGGAGGCGTGGCTGGAGATGTAATACCTCCTTAATGAGCAAGGTCCTCAGGGGCTCTTAGAGGGAATCCTAGGTGGGAAGGATCCAGCTTTGTTCCCTGAGGCCCACCGTGCCCTTGGCTCTTTCTTGAATTACTGCTTCTCCCATCCCCCTGAGTGAGTGATGGTCCTGCTCCGAGCTGAAGAAAGGTGGGCGTTGGTCAGTGGAGCGGAGTGAGAGAGGTGTTCGGCATAGAGGAGACCAGAATGGGGGAAACTGGGAAGCTTGGCAGAGGTGGGGTTTCAGGCATGGGGTGGCAAGAGCGGGCTGGGCCAGGGTAGTCAGGACCAAAGCAAGAGGAGCTCCTGGAGCCTGGTGGAGGATTTGGTATTTGAAGGGAGTGGGGGGCCATCGAGGGGTTTGAGGAGGGGAGTGAAGAGGGATTTTGTGTTTTTGAACAATTGCTGGGTCTGGTGTGGGAGAATTGTTTGGGGGAAGCAAGACCACGGGAGAGGTGGAGGTGACCTGGACCAGGGTGCTGCCAGCGAGGACCTCGGCTTCCTCAAGCATGGCTAAGCTTCTTCAAGTCTAGGCCCAAAAGACCCTTCCAGCTCTTTCTTGTCTCAGCCCATCGTTTTCTGCGTGGGGACTGACGCTGGGAGCTTGTTAGTCCTTTTAGGGGAGGTTTTGGTCTTTTGCCCATAGGTCACCTAGGGCTTCATCAGGGTGGCTGTGTGTCCGAGTGAGCCCGGCATCCACCCCGGAGGTGCACATGTGGCACGGTGGGCAGGGGCAGGAGAGGCTGGGTCTCAGAAGTGGACCAGATCATAAAGTGTTTGGAAGCTGGGCTTGGGGGTCCTGAAGGAACTGGGAAGCCCTTGAAGGAGAGACGAGTTCAGATGGGTTGTGTCAGAAGCGTCACTTTGGAGACAGTGTGGGACCGGAAGGGCTGAAACCGGAAGCAGGGTGGCTGTCAGTCCAGACAAGTTGTGAGGTCTGCGAGGCAAGGCAGAGGGTACGGATTAGAGATCGATTGAGAATAAATCCACAGAACTTTTGTTTGTTGAGGTCTGGGCTTGGGTGCGGGGCAGGGAGACTCGCCCGGTACGGTGACGCCGTGCAGTAGAACTTTCTGTGCTGATGAGGACGCTCTGGGTCTGTGCTGTCCAGTTCACTCGACACGTGTGGCTGTCAAGCACTTAAAACGTGACCAGTGTGACCGAGGAACTGAGTTTTAAATTTTATTTAATTTCAGTTGATTAAATCCAGGAAGGATACCTCTCGCGTGCACATGGTGTAGTGGGGATTGCACTGTTGTGGGCTTTGCTGTTTTAAGTGTTACCCCTTTTAGTGTTTGCAGCAACCCTGAGATATGAGATATTATTCCTTTTTTACAGATGAAGGAAATACAGCTCAGAGAGACGGAGTAACTCAACCCCATATTAAATAGTACAGCTGATACTCTGGTTGTTTAACTTCTAAGCCTGGGCTCTTTCTGCTGGATCCTACTTCCTCCCTCAGGGAGCCTCAAGGTCTCTTTCCCAGGAGAATGACGTCCTCTCCAGGGGTGGCTTTGTTTCCCAGCTGAGCCCTCCTTATCTGTTCCCTTATCTGCTAAAGTTAACACGGACAGCTGTGTGATAAGCTGCCAGCCCGGAGCAAACAGAAAGCTCTTGTGAGCTAGTTGTTTTGCCCGAGGCTGCTTCTTGCTGCCTCTAGTATCTTCCTAATGCTGGCTGTTTCTCTTAGCATTTCTGGAAAATGAATGGAGCAAGGAAGCAGGTGAACCTGCAGATCAGCCAAACTGTGTGGCTTGGTATTTGTAAAGGTACGGTCGTAAAAAGAGGTACAAATGAGTACCTTACGTGGAGTTTTGGGGTCACAGTGGACCAGCTGGTGCCCGGGACAGTGGCAAGATTATGGGACATAAGCCAGGAATGAGTTTATAGCTTGTCCCCGGACTCCCTAGGGGACCTTGACCAAGTCACTGCCTCTCAGTCTCAATTTTCACATCTGTTATTTAGGGTATTTGACATCGCAGAACCTTTAAGATCCCTCCAGCTCTAAAATTCTATAATTTTAGATTTCACTGGAGGTTTACTTTCTAGAATGTCTCTTATTCCTCTTGGGATGGATAAATGCTGGTGCTTCAGCATTTGGCCTCTGCATTGGTACATTTTAATAAACCATTATTGGCTTACTGTTAAGTAACGTGTCTATTTGAGTTGTGCAGCATGTCACATCTGATGGACAAACTGTTAACCAGTGACCACTTCAGATGTTGGCAGTGTTCCTAGTAAAATGTCAGGTATATTTGCTTGCCCTCCTGAGCTGCACTGATGATTGGAGAAAACGTGCAAGACTCCATTTAGCATGGTGGCCGGCCTCTTAAAAGGGTTTAATGTCAGCGCTGGCCGGGTGAGAGGTAATAATAATAGCCGCGTCACAGGGTTGTTGAGAGCTTTATATTGGAATGCGTGTAAAGTGCTTAGTGTTTGCCCTTGAATCTAATAGGGGCGTAGAAAGTGTCAGTAATTAATGTTGCTTTTTGAACTAAATTGTGGCCTTTAAATTTTTTCTTAGTGGTGGGTTTTGTTGTTTTCTTGCTTTGAGCTTATGTGCCCAAGCAGCTCTGTTCAGAGGCACTGGTTTCAAGAAGCAAATTAGCACATTTTGATCATTACAAAATAAGGATTCTTTTCCCCCTGCAGTTTATTTTGACTGAATAAAAAGTGATTTGTTAAGTAGCATGTTTTCAAATTAAGGTTTTGTATTTCCTGTAACTTGAAGAAAACAATTCCTCCTGCAGATCTCTTACTAGTAATGACTGGGTTAAGTTTTACCAGAATCCAAGTTAAATGAGTATGTCATTGTGGAGAAGTAGTGTTGAACTGAAAGCTTCCTGTTGCTGAGGGAGAGCAGCTGGCTGCTGAGGTTGTTTATAGTAGTAGATAAACATCTTAAGGTTAAGTGCCTTTCAGATATTTGACTCACTCAAAATCTTCACAACAGTCAGTGATGTGGATGATGGCATTCCCATTTGACAGATTTGGAAACTGAGGTTCAGAGCGATCTCGGGGCTGGGGATATGGTGGTGTCTCCTGTCTCCAGATCCTGTATTTTCTCCACCAGAGTCCCAGGTGTTGTGGTTTCAGGGCAAGCCTCTCCTTTGCAGTTCTGGAAGCTTCACTTTTCAGGGTCCATTTGCACCTCGTTTTCAGCTCAGATGAACCTACTTATGCTACCCAAACCCGCCAGAAATACCTCTGCCAACTAGATCCCAGATGATCCGTTCGTGGTTAGAAGTCTGTCAGATGTACTTGGAAACGTCCTCTGGTTGCTGAATGAGTTCTGCTTCCGTGGCCCCCCCTCCCAAGTCAACACGGGGAACCAGATTGCCATGAAAAAGGCAGTTTGAGGGGCTCAAGTTAGAGAAAAGGGCAAGGAGGAGGATGTTAAGGACCAGGTGTGTCAGTGTCAGTGAGCTGTAGCCCCAGGCACTCCCCTGCGATATGCTGATGGAGCTGGGAAGAGCTTGCTTCCTGGCCGGAGGCCTCCAGACTGCCTGGGTGTAGTCACAGGGTAATTGGTTTGGCCTCATTTAAGGACATTCCAGTCCTTAGGAACCACACTGGCTCCAGGGATTCCATTTAATACTAGTATTAATATTTCAGGTCTCCTGTCTCCTGTGAGTAGCAGATTTATAAATCATTTCTTAGTGTGGGTTACTTTTGTAACAGTAGCAGAGTGGTAATACCAGAGCTAGCTGTGTTGCCAGGCCTTTACATTAATCAAGTCATTTGTAGTCACAGTGACCTGACTTTTTCCACAAATTCTGGGGACATCTTATTCCATCACTATGGATTGGGTACAAGTGAGTTAAAAGCGAGCATTTGGAAATTTTCATGAATATTTGCAATGTCCCTGTGTAAGAGGAATATATTTTGAGCATATGTCTACTGTAGGCCTCTCTTCCTTCATTGTAATCAGGGGCTGTAACAACTTGGGAGCTCTCATCTCCATGCTCTTTTATACCACTCAAAACCCATGTGATAATTTATTTATAGGAAAAAGTTAAGAAGTTTTCTTAAGAATATTTTTGAGGATCCCACAGACTGGAAACTTCTGATTCAGGGTTTGTACTTAAGTGAAGGTGTAATTTATGATAGAAAGTGATTCGTTTTAAGTTTTTTATTATGCTACTTGTAATAAAATACTATTCTTTTAAAAAAATATTTATTTATTTATTTGGCTGCACTGGGTCTTAGTTTTGGCACGTGGGATCTTCGTTGCGGCCTGCGAACTCTTAGTTGCGGAATGCACGTGGGACCTAGTTCCCCAACCAGGGATTGAACCCGGGCCCCCTGCATTGGGAGCGCGGAGCTGGACCACTGGACCACCAGGGAAGTCCCTAAAATACTATTATTGACAAATATTTTCTCCCTCCCCCTCAAAACTTTATGGACCCTTTTCACTCATTGATCTGTGCTATTTTTTTTTTTTTTTTTTTTTGGTCTTGATACTTTTGTCTTTTTTCCCATCTCTCTGCTTTTTCTAGCTGTGTAGAACGGTAATGAGCACTTCAAAGAACGGCCAGTTCTGTAGATGAGCACCTGGGCCTGGTTCGGCAGGACTCCGGCTGGCCTAGCTGGGGTGGCTCACGCAGTTGTGGTCATCTGGCTGCGTGCCTGGCGTTGAACGGTCCCTTGTAGCCTCGCGTGCTTGTCGAGTGGATGGTGCTGGGTTGTCAGCTGGTGTGCTCTCCATCGGTGGCCGTCCAGGAGTCTAGACTGGGCTTTAGGAGGCTGAGTTCCAAGAGGGCAGGCTCCAGTGTCAACATGCTTATCAAACGCTTGCTTGCTTGTTTGCTGACATCCCATTGGCCAAAGAAGTCACATGTCCAAGCCCAGAGTCAGAGCGGGACTGACTACACAAGGGCCAGGGGACCAGGAGGCATGGTGGAGCGGGGGCGGGGAGGTCACTGACAGCCCTGCGCAGTGGAGTTAGGGAGCTGGGGAGCGGGACTTCAGTTTTGCTAGCTGTAAGTAACAAGTTCGGTGTTCGTAGTTTATTCTGTTTTGCATTAGACTCAGTTTGGTGAACATTTATTTAGTGCTGGACGCTACGGATTCAAAGGATAAGGCAGTCTCTAGCTACTCTGAAGTTCATAGAATACTCATGATCTCAGATTTTAAGCAGAAAATACCCTATTCATAATAAAATACCTTTTATTCATGGCTTTAAATAAAAAGGACAGGAACTGCTTATACAAATCTGTGTTGGGGCCTGATTTTGCTTTCAGAAAATGCTGATAAGTCCTTGGAAAAAAAAATGGGTTGCCATGATGACTTGGCTTTGGGCCTGCAAACTGTGGTGACGACACGATCACCAAGGAAACCGAAAGGTGCAGTGTCTAAAAGGTCTCTGAAGGCTTTTGTTCCTGTTGTCTGGAACCTGACTGGCTTGGAGGAATGGTGTTGGGGATGCGAGCAGAACCCCAGAGGCTTGCCCACCTACAGGAACTTCTAGGATCGGGCACTGAGTGCTTTGGAGGGAGATCTCCTGCTTGGCCCTTGGTTTAAAAACAAGGAGAGAGTTGGGGTACTTTCTAAGTCATTGTGAGATTTGGCTCGGATAATTATGCTGCTGAAAGAACAGGAAATGAGGTAATGTGTTTCAACATGCAGTGTTATAACGAACTGTAAATGTCTAAATATGGGCAGCTATGCAGTTCATCGTTACATAGTTATTGTGTTGAGATTTAATGTAATTGGGTACTTTCTGTGTTGGCTACTTTGATCCTTAAAGACACCCATCGGTATTAAAGCCTAGAGGCTCACCTGCCTATTGAGTTTGGAGCGCATGCGGTTCTGTTGGAAGTGCTGCAGAGCCGGCGCCAGGCCTTCATCACGCTCAGGAGGAGAGTGAGTTTTCAGCGCTCAAGCCAGCAAACCACCAGCCAGGAGTGCAAGCTGTCACCTGTTATGTAAGTGCTCAGTGCTTGCAGTGATAACTTGTTCTTTTGGAAAACTTTGAAATCACTTAATTTTGGAGTTAAGTCCAGCCCACAAAAGTTTAATTGGTTCATACTTTTTTGTAGATGTGTAAATGCAGTGTTTAGGTTTTCCGTTTGTATCTATCTTCGTACGTATATGGAGCATCGAAAGCAGCTGAGCAATAATTGAAAGAACTGGAGAGAGATTTTTAAAGTTCTTCACAATGGTGACAGTTTGGGGCATGTGATTTCTTAAGTCATTGGTTGACCAGTGACTGTTTAAAATATATTCTAAAATGTCTTGTAGAGCAGGATGAGGTAAAAGACTCCTTTCCAGGTGGGAAGGAGTAACTATTTTCAAGTGATGTAGATTATTTGGGGGAGCAGGATTGGGGGGCAATTGGATTAGTCAGCCAGTAAGCATCTCGTATTAACCTTTCACATAGGATTGAACAGGAAGGACTCTGAGTTCCGTCCTGCAGTGGAAGGTGGTTGAGAAAGGAAGTCTGCGGCCTCCTGAGCTCTGTGACTACAGAGGTTGACTCCAGAGCATCTTTCCTATGAGAGGTTCTCAAGCTTTCAAAACTCGGTCAGTTAGCAGGATTTCCTATTCCATAGCTGTTAAAACTGAGGATCAGTGAATAGTTAGGTCAGTCATTGAAATCTCCAGGCCAGGGCCCAAGGTTGCTTATACTCGGGATTATATAATATAGTGGAAAACCTCAACATTTATTCCTTTCCTTAGAAAATATCTAGTAGATAAAAACAAAAATGAAACAATTTGACCTTTGATGACTTAGATAGTAACTCCACAGCGGGAAGGAGTTAGGGCCTTGCAGCAGCCTTGGGCAGGTGACGGGCATCAGGGAGCCGCACTTTCCTCAGCTGCAGACTCTGGTCTCTTAACATTTGGGCCAAGGTCACAGACACCTTTGGGAGTTTGAAGGGCGCTCTGAACCCTTTCCCATGAGCGGGGGTGGGGGGGGGCGGAGGGGAGGGGAGGGGGAAATGTGCACAGGCACCTACACAGAGTTCTGTATACATTTCCAGGGGATATTCTTACGATCCTGTTTAGCTTTAAAATCTAAAGATGCTCATAGAGTGATTAAGCCTTGTTTCCTTTCCCTGGAAAATTATTTTTGGTGACCTAATTCTAATTTAGGGGGGAAAAAAGAGATTATACATGTGAAAAGGTGGTTTTCAATTAGTGCTGGTCAGGCTGTGCAAAGCAGGCACTCATGTATTCTGCTGACCACTTTTCTGGAAAGCAGTTTGGCGGTAATGTGCTGAGATACTTTACAGAGTTCATATTCTTTAACTGAGAAATTCTGCTTGTCAGAAACCTCTCCTAAATAAATAATTTCAAAATAGATGAAAACTTTGTGCACAGAGATGGTTGTCAGAGTGTTACAGTAATGCCCTACATTGGGGAGGTAGGTAAAGTAAAGGATAGCATATCAGTAAGATAGAATTTCATGTCTGTTGCTATTACACTTATATTTAGGAATAATTTTTATTTATTTATTTATTATTTTTTTTCGGTCCGCGGGCCTCTCACTGTTGTGGCCTCTACCGTTGCGGAGCACAGGCTCCGGACGCGCAGGCTCAGTGACCATGGCTCACGGGCCCAGCCGCTCCGCGGCATGTGGGATCTTCCCGGACCGGGGCACAAACCCGTGTCCCCTGCATCGGCAGGCGGACTCCCAACCAGTGCGCCACCAGGGAAGCCCAGGAATAGTTTTGAATAACATAAGAGAAATGCTTTTATTTAAATGCATGAAAAAAGTAGGATATGACCTATGGTCTCAAATGATGTAAAAATTTTAAAGGAAAAAGTCTAGAGGGAACTCTACAAATGCTAACAGTCATTGCTTGTAGGTAGTAGGATTATGGGCTTTTTAATCATTAGTTTTCTGTATATTTCCTTCTTTGCAGTAAATGTTAGGTAGAGAATTGGGAGGGGGTAATATGATTCTGGAAAAATGATAGAACATGGAGATAGTTTGGCAATAGAGACCTAGCTGATTCGAGAGTCGTGTTTTATGTAAGCTAAGAATTGACCTTTTACTTCGATTATTCCTTTGGACTGGATTTCAGTACGGCCAAGGGGAGGCCTGGCATCTCCTCGGAAGACTTGCTGGGCGTGTCGTGGTCCATCTCAGCACACTGCTCGGTACCCTCAAGAGCTCGGATAGTCCTGGAAACCCGTGTGTGGCTTACTTTGTCGTGCCATTGCGTTGTCTTCCTTCCGTGATGAGTCGTTTGTGTTCGTGTCACCTGGAAGTGGTTCTGGAGCAGAGTCATGAAGGGGCAGTGAAAACACGCAGCGCTGGACCGCTGCACCACGTGCGCTCCCTCACGCTGGTTTTCCTTCATTTTCCCTCCAGTGTCGACCTTTGCAGAATCTGGGTCTGAGACTTTGCCTGGCCCGTTAAGTCACAGAATTAGGAATGGGGGCTTAGGAACCATTTTGGATGTATGTTTTTGTATACGATGCTTTTCAGTTATTCTAATTTAAAAAAAGCTCCAAGACCTTTGATTTTAATTCCACCCCATCTCTCTTCCAGGGTACTAATAAAAGAACTTTCATCTGGGAAGTAGAAGTCGCTTCTGACCGATTGCTTCTGAATCTCTTTAGGATTTACAAATGGATTCCGTGGAAAAGACAACAAACAGAAGTGAACAAAAATCGAGGTAAGTGAAGTCAACTGCACCCTTAAACAGGTATATAGCTTCCATCACAAGTCTCTTTATATGTTATTTGGTACCTGAGAGGGTGTGCGAAGTGAGAACACCGGCCGGGGAGGGCGTCTCCGGGGCCAGGTAACTACGCTTTGTTCCAAAGTAAGGAACGTTCGCAGAGGCAGCTCTCTTTCTGCCCAAGGAGGCGACTGTCGCCTGGCCTCCATACCGAGCAGCAGGTGACCAGAGGGTCACGTCTAAGGCTGGGGGTGCCACGTTTCACAGGAAAGAAACCTCTGACTGGGAGTGGGCGGGTTACACTTCTGCGAAGTGACGCGGGAGGAGGAGGTGCTTGCCGGGGGGTGGGTTGCAGAGGACCAGCATTTTGCCAGGAGTTTTCTTTTCTGTCCCTGCAATCAGGGATCATTTTATCACCATAGTTTGTATTTACAAACCCTTTGCAGTTTTAAAGGAATTTAAATTGCTGAGATTTCTTGTTCACAAACACATATCACTTAAACGTGTGCTCAACACTATGGGGGGACTCGAGATGAATAAGACAGTGCTGTCCCGAGTCCCTTAGGAATGAGGGCAGAACGTGTGAGATTAATACACAAAGAGGAACATACACAGGCTCTGTCTCGCGGTTATTATAACTGGGGGGACGTTGCGTGTGTGTTTGTGTCCAGCATGGGCTGGGTTTGACCTGACGCCTCACGGATGTCCCCAGACCGCATTGTTTTCTTCGTGGTTGCAGTGCTTCCATGTTGGCTTTCATTCTTTCCCTCCCTTGTTTTTAAGTAGAAAGTTTTTAAAAAGCCTCATCCGGAAACAGCCCCAGGAACTGCTCCTGGTCATCGGGACGGGAGTCAGTGCCGCCGTGGCCCCAGGGATCCCCGCCCTGTGCTCGTGGAGGAGCTGCATCGAGGCCATCATCGAGGCCGCGGAGCAGCTCGAGGTGCTGCACCCCGGGGATGTGGCCGAGTTCCGCAGGAAGGTGACCAAGGACGGGGACCTGCTGGTTGTCGCCCATGACCTGATCCGGAAGATGTCCCCTGTAAGTCTTTTCACACAATTGCGTCAGATCTCATTGGGGACACCTGGGCTGTGGGCCAGGTTGGTGAATGAGTCTAGCGTTCAGATTTCTCCAGGCCTGCGTCGTGTCTGTTTCTCACCGAGTTGGGCCGACAAGCCGGAAATCTTTCAGTTCATCAGAATATCGTCCCTTTAAACAGAGGGGGTGCCGAGCACAGTGTGGGCTCCTAAAACAGTCCTTGTTAAACAGAGCCTGGATAGGGGACTTGTCTCAGGGAGGTTGCCGTGCTACTCTGGGGACCAGCCTGGTGATGTCACCCTCGTTTAGCGAAGGGACGGAGCAGCCAGGTCTGCTTTTGGTCCAGGCAGGCCAGCCGCATCCCTTCACACGACCAGGGCTTCCCAAACATTGTAAGATGGGAGAAGATGGAGCTTCTTTGTCTGCAGGTGGAAGGGATCTAGCAGAGGAAGAGCGGTTGGTGATACAGGGGACACTCACTGAGTGATGCCCTGGAGCCAGTGGGGTGGGTGCGGAAAGGGCTGAGCTCACACAGGTCACAGCCAGGTCGTCATCGTACAGGACGCACGCAGGGAGCTAGACGGTGTGGCCGAGGCCCGAGGCAGCCCTCTTCCCCTGGGGTTTGTTGAAGAAGTATAGCCGTCATCTGAGAGTTGGGGTGGGGAGATGTTGAGGGTTAACCGAGAAGAAAGCCTGAAAACTAGTACGCAGAGCTTCGACTGCTGCAGAAAGAAACCCAAAAGTACGTGGCTTGACTGTGGTTCCGTTTACATTTCTCACATAAACATCTGGGTAGGCAGCCCCAGGGGAGCACAGGGGCTTGAAGGGGTGGGGAACCCGGACCCCCGTTTATGGCTCCGCCGTCTTCACCGTGCATCCTGCACCTCATGCTCCACGTTAGCTGCCCCGACTCCTGCCGTAAGTGATGTGTGCCTGCCAGCTAGTGGGAACGGGACAGAGGGACCGTGCTTCCTCCCTTACGGGGGCTGACATGCAAGTCACTTTGTTTTCATGGCATTGGCCGGAGTTGTACATGTGGCCATACATGGCTTTACCAGAGTCTGGGAAGTGGTTTTAGCTGGGTGACGATGCCAGGTATGGGTGTTGTATTAATAAGGGGAGCTAGCCTCAGAGGGCAGGGTTTGGCTGCTGCTTGTTTTCGTAAATAAAGTTCTGCGTTCCTTTACACAACGTCTAGGGCTGCTGCTTTCATGCTTCAGGGCAGAGTTGAGTACTGGCAGCAGAGACTGTGGGACCTGCAAAGGCTAAAATAGTTTTCTCTGGGGCCCTTTCTAAAGGAATTGCTGAGCCCTGTCAGGGGAGTGGGGGCAGAGCTGATGGACCAGAGAAGGACCCCCCGGATGAGGCCATTCGTTCGAATAGAGGCCAGCTAGGTTGATGCTTGTTTAGTCAAGGAGGTGAATATCTGGAGCTTTATCTTATTCTCCTCTTAATTTTGTGTATTTTGAGAACTTCCATAAAAAAAAAAGAGTTCAAGTGAGGCAGGCAGAATGGTTGTGTTTTCCTCGTGTTCAGTGGGTCGGGAACAGGTGCAGAGTAAGCGGAGAGTTGGTTTTCTCAGGGTCGGGGTTTTGCCCAGGGTTTCCAGCAAAGCCAGGGAAGGGCAGGGAAGTTGAAAGCGAATTTCAGGAGTAGCTGTAGTGTTACATTATGGAATCTAGGCTGCGTAATGGGAGAAGTTAGGCTGGCGGGGGAGGGAGAGACAGTGGGTCAGTGCCGTGGGTCCCGGCGGGGTGAAGTCCCCTGGGAGCCGCGGTGCTCAGAGTTGGGCAGGTGGAGGGAGAGGCCGGCCAGGGCTTCTGGAAAGGGTCCCACTGCTGGTCACGATAGGTTTGGGGTGTGGATGGCGGAGATGGGACAAGATCGCTGGTGGAGGGTGATGGAGGAATTTAGAGGCTGTGATACAGGAAGGATCAGCTGCGTGGATGTGAACCCAGCGTGAGCTGTGACAGAAGCGCAGCCGGAGAGACTCGGCAGCGAGCGGGTGCCAGCCTCGCATGCTCCCTGGTCCGGAGTGTGCGGTGCCAGGGACGTGGGGGGCCGGTCTTCAGGGCAGAAGGAGGCGAAGGCTCACAGAAGCACGTGCAGATGGGAGGGCTCACTGATGGCGCAGCCCCGGGAACAGCGGGGTCTCCAGAGCGGGGAGGGATGGGAGAGTCTCAGAAGAGGGAGCGCCGAGCCCTGGGATGAGCGACCACCTGGGAGGACGTGGCGGGGCTCTGGTGGACGCTCCGAGGCCGATGGGGTGGTGACGGGGGCGCCGGGGGCGGGCAGGGGCTGGCAGAGGTGTTTCGTGTGAACGCACGGGTCAGGCTTCACCGCCCGTCCTGCTGGCCCCGGGGCAAGGCTGGCTGAGGGGTGCTCATGCTGGGAGTGCATGAAGCATCCTCCGGGCGCCACACCCCACTTCTCTGATCCCCGTCACAGCACAGCTCTTCAGGAGCTGTTGTATTCACTCACCTCCCCTCGGATCCCAGCCCGGCCAGGCTCCCCTGAAGCCGCTCTGGTCAAGGCCACCAGTGACTTCTGGTGCTACATCCAGGGGCCCAGTCCCACTCCTAACCCTGCTGGGTCTCTCAGCAGCATGACACGCTGTCTTTCAACCAGTTCCCTAGTGCAGCAAGGAGGAGGAGGCCAGGGCCTCTGTGGCTCTCGAGGAGGGGGAGGGAGCCCTGGTCTTCACTGTGGTCTTCAGGGCCCCACGTGATCTGGTTCCAGGTCAGCTGTCTGGCCTCACCTGTGACACGTGCCCTCACTCCTCTCCGGAGACGAGGGCTCTGACCTTGGTGCCTGGCGCTGGCTCCTCCCCCGCTTGGACCACCTTCTCCAAAGCTGCCTCCCGCCCTCCGCACTCTGCTCCAGTTCCTTTGTCAGACGCCGTCCAGGGGCTGCCGGCCCGTGTGCCCTCTGCCGCGTGGCAGCGAGCCCCCTTCTCTGCTGGGCTTCCCCCCAGCGTGTATCACTGCTGACGTGTTTGCACGTTACCGGCCTCCCTCCCCTAGGGTTTCAGTAAACTCTACGAGGTCAGCCGTTTTCTCTTTTTTAGAAAACGACTGCCTCCCTGGCGCCTAGAGTACTGTCGCCTGCCTAGGTGCTCGGTGGTGGCTGAGAGATGGCAGCTTTGTAACTCCGGGTCCACCTCTCCGTAGCGCACGGGCGACTGCAAGCCCAACTTCTTCCAGGACTGCCTGCTGGAGGTTTTTGACAACCTGGAGCAGCACATCCAGAGCCCGCTGGTGCTGCAGGCCATCCTCAGCCTGATGGAGAGGGGCGCCATGGTGCTGACCACCAACTACGACAACCTGCTGGAGATCTTCGGGCAGCAGCGCAACAAGCCCATGGAGTCTCTGGATCTGAAGGACAAGACCAAGGTGCTGGCCGGCCGCCGGGGCGGGAGGTGGGAGGCGGGAGTAGAGGCAGAGGCGCAGGCATGTTTGCACTGCTGCTGTGGTGTGGCACGAGCCGTCATCTCCCAGCGGAGGGCCCGTCATAGGAGAGGTGCTCTCTGCTCGCCGAGGCTCCTCTCCCCGCTGGAGCGAGACGCGAAAGGCCTGGGACAGGGCGCTGCCGCCAGCTCCTCAGGACCCCTCGGCTACCTGCCCCGGCTTCCGGTTTGCTTCTGTCCTGCACGCCCGCAAGGGCTCTCTCATTGTAGGAGATGTGGGTGATAAAGGCTGTAGTTCAGGAAAGCAAGATCACCTACAGTCATGAATTTTGGTTAATTGGCTTATTTATTTATTGATTAACAAACTGGGATTGCAGTACACATCAAGTTTTTGTGCTGATGTTTTTCCCTTAATATTATACTGTGAACATTTTCCTGTCATCAGGCTGTCTTTAAAAGCATGGTTTTAAATGTAATTTCATGTGAGACTAGATTATAGTTATCATTGTGAGCATATTTTCACAACTATAAATAACGCTACAGTGAAAATTCCTACACTTTTGATAAGTCCCTGGAGAACTTGTTAGGGTCAAAGGGTATGGCCATTTTAAAGACAAACGATGTAAATCACCCACGTGTTCTCCAGAAAGATTTCCAGTCTACACTCCTGCAGCTGTGTGAGGGGGACTCCGTCTCCCATGTCTTGCCAGCACGAGGCGTTACTAAAAAACCTAACAAAACACATTTCTCCCATCGGAAAGGTGCACATTTTACGCTTTTATTTCTTTTATTGCTAAGGTTGACCACAGTTTCATTGCATCGATTGTATTTCTTGTGTGCTGTGTGTGCCTGTGGATTTGTACGACCCCTGCCGACTACGGCTGCTGCCTGTTCCTGCTTCACTGCTGGCGGGCAGGGGGTCCCAGCCCCGCTCCACACACAGGGACACCGAGGCCCGTTGCAATGCTGTCTTACTCGGGACCTGGGGAAGTGTGGGAGCTGCCCTTAGGTGGCCTGTCTCCCGGTGCTTAGCCGAGGAATTGTGACGGGGCCCCGGCCGACGCCTTGAGCGGGCCCCCCCATGACACGTGGCAGGACACCTGCTCCCGTGTCGGAGCAGCGTGGCCACGTCTGCGGGGCTGCTCCCTGCTGTACCGAGGGCCTCTGGAAATAAGCTGCACGTGGCAGGGAACAGAAGTGCTGGCTCCTCCGCCTGCTCGTGGGGGGCGGGGGGCGGGGGTTAGTCCGCTTGTCTGGGGTTGTCAGTCCGGCCCGCTGACGTGAGAGCCCGTGGCGTGGAGGTAAAAGGAATATACGTGATGTGCATCTTCTGTATCTTGAAATGAAGCCAATTTAGAGCTATTTGAGAAATTATTTTTTCTGCATCTTCTGCATCTTGAAATGAAGCCAACTTAGAGCTATTTGATAAGTTGTTTTTTCTGTATATGTATTTTTTTCTGGGTGTACAAACAATGTATACCTAGCAGTAAGTAAAATAAAACATGTGACTTAGAAGTGAAAGCCTTCCTCATCTCCCTCAACTCATCAGTCTTGACAGTGTGCTATAATCTCAGATGTTAAAGGTATTTTCTACATAACAGTCTCGGTCTCTGAAAAAGTTCTTTTCGATATGGCAGGACATGAATAACTAGCATTTAACACCTGAGTTTCTCTTAGGTTTAAAGATATAAATTGAAGCATCTCTCTTACTGTTTCCCAGGTAGGTTTGAGAGGCCATGAATCACTGTGGATATTTTCCTCTTATACCTGTTTTAAATACCAGTGTTCTTCCTCTGTCTGGCTTGCTCTTTGCTAGGTCCTTCAGTGGGCTAGAGGACACATCAGATACGGAGTTCTTCACATTCACGGCTTATACACAGATCCCTGCGGGATGGTGTTGGACCTGTCGGGATATAAAGACGTTACTCAAGACCCAGAAGTCATGGTATGCGCATCCTGACTAGGCACTGGTTGTACCCCTGGGGCTGTGTGGCCGCCGCTAGCCAGCAGTGGCGTGGTCTGAGCAGGTTCCTGACCTCCAGGCCTCCTGCCCCTCGGGTCACGCCGCTGCTCCCAGCTCTGTCTCCAGGGCCCGGCACAGGGTCTGGCACCTTGAATAGACGCTCAGTGAACTTGCCATGATCCTCTTGCTCAGGGTTACAGTTAGGTTTCTTCAGCGTGACTCACAGGCCCCAGCAGGGTCTGCAACGCTGTTCTCTGGCCACTCCTCTGTACTCATCTTTTTTCTCTGTTCATTCAGGCATCTCCTTCCCCTTCTCTATTTAGCAGTCTCTTTTAGCTTTCAAAACCTAGTTTTAAAATTTCATTCTCTGAGGCTTTTTTGATATCCTGGACAAAATGAAGTGTGGAGAAACTGCCTGCTAGCTTTTTATAAACGCATTTATTATGGCACTTAAGAAACCACGGAGGGCCTTCCCTGGTGGCACAGTGGTTGAAAGTCCGCCTGCCGATGCAGGGGACACGGGTTCGTGCCCCGGTCCGGGAAGATCCCATATGCCACGGAGCGGCTAAGCCTGTGAGCCAGGGCCGCTGAGCCTGCGTGTCTGGAGCCTGTGCTCCACAACGGGAGAGGCCACAACAGTGAGAGGCCTGCGTACCACACACACAAAAAAAGAAACCACTTCACTGATTCGCTGTTGAGCTCAGCGTCAGGCCCTCCCTCCCTCGCCCCTCCGCCCCAGGCACAGGGGTAACGCCCTCGGTTGCACCAGTGCTGCGCGGGAAGAAGTACCTTGCCGATACTGAAACTCTCTCTGGGGTGTTTGGGTGTCGGAACTGGTGATTCTCTGCTGCGTGCCTGAGCGACCCTGCTAATAATCTTTGTTTCCCTCTACGCCCACTCCCTTGGGTCCTTGTCACTGGTCCCCTCCTCAGCTCTCCTGCCTGCACTCCCCAAAACGCTATTCTTCCAAGGCCAGGCCCCTCTCCGCAGAGTTCCCACCTGTGATTCACTGGGACAGAGGTCAGTTCCAGGGCCTTACATATGCACAGCTTGGAGCTGAAAGGAAATTTCGTGCCCTTATTTTATGTTTTAATCATTTAAAATTGTACATAAATGTAGAAGATTTGAATTGAGTGACTACACTGACGAGATGGTGGGTGGGGAGGGGTGGGCAGTAGCGCATCTGCACAGATTTGGGGACGTGGATTTGGGGCCTGGGCCGCTTGCCCTGGCTTGGAGAGGAAGGGGCTCCCTTCCTTTTGCTGCTTTTCTAACTTTGCTCCTCTGTGGCTCTTGGGAAAGGCCGGTTAGGGAGCAGCGATTTAAAATCACAAATATCTAGCTTCACGTCATAAGATATCACTCACTTTCAGATGAGCATCTCGATCTCCTCGTTGGTTCTTTCGCAGGAAGTTCTTCAGAACTTGTACCGCACCAAATCTTTTCTGTTTGTGGGCTGCGGAGAGACCCTTCGTGATCAAATATTCCAGGCCCTCTTCCTTTATTCGGTGCCGAACAAGGTGGATTTGGAGCACTACATGGTTGTGCTCAAGGAGAACGAAGACCATTTCTTTAAGCATCAGGCAGACATGCTTCTGCATGGGATCAAAGTCGTGTCCTACGGGGACTGTTTTGACTATTTTCCGGGGTACGTGCAAGACCTTGCCACTCAGATCTGCAAACAGCGAAGTCCAGGTACGAGATTTTTTTTTTCACTTTTCAATATACAAATCTGATAGAATTCTTCCGTTTTTTTTTTTTTTTTTTTTTTTTTGGCAGTACGCGGGTCTCTCACCGTTGTGGCCTCTCCCGTTGCGGAGCACAGGCTCCGGACACGCAGGCTCAGCGGCCATGGCTCACGGGCCCAGCCGCTCCGCGGCATATGGGATCTTCCCGGACCGGGGCACAAATCTGTGTCCCCTGCATCAGCAGGCGGACTCTCAAAAACTGCACCACCAGGGAAGCCCTTTCTTTTTTTCCCCCTTTTTTGTAGATATAAATTACATACCATAAAGTAAAATTGAGAGGTAATTTTACATACCATTAGATTTACCAGTCTTCTAGTTACTATTTTTTTTAATGTCTCTGTGTACTTTAAAAATAGATTAGGGTTATTGGTATGATAGTAATAGCGTATAAATAGAACGTTACCGTCAAAGCTGTGCATATAGTTGTACACATCTATTCGTCACAGATGACATGCCATGCTTCAGATTCCCTTAACTGAGAAAGAAAACTGCCCAGCCAGCTTCATCAGCTGTGACACCGACAACCTGAAAAATGCAGATACCTCATACCTTTATCCTGTCACTACATTTTAAAAGTTAAAACACAGCAGCACAAAATGATTTCATGAAGACTTTTCTTTTTTAAATAACGTCTTTTCCCTGTTCTGCTGAGCGCGACACACCTTTTAAGTAATTCTCCTTGGCCCTTCTTTGGGGAATTGATCGTCTGCCAGGAATGACCAAGAGAAGTGAGCACTTCTTAAACTGGTCATCTTGCCATAAGGGCAGTTCACGGCTTTGAGTTTGGTGTCATAAAACATGGATGACGGCAGACTTCAAGAGGTCTGTATTGGCTGTCATGTCACGGTAATAGGAAACCCAGACGTAGTCACCCACACAGTGGAATTGGGTTAACCACAAAGCTGCCTGCATGTGACACCGGCCATGAACTTGAAGACTAGAGATAATGCGAAGATCACAGGAACCAAATGCACAGATAATCCCGCAGTCTAGCTTTTTCCCACTAGTCCTTTTCCGAATTGCTAATAATTAGCAAGATGGACTGACTTAAGTTGCATTCACATTAATAAAAGTGTCATTAGGGTGGCAGTCTATTTTTTTACTAAGGGAAAGAGCAGGGAGCCGACACTTGCTGTGTTACACACTGCTGTGAATTTTACATTCTTGACCTCATTTCACTTTTGGTCACAGTATCCGCTGCTACTAAGTAGATGATTTTAGAGCTGATGAGACAGGCTCAGAGAGTTAGTGCCCAGGTATTTGAAGCCGGGGCTGGGGTCCTGGACCGACAGCAGAGTGGAACATGCCTTCAGGGTGTCTCTGCACCCACGGGCCTCACCCGGGGCTCCCGCGCCTGCCGCCGGTGGCGGGGCCTCCTGTCCCCACCCAGGCCCCCTTTTCCAGACCCTGGCAGCTGAGTGGACTTGACAGGCTGCTGGGGGCTGAAGGCCGTTTGGACTTGTAATGTGTGACCGTGTCTTTAGGGACGTCTGTACGCGTGTTCCTGAGGTGCTTCTCCTGCTGGGAGAGGGTGTCCGTGCCCGGGCCGGCTCGGGGGCTTCACACGTCGGGGTTCAGTTCTCACGTCGGCCCTGGGGGTGGAGAGGAGGGGCGGGAGCCGGCCCCGCTGCCCCCGCACGCAGAGCAGGCCTTGCCTCCGTCTCCCCCCGCCGGCCTGAGGAGGAAGCGCTGTGAGTCGCTTCTGCTGACTGTTCTCCTTTCTCCCCCAGATGCCGATCCAGTGGACAGCACCACGTTGTTCGGTAAAGCACATCTTGGCTTTTGCCAGCTTGTTTTTTGCCTACGTGTTCCAGTGCTTTCCCGCTCTTACTTATAAAATCATAGATGTGTTTCTCACATTGAATACTTAGCCTGTGTTGCATCAAGACAGCCCTGCCAGAGATGATAGATGGCCACACCTGCATGACGGTCCCTTGAACTGGGAAGCAGCTGTCAAACGTGGGCGGTCCACTGGTGCCGGGAATAATTCCTGTCCTGGAACCAAGAGTCCGGGGGAATTAGAACAAGAGTCTATTTGTATCATACCGTTGGGTCTGAGATGTAGTTAAATTTTTTTTTTTATCGTATATAATTGCTTTACAGTGTTGTGTTAGTTTCTGCTGTATAATGAAGTGAATCAGCTCCACGTATACATACCCCCTCCCTCTTGGACCTCCCTCCCCCCGCCCCCCGACCTAGGTCATCACAGAGCACCGAGCTGAGCTCCCTGTGCTGTACCGCAGGTTCCCGCTAGCTCTCTTATTTTACACATGGTAGTGTATAATTTGACCCATCCCCTTCAGAGATTTTAATTGCAAAGTTTCTAAGCGTTGGTGTAAAATTTTATATCTACTGCGTGGTTGAAATGTCTATACTCATCTTGCAGGGCTCGACTCTGCCCATTAATGAATTGACCAGGTACGACTGCGCTCAGAGGCTCCCACCGTCCACCCTGGGGTGAACTTAGTGCCAGGTTTCCCCACGCTGGTCAGTCACTTGGGTTAGAAGGGGCTCTGGTCAGTGGAGCCGGGGGCCTTGCAGCCCCGGTTTCCCTGCCCCTCTCAGCAGAGCCACAAATAGAAACTTGGTAGTGCTGCACGGGCTTCAGTTAAGGAATTGTGAAACAGGCACACTCAGCTTTCCGTTTCTCCCTTATCTCCGTGGGAAAGGACACATTTATTTTAGCTGCGTTCTCTGACTCCCAGAGTCATCCATTTCTTTTGAAAAAAGCATTAACTTGATAGACATCTGTAGCGTATGGTAGGGATTAGTTGGTCAGTGCTTCAGTAAAATCAGATAAGTGTTTTTTAAATTAAAACAATTTTTTTTTTTTTTTTTTTGCGGTACGTGGGCTTCTCACTGTTGTGGCCTCTCCCATTGTGGAGCATGGGTTCCAGACGCACAGGCTCAGCGGCCACGGCTTACGGGCCCAGCCGCTCTGCGGCATGTGGGATCTTCCCAAACCGGGGCACGAACCCGTGTCCCCTGCATCGGCAGGCGGACTCTCAACCACTGCGCCACCAGGGAAGCCCTAAAACAATTTTTTTAATTGAGTATAGTCGCTGTACAATGTTATATGTTACAGGTGTACGATAGAGTGATTCACAATTTTTAAAGGTTGTACTCCATTTATAGTTATTATAAAACACTGGCTATTTTCCCCGTGTTGTACAGTATACCCTTGTAGCTTACTTTACGCCTCATAGTTTTACCTCTTAATCCTCTACTCCTGTATTGCCCCTCCCCCCTTCCCTCTCCCCACTGGTAACCACTGGTTTGTTCTGTATATCTGTGAGTCTGCTTTTTTGTTACATTACTGGTTTATTATATTTTTTAGGTTCTGCATGTAAGTGATACCATGCAGTCTTTGTCTGACTTATTTCACTTAGCATAATGTCCTTCAAGTCCATCCATGTTGCTGCAAATGGCAACATTTTGTTCTTTTTTTATGGCTGAGTAGTAGTATTCCATTGTATTCCAAGATGTATTCCACAACTTCCTTATCCATTCATCTGTTGATGGACACTTGCACTTTCTTCCATACCTTGGCAATTGAAATCGTGCTGCTATGAACACTGGGGTGCATGTATCTTTTCCAATTAGAGTTTTTGTTTTTTTCGGATATATACCCAGAAGTGAGATTGCTGGATCATATGGTAATTCTATTTTTAGTTTTTTGAGAAACCTCCATAGTGTTTTCCACAGTGGCTGCACCAGTTTACATTCTTACCAACAGTGTACAAGGGTTCCCTTTTCTCCACATCCTTGCCAGCATTTGTTGTTTATGTTCTTTTTGATGATAGCTGTTCTTAGATGTTTTTTAATAAAAGTTTTCATCTTTCAGGTAATGCATGCCAGGACTGTGCAAAGAGGAAGTTAGAAGAAAATGGAATTGAAGTTTCAAAGAAACTCAGACAATCAGATACTGGTATAATGTCTTTTCTTTTTTTAAAACATTATTTATTTATTTATTTTTGGCTGCGTTGGGTCTTCGTTGCTGCGCACGGGCTTCCTCTAATTGCGGCAAGCGCGGGCTTCTCATTGCGGTGGCTTCTCTTGTTGCAGAGCACGGGCTCTAGGCGCACGGGCTTCAGTAGTTGCGGCACGTGGGCTCAGTAGTTGTGGCTCACGGGCTCTAGAGTGCAGGCTCATTAGTTGTGGTGTACGGGCTTAGCTGTTCCGCGGCATGTGGGATCTTCCCCGACCAGGGCTCGAACCCGTGTCCCCTGAGTTGGCAGGTGGATTCTTAACCACTGCGCCACCAGGGAAGCCCTGTAATGTCTTTTCTTTTTTGCAGATTGGCCTTATTTGGAGGTGTTTTCAGTCACAGTGCTTTGCTTTAATACCCCAGCCTCTTGGTGGAAGGAATGATACATAGATCATTCCAACTGCCCAGAGGTTCCTACTTTAACAGTTTCTGTTTATTTAAGTTAGCATGTCATTGAAGAAAAACTCGCCAAGTACACAAATTGTAAGCAGCCCAGTGAGTTTTCACAAAGTGAATACACAATTGCGAAAACTCACTGGTTACCTCCAGTTCAAGAAACGAAATGGTGTCAGGAGCCTGCCCCTGCCCGCCCCAAGCCCCATCACTTTTTAGTCACTCCCTCACCACCCGAGGGTGACCACTATCCTGATTTATGTCACCTTAGTTTCCAGAGAAAACCACTTTAAATCATGTGTTTTTTGTTACCTCTATCACCGAATGAGATTTATTTAAACTAAATATTTAGTTGAAGTGTTTATTTAAGTAGACAATCTCCATCACCCCTAGGAAAGGGGATCTAGCTCACTCTTACCATTCCCTCCCTCTCCTTCTTCCAGGTTTCCATAGTCTGTACTTTCTCATTCTTTAAATAGTGCACTTACGTTTTCTGACTTCTCGATATGAAGATGCAGCTGTGACGGCCCCTACCCTTCTCCCCTTCCTCGTCTTACTTCCCGAAGCCCACCAGTTTTTACATCGCCAGTGTTGATCATCATGGTCACGGACTGAGGGGAAAGAAGCCCTCCAGTTTGTCTATAGGTCGGTTCTAAAAGTTGGAAAACAATAGTTGCTTAAAAACACAGGCAGTATTTTTCCTGGTTAGCCAGCTGTGTGTTGTGTTCATGGGTCCAGTGCCATGACTGCTGTGCCAGCTGCAGGACGTGTTCTTAGTATCAAGGTCCAGTGTGTTTCTTTCCTTAACATTCCATTAATCATGCTCCCATTTTTGGTTGTTGCGTATTGGTGGTGTTTGTGTTGCTTTTATTTTTGGGGGGAGTTTCTAGATTCTTTCCTCCTTATTGTCCCAAAAAAATCACATTTCACAAACGTTTTTAAATGTATGTATTCTCTCAGTCATACTGCCCCTCATTTTCCGAGTCATCCCCTGACCACCTGCTCGTTCTGGACTGCTGCAGACCTGTCACCCTGTAGCCCCCTTCCTTGCTGTCCTGGATTACTGCCCAGGTCTGCCTTCTGCCCACCGCACCCACCTCTGCTAACCGCACCCACTTCTGCCAGAACCTCCTCTGGTAGCTCCCACAGCCCCCAGCCCCCCGAGGACCGGCTCTTCACTGTTGGTTGGAGCGTGGGATTCTTCATTCGTGATTCTCCCTTGGAACTCCACTGTCTCAAGCGGCCAGGTTTCCTGTTGAAGAGGGTCTGCTGCAACCCAGATCTCTGTGATTCGTAGGTGACCTGTTCTTTCTTTTCTGGAAGCTTTTAGGCTCTTCTTTTTCCTTGATATTTAGAAACTTCATGAGGATGTGTATAGGTGAGCAAGGTTTTTATATACCTTGCTCAGTTTTTTCTTCCCTCCAGTTCTGGAATAATCTGTCTCCTGTTCCCTCTTCCTTCAGTCTTATTAGTTGGGACCTCCTGGACTGATTTCTACTGTGTTTTCTCTAATGTCTTAATTTTCCTCAAAAACTTTCTGGAGGATTCTCAAAATATGTTCCACCCTTTTCTTTTTAATTTTGGGTGTTAAATTTTTATTTTGGGCGTTACTGTTCATTTCTGAGAGCTCTTGTTTTCTGATTTAGTTTTTCTCATAGCATCTGTTGTTTTAGGACTACGGTATCTTTTCAAATCTCTAGAGATACCAGAGACTTCCCTGGTTATCTGACGACTCTGTTCCTGAAAACATTAGAATAGAGGATTTTCAGGTAACAGTTTATTTTTTATTAGATAAGAAAACCTCAGTAAAACACTCTTAAACACCAATATAATAATCCACCAAGAATTTCGGAGAGCTATGAAGCATTTAACATACTACCAGTTACTTACCTAACATTTAAATTAGGTCCTCAGTGTGTATGTTTGAGCAGTACTGTGATACTGCATTTTCCTTCTACACCACAGGGAACGTGTACTGTTGAAATAGTTTGTTATGGATACAAAAGTTCATAATAAACGTTAAACAAATAAGCAAACACGGCAGTTTTCTCAGTGGCTGCCTGCAGAGTGAGTTGGGCCCGGTGGGAGGAGGAGACAGGTGAGGTGGTGGCTCCTGCTGGCTGGCGGTGGTGGCGGTGTGTGTTGGTGAGCTGAGCCTTTTGAGGGGCCGGCTGAGTTCCAACCGCGGCTGACACTGCGCCCACCCCCCCTTACATTTTGTACAACTTCAGTGCACGTATCTTTAGAGGAAAAATTCCATTTTGATAGTATGTTGGATAAAATTCTTTGAAGTCTTTTAGCAAATATTTGGATTGTGAATCCAGTAGTTAGGGACATCTGTAACTAAATAAAAAAAATAAAACTAGTGTTCTTTGAGTTGTTCCCTCCAGGACAAGAGGTTCTCTTCCTTTAGTCTCCTTCCTGCTGCGTGTTTCCCCCATGTCTGGGGCTCCTCAGTTGCCTGCCGGCATTTAAGAAGAAGGTGGGCCTGGGTGACTGTTGCGCAGTCGGCCGTGTGGATTTGCCGTGGCTGCTGCCGCATATGCATAGCTTTTCTGCCCCAGGCTGCCCTCTGAATTGGTGGTGTGTGTATAGGGCAGCAGGGCGGACTGCCTGGTGGACTTTGTTCCAGAGCAGTGGGCAAGCCAGTCCGTGGGCTCCTCGGGGATCCCCTGGATGCCAGCACCCACACCGGCAGCCTCCTCTCCAAGCAGGTCTGTCTGTGTAGAGCGCGCCTTCTGGTCTTTCTTACAGAAAGCTTTGTCCTGCTCTGCATGTGGGTGAGACCAAGGTTCATCTTCTCAGTGCTGCTGGCCATACCTGCAGGCTGGAGGGCTCAGAGCAGCATGGCAGGCTCCCACAGCAGGCAGTCCCGTTGTGCACATACCCTGAACCTCACTCTTCTCTACAAGTCAACAGGCTCACGCCCTGTGTGTGTTGAAATTGCCCCTCACTGTTGACAGCCGCTCCCTCTTCCAGTCCACTGAGAAGGGGAAAAGCACTCACATTCATGGGTCAAGACTTCCATAGAGCTTTGCAAATCTAATGTTACAATTCACTTTGTCCCGTGGTGGTATTTATAACTCAGAAAGCCATTTTTAGACAGTGGCCACTATTTCCATTATGGAGGTATTTTCAAAGTCTTTAGCACAAAAGAAAAACCATAACCAGTTTTTGAAATAAAAATCCCATTGCAGTTACTTTTTTAAGATCAACTTTAATGTTTTGGTATTCCTTTCTTTTTGTTTAAACAGATGATGCTGGAGGGTCTTGAAATCTTTAAAACCAATAAAACCTGCAACTTGAAAACCAGCCTTCTGTAACCACAGTGCCATCCCAAACGATGAGGAATGTTAGAGAACTCCACACAGGACCTCTTGATCCTGAACCGTCAAATACCCCAAAAGAGCCATGTGGGTGTGTGGCCCTCAGAGGCTGGGTGAGGGAGTTAGGCGTTGTGTTGAACTGTTCGGGAGGTGACGCATACACACGGCAGGTGTCCTTTGTGAGGACTGATACACAACTACCTCAGGGACCAAATCAATGGGCAGGGACATACCTGGTTTTCCCGACTCCCATTTGATATGCCCTCTGTCAGGTGGTTTTCTTCTCCCATAAAAGGAGGAAAGTAAAGACTGTCCAAGCAACAGTAGTTGCCAAAGAGAAAATAAGACACTAGACACTTAAATTTTATAATCTTTGTGGAAACATCCATTAGTGTAGAAAAAAAATTAGAAGTGTTTGTTACATTGTTAAATAGTAAAGAAGGAATGGAAACTGGAGGCACTGAGTCTGCCAGTGAGAGCCGTATGTTTTAAGAATGACTTGACCTGTAGGCTTCTTTGGAGTTGTGTAATTTCAGTTAGTACTTGGTCTCTAAAGAATGGCACGTCTAACTGTGACTCAGAAGTGAAGTCTCCAGGAGCCAGAGGGCCTTTTCAAAAGCACAGGTCAGTGTCCAAGTGTGTCATGCGATGGATAACTGAGAAATTACAAGTGGAGCACAAGACCAAGTTCTAAACTTTTAGTTAAATTCCAAGCTTTCCAAGCCTTTATTCTATGGGTTAAGGTCCAACCCTTCTGTTCTTCTCTCTTAAAATCCTCTCCCCACAACCCATATTAAAGGATTTGCACAGAGTGAAGTAGGCAAAACTTGTCAAGGGTCTGTAACACTTTAGACTTTGTCAGGGTTCGCGCAGGGCAGATGGCGTGCTGAGCTGCATGCTCGTGCCCAGGGAGTTGCTCTGTGGCCCTGGCGCTGTCCCTGCTTGGTTTCTGTGTCAAGGCTGCCTTTTAGCTCCCCAAGGGTTTAGGGAAAGTGAAGCATGAAGTTGGGATGTGTAGGGAATGAGAGAAAAGCCAGAGAGTTGGTTAAGACCTTTTTTGTTTTTTTGTTTTTTGTTTTTTTTATTAGTTTCTGCTTTATAACAAAGTGAATCAGCCATACATATACATCTGTTCCCACATCCCTTCCCTCATGCATCTCCCTCCCTCCCACCCTCCCAGTTTTTTTCTTTGTGAAGCATGGAAAACAAACCTTTTATGTTATTCTGGTCAGAAATAAAATTTTATCTTCAATTCCATTTGCTCAACTTTTCTTTAGTTATGACAAGGTATGGTATCATGTATTTAATGAGAATTTTTACCTTGAGTTGCCACTCAGTTGTGAAACTGATTACTTGAATGTGTTTATTAAACTTTTTGAAAAGCAAACTAAGTTGGCTTTTTAAAAAAAGACACATTTATAAAGTGCAATCCGGGCAAGATACGTGAATTTGAAAGTTGGTCATACATAGGGTGTAGCAATATTACAAGCATGGAAAATGATGTGAAACAGGATATAAAACTGGCAAAGTAAAGTAGAGCCAGTTCAAGACGAGCTCTGAGTGCCATGCTGAAGAATTGGAGGTCTTCTTGCTGTAATGAATGAATATATCTAGTCAGTTCTGCTGTGATTCTTATTTTAAAATGCAAATTTATTCCAACAAGATTGGTATGTTAGAAAGAAACAATCTGAGCATAACTCGTTCACTTATTTATAATTTTGTCTCTGAGAAACACTGGGTCAGGGAGTGACTAAGTATGGATTTGTTTGCTGCCTCAAGCTAGAATAGTTTTTACATTTTTAAATGGTTATATTTTAAATAATAGCTATACAGACACCTACACAATAGCCTCCTTGCTTCCTCATTGAAGCCTGAAATACGTATGACTCTCTGGCCCTTAAACAAGTTTGCTGGACCTGCGCTAGGTGAAAATGGGAGACTGCAGCCGGCTGCACGGAGCTGCGGGGGATACACCGCCCAGCCCTCAGCTCCGGCCAGCTCCCTCAGACAAGCCTCCTTCCCCCACTCGACCTCAGCAGCAAGCTTCACCCGATGGGTTGCCCACTTCACAAGCCAACGTCTGAATGTTTTTGAGATGAAGTGCCACATGTGCTCTAGTATTTGTGAATTTCTTAACTACATAGTATATATAAAACCAGCTATTTATTAAGTTCCTGTCTTTTTTTTTTTGGACCCCATGTTTCCCATCACCTGGTGGTTTTCATTGTGTACTTTTGCATGGCACCGGGGTTTTCAGGAATATGGGTGTACTGAGTTAGAACAGAACAGTGATCCTACTCAAGGATCACCGGCAATCCACGAGTCCAAGTTACGAGACAGAACAGCCCAGGCAGAGAAAAGGGTCTACACTGAGCTCCTGTGTCACCAAAGGGACATTTCAATGTAAAGCTGATGCCTTTCAAGGCAGAAGGCGGTGATTTAGATGGTATTACCAGCACTAAAAAAAGGAACAAAGGACTAGTGGCTTCTGCTGTCTCAAGTTCTTAGAGACTAGCTGATGGATCATAGGAAAGCAAGTTTTACCTGAAATAATGAATGTTGTTCAAAAGCGATTCCATTACTTCAGGAGGCCACTCCTTGATTAATTAATTAGCACTTGGGCCCAAAGCAGCCTTAAACACAAGACCACCAGCACCTTAGAATTTTTTAATTCCATTTTTAAATGGAAACGAAGTACTATTGAAAACTCTGCAACTTTCTTTCCTACCCCTAACAATGTACAGTGGGCCTTCTGTATCCATGGGTTCTACATCTGTGGATTCAACCAACCTTGGATTGAAAATAGGAAAGGGAATTCCCTGGTGGTCCAGTGGTTGGTTAGGACTCCGTGCTTCCACTGCAGGGAGCACAGGTTCGACCCCTGGTTCGGGGAATAAGATCCTGCAAGCCGCATGGTGCAGCCAAAAAAAAAAAAAAAATAGCCGGGGGAGAAAAGATGCCAAAAAGCAATACTTGAATTTGCTGCATACAGGCAACTATCTGCATAGCATTTACATTGTATTAGGCATTATAAATAATGTAGAGATGATTTAAAGTATATAACAGGATGTGCATAGGTTATATGCAAATATTATACCAATTTGAATAAGGGACTTGAGCGCGCTTGGATTTTGGCATGCGTGATACCCACAGATAATAAGGACGAATGTTTAAGTGGAGAAGTCATTTGTTACTTGGGAAAACCTGTGTTCTTCAATGTTTCCTTAACAGAAATTATATTCAGAAAATTTTAAATTGCATTGAAGCAGACATTTAATTTCACCTTAAAGTTTTGTTTCTAAAACTGTAGATGGTAGACATTTGAAATTAGACTTTTTTATTGGCATTTTCAATACTGACTGCAGTTCCTCTGAAATAATTTTCCATAAAACACAGGTTTAACACCACATAACTAGCATATTTAGAAACTAAGAGTTTCCCTTAAAGATTACTTAAACATACAAGGCGAGATCAGAGTAAAGATGATGCAGGATTTGAAAACTTTCTGACTGGCTTTCAAAATGGAAGTTAAAACTATGGTTGTTTCTTTTTTAAACTCATTCAGAGCTAACTCTCACAAGAAATACTACCTGCTGGAATGGGGCCTGAGCACTCCTTAATGGAAGTGAGCTACAGCATCTTTGCCTGGTAGCAATTAAGCTTTCTCATAAATGGCACACAGGCTGTCTAGCTTTTGCTCCAGAAGTCTGTACTCAAGAGTGGTGTGGGATTGAACGGCAGAGTGAGAACAGTGACTGGCCCGAGCGCTGCATGACTCTGCTCTTACAGCACAGGGGCATTCTGCGTCCTAACGGGCCTCCTGCTGTCTCCTGCTGCTTTCTCTGTCTTGAGTATCTGGATACTGAGACAGATCTAGGGTCAAAACTCGGCTGAACATGCAGTCATCATGCTGAAATGGAGAGAAGACAGTTAAAAGTCAGTACCTTTACTTAGGGAATAAGTGCTATTAAATGTAAAATAAGAGCCATTAGTGAGTCTAGATTTGCATTTAAAAAGGAACCTCCTTATAGCCACCTAAAAAGGTATTACTTCTCTGCATTTACATCAGCTTTATTTATTTTTTGTATTAATCTGGTAAAGGGTACCAGAACATGCCACCCGAAAATATGCCTCTTTTGCATATGGATTGTTTTGAGCCAGAGGCTACTGAAAACTAGCAGATGTAGGAAAAGCTCCAAAAACCAGGCACAAGTTTTCCTTTTGTAAAGGAAGTTTACATTTATGTAAAAGATGACACCCTTTCCACTCTTAACTCTTTTGGAGAAGGCACCTGAATCTGCAGAGCAAATCTGACTGAACAGCCCTTGTTTACTGTACTTTTCCTGGTCACCTTCCCATCACTTGCCTCCCCTGCACAGAAGCCCCAAGACTCTCTTCCCTATTTTAGCCTAGGATGGTATATAAGTCCAAGTTCTAGCCACCCCTTTGAGTTACTCATTGCTGGGTGTACCCATGTGTGCACACATGATGCACATATTAATAACCTGTTTTTCTCTTGTTAATCTGTCTGTTCCTGGTGTAATTTACAGGGCCCCAGCCAGAGAACCTGAGTTGGGTAGGAAAAGATCTTATCCCTCTCCTACACTGGTAATGAGAATTTCCATTTCTCTCTGGCAGCATATTTCCAGTGATCCCCTGACATTAATTAGGCACAGGAAGGGAAATTAATTTTTATCTTAACTTAAAGGAAAACACAGGATGTAAAACCTAATTGTCCAAGAATTGAATGATCTGAATGAGCTGCCCTGCTGCATTAGCTCAGGTAAGTATTTTCAGTGGCTCAAGAAAGGTGTGTTTGAATTCTAGAAGTTACTGTACAACTGGGAACTTGTCAATTTCTTTGTGTTTTTTTTTTCCTTTGTTAGTTTTGGAAGATAAATGGTTCCTTATTCTACCACAATGCATTTGTTTTTGCCTAAAACATTCAAACATTACAGAAATATGAAACAATATCGACAATTTATTCTAAGTTAATATGTACTATATAAACAATTATACTGTTCTGCAATTTTCGATTTGCTTTTCAACTTAAAATATATCTTAAATTTCTGTGTACTGCCATGGAAAAATATCTGAGTAGTTACTGTTAAGTCTTATTTGATTAAAAAATCATTTAAGCCTATATTTCATAAACTGCAGAAATCAAGCAGTATCTACAGACTTCACTAGGAACTTATAATTGTGCTGTCAGGACACTCTAAGGTGATTTTATTCCTCTCCCCCATTTACTTATCTTTACCTCTGGATAGATGCCTATCAGTGCATCAGCTTTGGAATATAACTCCTCTTTTAGGGAAATGATTATCATCTGAAACTGTTCCTGAGTCTGCTCTTTGATATAACTTGATACCTGGGAGGAAGCAGAAAGCACACATTTCATCAGTAAAGAAAGGCCTCGTTTCTTGAGGACAGTGATTCTGCATGTCTCTGAATCTGTAGGTGACAAGGCACTTACTTCCCTTTCTGTTAATTCAGTAAATCCACTACAACTGCAGAAATGGAAATAGCTCAGATTGTAAAATAAGAGGTTAGTAAAAAAATATAAACCTCATTAACTCTGTAACTGAAAACTAGGAAGAATATTTTTTTATGAATAAAGCTCTAACTTAAGATACTATCATGTGAATATGAAATCAACCTTTACAACAAGATAAAACTACCACTCAGATATTTTATGAGGGTGAAGAAGGGCTGGTATTTAAACTTCCAACTTCCTATATTGCCAACAAAGCCTCAGGATGGGAAAAATATGGCGATTATATATGTATTCATAATCCATAATCAACTCATTTGGTTAGAGGGGAGCTCAACAGCTCCTTCAGGAGGCTTAATTCCAAGGAATGAGAATAAGAACAAGATAGCCTAGATAGAAATGGGTCTTGGTGAACAAAGTACTCAGAATTTGGAGAATGATAAAGAACTTAGACTCAAACCACAGTTTAACAAGATACTTGCCAACTCCCTGGATCTCTCTGCAAGCCCAGAGGGTGTCTTCTCCACATGTATTGGTCCTGACTGCACGCAAGATACTAAGGACACAAGTTTTGGAAGCAGGAATGGCAGCTTCGGTTGAGGAATGAGTCACTAGTTGAGGTGAATGATGAGAGAGGAGGGGAATGGCTTTGGGCTAAGAGGCTGAATTCACAGAAGGAACTGCCACATTAGAGGCAATGGCAGCCACTGTGATACAGGTCTTTAAAAAGTCTTGGGATATTGATAGAATGGAAGAGGAGATGGGATGCAAATAGGTAAGGCATGCATTTTGCTAGGAGAGTTACCTATGATAAATGTTGGGCACCCTGATCACAAGAGGGGGTGGAAGCTCCTTCACAGTTGCTCATATTATATCACTGCTCATACTCAATTCAGCAACGGGGTGCCAGGAACGTAAATCTCAAAGGGAAACTGGAAATGAAGATGTTTTTAATAATAGGATAGGTGCAAATAGAAAAGAGTCTTAAGAAAGACCTAGTATGTGAAGATGCCACTAATACGAACATCTAAATTTTGCTAGAAGATATGGATCCCTTAAGCGCTACAGAGAGACGGGGCAGTCCACAGTGATGGATCCCCCCCACCCCAGACCACACACAAAGGGTATGGGATACAAAGTACTAAAATTAACCTTCTGAAGGGAAATTTCTCCCAAATGAATGAGGCTACGGAGTCCAGTTAGCTGACGCAGACTGGCTAGCATTCAAGAGAGAGAAATCAAGATTTTCTTTTCTTCCCGTGTTTTCTTCCCCCAGTAATCCTGAAGTCTCTGGTAGGTCACAGAATGTGGCTCTTGCCTGTTCTCTACAAGGTTCAGGGGACTTTGGATTTGTTTTCTAACTTTTGTGGTTGTGGTGTTGATGTGCTATTCTTATGTACGCTATGACATGTTTAAAAAGCAAGGTCCGGGACTTGGCTGGTGGTGCAGTGGTTAAGAGTCCGCCTGCCAGTGCAGGGGACGAGGGTTCGAGCCCTGGTCCGGGAAGATCCCACATGCCGCGGAGCAACTAAGCCCGTGTGCCACAGCTACTGAGCCTGTGCTCTAGAGCCCATGAGCCACAACTACTGAGCTCGCAAGCCACATCTACTGAAGCCTGCACACCTAGAACGCGTGCTCTACAAGAGAAGCCACCGCAATGAGAAGCCCGCACACCGCAACGAAGAGTAGCCCCCGCTCGCCGAAACTAGAGAAAGCCCGAACGCAGCAACAAAAACCCAATGCAGCCAAAAATAAATTTTTTTAAAAAGTATAAAAAAATAGATAAGGTCCTAGAGAGGTTTGGGTTAGATGAATACAGCCTGGGAAATCTGAAAGATGACATTGTTGCCTAAAATTAGAAGTTACCCTAGGCTGCAGCTCCTTAAAAATCCCCTGACTCTCCCAGGCATTACATATGAGGTTCAACAGAGTAAGAAATCAGGGAGGTCAGTTTCAGAGACTCAACCTGTCAGGGTGGCACCCCAAGACTGAATACATCTCTCGGGGCTGGACTCATTAACCAAGCTCATAAGACTAAGGTATAAACCAGAATGCCAGTTTACAAATTAACAGATATCTCTTGTCAGCACGACCAGAGCAGCCTCCTTGTAAGCAGCTGTAAATGCAAAGTCCAGTCATTTCATTCATCCATTTCTGGAAATGGATGGCTCTGGAAGTAGGACCACAACACAGGGACTCTGCAGGATGGAGCTGTCCCAGCCCTGGGCAGTGACAGGCACTGCCAGTGTTTGCCTCTATCCTTTGGTCACGTGTCCATGGTCAACCCCATTCTCGGGTCAAAAATTTACAGTCAGGATGTGTGGTCTGAGAGCCTGTCTCTCAGGTGGCTTTGTGTATCTATGCACTGATCTTTAAGGCTGACTTTCAATTGTGTCCTTAGTTCCCTCATGGTCTCAAATACTGAAAACAGTGCAAATGTAGCAAATGACTGTATAAATTTTAATAAATGAAGGGAAGCAGAATTTTGAACTTTAATTCCTTTGGAATTTTATTTAGATATGTTATTTTTGGACTTTATTAAACACTAATTTGGTCCTGTTTGCCATGTGGCCTACTATTAAGGACCCTCTAGGTCCCAAAAACCTAGATTTAGGGAAAAGCAAGTCACCCAGTAGCAATGTTGTGGATCCAGTATGGTGATTCTCACTTGACTCCCCAGCAACTCATTGAGGGTCCCCTAAACCTTGAATGAAAACTACTACCCTGAATCATCTTGTTTTTAGATTTTTAACTTAGAAAAATCTATTTTTAACCAGCAATTATCAAATAAACTATGTTTGTTCAGGGCAAATTGCCTTCTGACTGCATCATGATCCTTGAATTATAGACACTGTACTGGAAATTAAAAGCAGAAAGGAACTTACTTTGCCAATGTTAGTATTGTCCAGGGCTGCATCTACTTCATCTAAAACAAAGAATGGAGCAGGCCGAAAACTAGAAAAAAATTATAATCGCTTAAGTTAAACTTTGTTTTACAAGACTTGGAGGAGAGGACTAAGAGTATTCAGGATAAATAAATAAAACACGTCCTTTTGGATGCTTTTGTCTAGGTCACCAATGACCTCTATGTCGGTAAATGCAATGCTCAATTCTCAGTCCACATCCCAGGTGACCTTTGCAGATGGTACCAGGGGGCGGTCCTCCCCGTCCCTCTGACGTCAAGGACAACAACATGGTCTACGCCAGGTGCCTCAGTCACTGCTCCAGGCCCCAGTCTCCTACCAGCTCCTCCTCATCTCTCTAACTTCTTGACACTGCAGTGCCTTCGGGGCTCAGCGCTTAGAGCACTCCTCTATCTGATTAGCTCCCCTGGTGATTTCATCTGCTCTCGAGGTTTTAAGTATCTTCTATTGATAGTTCTGACCTCTCTCTTTAACCCTGGCCTCACGGGTCCAACAGCTTCCTCAACTCCATGTGGGTGTCTAGCTTGAACTCGTGCAAAATCAAACTCTTCACCTACCCCTCAAACCCATCCCTCCTGTGGTCCTCTCCCGCTTAGTGAATGGCAGCTCTTATCACTCCAGTTGATTAGGGTCCCTCCTACCCCGCGCCCTGTCTGCTCAGGTCCAACCCGCCATGATCCTCCACCCTGACTGCTACAGGAGTTTCCTAACGCTGTGCCTGCCACTGCTGCACACAGTCTATTCTCAACAGGCGCCAGGCTCACTCTGGCCTCAGGGCCTTTGCACTTGTTCCTCATGTCTAGAACATTCTTCCCTTAGAATTCTCCCCTAGAACATCCATCCACGTGACTTGCTCCCTTAATTTCTTCAAATCTTTGCTCAGATACTACCTTTTCAAATAGGCCTTCCCAGAAGACTTTTAAATATTGCAAACCCTTCTCTGGTACTATTGCCATTCCCGTCTTTAATTTTCTCTATAGCATCTGTCATTTTCTAATAGTCTCTATATTAGAGAATTACTTTACTAGTATACCTTATTTATCATCTGTCTTCCTCAACTAAAATGAAGCATCTTTGAGGCAGGGAATTTGTTTTCTTCACTGCTGTCTCTAATGTCTATTTTTAAAAAAATATTTACTTGGTTGCGGCATGTGGGGTCTTTAGTTGCGGCATGTGGGATCTAGTTCCCTGACTAGGGATCGAACCCAGGTCCCCTGCATTGGAAGCGTGGAATCTTAGCCATTGGAAGACCAAGGAAGTCCCTCTAATGTCTGTTAACACCACTTGACACACAGTAAATATTTAATAAATATCTGTTGAATAAATGGGATGGGGGTGACACCTAGTATTAGTCTTATTCTGCTAAGATTTACTTCACACAGGCTCCTGTTTAAGTTCCTGCCTCCTGTTTTTCCCAAAGTCCTCCTGCATTAATGGCAGTTTCTTTTCCTTTCCTCTAACTGCCAATTCCTTTTCCTTCTTGAGACCAGTAGAAAACAGTTGTAAAACTTTGATGCTGATCTTTCTGACCATGAAAATAGAGAGGCAGCATCATCTGTACCTTAGTTCTTCATCTAATGCTTTGAAGGTCAAAAGTTAATTGCCTGAATTTTAGCTAACATTTTCCCCCTTGCTTTAGTTTACAAACGTAAGTGTCACCATCATCAGTGGAAATGAGGAGGTTAAACATTTTTTTCAGAAGAAATACTTTAACATTCCTTACTAAATAGCAGATCTCTGAATAGGGACAAGGAAAATAATATACAAGTTAGATGTTTTTATTTTGTTTGGCTTTGTTGTTGGTACTGTTTTTTGGCAATCCTGATTTCACATCTGGCCACTTGATACTCCTTTTTCTCCTTTCTTTTCTATGAAGCTGGAATATTAGTAGCTACTGATAATAACAAATTGAATAAAAATCTGTCAAAGACTGATTTCTCTCTTAGATTTGCTGCCTAAATTGTTACAGGCCTACAGCATAACCTGAATTGTCTGGCTGAAAAAAACAGTTTTGTATCACATACGCTAAATATGACTAAAGACAAGTAATTAACAGATCTTCTGTAGGAAGGTCTATTTGGTTTCTGCCCTGATGCAAAATCATATAGCTCACTGTGACCTTACCTGTGCACAGCAAACAGGAGAGCCAAAGCTGCCACACACTTTTCTCCCCCCGACAAATTATCCATTGGCATGAACCGTTTGCCTGGAGCCACACAGTTATAGCTAATTCCCTCCAAGTAAGGCTCTTCTGGGTTTTCTGGGCTAAGAAATGCCTGAAACACATGTTATTTATTTAGCAGCATCAGAAAAGCTATTAGTAAATTTCAACTTGGAATTGCAACAGAGTTTAACTACAAAATATTCTTGGTTAGATTTTCTTCCATTTTGATGGAAAAATATCAATGCCTGTAAATAATGTATTTAGCTCTATATGTAATCACAGACAGCAAGGGTGTCTGGGGCGGGGAGTAGAGGGAAAGCATTCTAACATAAAGGATAAGGCCTTTCCATCAGGCTGCCATTCAAAGCTCAGAAGGATATGCTGCAGTCTTACTAAAACAATCTTCATTCAGTTCTTTCATTGGTCCTTTCATCAAATCTTTATTGATGAATCGTGCCCTCAAGGAGCTGATGGGTTTCTTTTAGTCTTACTTTACTGAAAATGAGTTATTTTTGGTGGAAATTCTAAATATATGATTCAGGATTACCTCAGTCATAAATGAATACCATGAGAAAGAGGGAAAAGCAGATATATAAGATCAGATCTACATCTTTAGTCCACATTCATGTCCACAGTATTTGCTGTGGATATTGATCATGGAATGGAGAGATTACCATTACAAGGGGCATATCTAGATTTGAACGCTGCCTTTAGTTCTTTCCCTCTCCTTTGTTACTCTGGGCAACTCCACAGACTCCAGATCAACCATTTTCCCCAGATCGTCTACATTACCCTAACTTTACTACAGAGACGGCTCTATAAAATCAAATTAGTACAGGTGACAGAATTCCAGAACTGAAAGAGAACCTGGAAACCAAATGATCTAACCCACTCATTTTGCAAATGAAGAAGCAGGACCAGAGAGATTCTGACTTGTCCAGGCTGGTTAGTGGTGGAATGAGTAGGACCTAGAACACAGGTCACTGTAATGACCAATTTTCATGAGCTGACTTTGCCCGGTAAGTGGGTCATTCAGATAGTGTGGTGGCGATTTCCCACCAGAAAAAAAACACACCACCAATAACACAAAGTTCCCACTCATATTTGAGGTGAAAAATACGTACTTGGGCACTGTTGTTTCTGCAGAGCTTCTTGTAGATCTGATCAATTGCAACTGAGATGTGCTCAAAACACTGGCTGAAAAGATTGTATCTCCTTTTTTTCACCTGTTCAAACTCTTGCCTACATATTCTGGCTTCCTTTCTGCTGGCCTCAAAAGCTAAGAGAGAATCAATGTTCTTTATTTTGGAGACCACCAAGGGCTTCTCTTATTTCAACTTTAAAGCATAAAATATTTTTTAAACTAGATTTTGAGTTTGGTTGTCTTGAGTAAAATCTACCTTCAAAACACCTCAACTGTTATTAATTCCAAGAAAATGACTTAAAACTGATGAGCCCTTTTTCTGGTAGGGCTGATTTTTAAATAATAATAACAAACTCCAACAGAGTACCTAATATGCCTCTTACGCTGGTATGAAATAAGACACTATTCTAAAATAATCAATACACCTGTTTTTAAATTACAGCAGAACGCTTTTCAAAAAGGAAGGGATTAGTGATTCAGTATTAAAAGTATATTACTATAAGATAACAGAGGAAAAAAATATATATAATAAAAACAAAGGTACAGTTCAGGGGGGATTATTAGTAAATGTTACAGAAATCAAAGCCCCTAACACCCATGAATATGATCTTGCTAACAACTAAAGCTTAATTTCACCATCTGTGTACTCCTGAAACTTGTCTCTGACAGTCTTTAGCTTCTCCGGGGCTCTGAGGTTTGGGGCCGCTGTCCTCAGCAGAACCTCTTCCTGGGATGCTATTTGTTGCCGCAGGAGTCTAAGGTGGGCCTCAATTTCTTTATCAGATTGTAGAGCCTATTATTGGCAAAGAACAGCAATGGTTAGCATGCCATTGAGATCCAGACTGCTAAGGTACAATAATTAGGCACAAGGCCCTTCGGGATCTGGCCCGTCTCCCTCCATGTCCACTCCTGCCCTCCTCTGCAGCCCTCTCTGAGTCTGCAGTGTGGTCAGGTCACACTGCCGTAGCTTCCTGAAGGTGGCTGTGCTCTTTCACAGCTCTAGAGTCATAGATGCTGCTCTCTTGGAACGCGCTGCACCTTCATCTTTCTTAATCTGGCTAAAAAAGTAACAATTCACGTATCACTTCATTTACTCGTTCATTAAAAAATATTGATCATCTACTATGTATTAGACACTGAGGATTCAGTGATGAAAACTATTCTGTCCCCACCCTTAAAGAGCTCACAGGGAAGTCAAGACATGCAAACTGGCATCTGCAACAGCGCGAAACCCTCCGCCAGGCAAGCACAGGTGTTATGGGGCAGGCAGAAGGGATCCAACCCATCTGGAGGGGTAACACTTAAGCTGAAACCTAAACAATGAGCAGAACTAACTTGAATGAAGAGAGAAGGGAAAAAGTGATGTAGGCATCACCTTCCAGGAAAATTTTCTTGACCCCCCCCAGAGGGGGTTAATTAATATCTGATAAAGGTGACATTTTAATTCATTGGGAAAAGAATTATTTAGAAGATGTTGAGTAAACTGGTTAACTTACGTACCTTTTAAAAAACAGATTCTTACCTCATACCATATATAAATTTCAGATTAATTAAATAGGTAAGTGAAAACAAAAAAAAATCACTAACAGGAAGAAAATATTTATAAATATTTACTCAGTAATGTCGTGGGGAAGGACTTTCTAAATACGAAAGCACTGAATAGACTATAAAATAGATAAGAGCTTTATTCTGATTGCCAAAAGTACCATAAGTACAATGAAAAGAGCCCAACAAATCTAACAAAATATATTAGAAACATCTGAAATTAAAAGATGTGGTAGCTACTGCTACTTGGTGTCCATTCTCCATTTCTTCCTTTCTAACAGAGCCCATGTTTGACCATTTCTCCCTCATACGTCCCATGAACCCTGCTTGGTCTAAAGCTAAGTCCATCCCACCCCCAACAGTGATTGGTCAGGAATGAACATGTGAGCCAATTTAGGCCACTGTGATGAGAGGACAATTGGTAAAGCTTTGTGAAAAAGCCTTTCTTCAGTCTTTAGAACAGCACCACTACAAAAGGCAGTCTCTCTCTTCTCTGAGGGTTGTGGTTGGGTGGCTGGAAGGCCAAGAAAGGCTACAGTCATTTTGCCCTTATGAGAGAAGCAGCTTCAGGACGAAGTCAAAACACAAAGCAAAATATGGCTATAGGGTTAAGAGAAAGAGTGAGAGCTGCTAAATTAAAGAGACCATGAAACTGGATTCCAGGTTTGTGCTCTGTAGCTGTGAAGGATTTGTCGCCTACTGAGGGTACTGCACTGGGACACAGACAGGGCAATTCAGGATGCTGGAGTATGTTGGCTACTTTTGCCTATTTCAGGACTTCTCAAAGACTTTATTATTCATTCTGAATCTCCAAGAAGGGAATAGACTTTCAAAACACTGACAGAAACTTTCCTTCTTTGGCAAGACATTTCATGGTATTGGTGTTCTACAGAACACACAGTGAGAAACGATGATATAAAAACTTTAAATATTTTAAACATTTTTATGTGTAACCTATTTAGACTATTTCTTAAAAAACCATTAGGAAATCTACTTTCTCCCCTAAATTTATGCTCTATCATCTAAAATTATTCTGCAGTATTTAAATATTCACTATTACGATGAGCTAGTCATGAACAACAGAAATCTTTCAATTACCTTCAAATCCTCTCTTAGAGAGCTGTAGTCTATCTCAATGGCTTCTTCTTTTTCATATATATCCATTGTTGCCTGGGTACCTTCTGCTTCAGGTCCCAACTGAAAAACATATGAAGCCCTTTCCTTGTTATCTGAAATGGTGATCTCTACTCATCTGTCTGTCCCAAGGCCTCCAGTTGATTGCCACCTCATGCAGATTGAAAGTTAAAACCCTTATGTTGGCCTGCAAGGCCACGATGGTCTGGCCTCTGCTTCCCCTTTAACTTCACTTTGTGCCAGTCTTCCTGGTACTCACTCTGCTCTCACTACACTGGCCTCCTTGAACAGACCAGGCACATGTCCACCTTAGGGCCGGCACACTGCCCTCTGCCTGGACACCCTTCCCCTAGATGTCTGCATCTCTTCATCTTCTACCTTGTCTGCTAACCAGCTGCCTTCTCTCAGGACATCCATGGCCTCTGCATCTAACGTTGCAAACTCTCCTCCACCAATACTCTCTATGCCCTTCCCTGCTTTATATTTTCTTTAGCCTACAGCATCACCAAATACGTAAGTATTTTATCTGTTTACCATTTTGTTTCGGTGCCTCTCTCTCCCCTAGTAGAATGTGAAGGAAGGGATTTTTGGCAGTTATACTCACTGCTGTGGTCTCAGTGCCTAATGCAATGCTGACAACATAGCAATATACTTCAATTTCAATATATATCACTCTGAATGGAGAGAGGAATAGGAAAGGAGGGACAAATACATGAGCACTTACTCAGCTGTAGGCTGGTCTTTGGTGTAATGCTGATACCAAAAACAAAGACTTACAAATTAAGAGAAAAAAACCCCTTTGTCACTCACTCTTTTCTAGATGTTCTCAGCTGAAACCCAATAAAACTACTTTTGGAATTAAGTCTATATTTTATGTAATATATTTATGTTAAAATTGTTCACAAGGAAGTGGGACTTGAATACAAAATGTAATACTGAATCCCTGAATCTCACGATTCCTGTTTATGTGATTCAACATCGTTATTTTGTATTAAGCTTCTATATGAGTCATCTGATGCCTTGCTATTCAAAGTGTGGTCAGTGGGCCAGCAAGAGCGGGCCTCACCTGGGAGCCATTAGAAACTCAATCTCTTAGGAAATAAGATCCCCAGATGCTTCATGTGCACAGTATGGTTTGGGAACCAGTGATCTGGTATAGTCTTCCCCACAATAGAAGAATCTTCTATGAGAATCCTGGCAGATGTAGGTAACTTACCCTCTGTCTGCGCACCTCCAATGGAAGGGAAATCTCGGGTTCTACCTTACAATGGTTGTAAGACAATGATTCCTTACAACTGTTGTAAGACAATTAATTCTATTCGGTGATCCTTGTCTAGCCCTCTGGAGAGACACAATTTATACCTAATGCCTTTTCTGTTTTGGGCTTTATACACTACCTTGTATAGCACCCCCATTACATGGCTGCTACTAGATGTCTTGTAAAATTTCAATCAGGGAACTCCCCACTAGAGGCCCTCCCTCTTTCTAGTAGGAAGTGTTCCCTAGTAGAAGAAATCTGACTCTGTCCTAAATCCCCCAGCCCTAGTATCCCCCTTAGGACCGGAAAGAACAAGTAAGGTCCGTCCTCTATGACAGACCTTCTTCTCTTCGAGGGATAACCATATTCTCCAAGCCTTCTCTTCCCAGCACGACACGGTTGGGGCCTTTTCACTATCGTGGACACTTTACTCTCACAGAGCACCATGCTTAGCAAGCGAATGCAGTATCCTGGTGTGGCTTGATCAGCACAAAGTGGAGCAGAACTATCACTTTTTCTTTTTAGATAATGATTCACTATGAATCCGGTCTAAGGTATTAATACCTGCTTTGAAAGAGCCCACTATGAATATGAAAGTCGTTCACGCTAATAAACAATTTCACACTCATGGTGGGCATGTTGGAGAATACTTATGAAAGTTCACACTAACTGAAAGAACAATAGGACCAAAGCAGCAGCAGGAGTACTTAACCAACAGCATTTACCTAGATGTCAGTCATTAAAACTGCTTCTTCTCTGCACTATTCTATGACGAACCTCTTCTAAAATTACACTGCCTTTTAAACAGACTTTCCATTTCTCTCTATATTATTGTGAGTACTGTTTTTCTGCTCCCATCCACTTCTGCTGTTACAGATGCCTCCCCTTCCCTCTCTCTGCACCCTTAAGAGCGGACACGTGGCCCTGAATGAGCAAGAGTTCTTCCCCAGGATTCTTCTGAGAGGGGGCAGGGAAGAGGCGTCTTTCCCCTCTGGTCAAAGCTGGTGGCTACAGCTGCAGCCCCATGAGGAAAGCTGATCTGAAAAAATAAAGCCAATACATACTGAGCCAGAAAGAGTTCTTGACAGTGTTCAAATTCCTGGACCGAGTCACGTGTGAGACTGCCTCCATTCCAGCCCTAGCCCTTTACCTGCCTTTTCCCCCTTTAAAGCCATCTGAGTGGGGTTCAGGACACTTGTGGCCAGCAAAGGGTCTTCTCCTTTCCTTATCCTTTCCTTACCTTTTATCTGGGATGTGATCTCTGCTAAAATAGAGAAAAAAGACTTTTGGCCGAGCCGCGCAGCTTGCGGGATCTTAGTTCTCCATCCAGGGATCGAACCCGGGGGCCCAGCAGTGAGAGCACCGAGTCCTAACCACTGGACTGCCAGGGAATTCCCAAGAAAAAGGATGTCTGAGTATAATATCACACCAGAATTACGCTATGAGAAGTGGTCAATATTAGCAAGAGAAAAATTGTTTTATAGTTACTTCAAATTGAAGAACCCAAAGGACTGAAGGCCTCTTCTGGAGTAGAAATTGGATGGAAATGCATGGATTTCTGACTGGGGGCAGAGCAGAAAGGGGAGGAGGGATGTGGAGGGGAGACCACAGAGATTCACTAAAGAACTCAGAGATAATCTGAGAGGTAAAAGAAATAACTATTTTCACCATCCTCTCGATTGGCTAACAGTAAGATATTCTTCCTGAACTGTATAGTCATATCTTTCTTAACATGAGTGACAGAACTAAGGGTGTATAAACTTCCAGCCAGCCTAAAGAGTACTGTGTGATACAAATGTGACGAGGAAGAAAGGAAAGAGGCAAACAGAAAAACGTCCACCGCTGGCCGACGCTGGTCTCGCCCTCTGGCTCCGTGGGGCCTGCTGTTGCCTCCCCCACACTCTCACCACCTGGACAGACTCAGTAAGGCACGTTTCTGCTGAGAACCACCTCAGGTTGTTGGTGAAGGTGCAGAGCAAGACCCCTCCACACACCGCGGACGACGTTCCCAGAGTACAGAGAAGTGCTCCCGCCAGCAGGCCACTGGCACCTGGCCTGAGGCTCACACCGCCTCCCCAGCGCCCCTAACTCCAACAGGTTCAAGTCTCTGACCCCTCTTGGGCATCTGTGCACAGGTAAGAGACTCTGGTCCATCCTGTGGGGCTCAAAGGACAAGAGAATTAAGAGAACTACACAAAATGCCCAGCCCTCTGGCATGAGGACCATCCTGCCCTTTTTTCCCTCCTAGAGACGTTTTTTCTACCCCTAAAGGAGCTTCAGAACAAGAGGAAGAATCTGCATAGATGCAACTTCAGTAAGCAGCCAAAGGCCTTACATTAAGTTCCACACAACTGCACATATTTTAAAATCATTTGCTAGAATACCTCCACTTCAATGATGTCATCCAGTGACCCCAACAAAAGAATTATTTCAATGTTTTGAACTTTGCAATCAAGCAACATGTTATGTTTCTCTAATCGCTTCTGTTCCAGAGAAGTTTGAAGGAGTACAACTTCTTTTTGCCGTTTTCCCACTTCCCTGTAAATACACAGATATGAAAAAGTGATTGTATTTTACTAATTATGTAAAGTTGCACCAAGGAAGAAAAATATGTTATAAACTAACTTGAAAAAAAAAAGATTTTTTCTTATGAGTGCTGTTAAGTTGCAGAGTTAGCCCATGGATGCTTGTAATTTAAACTTTAACACTCCTGGCAAAGGCCATGAATATAATCCAAGGGAGGATTTTCAATAATAAACATTATTACTTTAATCAGGCTAGCACCAATATAGTGCTTTCCTAGTTATCTTATTTTTGTTTTAATTAATTAATTAATAATTTTATTTTTGGCTGGGTTGGGTCTTCATCGCTGCGCGCGGGCTTTCTCTAGTTGCAGCGAGCAGGGGCTACTCTTTGTTGCAGTGCGCAGGCTTCTCATTGCAGTGGCTTCTCTTGTTGCGGAGCACGGGCTCTAGGCACGCGGGCTTCAGTAACTGTGGCACACGGGCTCAGTAGTTGTGGCTCGCGGGGTCTAGAGTGCAGGCCCAGTAGTTGCAGCACGCGGGCTCAGTAGTTGTGGCTCGCGGACTCTAGAGTGCAGGCTCAGCAGTTGTGGCACGCGGGTTTAGTTGCTCCGCGGCATGTGGGATCTTCCCAGACCAGGGATAGAACCCGTGTCCCCTGCATTGGTAGGCGGATTCTTAACCACTGCGCCACCAGGGAAGCCCTACTTACCTTATTTTTAAATCTTACAATTTTTCAAGCTGCATTTCTCTTTCAGTATAAGTTCTACATTTTAGAACATCAAACCAAGAGAAAGAGTCTCTAAGCAAGAGAAATGTCTTACCAGTTAAGTCATTATGCACCTGACAGTCTCCACTTTTTTTTACTACCACCACTAACGTAATGCCTTCTATCTTACTGAGGGCTTGGGAGTTTTACCAGTTGAAACAAGGTGGGACTTTAAAGAGGACCCAGAAGAAGGACCAGAAATAAAATTTAAAAAATTAAGAACTATATGGTTTTTAAAAATCTGATGACAGAGATATGGTTCTGTTTAAACTAGATACAAGTTAAAAGAAATCAAGAGTAAATGAACTTAATTCCACTCAAAAATTTTAGACAAAGAATTTTCTGGCTCTATCTTGAAATACTAAAGGTCTTTGAACATTGTGGGAAACTGTGAAATGCCAAGAGGTTGAGCAAAAAACAGAGCTCATTCCATCTGATCACTTATGTTTGTGTCAGTCACACAGGAAAGCAGATGTCATTGTGGTGCAACAAGCCAGCTGACTCAAAGTGTTATTGGTCATCATCACGGCAAACATACCTGCTTATCGTGTACCAGGTAATGTTCTAAGTACCATATGAACACTCACTCATTTAATCCTTACAACTATTCTATGAGGTAGGCACTATTATTATCCTCATTTTACTGATGAGAAAACGAAGGCACAGTAAATAAGCGGCAAAACTGGGGCATGGAACCATGCAGTGTAGTTCCAGATTCTGCGCCTCACCTGCTATGCTTTGTCACACAGACAGACTAGCAGGAGACTCCCCAACAGGAAGGTACTGGTGTCAAGGGGATTTAGGGTAAGGAACTCTTTATATAGGTCCATGTTTTCACCCACTAAAAGGAACTATTCACTCTAAACAACTAACCACCTCTCTTCGTTTTCCCCCAAACTGCAATGCTTGATAGGTGTGATGTGGGACCAAAAGCAACAAAGGGTGTATATTCAAATAATAAAACTTCCTATAATAAATTTCAAATTGATGGTAAACATCTTTTAAACTCTGATAAACTTCTTAGTCACCTATCAACAGCCAAAAACTTCTTCCGTTCCTCTTCAATTTGAGTTTGGACTTTCTCAGTGTTGGTATTCTGAGTGACAAGCATGTCCTTAAGTTGCTGCTGTTTCTCCATGAGTTCATCCACAACTTTCAGACAATTTTCTTCAGCCTGAATGGAGATGATTTACATTGTAGATTTACCATCTTCTACATTAATAAGGTCAATAGATCATTTTATTATTAATACAACAAAACCAGCCATTCCAAGGTAAACCCCTATCCTGTAGGCTGCCTGAACCTCTATCACAGAACATGATCCACCCTTGTTTACACTTCCGGGTAAATCACTACCTACCTCTCTCTTTCACTTTGGATTCATTTCTCAGCTTGCTGCCATCTGACTTCTGTTTCCACTGTCCAGTGAAAATGTTCTTGCTACGATGACCTCTTAATTGGCAATTTTCCAGATTTTGACCTCTTGAAAATTGACATTTTCCAGACTTTACCTTTTCGACAACTTTCCTCACTTCCTTCTCCCTCCCTCTCTGGGGCTTCTGTAACACCACCCCTTCTGGCTCTCTTCATAACCTATGTGGCCTCCCCTTGCAGAACTCCATCCTCGCCCCACTGCTCTTCACTGCCTTCCTCTCTGGTTGGAGCCTCACCCACTCACATATGGATTCAATTTACTCCCCTAAACCGGCCTAGACTTCTGTTATCTACGTCCTCTCTAACTACCTGCTGGAAATTGCTATTTAGATGTCACACAGGGAAGTCATGCTCCACAGGTCCAGAATTTCCTCTCCTTAATCTCTCCTATCCACCAATCACCCAAGTTAGAATTCAGGACTCACCGTGTCACACCCCTCCCAACATCTAATAATTCATGAAGCTGTGTGGACTGTACTTCAAGTATTTCTCAAATGTGTACCCCGCCCCCACCTTCTATCACTATTAGAATTTTTCAGGAACTCAACGAATGTTTAATCATGGAAGAAAGTCATCATTTCAATGATGACCATCCATCATTAATTACCTTCTTTAGCTTATTGATGTCTTCTCTACCTTTCTGGATAGTTTCTTTTAATGTGTTAATCTTATTCAGTTTTTTCTTCAGCTGATTGCGACTATATTCAAGTTGAACATTAAGCCGAGTATTTTGTTTCTCAAATTCTAATCTAGTATAATAAAGTCAAGCATTACAAGTGGTAAACAGAGTCCTTCAATTATTTTTTAAACTCTTTTTTAGTTTTTATTATGGAAAATTTCAAACAAATACAAACATAAAAGGAATACTATTAATGAATTCCCATATAGCTATCACCCAACTCTAATAAGTATCAATTCATGGTCAATCTTGTTTTATCTATAATCCCACTCATCACTCCTTCCCACCACTGGATTATCTAAAGCAAACTTCAGACATCATATAATTTCATCTATAAATATTTTAACATGTGTCTCCAAAAGTGAAGTGATTTTTAATACATAACCATAAACTACTATAGGTAGAAATGATAATAACATCCTTAATATCAAAATGCTATCACTGCCAAATTTCCTGGGTCTCATTAATTTAAAAAAAATGCATCAGGATTCATACACTGCATATGAATATGTTTCTTAAATCCTTTAAAATCTATAGTTTCCTTCCCTTATCTTTTTCTTTAAGTAACAATTTATATGTTTATTCTTATTTAATTAGCCAGTCAGTCTTTTCAAATAGCTATTCATTCACAAACTCCAAACTTGGGAATTTAAGAACAAGTTCCTTCCTGATGTACTTTCCTACTTTGCTAGCTTCATAAGGTCCCCACAAAGAATTCCAGGATCAAAAAGACAGTCTCTTCAACAAGCGATGCTGGGAAAACTGGACAGCTACATGTAAAAGAATGAAATTAGAACATTCTCTAACACTATATACAAAAATAAACTCGAAATGGATTAAAGGCCTAAATGTAAGACCAGAAACCATAAAACTCCTAGAGAAAAACATAGGCAGAACACTCTTTGACATAAATTGTAGCAATATTTTTTGGATCTGTCTCCTAAAGCAAAGGAAAGAAAAGCAAAAATAAACAAATGGGACCTAATTAAACTTGAAAGCTTTTGCACAGCAAAGGAAACCACTGACAAAAGGAAAAGACAACCTACTGAATGTGAGAAAATATTTTCAAATGATATGGCCGATAAGGGGTTAATATCCAAAACATCCAAACAGCTCATACAACTCAACATCAAACAACAACCAGATTAAAATATTGGCAGAAGATCTGAATAGACATTTTTCCAAAGAGGAAATGCAGGTGGTCAACAAATACATGAAAAGATGCGCAACACTGCTAATCAGCAGGGCAATGCAAATCAAACCCACAATGAGGTATCACCTCACACCTGTCAGAACAGCTATCATTAAAAAGAAAACAAATAGCAAATGTTGGCAAGGATGTGGAGAAAAGGGAACCCTTGTACACTGTTGGTGGGAATGTAAACTGGTGTAGCCACGGTGGAAAATAATATGGAGATTTCTCAAAAAAACCCACTAAAAATAGAACTACCATATGACCCAGCAATTCCACTTCTGCGTACGTATCTGAAAAAACAAAAACTCTAATTCAAAAAGATACATGCACCCCAGTGTTCATAGCAGCATTATTTACAATTGCCAAGATATGGAAGCAAACGAAGTGTCCATCAACAAATGAATGGATAAAGAAGATGTGGTTTATATATACAATGGAATACTACTCAGCCATAAAACAACAAAATTTTGCCATTTGCAACAACATGGATGGACTTGGAGGGTATTATGCTAAGTGAAATAAGTTAGAAAAAGACAAATACTGTATAATATCACTTATATGTGGAATCTAAAAAATACAACGAACTAGTGAATATAACAAAAAAGAAGCAGACTCATAGATATAGAGAAGAAACTAGTAGTTACCAGTAGGGGGAGGAAAGGGGGGAGGAACAATATAGGGGGAGGGGACTGAGAGGTGCAAATTAGTAGTTATAAAATAAGCTACAAGGATATATTGTATAACACAGGGAATATAGCCAATATTTTATAAAAACTACAAATGGAGTATAACCTTTAAAATTTATGAATTAATATATTATATACCTATAACATATAATATTGTACATCAACTATAACTCAGTAAAAAAGCCGTATCTCTAAAAAAAAAGAATTTCAATATCAACTGTAGCTCATACTTTCTCTACCCACTCTCCCTTACATAGCCTGCTAATAGAATCATTCATTTAAGAAACATTTTAAAGCACTAATTGTATCAGATACTGTGCTAAATACTAGTAATACAAAGGCAACAACAATAATGATAAAAACAAAGAGTCGTATTTAATGAGAGGTTACTATATGCCAGACACCGTTACAAATGCTTTTACATGAATTAACTCACTTAAGTTATATGACTCTCTGAACTTGGTAATACCACTATCCCTATTTAACAGTTGGGGAGACCAAGGCACAGAGAGTTAAGTATCTTGCTCAAGGCTACCCACTTAGGAAGTGGTAGAGCCAGGCATGACACACTCAGGCAAGGGCCAAAGAATCCCTACTCTTAATCACTGACCATGCTGCTTGTACGAGTGGTTAAGAACAAACCCTTCAGGGGTTTATTTCTGCTGCAGGAGGCAGATGCACAGGCTGTGTACGAGTGGAAGACTTCTTCACTTGGCTCCAGAATACCACTTTGGCTTTCCTCTCCCCTCACTGGCTGCTCCTTTAATAGTTCCTTCTTAACTCCTCAACTTGCTTACATAGCCTAGGATCTCTTCTCTCTTCTATCTACATTCATTCCCTTGGTGATCTTATCCAGTCACATGACTTTAAGTACCATCTGTATACTGACAGTCCCCAAATTTATACTTCCAGCCTGGACCTCTCCCATGAATTCCTAACTTGTATATTCAACTGTCTACTCTACTAAACCTTCAATTGGATGTCACAGGCACCTCAAACTTAATACCTGGGATACATAATGGATAAGCTACTATAAGTAATAAGAGGCATTAGCAAAGTTATCAGATGTTAGATAATTTAAAATTTGATACCATTTTTCTAAACCAGTAGAAGGCAACTAGGAAAATATCATAAAAATAGATACTAGTCATAAGAGGAAAAAAACTATAAAATATCTAGAAATTAAGAACACAAGATCTTTATGGAAAAAAACTTTAAAATTTTAATAAAGGATAGAGATGATTAGAATAAATGAAGAGATATTCTATGTTCTTAGATGAGAGGACTTAATATTTTGAAGATGATCTCCCCAAATAAATCTATAAATCCAATGCAATCTCAATCAGAGTTCCAGTTGTATTTTTATGATTGATTGGCAGAACTCTTTAGCAAGAAACTATATTGAAGTTCAAGCAGACTTCAGAACAAGGAATATGACAGGGATAAAAAGAGGCATTTTATAAAGATAAAGGGATTAATTCATCAAAAAGACATAATGATCCCAAATATATATGCACCTAATCACAAGGCTTTAAAATACATGAAGTATAAACTGACAGAACTGGAAGAAGAGAATGAGAGATCCAAAAGTACTTGGAAATTTCAACACTCCTCTCTTAGGAAATGCTAGACCAACTAGACAGAGAATCAGTAAGTACACAGAAGACCTAGCAACACCAATCAACTTGACCTAAGCGCCACTCAGAAAACACTCCACCCAACAGCACAATGCATATTCATTTCAAGTGTACATGGAACATTTACTAAGATACAATACATGCCATGCTATCAAATAAGTCTCAATCAATTTAAAAGGATTTAAATAATGCAAAATATATTCCTTACCACAATGGAATTAAAATAAAAATCAGTACCAGAAACATATCTAAATCCTCCCCGCACCACCACAATTTCTGTTAAATTAAGTAACACTGCTAAACACCCCATAGGTCACAGAAAGAAATCACAAAGGATATTAGAAAATATCTTGAATGGAATGAAAATGAAATAAAACACACCAGAAGCAGTGGGATGCAGCTTAAGCGATACTTAGAGGGAAATAAACAGCTTACATGAAAAGAAGAAAAGTGTAAAATAAATAAAGCAAGCTTCTACCTTAAAAAGCAAGAAAAAGAAGAGTAAATTAAACCCAAAATAAGTAGAAGGAAGGAAATAATGTAGTTAAGAACAGAAATCAACAACATAGAAACAGATAAACCATAGAGAAAACCAGTGAAGCCAAGAGCTGGTCTTAGAAAGGGTCCAAGGATCCAAAGGACCTCTAGCTAGATATCAAGAAGAAAAAAGACAAGACAAACCAGCAATATCAGGAATGAAAGAAGGCACATCAGTACAGATCCTACAGAAATTGAAAAGAATAAAAAGGAGATATTAATAACTTTGTTAATAAATTTGGTAACTCACATGAAATGCACAAATATTCCTTCCAACACACAAACTACCAAAACTCACTCAAGAAAAAAGTTATCCTGAATAGCCCTGTATCTAATAAGGAAACTGAATTTGTAATTCAAAAATCTTCCCATAAAGAAAGGTGGGTAGCCCAAGTGGCTTCACTTGAAAAATTTACCAAACTTTTAGTAAAGAAATAATATAAAAACTCTCCATGAGAAAACAGAGGAGAGAATAATTCTTGACTCATTTTATGAGTCTGGCATTACCCTGATACAAAAATGTGACAAAGATATTGCAAGAAAAGAAAACTATAGACCAATACTCTCATGAATATAGATACAAAAATCCTTAACAAAATTTTAGCAAATCAATCCAAAATATTTGAAAAGGATACTACAGCATGACCCAGTGGGCTTCACCCAAGGTATGCTAAGTTGGTTTAACATTCTAAAACCAATCAATGTAATTTACCATATTAATAAGCTACCCCCAAAAAATAAAACCCAACCATACAATTATCCAAAAGATAGCAGAAAAAGTATTTGACAAAATTCAACACTCATTCATGACAAAAATTTTCAGCAAACTAGAAATAGAAGGGAACATCCTCAATCTGCTAAAGGGCATCTTAAAGTTAATATCATACCTAAACGTTAAAGACTTAATGCTTTGCCCCTAAGACTGGGAATAAGGCAGGATGTCCACTCTCACCACTTTTATTCAGTACTGTACTGGAGGGCCTTGCTAGTGCAATAAGACAAGAAAATAGAAGGCATACTAATTGGAAAGTAACATATAAACATGTATGTGTATGTGTATTTTCCCCCTTATTGTCATTTGTCTTCTCATTTTCTTCAAGATGCTTTTGCCATGCAAAAATTGTTTTTAAATTTCTATACATTTGCAGTTTATCAATTTTTTCTTTTATGGCTTCTGGGGTCTGTCATACTGAAAGATCTTCCCTAATCTGAGATTATTTTTAAATTTTTTCTTATGACTTATTCTAGTAATATTTTTATGCTTTCATTTCATTTACATTAAAATATTTGATTCAGCTGGAATTAATCTGAGTCTAAGGAATGATGTAGGGATCCAAGTAGGTTATTTCCCAGGATGCTAACAAATGTATTCCAACTGAGTTACTGAAAAGTGTATCTTTTCTCCACTGATGAAATGCACCTTTATTTTAAATCAAATTTCCCTTGTAGATCTGAGTATATTTCTGGACTCTGTTTGTGAGCCTCAAGATTTAATTAAGATAGCTTTATACTATGTTTTAAAATCTGGGAGTTCCAGTCCTTTCTCATTACCTTTTTCATATTTTTCTTAACTAGTTCTGAATGTGAACTCTAGAATCACCTTATCCAGTTAAAAAAAATCTTGTCCATACATGTATTGAGATGACATTTAAAGTATACTTTAGATTAAATTAGGGAATACCAACTTCTTTACAACACTGAGCCTTCCTATGAAAGAACTAGTTTGCCTTTCCTTTTAATTCACATTTCTGTATATAATTCTCAGTCTTGTTTGAAGGTTTCTTTATATATTGCTTTCACATCTTAGTTTATTTCTAAGTACTAAGTATTTTACCTTTTTCCTCTTCACTATAATTGGGATATTTTCACCTAATATATTGTCTCCCTGGTAGTTTGTTTATAGAAAGGCTACACAATTTTTTCCATATATGGATATTTACAGAAAACTAAGTAAATTTTAATAACCACTGTGTAATTATTTCCCCATTCTCTTATTTTGTATATTTGTGCTTTCTCTCTTTAAAAAATTGTGGAATAAAAGAATTAGATCTCTTTATTAAAATAGGAATGTTTACTAGCTATTTCTTGACAAACTGAAATAAAGACTACCTCAGGCAAATTCCTTTAAATTATGAAGTAATAGTTACATTTATATATAGGTAACTGCTTACCAACATCTTTTAATAAAAATACCTTTTTTGATCAATTTCTTGTTGCTGTTTAACATGTTTGTTCTCAAATTCACGAATATTTTCTACACCAATTTCTTCACAGAAGTGTTGAAAAATATCATCTTCAACCTTTTAAATTATTTTAAACCAAGTGGTTTAATAATTAATTTTAAGAAAATACATAGACAATGCTTAAATCTACGTTTTTCCCACCAAGATTTTCCTGGATTAGGCCGAAGACTAATCCCAACAAGCATCACTGTACTCTGAAAAGTCAGTGCTTTCTCTTTCTTTAACTCCATAAACTACGCTTACCTATTTTCAAATTTCTTATTCTGAAAACTAAGTAAGAAAGCTCATAGCTGGCCTTTTAAGTGTTTTGGCCCTATGAAGTGTTTAATACAAAATCGGAAGTATTTCATTCACCAAAATATAACATTCTACATAAATACATAAAATATTCTTTATATTTGAGTAATACTTTAGAGTCTTAAGCAGTGTAAAACCAAGAGGACTGAAGCATAGAATTAAGACTCAAAACACTTGGAAAAACTAGAATGAGCCATATCTAACAAAATAACATTTAACATTAATATTTTTAAAGCCCTGCATTTATGCACTATTATAGGATAAGAGAGACTTGTTTTAACAATAGGACATGTTAAAAAACTTTCAGATTTGTTTAATATAAATTAAATATGAAAGTGATATGACTGACACAACAGTAAGCTATAAATTGTATAAGTAGATAATCCAAGCCATGGAAAGTTATAGTTCTATGTGCAGAGTTCCAGGGTACTCTGAACTGGTTAGATAGTATTTTTACATTATTTTTTGTTCTGGGCATTGACAAATAACAGAGCACCCAAAGGCTGGTTACCAGAACTGGTCTTAGATCCACAGTAAATGTAAATAACTAAGGAATTAGGGGTATTTAACCTGGAAAAGAGATAATTAAGGGGGCAACATAAGTGTAGTTTCAAATCATGTGGTAAAAGGCAGAACTAGAGGCAATGGGTGTAAGTTATTGAGTGATGGTGTGACAAACAACTTTTTAAGGATTAGAGATAAGCAACAGTGGAATGAATTAAACCAGAAAGTGTCTGTCACTTTATAAGCAGAGGATAGATGATCATATCTTTGGTGCCCCAGAGCCAAGCAACTGTGCCTGGCATATAATGAATGTTCAAGAAAAAATTACTGAGTGAATACACAACCTTAAAAGATGACACAAATGACACAGTTCTTTCCTTCTTGGTGTTAAGGGCAGTGAGAGAAAGAAAGTGGCTGCAAATTTTACAATGGACAAGGAGAGGCTGAAGAGCTGAAGAGAATAACCATGTATACTAGTCATTTTCTCTTGAGATTAGCAATAGTGGTTCTCAAAAAAACACAAGGAAATTAATTTGGCAAACCAGTAGAACTTAGCATTTATCAAACTTTGCTTTAGCACATATTGAAGAAGCCCTAAATTTGGTATCTGGTCTAGAACTATATTCCACATGCCATTTAGTCATAATATATCATTCATAACCTTATGTATCTTTCCTTCAAATTCCTCAATTCTTCGTTGCCGTTCTTTGATTCCTTCACTCAACATAGTACATTGAGACTCAATATTTAGTAGTTCACTTTGTAGCTGAGATTGTTCCTGATTACAAAAGAGAAAAAAATGTCTTTTTAACATGGCCATTTTAGCTTTATATAGTGAAGCCAAAAACATGATATGTATCTTTCAGAATAAAAAGAGAATCTGTGAGATAAGGTAAATTCAGGTACAACTGGATAACAACATTAACAACCATAAAAATAAAGTAACTTAAAGAACTATGACATACCTCAATCATGGGGAAAAGTATAAAAACTACATGGTGCTTTATAAATGTAATTCCTGAAATTCTATGTCCTGGTTCTAATTTCCATCAAATTTTATCTAAGTCTATGTTACCTGGTAAAAAGCAGCAAGGTGCTTCTTTTTAATCATTTCTAGTTCACTTTGCGAATATTTGAGTCGTGTACGAGTTCCCTGTATTAGAGTCTGTATTTGTTTCAAATCTGCTTCCTTGCGAAGTGTCTTCATTAAGTTCTAAAAAAGAAGGGAAATAAAAAAATATTTTATAACAGACAACACTTTTACTTTTCACAGTTCTTTCATACGTCATAATTCACTGCTTTTTACATATAACTGCATCCACACTCCACCTTCCCTTCTTCTGATACTGGGCAATTAAGTACATAAGTCATCTGGAGTAACCAAGATGCCATACAACATCCTCAAAAAACTAACTATCTCCCTAACAGGAAACAGGCATGAAAATGAGGAATGGGGAGTCCATGTTCCACCCAAGGCACAAAAATGACATAAATGAGATCATATGATACGTGTTGCCTTGTTTTTAGTGCATCCTTGTCTTGCCTCATCCATTTCCTTCTCCCTTCACCCACCCTATTACTCAACCAAATTAACTCGCTAGTATATGTTCTTCTGTGTTTTTACTCCAAGTCCGTATATGAAAACGTGTATACATACTCACCTATATATGTTGTTTTTTCAGTCTTGTTTTACAAATTCAGAATCACATTAAACATGCTTTTCTGCCTCCTGCTTTTCTCATTCAGTTACTCACAAAGGTCAACTGATAAAGCTCTAAATTCAGTCTTTTAATGGCTGTGTATTATTCCACAGTGTGACTGTAACAAAATTATTTAACTCTTCTCGTAATAATGGGCATTCACTTGGTTTCCAGGTTTTTGCCACCACAAACAGTGCTGCAATAACATACTTGTATGTATACCCTTAAATATTGGTGTTTTTATTTCCATGCAATAGATTCCCCAGAGTGAGCTTAATGGGTCAAAGATATTCATGTTTTTATTATACTAGCTGGTACCAACTGCTTTCCCAAAGGCTAAACAATTCACATTTCTATAAATAACGTTATGAGTATGTTTCTTTACAACCCTACCAGCATATACATTTTTCCCAAGTCTTACTGATATGTTTGAAGTAACACTAATTTAATTTGTGTTCCCCTGAGTACTATATTCTATATTGAGCATTTTTTCATGTTTACTAGCCATATGGATTTCTTCTGTGAACTGACTACTCTTATCCTTTGCCCAGATGTTTCTATCATGTCTTTTTCAAGTCAATTTATAGAGTTCTTTGATACTACAGAACCTATAGTCTTCATTTTAAACTTAAAAAAAATGTATCTTCATTTAAAATATTTTTTAATTCAAGTTTTCAATCTATCTAGAATTTATTTTTATATGTCATATTATGGGGCACAAAATTACTTTCCCTAGATGTGCCAATATCATTTACTAAATAATCTAACCTTGCAGGCTAAACATTCGCTATATTAAGACCATGCATGTGTCCCCAGACCTAGTTCTTTTCCTAGGGCTGGTTTTATAAATGCTGGTGATAAACCAAGTCTGATTTACATGATGAATCTTATATGGGAAATATCTGTGACTCTAGGTATCCGATCAACCTTGAGAAATGGTAGCACAGCTAGTGTAATAACTTTTGAAGATAACAATTGCTAATTTGATGATTACCTGTTGACATTAAATGAATTGTAAAATTATTGTGTTTTATTTTCTAGAAAAAAAAAATAATAATCTAACCTTTTCCCACCAAACTAAAACATCATTTTAGTTGTATATTAAATTATCACATATACAGGGCCCTATTTCTGAAGTCCTTATTCTTTTTCATTAATCTGTCCATTCCTATGCCAATACTACCTCAGCTTGGTTACAATGGCTTTTCATAGTATTCTGTATGTTGGTAACATACAGAATACTACAAGTTCTACCACACTCTCTTTTGTTACCTATTTTTTGACTAGTCTCAGGAAATTCTTCATTTGTAAGAATTAGAGGATCATTTTATCAAATAAAAAATTCTTGGTTTCACATATATATGTGTATATATATATATATATATATATATTTTTTTTTTAACTGCATTTTGTCTTTGGTACTGCTTGGGCTTTTCTCTAGTTGTGCGAGCAGGGGCTACTCTTTGTTGCAGTACGCAGGCTTCTCATTGCGGTGGCTTCTCTTGTTGCGGAGCATGGGCTCTAGAGCGCAGGCTCAGTAGTTGTGGCGCATCATGGGCTTAGTTGCTCCGCGGCATGTGGATCTTCCTGGACCAGGGATCAAACCCGTGTCCCCTGTATTGGCAGGCCAGGGAAGTCCTCTTGGTAATTCTTTTTTTTTTAAATTTTATTTATTTACTTATTGATTTTTGGCTGCATTGGGTCTTCGTTGCTGTGCCTGGGCTTTCTCTAGTTGCAGCAAGCAGGGGCTACACTTCGTTGGGGTGTGTGGGCTTCTTATTGCTGTGGCTTCTCTTGTTGCGGAGCACGGGCTTTAGGCGTGTGGGCTTCAGTAGTTGCAGCACATGGGCTCAGTAGTTGTGGCTCACCGGCTTAGTTGCTCTGCAGCATGTGGGATTTTCCCAGACCAGGGATTGATCCTGTGTCGCCTGCACTGTCAGGTGGATTCTTAACCACCAGGGAGGTCCCCCCTCTTGGTAATATTTTAATTGAACTTGCATTCAAGTTATATTAATTCGAGGACCTCTAACCCAAGAATATAGTATGTCTTTCCTTTCAGTTGTTTTGTCCTTCAATAAGATTTATTTTTCTAATAGTTACTGTGTCTTTATACTTATATTTATTCCTATTGTGAGCAGAATACTTCCCCCCCCTTTTTTTTTTGCGGTACGCGGGCCTCTCACTGTTGTGGCCTCTCCCGTTGTGGGGCACAGGCTCCGGACACGCAGGCTCAGGGGCCATGACTCACGGGCCCAGCTGCTCCGCGGCATGTGGGATCTTCCCGGACCGGGGCACGAACCTGTGTCCCCTGCATCGGCAGGCGGACTCTCAACCACTGCGCCACCAGGGAAGCCCCTATTTTTCCCTTTTTAGATGCTTTTTGATAGTATAGAGAAAAACTACACAGTTTTGTTTATTTATGTAGCCCTTCCATTATCTTATTAAATCTAGTAGTTTTTAAACTACAGTCTTATTATCAGCAAAAAGTCAATTTTTCTCCTTTTCAAAAATTTATACAAATTATTTCATTTTGTGACTAACTATATTTAATATAACTTCCAAGATCATGTTAAATAATAACAGTAAGAGCCGATATCTCTACTTCCTGATTTTAACTAAAACAGTTTTTATGTTTCACCATTTAAGCAATTATTTCTGTTAGTTCTGGGTAAGAGCTATTTTTTATTTTATTGAAGTAATTTCCACCAATTACTCTTCTACTTAGAACTTTAATTAGGACTAGCTGCTGAACTTTACCAAATGCCTTTTTATGTATGATCATATGATTTTTCTCCTGCCTTTGTTAGTGTAATGGATTATGTTGATCGATCACTTAATACTGAAATACCCATGTATTCTTAGAACAAATTCTATTCAGCAGATGTATTTTTCTTTTACTACATTGCTAAATTCTCTATAGTAATATTTAATTTAGAAATTACATATTTATACTCACAAGGGAAGTCAGTCTTTAGTTTTATTTTTTGTAGTATCTTTATAATATTTGATATTAAAGTTATACTGGGGCTTCCCTGGTGGCGCAGTGGTTAAGAATCCACGGGCCAATGCGGGGGACACAGGTTCGAGCCCTGGTCTGGGAAGATCCCATATGCCGTGGAGCAACTAAGCCCATGCGCCACAACTACTGAGCGTGCACTCTAGAAACTGCGAGTCACAACTACTGAGCCCATGCACCACACCTACTGAAGCCCGCACACCTAGAGTCCATGTTCCACAACAAGAGAAGCCACCGCAATGAGAAGCCCACGCACCGCAGCGAAAACGAACAGTAGCCCCCGATCGCCGCAACTAGAGAAGGCCCACATGCAGCAATGAAGACCCAATGCAGCCAAAAGTAATAAATAAATAATAAATTTATATTTTAAAAAGTTATACTACCTTTAGTAAATAAACTGAGAAGTTTCCATCTTTTTCTATGATCTAGAATGGCTTATGTAACATTAGAATTATATTAGACAGAACTGAGCTATAAACCCATCTGTTCCCAGTCTTTTTCTTTTTTAATTGTGGCAAAATATACATAAAGTTTACCATCTTTATCATTTTAAAGTGTACAGTTCAATAGTGTTTAAGCACATTTGCATTGTTGTGCAACCAATTTCCAGAACTCTTTTCACCTTGCAAAACTGAAAACTAGACCCATGAAACGGTTAACTCCCCATTCTAATCCCCCAGGCCCTGGCAACCGTCATTCTACTTTTCTGTCTCTATGAATGAGACTACTCTAGGTACCTCATATAAGTAGTAGAATCATACAGTATTTGTCTTTTTGTGACTCGTTTATTTCACATAGCATAACATCTTCAAGAGTCATCCATTTTGTAGCATGTGTTAGAATTTCCTCCCTTTTTAAGTCTGAATAATATTCCATTATATGTATAGACCATATTTTGTTTATCCATTCATCTGCTGATGAACACTTGGGTTGCTTCTACTTTTTGGCTATTGTGAATAATGCTGTTATAAATATGGGTGTACAAGTATTATTCCAGACCCTGCTTTCAATTCCTTGGGGTATATACCCAGAAGCAGAATTGCTGGATCATACGATAATTCTATTTCTAATTTCCTGAGTAGCCACCACACTGTTTTCCATAGCTGCTGCACTATTTTACATTCCTGGAGTCTTTTTTCAATGAGAGATCATTCAACTAACCATGGCTTAAAAAACGTGTTTTTTTTTTTTTTTTTTTTCTCACACAGAAGCAGTCTACAGTGATGCAGCTCCTCAACAATGGCATCAACTTTCAGCTTCTTAATACAATGGTTTTTATACTCAAGCTTGCTATCTCTTGGTGCAAAACCGCTGCTGCATCTCCAGGCCTCTTGAATGCGTTCCAGTCAGGAAGAAGAAAATGCAAAAGATAATACCAACTTTCCCATTTATATCTCCAAAACTGTCACAGGGCCACCACTAGCTACAAGGAAACTTGGGAAATCAAGTTGTTTTAGTTTTTTATGATTCTATACTAGAGGCAAGCAAGGAAGGAAAAGGTTGTGGATAGGTACTGGGCCAACCAACTATACCACTGCCTGCCACTGCCTCATTTTTCAAATGTTCCGCTTTTTTGCTGGTCGATCTTGGCAATTTATATTTTTCTGAACATCATCCTTACAGATTTTCAATTTTTTTACTATATAATTATTTGCTTGTGAGATTCTCTTAAAATTATTTTAATTTTCTCATTCCTGATCTGTACATGATTACTTCTAACTTTTCTTCCCTTCATTAGAGTTGCAAAGAGTTTATCTATTTTATTAGTCTTTCAAAAGAACCATCTTTAGATTCATTTTTCCCTTTTCTATTTGGAGTTTTCTATTTAGTTAATTTCAGCTTTAAAAATTTCCGTTACTGTTGTTTATTTTGTGGTGGTTCTAATTTCTTACAGTAATAAAGTCCCTTATATTTCATCTTTCTTCTTTAATAATGAGGGTATTTTCCTTTTGATGTAGCTTTGCTGTATCTCAAAGATTTTGTATTCACCATTTTCAAGACATTTTGTAACTTTCTTCTTGATTACTTGTTTGATCCCCAAACTATCTACAAGTACATTTCTGAATTTCTATGTAGACAAAGATTTTTTTGGTCACTATTTCTATTTCATTAAATTATGATCAAGATGACGTATAAAAATCTCTACTTTAAAGAAAACTATTGAAGTTTCCATTGTGGACAAGCATATGATCAGTTTTTAGTGTTTCATAGTTATTTTAAATAATATCTCACATTTATTGAGCACTTATTGTTTTGTAAAGTTTACATTAACCTACTTAATCCTCTTAACAATGCTATGAAATAGGTACTATTATTATCCCCATTATTATTGATGAGAAAATTAAAGCATAAAAGCATTTAAGTAACTTACTCAGAGTCATACTGCTAATAAGTGTTAGAAATAGAATCTGGATTTAAGCTTATTGATTGTATTACCAATTCCTCTAAGTTACTGTTTTTGTCTACTAGATCTGTCCAATTTTGAAAGACATACATATAGTGAAATGTTTCACTATAATTTCATTTTTATTAACTATCCTTGCTTTAAATATTTAGGTACTATGTGCTGCAAAGAGGTTTAAAATGGAAATCTTGTTTTTTAATATATAACGTCCTTCTTTATTCAATTCATTCAATAAATATTTATTGAAAGCTTAATATAGTGAGGATTTTTAACCTTAAAGTTCACATTGTCTGATATTGTCACTCCTGTTCTTTTTTGTTTGCATTTGCCAGGTGTTCATCCCATAATTTTCAACATTCAATTTTAAGACAATTTCTTACAAATGACATTTAGCTGAGTTTTGCCTTATTTTAAGCTATGATGATCTTGGTCTTTTAATGGGAAACTTAAACCCACTCATGTTTACTGTAATGACTAATAAACAAAAATTTTATTTCCTCCATCTTATTTTTTATCTTTTATTCTTTTCATGCATTATTTTTGTTATTTGTTCCTGTGTTAGTGTACTTTTAAACACTCTAGTCCCACCAAGATACAATCTTTAAAATGTTCTTACTTCTTCATCTCCTCACAGATAAGACCTCTGGAACATATTTACTTCTCTCTCCATCTCTAGTTCCCAGGTTTTGCTGAGTTAGTTTAGCACTATTCATTTATTATAATTAGGTCTGTTCTAATCCATGTGTTGCTTAGAGTACTTTCTCTGGTATTTTTGTCACATGGAGTATGTGCATGACATTATCTCTGAATCTGCTTATCTGCAGATTCCTGAAAGGTAAATGATATCTTGGGATGTAGCCCTTTTCCCTCAGTTGCCTATAGCTGTTATTCCAGTCTCATCTAGTTTTGTAGTCTGATACGAGCTTGATTTAAAAAAATATATACAAGGAATATTTTTTAAAGGGGGGTGGCGTATTTTCGTACTTTAGCCTTGCCTCTAAAACCTAGGACTTCTGTGTTAATGTGTGCCTTTTCTCATTAAACCTACATGGAACTGCGTGTGTCCTTTCAATTGGTAAATTAAGGTGGATCCTCAGTTAGAGACATTTCTTCTTTTTTGTTCAGTTATTTCCTCTCCTCTGTGCTCCCTTTCCTCTTTCTGAAACTTTTATTATTCTCACGCCAAGTCTCCTGAGTCTACCTAAGTCTCTATTTTTCTCATGATTTCCTTATCTTTGTAATTTTCCCCCTCATTGAGATACTATTCCACTTGGTCTTCCAGGTTATTAATTTGGTTCTCAACAATGGCAATCCCATCCCTCAATCCATCTACTGCATTCTATAGTTTAGAAATACATTTATTAGTGACAGAAAGTCTTTTTTTGTGTGTGGGACAGAGAGAGGGTCGATACTACATTGCATTTCCTTACTGCTACTTTTTTGTTCAAGTGTTGATGGCTCCTGGAACACCTCAAATGCATTTGTGCATTCCTTTCCCTACTGAGGATCCGGTCTGGGTATTAAGGTATCCTAAATGGCAGCTGTCCCACAAACATTCTCTACACCCAAAGGCCAGCAATTACAACAGAAAACTGTCAGTGCCCCACCCTGAGACGGAGGAAAAGACGTCTCTCTGGTCTCTTTGGCCTCTCCCAAACTCAGGAATAGGGAGGCCACAACCTACTAATATTTAGCTTCACGGTGTTCAAGACTATGCATATTCACATGGGACAAATATTTAACCTCCCCCCAGGATTCCCCTATGTCCTGATTCTTCTCCCAGCACTCTTCAAAGATCAACAGAAGCCCTGCATCAGCTTTTCCTGGTGGCCTCCCCCAGAACCCAAGACATCATTTGCACCCAACTCTCCACTAGGTTCAGGTGAGACACACAGGTAAGAGCTTAGTATAAACATGGATAGGAAGCCAGATTCATTTCAAGTTGCCACCTTCCTAGAACTTTCTCTGTGCCTAGGCCTAAATTTGTAAAATCTTTAAAAGCTGAATATTTATTAAATACCTTACTTAGATCAAAACATAATTTGCGGTCTTATGCTTACAGAAAAAGATTAAAATTAGCAGAGTAACCTTGCCAGAATATCTCCTTGAATCAAAAACTGGTCATTTGTATACACAAAAGAAGAAAGCTAAATAGGAAAAATAAATAATCTAAAAGCATTCTACTGACTTAGTATCTGTTAAAGTTGACATTTCAATTAAGTGTGTGTGTGGGATTACAATATTCAACAAATGATACTTTGGAAAGAAGCATTATTGAATTTCTTTTGTCATTTTCAGAAAGAATAAGGTCTTTCTGAGCATGACACTGAAATCCAGAAATTATAAAAGATTAATAAATTTGGCTACATAAAGATTAAAAATACATGTATGATAAAACAAAGTCAAATGTCAAACAGATACTGAACGGTAAAAAGGAATAAATTTTTGATACACACAATATGAATTTCAAAAGCACTAGGTTAAATAAAAAAAGCATAACACAAAAGACTACTTACTGTATGATTCCATTTATATGAAATTCTAAGTCAGAAAAAGCTACAATGATAGAAAGTAGATTGGGTTGCCAGGGTCCAGAGGGTCCAGGGGAGGGTACTGACTACAAAGGAGCCCAAAGGAATTTTGGGGGGTTATGGAAATGTTCTATATCATGATTTTGGTGGTGGTTACACGACTACATACATTTGTCAAAACTTATAGAATCATACACTTAAAATTGGTGACCATTATTGTATATAAATTACATTTCAATATAGCTGACAAAAAAAGTTGAATAGAGAATATATTTACAACATGAAATATTGAAACATGAACATGAATATATTTACAACATACATGACTAAAGGGTAATTTATTTATAATACAAATAATTCTTCAAGTAGGTAATAAAATAACAAATACCTAACAGAAAAACATGCACAGGAAATAAATAAGAAGTTCACAAAAGAGGACTTCCCTAGTGGCGCAGTGGTTAAGAATCCGCCTGCCAATGCCTGGGACGTGGGTTCCAGCCCTGGTCCGGGAAGATGCCACATGCCATAGAGCAACTAAGCCCAGGCACCACAACTACTGAGCCTGCGCTCTAGAGCCCGCGAGCCACAACTACTGATCCCGTGTGCCACAACTACTGAAGCCCACATGCCTAGAGCCCGCGCTCTGGAACAAGAGAAGCCACTGCAGTGAGAAGCCTGTGCAGTGCAATGAAGAGGAGCCTCCGCTCGCTGCAACTAGAGAAAGCCTGTGAACAGCAACGAAGACCCAATGCAGCCAAAAATAAATAAACAAACAAATGAATTATTAAAAAAAAAGAAGTTCACAGAAGAAAAAAATTACAAAGAACCTCAGTTATAAGAATTGCATATTCAAACAATTAGATTACACTTTTTTCTTTACCAGATTGGCAAAGATTGAAATATTTGTTAGTATCTAGTGTTGCAATCTAGGAACATACACACTCTACTACAGGTTTCTTTTGATGGGAACTTAGCAGTATCTATCAACATTTTAAATACACACATCCTTAGACCCAGAAGTTCCACATGTAGGAAATCATCTTAGAGGTACAAGTAATGATATAACAACAAACATTTATATAATGCTTAGATTTTTACCAGGCATTGTTTTAAGTATTTTACCTGGAATATCTGATTTAATCTTTAAAATAACTCTAAAAGGACGGTCCTTTTATTATCCCCATTTTACAGATGGGAAATTAAGGTACAAAGGGATAAGGTAAGTTGCCTAAGGTCATACTGCTGCTGGTAGGTGGCAGAGTCAGGATTCAAACGCAGGCAGTGTGGCTATAGGAGTTATACTCTTAGGCACTGTGTTATTTTCCCTCTCTAAAGAAAGTTTAATGCTGCATCATTTGTAATAGCAAAAACCAAATGTCCATTTTTAGACACTGGTTAAATAAACAAAATCTATATAATGGAATGCCAGGCAGGATTCATTAAAAATAAAGTGGTTCCTATATGCTAAAATGAAAACATGTCCACGTTATGATATTAAGTGAAAAAGGTTGTTGCAAACACTATCAATAGCAAAAGTCTATTATAAAACAAATCAGAAAAATAACACATATGCTTGCATACACAGAGTACATTTCTGGAGGCTATGCATCAAACTATGTTTAACAAATACCACTGAGATGTAAGGATGGGTGAGGGAGAGATTTTTATTTTTTACTTTATTCCATTCTGCATAATTTGAATCTTTTAAACTATAGGCATGGTACTTTTATTACCCAAGAAATTAGCTTAAAAACACAATTACTCTACTTGGTATTCTACAATTTTTACAACATGGACTTACCTTTAATTCTTGGATTAGTTGAGTTCTCCTGTCTCTTAAATTCTTTAATTCTTTCTCATCCCAGCATCTAGCCTTGTATTTTAAGTCACTTGACCCTCCAGAGATGACTCCAGATTTTAAAAATAACGTTCCATCAAGAGCTACTGTCTGTAAAATTAAAAATATTTTACCTTGGAGAAATGTACATAAAGATAAAAACAGAACATAATATGACAACTTTCACAGCTGAGACTTTGCAGATGAGAAAAACTACTTACTGAACTCCACTAATAAGATAACTAGCTTATGAGGGACACCAGCCAACAAACTCAAATACAAAACCCTGTTTTGCTAAAGCCCAAACAATTCTAGGCAACAGATTAGCAGCAATTTAAAAAGTTCAAAATAAAATTATATATTAGTTCTAAACATATTCAATATTGAGAAGAAAAAACCAAGAGTATTTGTATTTAATATCGCATAGCCTGCATTATATAATACTGTATTTTAAAGAATCTGACATCACATGTCAAAGACATACTATGAAAACAGCCTTAGTTACTTTAGGATATCAAAAATATAACGTTCTCTAAAATGAATATGAAACTGGGACCAAGAAAAAAACCTAAATGGAGTCAAAGGTATAAAATAGCTTAAAGTTTATAGTCCTATGAATAACCATATGCTTTATAGAATAAATGAAAGCAATTCTCAGTGTTTTGTGAATGTTTCTAATCAATTAGTCAAAGCAGAGGAGACAGCTTGTGGAGGACTAAAACCACGTAATGTGAACTAATGTTAAAAAAAAGCTGACAGGAATCTCATTCATTCCTGCATTCAGACAAACATTCTCTTTGTGACTGCTGTGTTTGAAACATTCTATACTGGGGACTGGAGTGACCAAAAGGGAGTGAAATATGGTACTGACCCTTAGGGAGTCATGCTGGTAGGAAAAAGAAACATATAAACATATCATTACAATGTAAAGTATGAGACAATAGAAACATAGAGTAATCTGGAAGCTTAAAACTTGGGTGCTCCAACCCAGCCTGGAAGGTTCATAGAAGGCTTCCAGTGGAGTTGAAGGCTTTCACTGTATCTTATCAGAGGTACTAGTTAGAAGTAGATTAATTATATTTAACAGAAAACTTAGTTTATTTCTCTCTTGCAATTACAGAGGTAAACATTTCAGCGTATGTATGGTGGTTGCATAGTTAACAAAAAAAGACTCCTTCTATAATATTGCTCTGCCATCCTTAGCACTTGGATTACTCCTCAAGGGAGACAGGCTTCTTATTTTCTGGAAGGCCCTGGGGGCTCCCTTCCCTCCCAACGGTTAGCTTGGCAATGAGTTTTCTCATCAGGTCTGAACTTTGGAAGGACACTAGATCTCTACTGGATACCAACAGCCATGGCATGGAAACTGAACTCCTGTAGATAAGCTCTGGTTGGTCTGGAAAGCAGCTTCCCTGACCAGGAAGCCCACTGTTACGTGATCAGCTTACTCCTCCGACCTCCCCATAAAAATATAAAGTGGTATTGAGGCAGCTTCCCTCTCCTGGAACACTTTTAGCTCACCCTGTTTCTGCCTGGCCAAAGCCCACCTCTGTGGAATGAAAGCTGAGGAAATACACAGGCTCCACTGCTTCTCTGCTTTTAAGTTGTTCTAAATAAAGCTTACTTTACATCTACAGTGTGTCACTAGTGACGTGTGTGTCAGTGTTTCTTTTATGACAATCTTCAAAGTCATTTTGTAGTCCAAGATGACTCCTAGAGCTCTAGCTATGTGTCTGTATTTCAAGAAAGAAGGGAAGGAATGAGGTTGGTAGACAGGGCAGATCACAGAGTTCTTTGTATGTCATCACAGGAAGAATGTGCATCAAATACAAATGAGGACTGATGGGGCTTGTGGAGGGGGCTGGGGGATTAGCACTTAACAGTCTAACAGCAAACAGGAGAGTGAAATGGTCAGATATGAACTTAAGTAGACCAATCTGGCAAGTATCTAGAAAATGGGATGGTCCAAGTAAAGCCAAAGGTGATGGTATGAAATCAGCCAATACCTACAGTGAAGAAAAGGAAAAACATTTGAGAAATATTTAGATGGTATAATCAGAAAACCTTGGGAATTGTAGAGGTTACATGGAAATCCATGAGGAGAAAACAGAATTTCATTGGTTAGAATAGTGGTACTAAGAATTGAAGAATACAGGAGAGGGATCAAGATCTAGAAAGAAGAACCTGAGTGTAGTTTTATACATGATGATTTTACAGTGCTTGTGGGCTAATAGTTTACTTATTTATAATGTATATCTTGACTATTTCCTAAAAGAAATTATTCTTTTATAGATAATAAAGATTATTATAATAAATATAAATATACAGTAAGATAGCTACAAATAATAATTAGAGATAACAAATTAAACTAGGTGAAAAAAGAACAAAGTATAAATAATTTAGACTCTGATGAGAAATCAGTAAATTCAATCAAATAAGTAGGAAGAAGAAAAATTATTCAATATATGATGCTGGGACTGGTAACTAACCATTTAGGGGGAAAAAGCTAATACCTACATCTAATAATACATATTAAAATTAATTCTAGATTAAATTAAAATATAAAAGTGATACCATTAAAAAAAAGTGAAGTTAAGTAAATATATTTTGATCTCATAGTAAAGACTCAATTATACATATACCAATACCTATAAAAGTTAAGAGTAATATAGTTGATTATCAAATATATGGCATATATACCACAATACTCACTAGATCTTCCTAGGGTATCGTTGCCAGACTTAGCAAATAGGAATACAGGATGCCCAGGTAAATTTGAATTTCAGATAAACAACAAATAACTTTTAAATGTATGTCCAAACATTTTATCTGGCAACTCTATTCTAGAGGACATGTTAGGGATGGTTATTTTCCTTTTTGAGCTCTTTTTCCCAAACTGAACATTTATTAACTTGTGTTTCCGATATGTAAAAGCCAAGTGTAACACAAAGGAAAAAAATCCATGGGCTGGCTTGGAGAGAAGAGAGAGAAGTGTATTGAGAACTTTGAGCTAAGAATCTGTCATAATACACATGGTGTTCTATGCCAACTCTCTCTTCCCAGCCATACTTGGGCAAGTCAACTTCCCCTCTCAGAGCAGAGGGACAAACGATTTTCTGAGATTCTTTTTACTTTCATTGCTTGGTTGGCTGCTGCTGTTGTTATTGCAACCATTTACCATACTGTGCTTGACAGAGTGCATTTATACTATTCGATTCTATGTTTCAACCCCGTGAGGTAAATATGATTTCCATTTTATAGATTAGGGCTTAAAGATATTAAGAAACTTGCCTAAAGTCATACACAGGGACTAAAATTCCTAAACCAAAAGTTGGTCAAACATCTATGTTCATGTTCTTTTTTTTTTTAATGTCCATATTCTCAATAACCACCATGTTATAGACCTCCTTCAATTCTAAAAATGCAATGGGCAACAATTCATAGAATTATAGGGTTTTTTTTTGATAGTTTCTAGGTTTATTAAAATAATTTACTTCTTCTAAAAGTAAATTTAGTATCAAATAACCTATTTACATTTGATTTACAATCAAATTCCTATTCTGGAAGGACTATAATTTCTATTTCCAGCCTGCAAATTCCTTAACTTATAGCTTACAACGGTTGCTCAGTGCAGTAATCCTATGCCTACTTTGGAGGTTGCATTCCTGAAAAAATACCACGGCTGGCACAACAGGGATCTTATATAAAATAAGGAGTTGGAGGAATTTTTAAATAGCATTAAATAAAAGTTCCGGAGAACATGGCTTAGGAAAAGGAGAAATTTTTTGGCATTAAAAATTTGCCCTGAGGGCTAACCAATCATTCCACTGAACCAACTTCAACTGTTTCAAGAAATACTGTTTCAGTGTTACAAGTATATCCTCTATAATTTTTGTGTTATGTAGATTATACATATTTTTTAAGTTGCCTTTCACTGATATGGAAAAGAATATACTTTAACTTTTGCTTTTATTTCTGAATGGGTAAAATATTCATGTAGTTCAAAATCCAAAAGATGAGTAAAGAGTAAAAAATCTCCCTGGCATTGCTAGACCCCACCACCCAGTTATCCTCCCCAGAGGTAACTGATGCTGTCAATTTCTTAAGTATTCTTCCAGAAATATTTTTGCATAAACAAACACACACATATATCTCTTCTTTCTCCATTTTTTACATAAATGGTAACATACTACACTCTAGTCTACTTATTACTTTTTTAAAAACTGAATATATCTTGGAGATTGTCTGACACTTGTATATAAAGAGCTTCATTCTTATTTAAGGTTGCATAGTGCCCCATTCTATGAACGTATTATAATTTTATTGAACATAGTCTTGTGCAAATTGTTTCCAATTTTGCTTGCTACATACAGTGGTTCGATGAATAACTCTTTATATATATCATTTCATATACATGTGTATGTAACGTTCTGAAGAAGTATAACTGCTAGAATTGCCCTTCACAGAGCTGGTACAAATTCACACGCCCCCAGCAGTGAATGCAAGGGTCTCTTTCCCCATAAAGTGTTATCAAACGTTTTTATGTTGATCAATCTCACAGATGAAAATAGTATTTCAGTGTAGTTTTAATGGGCATTTCCCATATTTGGGTTTTTTCTTGTCGTTTTTTTAGCCACACACATGGCATGCAGGAGCTTAGTTACCTGACCAGGGATCTAATCCGCGCCACCCCCTCCCCACCCTGGCAGTGGAAGAACAGAATCGTAGCCCCTGGACCACCAGGGAACTCCCTATCCAAGTGTTTTATGCATCCTAAAACACAGAGAATATTCTTCAAGTGGAATAATAGTAATAGGAAGAAGATAAGAGTCCCTGGAATGTACTTAATGTAAAAATATGACAAATAAACCTGATTAAAATTTTGAAATAACGATAAGAACAAAATACAGCCTAAAGGGGTAAGGCATGTTACTGTGGACAAGATATAAACCATAAATATATGTTGAATGAAGGAAGTGTTAAACACAATCTTATTTATTTTCATGTGACTTCTTTAAATTGACCACACAAATCTTCAAAAATCAATTTTACAAAATACATTTTACAAATATACAAAAATCAATTTTACCATAGTTAATTAGGTAGCAAAATAAGGAAGATACTGTAGTAGCTCACTTATTACACCTGCTTAAATTTAATATGTAGAAATCAATGACAGTGATTACTAAGACAGTGATCACATTATCATTAAGATAATTATAGATACAACTACTAAAACGTATGAGAAGTTAATCATATTAGACAAGTCAATACATTTAATACTGGAAATTCCTATCTTTCATAAGAATAGCCCAAACCCCCCCACTTCGTGTTAATTTGCGATTCTGGACATTCCAGATCAAATGTGTAAAATGGCTAGTAAATAAAAAATGATTATCACTTTTTGAGAGCTATTTCTTAGGCACTATAAAAGCATTTTGCATGTTATTACTTATTTTAATCCTATAACTCTATGAAATAAGTACTATTATTTCCCCAAATTTAGATGAACAAACTAAAATTAGAGGTTTAGAAACTTGCCTAAAGTCACATAATTAATTACTAAGTAGTATCACTGGTCTTACTCCATAGTTTATGCCCTTAGGCATTGTTAAATTTCATCACACATGTAGTTTTAAAAAAAACTATGTCAGATAATTTGAAGAATTTAACACTGCTTAACTAAATACAAACTCTATTTCAATTGAGAGTAAAACAATATTTTTAAAACCAGAATTATTCCCGAGAGACTGGTATCTAGTAACCTCATTTCAATTGTGCTATTTCTACAACTTCAAAATGTGTTAAAACCTTGAATGTGTAAAAGGACAGTTAATATCTCCATTGAGCTATGGAAGAATTAACCCAGAATGTAAAATAAGCACCTAAAATCTTTTCTGGTATTCAGAAACACACGTATTATATATGTAAGTACAGGGAAAATCTGAGATTCGACAGGGACATTTATTGTATATAGAGTAAAAAAAATTAACAGCTTTAGGCTCTCACTACAATAAATCTAACTTCCAAAATATGATTTATGATTTGGGGAAGTATTAGAGAAATTAATTTTTTGAAAACTTCAACATTATAAAAACTACTGAAGCCATTAACATCTTAGGTTCTATTTTAGTTTCCCCTACATAAGAAAACATATGAAAGCATATATAGATATTTGTGTGTGTAATATGTTAGTCTTATAAATACTGCTTCAAATCATCCGAAAGTACAATCTAAGCCTCTTACTTTCCGTCTTTCAGGTCCATTGAAGGCAATATGCCTTGCTTCTTCCACAGTCTCACAGACAAGGCCATTTCCACACACAAACTGAATTACTTTCTTCAGCTGAGGAAACTGAGTCTTTATGACATCAATCACCATTTTACAGCCTTTAATCTCCCGTAATCTTTCATTGATTGGTTTGATCTAAAAGGTTTAAAATATACTTGATATATTAGGTATATTAAAATAAAAACCAAACACTCCGTACATTCTTTTTCAAAGAACATACAGAAGCATGAAAGCAAATTAGTAGTATGCACTGATACACAATACAAGTTTGACAAGAACCTGATGAACAATATCCCACCTTTGGCTCGGGTAATATTTATTAAAAGTACACTTCATCAAAAGCCAGAAGATAAAATTTCTAGATTCAACTCTGTCACTAACTAGTTGGGATAAAGCAATAGATGAGAAGCTCTTCATGCTCTCAAAATCATAAAATGTAGTGGGAGATAATACCCATTTACATACTTTCAAAAGAGTGGCCCAATAGCATGGAACTCAGAAAATCATTTTAGGCTTAAACGATCAGGAAAGCTTTTACACCTTCTTTGACATGACTTTTAAGTTGGGTCAATAAAGAGATCAAAAGACGTCTGCAATATATTACTGAAAAACAGCAAGTATAATTTCATTTTTGTAAAACAAAACAAAGGGAAAACCCTATATACAACCAAAATATGTGTGTGTGTATATATATGTATATATACACACACACATATATATATACACACATATATTTGGAGCATATATTTATATAAATTTGTATGGATGGAAGCAATCTAAAATAGTTGTGATAAAGGAACTGAGCACTGAGATGAGGTAGGAGTATTTACTTTATATTTGATACACTTCTGTATTATATTTTTAAAAAATGAGTGTGCCTTGAAAAAAATCTTAAGCATGAAATACATAAAACAGAATTTTAACAGGCAGATGAACTAGGTTAAATAGTTTTAGTGGGCAGAAGGTCTAAACAAAAGTGTGAAACTACAAAAGGCCAAGTCTGAACCATTAATACCCAGTTAGCATTTGCTGAGCCCCTCCTCTGTGCCAGGCACTGTGCTAGGTGTACTACATGTAGTGATTCCTTGCAATAGTCCAATAAGGTAAGGACTAATTCCTCCACTTCACAGATGATGAAACTGACACTCAGAAAAGTTAAGGACAAATCAGTGAGAACTAATTAGAAGGAGGGCTGCCATTCAAACTCAGGTCAGTCCAACTCTAGGGCATGTGCTCCTAACCACTATGCACACCGCCTGCAGTTCAGGGACTTGAAAGCTGGACCAAGTAGAACATTTTCTTTATTAAGCAATGAAAAGATCACTGAAGGATATCAGCTGTGATAATGACGGAGTTCCTGCCTCAGGAATTTAAACTTTGGATGCTCTAAGGCCTTTCAATACATACTTCAAGGCTCAAAATTTGGCTTGCTCCACACCAAGAGCTGACATGTATATTTACTGGACCACATATTTACAACTGAGACACTGGGTTGGTATTTCACCGACAGAACATATGTCTTATCCATCTCCTATACTTTGCTATAGGACAAAATAAATTGCTGGCTAGTAGGCAGATTGGTGCACTGCTAGAGCAATGTCCTTGAAATCACCAGGGTAAATTATGGCAAAACTAGATTAGGAAGAAATGATATGAAGGCAAGAAAGATAGTATCCACTTGATACTATTCTTTGCCTGCCAATACATTAACACCAGCCATCTGAATGAATGACTAACTGGCATCCAACTTATGATTTTTTCAATCACTACCATAGTCTCAGGCAATAAAGACACACTTTAAAAGACAGAATTTTATCACTACTAAATACTAAGGATTATAAATTGCTTACATCAAGGTAATCTAAAGCAAGGAATGTCTCAGGTTCAGCTCTTTCCTCCTTCAGAAATCGAATACAATCTTTTGCTACCTTTTCAGAGGCTACAACAATGGCAACCATGTACCGACCAAAAAGTTTAGTAACAGCCAGCTGGTATTTCTTATGGATAGGATGACACAGGTCAAGCAGTCTTCCAAACTTAGCAGGTTTCAAAAAAGGAGAGAAAAACAAATACATTAATGAGGAACATATAATTCATTGTTTTCTAATGTAACAAAGCAGCATAGACCAAAAACTAATTTTCTAAAATTATAAACATGATAATTTAACAGTCTCATTCAAATGGAAATAAATTTCATTATGAAATATCCATTTAGGTGTGTCACACTTCATTCAACAAAAGAGTAATAAGGAGGGATTAGTCATACCAAGGTATTAAAATATTTTACAAAGCTAGCAATTAAATAGTATTCATTCATTCCCTTATTTATTAAATAAGAAACTGTTGAGGCACCTACTACATGAAGGCACTGAGCCACAAACTGGGTAAACATGCCTGAATAAAGCAGATCCTCTCTGACCTCACAGAGCTTTCAGAAGTAGGGAAGGAAGATATAAATAATAATTACATGCATGTACAAAGTAGAGTGATAACAGACACTGTGATTAGGCACAGAGAGCTCTGAGAATATGTATCAGGGACGAGGGTGACCTGAGAAGCCAGGGAAGGCTTCCCACGGAGAAGTGTTTCTGGGGATCTGAAGACTGGTCAAGAATCAGACTGAAGTTCAAAAAGCCTATTAAATGTCACAAATGCCAACCGTCCTGTACCAATACTCCCTAGAATGTCTGCAGATTCAATTTTACATCTTTAGACTCTTTCTTCAATGTTAGGTTCTACTTCGAAATACCAATTTCTTCATGATAGATCATCATTGTCTTTAATATTTATTACCTTGGTCTTTGTTCTTCTCAATTTACCTATGATTAACTCAAGCCTTACTTCTAGGTCAGTAATTTGATTTTCAGCTATGTAATCCATTCCTTGTTATTTGCAATTTATTATTAGTTCAGTAATGTTTGTTCTTGATTTGTTTCCTTAGCTCTACATTTTTCTTTTTATTTTATTTTAGCTCATATTTGAATCTGATTTTATGAATTCAAGTTCTTATTAAATTGTCCACAGCACAGAACACTTACAGGGGATTTTGTCCTGTAACCTTCTTCCACAAGGCTCTTCGACTTCTAAAAGCCTTTTAAATTATTCTTTCTTTTTATTATTATATGTACCTATAGCTGCCATATCGATTCTCTTCACCTTCCCTATATTTAATGTGGGCAGCTCTGGGCAAACCTTTTATTTTCTGTGACGGATAATTTTTTTGATTGTCTCACCTAAAATTGAGATGTTTATCTCCTCTGAACAACAGATGATGGACCAAGTATTTTCTGTTCTATATTCTAAGTATTTTCTGATCTATTTCCCATCATCTAAGGGCTTAGGTGGCAGGGGTAAGAGAGCTGTGCTAAGGCTGTGCATATGCTTTATTTGAATACCTGAGTTTTGTTCTTTCTTCTCAGTTTTTAATTAATATCCCATACCAAGGTTTCTCTCCTTGGGGGAAGAGAACAAATCCCATTTTTGGGGAGAGGGTTTTGATTTGGCTTCTCAATTTAACAAGGAGCCCTAGAGCCTTCACTTCCATCTAAGAGAAGCAGAGGTCCATGTTCTCTGATTCTATTTTAGTGATAATTTTTACTCTAAAGGAAACAAACATATGAGTTTGCTTCTTTCTAGATTAAGGGATAATAAATGAGAATTCTCAGGAATGAATTGATTTATCAGTTTGCCTTCTGCAGAATTAAGAACAAGCAATGCTATACTTCAATCTTTTTAAAGAAATTCTGGACTATTACCATTTTCTGAAGGTTATAGCATGATGTATGAGCCCCTTCCTCTTTTGGTTGTTGAACTAGTTTCTCACTAGTTTTTGTCATTTTCCTTGGTATTAGGGGAAGAATTCTGTGACCCAGCCTTATTCCTCCATCATTGTCTAGAAGTTAAGACTAACACTTAAGAGTCAGAAAGGCAAAAAGGATGCTGTAAAGGAAACGAAGATGGGAGGCCAGAGAGACAGGAGGAAAACCAACATAGTACCATGCAGGCCAATGGACAGGTGTTTCCAAAGAGTGCAAGTGGTTAACACAGGGTACACTGGTGTCAGTGACAAGAGAGTGAGATGCCAGACCCCAATTCCGAAGGAAACAATTCTGTGAGGCTGACTCCCCAAGCAACAGGTTAGTAGATATTGCTGTACTGGGGCTAATGAAATACACTAGTAATACTGGATAGCAGTCACATTTGGAGAATAAAAATTCATCGTTTCAAAAGTATGCGAACAATGTCTACTGAAAAACGTATTTTAAAAAAACTGAAATCATGAAGAAAATGAGGTTTGAGGACCTGTGTCTATGGGCAACAGACTATTTCATGCACCTGTGTCCTTTGGGGATGTTGGCCATACCTGGACTTTCTGGGTAATGTGTTCATGTCAATGTTTCTCCCCAATAATTACTTATCTATAGACATTACTGGGAGTTATTTACATTTTACCTCAGTTATTTACTATTATGTTTTAAATATAAATAATAAAACACAATCTTATAGATTTCTGAAATAATATTACTTCCTATTAATGGCAAATTTTTAATCCCAAATAAGAAAGCTTAGCCTTTTTATTTCAATTACCACAGAATCTGGGTAAAGTCTTTTAAGGTGTTCCAGAACCTCTGCTCTCTTTTGCTGACGTTTTCCCTCATGGCTATCAATTCCAGCATTCTGCAGTTCACTTCTAATAAGATTCAGCTCTTCATTAACTTCAGACATTCTTGATTTTGTTTTTTCAATTTCATCCACTAGAGTTTCCTCTTGCTGTTTTTTCTCTTTCAAGCAATTCCTACACAACAGTAACAATAATACATTATACAGCAAAAAGAAAACCCCAAATTTAGGAATTACAAGATACAGTATACTCTAGTCTGGCATTGCAGGGGAATGGAATAATGCTCTATCAATTTTAAACGATGAAAAATACAATATAATAAACTTAGCACCAAACATGGGCAAAAGATATTTTAATCATTCTTTCTTGATCCAAAAGATACATATTTCTGGATTCTGAAAAAGAAAGGATAGGTCACTATAACCAGAGCAATCATCGTAAGCTTAATGGTAAGCAAATGCCAATTAAAAAGAAATTACTTCGTGGTAGAATACTTAGGTGGTGCTAGCTTTCATGACATACTTTTATTATAAAATATCGATATCAAAAGAGAGTTTTAAGTTTCACCACTGTTAAACATTTATATTTTCAAAACTTAAACCTTAGTGGTCAAGGATAATTTTTAATTATCTACAATGAAATAAAAAAACAATGGAGGACCAAGAACATCATGATAGTGGAAGCATTCATCTGATGACTATACCACAAATATCGAGACCCCTGAGATACAAGAAAGCTGCAAGGAATTTGTTTTTACTATACTTACATGCATGTTTTTGTATACTCCTCCAACTTCTCTATTCGCTTTTTATGATCTTCTATTTGTTCTTTTATTTGTTTTAGATTTTCCTAAAATAGGAAATGAAATCTGAAATCAATTACAGCAAATCCAAACAAAATTGATTACTTTTCACTATATGCCCAGAACTTACTATAACAGCATACATTGTTCTAAATGTGAAATATATATAACCATATGAAAATTCTTATAAGAGCACATTTTAACTTTGAAAAGGCAATATGGTACAGAGCTTTGAGGTTTCAAGACTCAGGGTTCAAATCCTGGCTCCATTATTTATGTCCTGGCTGGAGATAACTGATCTCCAGCAAGTTTACTTTGGTAACTTCAAACCCCAGGGGGATTATTTGCAAATATCTATATACAGTTCTTATCTCTCTCTCAAACTAACTTATTCAATAAATATTTATTCACTGGCTACCATGTGCTAGGAACTATAGATATAATAATGAACAAGACAGAGTCCCTGCTCTCAAGGACTAAGGTTTGGTGGGAGAAACAGACAAATAAGTAATTCCAACAGAGTGGCTCAGTACTATAATTGTATAGGAATCTATGAGGCAACTATAGGCTTGTGGAAGGAGGATTTCACAAGTCTTGCTCCATTCACCTTATCACTAAGTCCAAGGACTGTGGTCGTCTCCAATTCGTTTCTTATCTTTAACATTCTTCCTGTCTAATTCATCCTGTGCGTTATAGCAAGATTAATCTGTCTTACTCCATTACTAAGTGATATAAAACCAGGAGTGCACAAAAGTAAAAAACACAATTCTTTTTCAGTATACAACAGCAAAAAAGAGAAGAAATACCAGTTTTCAAGTGGTAAAGGATAAAATATACCATGAAGTTAATGATCTCATTTTACTCATTTATCACAGAAATTCACTGAACAAACATCTACTATGCTAGGTGCCAACAGCTATAAAAATGATTAAGATACAATTCCTTTTCTCCAGGGACTCTCACATTTTGAAATTAGAATCCCCATATTGAAATTCTGTTATCTCACTTAAGAATTCCATTCAGGCTTCCCTGGTGGTCCAGTGGTTAAGAATCCGCTTGCCGAGCTTTGGGACGCTGTCCAGTACTGTTTTGCCAATCCCCTCTCCTCTCTGTCTTCCTGGCTTCTGCTCCGACAATTACCTTTCTTGTCTGCCCCATTCTGTTTGTACGATTCTGGGCAGAGGAGGAATAGGGCTCCAGAGAGGGCCCAGTCTAGACAGGCCAGGCTATGGGAACACTTGTTGGCTGAGTGGCCTTGGCCAAATTACTTCATGGTTAGAGGGTCACAGCCCTTCCTCTCTGAGCTGAGACCTCCTTTCATGTGATTTCTGTTCCTGCAGTCACTAATCAACAAATATTTATCGAGTGACTACTAGGTGCCGGGTGATGTGCTTGGGCATGAGGATACAGCAGAGAAGACAGGCACAGACTCTTCCCTCAGAGAGCTTGTCATCTGGGTTGGACAGGGCAGGGGAATCAAAAGAGACAATAAGATCACTACAATAGACGAAGCTGACTGGCTGGGGGCCGTGGAGGGTGCTTTGGCAAAGCCAAGAAAGAGCTATTAACCCAGTGTGGGAGGTTGGAAATAGCTGCCCTATTTGGTCTGGGGAGGGGCGAAGGGAGCCTTGTGGCTGGACGGTATGGGAGAGGATGACCAGAAATGAGTGAAATAAAAGTCCCCTCAGGCTGAAGTGTGGAGAATGGATTCACCTATCCTCTTCCCACCATTCCACACTCTTTTCCCCTCTAAAAAAAAAAAAAAAAAAAAAAAAAGAATCCGCTTGCCAATGCAGGGGACACGGGTTCAAGCCCTGGTCTGGGAATATCCCACATGCCGCGGAGCAACTAAGCCCTTGTGCCACAACTACTGAGCCTGCGCTCTAGAGCCCACGTGCCACAACTACTGAGCCCACACGCCTAGAGCCCGTGTTCCGCAACAAGAGAAGCCACCGCAATAAGAAGTCCGTGCACCGCAACAAAGAGTTGCCCCCACTCACCACAACTGGAGAAAGCCTGCATGCAGCAATGAAGACCCAATGCAGCCAAAAATAAATAAATAAAATTTAAAAAGAAGAATTCCATGCAAAGAGACAGGAACAAGATTAGCTAACATCAAGGACCAAGTTTAGTCAACTGGAAATACCTGCCTCTGCCTTTACTCTGGCCAGTCCCAGGGCTTGTGTCAGGGCCTGGATGCTCCGCTGGACACGTCATGGGGGATAATCAGACTGCCTTGACACCAGGCATTCTGGATTCAAGATGCCAGCTGATCATGCTAGTTGTCTAGAAAAACCAACCCCTGCCCAGCCCCTAGTGATCTTGGATCTGTGGAAAGTTATAGCCCTTTCCACCTGGGAACCACCAGTCCTGTGGGAAACCAAGTATGAGTACAGATTTTTTCATCTCTTTCCACACTGATATGTTATTTGTTCTGTCAGTGTTTTTCTATTCAAAAGACAACAGAGATTCAATCAACACTTACCGACATCTACCAAGTACGTGGGACTTACAATAGGACACTATTACGAATCCTGCCTTTAAAAAGCTTCCAGCCTAGTAGAGCTATACCATTAACTGTACTTTTCCTCCAATCTGATAAAAGCCCTTAGACAGAAACAGATTAAGAACAATGGGTGATTAGATGAGGAAGAAACTATTTTTCAGGGGTTTTTTTGGTGGGGTGGGGAGAAAAGGCAAACCAGGGAAGACTTTGTGGTGTGGATAACTATTGAATTGAACATGTAATGATGAGTAGGTTTTTCCAAAATCAGCATGCACAGAGGTAAAAATGTGCAATGAGAAATCAGTGTATTTGCAGAAATCAGTGTATAATTTTATAATGTGATACAAATTATACCAGTGTTTTAAAAGTAATTACTGATATGTTATACATTTTTCTCCTTCCACAAAATGTCCTCTCTTCTACTCATATGATTATCAATATATAAGTATATTATCATATAGTACCCTTCATATTTGTTTGTATTTTCATCTGCCAACTCACAAAGAGACTACAATGAGAGGCATACAGTGTAGGATTAAGAAGGTTCATTCTGGAGACAAAGTGTTTAGAATCAAATCCCAGTTCCTCCACTTACTAGCTCAGTCAAGTTAACTATCTCGTGCCTTGATACCTTCATTTGTAAAATTCATTAATCCAACAAATACTTATTATCTGCTCTAGATCAGGAACTATTCTAGGTGCTTGAGATGTACCAGTGAACAAAACAAACATCCCTGCTCTTGTGCAGTTTACATTCTAGAGAGGGACAGTAGACAAACAATATGCAAATTAAACAGTATGTTAGGAGATAAACACTGGGAAAAACAGAGCTAGGGTAACGGGAGCAGAAGTGCACTGGGGACTACAATTTTAAATAGGGTAGTCAGGGTAGTAGGCCTCATTGAGAAGGCAACATTTGAGCAAAGACTTACAGGACATGAGAGTGTTAAAAATTAAGAAATGTAGGGAAAGCATGTTCCAAGCAGAGGAACAGCCAGTGCAAAGGCCCTAAGGCAGAAACATGTCTGATATGTTCCAGGAGGCCATTACAGCTAGACCACAGAGAATGAGAGGGAGAATAGAAAAACAGGAAGTTTAAGAGGTAAATTGAAGTGGAAGGGGCAAGCAAATCAGGTAAGTCTATGTAGGGCACTCAAGGACTTTGACTTAAACTTTATGTGCAAGGGGAAGTCACTAGAGGACTTCAAAAAGAGCAAGTTTCATGATCTGATTTAGATATTAAAAGCATCACTTTGGCTGCTGTGCTGAGACTATTATGAAGGAGACACAAGAGAGAAAACTTTCAGGCTACTACACTGATCTAAACAAAAAACAAAAAGATGGTGGCTTGGACCATGGTGGTGGCAATAGAAATGGAGAGAAGTGGTAAGATTTTTGGTATACTTTGAAGGTGGAGCCAACACGGTTTCCTAAAAGAGTCAAAGATGGACTCCAAGATTTTTGACCTCATCAACAAGTAAGACTGATCTGTCATCATCAGAGATTGGAAAGACTGTGTTTGGGGTGCATTTGGGTGTGAGCAGAAGTTCAGTTTGGGACTCAAGTTTAAGATATCTATTCAATACCCAGAATGAAGATGATGAGGAAGCAGCTGGATATATGAGGTTGTGAGCTAGAAATACAAACTTGGGAGTCAACAACAGATGGTATTTAAAGCTATAAGAATACAGAGGGTATGGCTAAGGTGGAGGAGTAGGAAAACCCTGAATTCACCTCCTTCCATGAGCATACCAAAATTACAACTACTTATAGAGTAACTATGAGAAAAACCTGAAGACTATCAGAAAAGATTTGCCACAAAAAAAGATATAAAGAAGGAACCACGAGACAGGTGAGCAGGGCAGAAACATGGTACAGTCAGGACCAATACCCCCAGGCTGGGGACTCATTAACAGAAGAAATATGACGATCGTAGAGGTCCTCCCCAAAGAGCAAGGGGTCAGAGCCCCACATCGGGCTCCCCAGCCCGGGGGTTCTGCATCAGGAAGGTGAGCCCCCAGAACATCTGGCTTTGAAAATGAGCAGGGTTTACATACCAGAGAGCCAGAGGACTGTGGGAAACAGAGACTCTGCTCTTAAAGGGCACATGCAAAATCTCATATGCTCTAAGTCCCAGCACAGAGGCGGTAGTTTGAAAGCAGCCTGGGTCAGATCCACTTGCTGATCTTGGAGAACCTCCTGGAGAGGCAGGAGGCAACTGGGATTCTTCCTGGGGACACATATGCTGGTGGCAGCCATCTGGGGGAGCTCATTCTATTGTGATGACACCAGTGCTGGCAAGCACTGTTTTGGAATCCTCCCTCTAGACTAAAACCACCCACCAGCAGGCCTGCACTGGTCATGTAGAGTCCAGGCCCCACCCACCAGCAGTCAGCAGCAGCCCTGGGCCCTCCCAGGCTGTGCAGCTAGCCATGCAAGACCTGGCCTCACCTATTAGTGGGCCAGTAGCAGCTCTGCGCCCTTTAGGCCGCACAGCCAACCACATGGAAGCCTATCTCACCCTCCAACAGCCACAACCACTGCACAAAGTAGGGCCTTGCAGCCAACAGGGCCAGGGGCCTGCCCCACCTACCAGCATGCCCAAGTAGTTACCTCCCTGCCAACAGAAGGGTGCATGCAGCCCACACAGGGGGCACCAGAGGGAAGTGTGCTGCTGGGCCTCATAGGACATTTCCTATGTAAGGCTACTTCTCTAAGATTAGGAAGCAAAAACAACCTACCTAAAACATAGAAATACACACAGAGAATTAGGTAAAATGAGAGGACAGGGGAATATGTTCCAAATAAAGGATTAAGACAAAACCTCAGGGGACTCCCCTGGTGGTGCAATGGTTAAGACTCCGCGCTCCCAATGCAGGGGGCCCGGGTTCGATCCCTGGTCAGGAAACTAGATCCCCCGTGCATGCCGCAACCAAGAGTTCACATGCCGTAACTAAGGAGCCTGCCTGCTGCAACTAAGGAGCCTGCCTGCTGCAACAAAGGAGCCTACGTGCCGCAACTAAGGAGCCCACGTGCTGCAACTAAGGAGCCCATGTGCTGCAACTAAGGACCTGGCAAGCTGCAACTAAGGAGACTGCAAGCAGCAACTAAGACCCAGCACAACCAAATAATAAATAAATTTTTTTCATAGAAAGACAAAACCTCAGAAAAAGAACTAAAGGAAATAAGGAGGAGCAATCCACCCCATAAAGATGCTCCAAGGTAATGATCATAAAGATGCTTACCAAAATAGGCAGAAGAATGGGCAAACATGAGAATTTCAACATAAGATGCTCACCAAACTAGGGAGAAGAATGGGCAAAAACAATGAGAATTTCAACAAAGAGTTAGCAAATATAAAAAAGAACCAAACAGATTAAGAATACAATAACTGAAATAAAAAGTTCACTAGGGGACTTCCCTGGTGGTGCAGTGGTTAAAAATCCACCTGCCAATGCAGGGGACACAGATTTGATCCCTGGTCTGGGAAGATCCCAGGTCCGGGAAGATCCCAAATGCTGCAGAGCAACGAAGGCCATGCGCCACAACTACTGAAGCCCATGTGCCCTAGAGTCCATGTGCCACAACTACTGAGCCCGTGTGCTGTAACTACTGAAGCCCATGTGCCTAGAGAAGCCACTGCAATGAGAAGCCCACACACTGCAATGAAGAGTAGCCCCTGCTCACTGCAACTAGAGAAAGCCCGTGTGCAGTAATGAAGACCCAATGCAGCCAAAAATAAATTAAAAAAAAAAAAGTTCACTAGAAGGAATCAAGAGAAGATTAGATGATACAGAGGAATAGATCAGCAATCTGGAAGACAGAGTACTGGAAATTGCCCAAGCAGAACAGAAAAAAGAATTTTAAAAAATGAGCATAGTTTAACAGACCTCTGGGACAATATCAAGTGTACTAACGTTAGCATTACAGGGGTCCCAGAAGGAGAAGAGAGAGAAAAAGGGGCAGAGAACTTATTTGAAGAAATAATAGCTTAAAACTTCCCTAACCAGGGGAAACAAACAAACATCCAGGTCCAGGAAGCACAGAGAGTCCTAAACAAGATGAACCCAAAGAGATCCATACCAACACACTGTATAATTAAAATGGCAAAAATTAAAGATAAAGAGAGATTCTTAAAAGTAGCAAAAGAAAAGCAACTAGTTATGTATAAGGAAACTCCCATAAGACTATAAGCTGACTTTTCAGCAGAAACTTTGCAGACCAGAAGGGAGTAGCACAATATACTCTAAGTGATGAAAGGGAAAAACCTACAATCAAAACTCTACCAGGCAAGGCTATCATGCAAATTTGAAAGAGTGAAAATGAGTTTTACAGACAAGCAAAAGCTAAAAGCTCAGCACCACTGAACTGGCTTTATAAGAAATGTTAAAGGGACTTTTCAAAATGGAAAAGAAAAGGCCACAACTAGAAATCTGAAAATTATGGAAAGAAAAATCTCACTGGTACAGGCAAACCTACAGTAAAGTTAGTAGATAAACCACTTATAAAGCTAGTAGGAAGGTTAAAAGACAAAAGTAGTAAAATCATCCGTAACCACAATAAGTAGTTAAAGGATATACAAAACAAAAAGATGTAAAATATGATGTCAAAAGCATTAAACTTGGGACTTCCCTGGTGGCGCAGTGGTTAAGAATCTGCCTGCCAATGCAGGGGACACAGGTTCGAGCCCTGGTCTGGGAAGATCCCACATGCCACAGAGCAACTAAGCCTGTGCGCCACAACTACTGAGCCTGTGCTCTACAGTCCACGAGCCACAACTACTAAAGCCTACGTGCCTAGAGCCTGTGCTCTGCAACAAGAGAAGCCACCGCAGTCAGAAGCCTGTACACAGCAATGAAGAGCAGCCCCCGCTCACCGCAACTAGAGAAAGCCCATGCGCAGCAACGAAGAAGACCTGACACAGCCATAAACAAATAAATGTATTTATTTATTTAAAACAAAAACAAAAAAAAATTAAACTTGGGCTTCCCTGGTGGCGCAGTGGTTGAGAGTCTGCCTGCTGATGAAGGAGACACGTGTTCGTGCCCTGGTCCGGGAAGATCCCACATGCCGCAGAGCGGCTGGGCCCATGAGCCACGGCCGCTGAGCCTGCGCGTCTGGAGCCTGTGCTCCGCAACGGGAGAGGCCACAACAGTGAAAGGCCCGCGTACCACAAAAAACAAACAAACAAACAAAAAAACCCCATTAAACTTAAAGAGGGAGTAAAAATGTGAGGTTGTTAGAATGCAATGGAACTTAAGATATCAAAATAATCATATGTATATATGAATCATATATATTACATGTTACATATGACATAATATGTTCATATATTATATATGAACCTCAATGGTAACCACAAACCAAAAGCCTGTGACAGATCCACACAAGAAAAGAGGAAAGGAATCCAAATATAACACTAAAAATAGTTACGAAATCACAAGGGAAGAGGACAAAAGATGAAAGGAATAAAAAAAGAATTACAAAGCGACCCAAAAACAATGAACAAAATGGCAATGAGTACATACCTATCAGTAATTACTTTAAATGTAAATGGACTAAATGCTCCAATCAAAAGATATGGAGTTACTGAATGAATTTTTTTAAAATGTATATGCTGCCTACAGGAGACTCACTTCAGATCTAGAGACACACACAGACTGAAAGTGAGGGGATGGAATAAGGTACTCCATGCAAATGGAAACAAAAAGAAAGCTGAGGTGGCAATACTTATATCAGACAAAACAGTCTTTAAAACAAAGATGGACATTATTATATAATGATAAAGGGATCAAACCAACAAGAAGATATAACAATTTTAAGTATATATGCACCCAACATAGGAGCACCTAAATACATAAAGCAAATATTAACAGACATAAAGGGAGAAATTGACAGATACACAAAAACAAGAGGAGACTTCAACACTCCAGTTACATCAATGGACAATTCATCCAGACAGAAAATCAATAAGGAAACACTGGCCTTAAACAGCACATTAGATCAGATGAAATTAATAGATATATATATGACATTTCATCCCCAAACAGCAAAATAAACATTCTTTTCAAGTGCACTTAGAACATTCCCCAGGATAGACTGCATGCTAGGCCACAAAGCAAGTCACAATACATTTAAGAAAACTAAAATCATATCAAGAATCTTTTCTGACCACAACAGAGACTAGAAATCAACTACAAGGAAAAAACTGCCCAAAACACAAATATGTGGAGACTAAACAATTACTACTAGACAACCAATGGATTGATGAAGAAATCAAAGAAATTAACAAAAACACCAAGACAAATGAAAATACAATGATCCAAAATCTATGGAATGCAGCAAAAGCAGTTCTAAGAGGGAAGTTTATAGTGACCTAAACTGAGGTAGCAGCTTTGAATGGGAGAAGATGTTTGCAAACAGTATAAATGATAAGGGGTTAACATTCAAAACATAGAAAGAACTCATACAACTCCACATAAAAAAAAAGACCTGGACTTGCCTGGTGGCACAGTGGTTAAGAATCTGCCTCCCAATGCAGGGGACACAGGTTCGCTCCCTGGTCCAGGAAGATCCCACGTGCTGTGGAGCAACTAAGCCCATGTGCCACAACTACTGAGCCTGCACTCTAGAGCCCATGAGCCACAACTACTGAGCCCACATGCCACAACTACTGAAGCCCGCATCCCTAGAGCCCATGCTCCGCAACCAGAAGCCACTGCAATGAGAAGCCTGTGCACCACAATGAAGAGTAGCCTCCACTCGCTGCAACTAGAGAAAGCCTTGCACGCAGCAAAGACCCAATGCAGCCAAAAATAAATAAAATAAAATAAATTTATAAAAAAAGAAAGACCTAATTAATAAATGGGCAGGGTACCTGAACATTTTTCCAAGGAAGACATATAGACAGCCAGCAGGCACATGAAAAGATGCTCAACATCACTAGTCAGCAGGAAATGCAAGTCAAAACCACAATGAGATATCACCTCACCCCTGTCAGGATGGCTATTACAAAGAAGACAGATAACAAGTGCTGGCGAGGATGTGGAGAAAAGTGAACTCTCCTACTGCTGGTGGGAATGTAAATTGGTGCAGCCACTATGGAAAACCTTATGGAGATTTCTCACAAAATTAAAAATTGAACTCCCATATGATCCAGCAATACCACTCCTGAATACTTATGCAAAGAAAACAAACACAATTAAAAAAGATATATGCACTCCCATGTTCACTGAAGTAATTTTTACAATAGCCAAGATATGGAAGCAACCTAAGTGTCCATCAATAGATGAATGGATAAAGATGTGGTATATTATATATACAATGGAATGTTACTCAGCCATAAAAAAATGACATACCTATACTCATTGTTCAAATTAAGAAATCAAAGTTCAGAGAAGTGAAATGATTTATTTATACCAGCATAGGTCAGTGACAGGACAAGACTGGATGGAAGCCAGGTCTGCCTTACTCTAAGGCAGAACACTGTAATGCTGTCTTGATAATTACCTCTCATGTAGATTATTAAGCTCCTCTTGGGCTATGTCCTTAATGTTTCCAAATGACTTTTCACCTACATTATGATACTTTTTTCCTTTATCAACCCTCCTCCTAACCTCACTGGACTAACCTACATGTAAGAACAGACAATATCATCTGCCCACACCTATCATTATACAGGTGCACATAAAATGCTTACTGACTATATGAATGAAGACACTGTTTATATCTTAGACCATGAAAGAGCACCTAAATGATATAATACTAAGCAGCCTAACAGGTAATCCAGAAAATTTAATTAATTCCTTATCTCTGATGTAAATCCATTTATATACTGAAAAACCAATATAAAAAAGGGAATAAAATTTCATGAAAAATAATTCTAAATCATTACTGCCCAAACCAAGGTACCTGAGCTTCCCCATGCCTCCTCTTTTCAAATGCCAGTCTTTCTTCATCAGCCTTTTGTTCCCACTTCAGCTTTTCCAATTGTTGGGTCATTATAGCCACTTTCTTTCTTACTTGATCCTTAAGTTCTTTGTATTGATCCAGCTGTATAAAGAGCATTTAAACATTGCTAACTCACTTAAAGAAGCATGAGAGGAAATTCTTTATATGCTATCCTTCACTAGCAGGTAATTAAACTTATCAAAATTATGTTTTATATAAATTATACCATAATTAGCCATTTTCTCTGGCTAAGATAGCATGAACGTAAAATGAACGTCTTCTTATTTAAAACTGTTTAGATAGATCAATAAGGTATTCAAAACCAACTCTATAAGGTCTCTGTAAGAAATTCTTAAAAGAGAAAGAGCATTAAAACTCATTAAAATTCTTAAAAAAGAAAGGAGTTCAGAGAAAATTGTGTATTTTTCTATTTATACGGTCACAATTATTTTAGTATATAATTGTGATATAAGGTTAATGAAAGAGATAAATGACAAATTTAGTTGAGGAAATGTTTGAAAACTCAATTATAAATTTTTGGATATCTACTATTGACTTATAATTAAATCTTATGTACTAAATGGATATTAATTAATCACTTAACATTTTAAATAATCTTAAGGAATCAATTTCCCTTCTGTCAATTAAGTGACCATGTTTCTTCAAAGCCATGTATTATCTGACTTTTAAGTTTTTACAATATTCACGAGAGGAAAAAAATAATTACCTTAAAAACATAAGAATGTAATTTAATTACCTTTTATTGCAAAATGATACCATGTAACCTTGTTGAAGTATTTTCTATGACTTTAATTAACTCATAAATGTTATAATGCCATCTAATTTTATGAAGGAAAAATAGCCTACTGTAAAGATTAAATTTAGGTTCTACATATAGGCTGAAAAATTTAAATCCTCATAATTTAAATTCTGAGGAAAACCTCCTAAAATATCAGAAAGAGAGGTCATTCTTTAATTTTTTTCTAATTAAAAAGAGAAGCTGAAACAATAGAAACAAATGATTTCCCACGTCAACTTTTTCACCTGACTGGCTTCTAGTTCAATGTCTCGCCCTTTATGTAAAATTTCTTCCTCAATCTGCTTTTCAAAACTTCTCCATGCACGATCTAAATCAGCCAGCTCTGTCTCTAAGGCCTTTATGTCATCTTCCTGTTTAGAACGTTGTTTTTCACTGTCCTTTATTGATTTCTTAGCCACATCTAACTTCTTGAGGTGGTGAGAAGTGTTTTCTTTAGCTTTAATGTATTGAGGCCTCTTCTGATTTAAAAGTGCTTCAAGAGATCTAAAAAGAAAAATAAAGTTTGCTTTAAAGGAAATTTAATTTTATAGTATATAAAGGGAAGAAGTTCTTTTGATCAAATTATACATTTAAAAAGAAACAATAAAAATTGACTTTCAGAGACTATAAGCAGATCAGTGGTTACCAGATGGCGGGGGAGAACCAAATAGGTGAAGCACAGGGGAATTTTTTTTAAAATACATTTATTTATTTACTTATTTTTTGGCTGCGTTGGGTCTTCGTTGCTGTGCACGGGCTTTCTCTAGCTGTGGTGAGCGGAGGCTACTCTTTGTTGCAGTGTGCAGGCTTCTAATTGCGGTGGCTTCTCTTTGTTATAGAGCACAGGCTCTAGACACGCGGGCTCCAGCAGTTGTGGCTTGCAGGCTCTAGAGAGCAGGCTCAGTAGTTGTGGCTCACAGGCTTAGTTGCTCTGCGGCATGTGGGATCTTCCTGGATCAGGGCTCGAACCTGTGTCCCCTGCGTTGGCAGGCGATTCTTAACCACCGCGCCACCAGGGAAGTCCCAGGGGAATTTTTTAAGAGTGATAAACTACTCTGTATGATACTGTAGTGGTGGACATATGACATCATGCATTTGTCAAAACTTACAGAAATTTACAGCACCAGGAGTGAATCTTAATGTATCAAATTAAAAAAAAAATCACCTAGGAGGCTGAGGAATCCTAGACAGAATGTAGAATGTGATAGAAGAATCTATCTGTATTACAAATGTATGAAACAACCTTATTGAAGTGGGTGGGAGGAAACGTGCTAACCTAAGTAACTCTGGAAATGAGTGGAGTCCATAAAACTAAAAGCAAAAGGGATTGTACATAAGCCTTGTACTCTAGTTGATAAAGCTGCTTCCCACAAGGATATGGGTTAATAATTGTGTTATTGCCATACATGATTACTGGAACTGAACAATTAAGCAAATGGATGGGAGACTGTGGAACCCAGATTTCTTACTGTTGGAATAGGAGGTTACAGATAAGCAAGAAAAGGTCAACATCAATAACGATATGGGACTTCCCTGGTGGTCCAGTGGTTAAGACTCCGCACTCCCAATGCAGGGGCATGTGTTTGATCCCTGATTGGGGAACTAAGATCCTATATGCTGCGTGGTGCAGCCAAAACAAACAAAAAATAATAATAATGATGTCATGCTGATACTATGATATCTTAGATAGATGATATGTCATATAACATATATGATATATATTTTTAAAGTTTTGGTATAGCCACTTTATTTTATTTATTTATTTATTGTCCACACCATGCAGCTTGTGGGATTTTAGTTCCCCGACCAGGGATCGAACAGGGCCCTCGGCAGTGAGAGTGCAGACTCGTAACCACTGGACCGACAGGGAATTCCTCATATATGATATTTGACACCCCTGATATAATGTGATGATAATGGCATTTTACCTCTGTGGTCTTCTTCCCCCAAACCCATAAACGCTGTCTAATTATGAGAAAACTAACAGACAAATCTTAATTGAGATACATTCTACAAAAAACCTGACCAAAGCTTCTTAAAACTGTCAAGGACATCAAAAACAAGGAAAGTCTGAAACTGTCACAACCAAGAGGAGCCTAAGAAGACATGATGACTAAATATAATATGGTATACTGGATCAGAAAAAGAACATTATGTAAAACCTAAAAACATATGAATAAAGTACGGACTTTAGTTAATAATAATGTATAAATATTGGTTAATTAATTCTGACAAGTGTATCATACTAAAAATATAAGATGTTATAAGTGAGAGAAATTGAGTGTGGGGAATACAGGAACTCTCTGTACTATCTTTAGAATTTTTTCTGTATATCTAAAAGTATTCCAAAGTAAAAAAGTTTATATAAAAGATCAACTTTCGAAGTGTCACTTATATTTTTATTTTTTCTATCAATCTACATAAAATCCAACTGTTAATAACTATTTTGAAAACTCACTTTAATTCTTTTTCTGTTTGTTGCAGTTGTCTGCTTAACATTCCATGTTCCTTCTTCTTGGCTTTAACTATGTTTTCATGACTAGCAAGAGACTCTTTTGTAACACTCATATCCTTATTCACACGCTCTAACTCACTGTTTAGAAAAGATATTTTTTTCTCATTGTGATACAGTTGGAAAAGCTGCAGTTGTATCTTGTTTATTTTCAGTTCTTCAAGGAGACTCTGGTAACGTTCTGCCTATAAAACAGTACAATTCAACAACAGTTAAAAGGGAGTATATTTTACATTGACCTTTCATAAACTCAACTAGAGTGCCAACAAATGATCTCTAATGAATTTTTATTTACATCATTAACAAATGTTATTCTTGCCAAAAGTACTATTATTTGGAGAAGGCTTCTGCATATGCTTCTACAATAAACCAGTAAAGGACTTTATTTATTTTCTAAAATTTCTTTCTTTATTTATTTTTGGCCGAGTTGGGTCTTCATTGTGGTGCACGGGTTTCTCATCTCCGTGGCTTCTCTTTTTGTGGAGCACAGGCTCTAGGCATGCAGGCTTCAGTAGTTGAGGCTCACGGGCTCTAGAGCGCAGGCTCCGAAGTTGTGGCGCATGGGCTTAGTTGCTCCGTGGCACGTGGGATCTTCCCGGACCAGGAAATGAACCCGTGTCCCCTGCACTGGCAGGCGGATTCTTAACCGCTGCGCCACCAGGGAAGCCCAGTAAAGGATTTTATATTCATGCACTCAGTGGTATGGTGGTAAGAACCATGAAGGGCCACCCACTAACCGAGTCCTGTCCCATTTTTGTCTTGACCTCAGAGTTTGGCAAGCATGTCTGACATCAGCTTCCTCATTTGTAAACTGAAGGAAGTTATATGACTTTTAAGGTCCCTAGAGACTTTAAATTCAATGATTCCAAGTAAAATTCCTTCTATAGGATGTAATTTTTTCTAGGAATAGAACTAATAGGACTATTTTAAAGTTCTAATTTATATGTGAGATGGAAGAATTTCTTTAGTATTTGTGCTATTAATAAAGAAATAAAGGAAAGTGTTGCCTTAAGAGGAAAGCTCTTAATCAATGAAATATTCCAAGTACTGGGTAAATGGCCATCTGCCAGGATGTTGTAAAAAATAACTGGGAAGGTGGACTACCCTAACTGTCCTTATAATTTTTAAAGGTCTTCAATTCTACACTGCTGTAAGCTGCTTGAGTATATTATGCATGCTATAGCTTCACTTTCACTTAACACCACCCCTTTCTACTGACAAAACCAAGGACATACACATACATATAAAAATGTGAACAGAGAAACATCACTAATAAGGAACACATCCACTTTTCATTTATTTCCTCAAATATTTATTAATTGCCTATTGTGCCAAGCCCTCTTCTATGTACTGGAAATATAGTAGAAAACAAGATCGAAACAGTCTCTGCTCTTTTAAGTTTATAATCTAGTTATTTTAATGGGGTAGGGAGGGAAGAAGAGGAGTCAGAGATTAAATAAGCACACAAATAATACACAAGATAATTTCATACAGCAAAATATGCTACAAAATAGGGACTTCCCTGGTGGTCCAGTGGGTAAGACTCCATGCTCCCAATGCAGGGGGCCCAGGTTCGATCTCTGGTCGGGGAACTAGATTCTGCATGCATGCTGCAACTAAGAAGTCCACGTGCCACAGCTAAAAAAAAAAAGATCCTGCATGCCGCAACTAAGACCCGGCGCAGCCAAAATAAATAAATAAATAATAAATCTTAAAAAAAAAATGCTACAAAAGAAACAAAATAGAGTAATGCAATAGTACCAGGGAAGGGATGCTAATTTAGATTGGGGGCGTGGACAGCAAATGCCTGCCTGAGTACATGGCTTTTTTAGGAAAACTTGAATGAGAGTACCAGCCATGTAAAAAATCAGGTGTACAACTATCTAGGGAGAGGAAATAGCAAAAGCTCCAGGATAGAAGGGAGCATGCGTGTTTCCAATAAATAATAAAGGTCAGTGTGGTAGGAGAGTAGAGGAAGTTAAAGCTTCAGAGGTGAACAAGGGCAGATCAGCAGGCTGGAAAGGGAGACTAGATTCTCCGTGCAGTGGGAAGCACTGCTCTCGAAGAGGTTTTATGCAAGACAAAGACAGAATCTGATTTGTATTTGAAAAAGATTCCTCTAAAGGCAAACAGTTATCAACAATATACAAGGCACTACATTAGACACTGTGAAGGGCACCAAGAACTACCACAGAGGGACTTCCCTGGTGGTGCAGCGGTTGGGAATCCGCCTGCTAAGACAGGGGACACGGGTTTGAGCCCTGGTCCAGGAAGCCCCCACATGCCGCGGAGCAACTAAGCCCATGAGCCACAACTATTGAAGCCCGCGCACCTAGAGCCCTTGCCCCGCAGGAAGAGAAGCCTGAGCACTGCAACGCAGAGTAGCCCCTGCTTGCCACAACTAGAGAAAGCCTGCGTGCAGCAATGCAGACCCAACGCAGCCAAAAAATTAATTAATTAATTAATTAAAAAAAAAAAAAAAAAAAGAACTACCACAGAATGGCATTCGCAAAGTGTGGCTATGGCCTCCTAGAATTTTACAGTTTCACTCTTTCACGGAGCCCCTGATGGGGCTAGGTCAAAACCAGTTTCATAATAATACTCAGATTTTATTTGCCTTTTTCACTGTGTTGACATCTGCACTGATGCTGTAAAAGCCAATGAAGGGTAAAGCTGCTAGGTCTTAACAAAGATAAGATTTAATACAGAAGCAGATATGAGAATTCATCTGTCTTCTATTAAGCCAGATATTAAGGAGATTATAAAAAGGTAAAACAATACCACTCTTCTAATTATTTGGTTTTAGAAAACTCAGTTATTTTTCATAAAAATGTTACTTATGTTAATATGAAATGAGTTTATTATTGTTATTATTTTTTTAATATTATTAATAGACTTTATTTATTATTTTCGTTGCTGTACGCGGGCCTCTCACTGCTGTGGCCTCTCCCATTGCGGAGCACAGGCTTCAGACGCGCAGGCTTGGCGGCTATGGCTCACGGGCCCAGCCGCTCCGTGGCATGTGGGATCTTCCCGGACCGGGGCACGAGCCCGCGTCCCCTGCATCGGCAGGCGGACTCTCAACCAGCCACCAGGGAAGCCCCTATTATTGTTATTTTTACACTAATCATTAAAATATATTTTTTTAATGTCTCAGTTTTAATTTTAAATACAATACATATAAATAGATACAACCCACATGAACAGAAACTCTTTGGGGTCCTCAATAATTTTTAAAGTATAAGAGGACAAGATCCAAAAGTTTGAGAGCCTCTGCAATGTAAGATATAAATCCCTCAAGTTTAATTTTAGTTGGGAAAATCAGACATCTTTGCAGTGCAGGTTGTCCTGCCTATTTGGGAGAAAAAAACCCAAACAGTGGAAAATACATCAAAAAGTTTATCTTTGATGAATATTGGGCTTTATTTGTCTTATGTTATTAAAAGAATCTTTTTAGTAACCCCACACCAATACTTACAATTCTAACACAAAAAGTTTTTGTATCCAACACTTAATTGGTTACATCACGACACCTTACCTCTTCCTTCTCTAATTTTGCATGTTTACGCTCTGCAGCTACATTTTTTTTCTTATTAAAATTAAACTGTGCATCTTCTTCGGCTTTCTGTAACTTTCTTTTCTTTTCCTCATATTCTCTTATAAGCGCTCCTGAAGTGCTGATTTCCTCAAAAAACTGCGTTCTTTCTTTGGGTTTTTTCACTGAAATTGACTCCACAGTTCCCTTTTAAAAATAGTTAAGCACACCAACATATAAAATATAATGATATATTTTCAAAATCATGAATAAAATAAAATACTACAAGCTATTTACCTGAAAAACTAGACAGTTCCGTGCTTTGACTATTATGCCTATCTTTTGTAACTCTGTGATATAAGCAGAACGACTCACAGGACTATCATCAAAACAATATTCTGAGCATCCCCCTAAAATAAAAGAATAAAGGCTGTTATAGGAAGTAGAAATACCAGACAAATATCAACAACTACTGAAAGCTTAATAAAATTTTTTTCTTACTGAAATAGCCAGTTATGCAATAATATACATGTTAATAAATGCATTTAATCAGTCAACAAATATTGAGTGTCTACTACATGCCAAGGAGTGCTTTACAGTGGTGAACATAACAGACGTCTGACCTCAAGGAGCTTATATCCTAATAATGGAGACAGACAAAAATGAGATATGTAAGTAAAATGACTATCATGCGAGGAAGTGTTAAGTGTTAAGGAGTAAAGTAGAGGTAGGAACGGGGTGTGGTAGTCTCTGTGTAGGAGAAAGAGGCATTGCAATTTTAAATAGGATGGTGGAATGGTCTGAATGTTTGTGTCCCCACTAAATTCATATGATGAAATCCTAACCCCAAAGGTGATGGTGTTAGGGCTTCCCTGGTGGCACAGTGGTTGAGAGTCCACCTGCCGATGCAAGGGACACGGGTTCGTGCCCCGGTCCGGGAAGATCCCACATGCCGCGGAGCGGCTGGGCCCGTGAGCCATGGCCGCTGAGCCTGCACGTCCGGAGCCTGTGTTCCGCAACGGGAGAGGCCACAGCACTGAGAGGCCCGCGTACCGAAAAAAAAAAAAAAAAAAAGGTGATGGTGTTAGAAGGTGAGGCCTTTGGGAGGTGATTAGATCATGACAGAGGAGCCCTCATGAATGGTATTAGTGTGCTTATAAAAAGATCCTACAAGGCTCCCTAGTCCCATCCACATGTGAGGATACAATGAAAAGTCTGCACAGAAGAGAGCCTTCATCCAACCACGCTGGCACCCTAAGCTTGCACTTTTAGTCCCCAGAACTGTGAGAATTTATAAGTTTATAAGCTAAGAAGTCTGTGGTATCTTTTTTTTTTTTTTTTTTTTTTTGCGGTACGCGGGCCTCTCACTGTTGTGGCCTCTCCCGTTGCGGAGCACAGGCTCCGGACGCGCAGGCTCAGCGGCCATGGCGCACGGGCCCAGCCGCTCCGCGGCACGTGGGATCCTCCCGGACCGGGGCACGAACCCATGTGCCCTGCATTGGCAAGCAGATTCTTAACCACTGCACCACCAGGGAAGCCCTGTGGTATCTTATTATAATAGCCCAAATGGACTAAGACAGATGATCTGGGAAGAAGAACAAAGCTGGAGGCATCACACTTCCTGATCTGAAGTTACATTACAAAGCCACAGCAGTGTGGTACTGCCATAAAAACATACAGAACAATGGAACAGAATAGAGAGTCCAGAAAGAAATCTAAGCATCTATAGTTAACTGATCTTCAACAAAGGTGCCAAGAACACACAATGGGGAAAAGACAGTCTCTTCAATAAATAGTGTTGGGAAAACTGGATATCCACATGCAGAAGAATAAAATTGGACCCTTATACAAAATGGACACCATACACAAAAATTAACTCAAAATGGATTAAAGACTTAAATGTAATACCTGAAACTATGAAACTACTAAAAGAAAACATAGGGAAAAAGCTTCTTGACATTGCTCTGGACAATGATTTTTTCGGATATGATACCAAAAGCACAAGCAACAAAAGCAAAAATAGACAAGTGGAATTGTATCAAACTGAAAAGCTTCTACACAGCAAGGGAATCAATCAACAGAGTGCAAAAGGTAACCTACAGAATGGGAGAAAATATTTTGGAACCACATATCTGACAGGGGTTAATATCCAAAATGAATAAGGAATTCATATAGCTCAACAGCAAAAAACCAAATAACCCAATTTAAAAACGGGCAAAGAACCTAAATAGATATTTCTCAAAAGTTGACGTACAGATGGCAAACAGGTAATATTAAAGGGTGCTCAATAGTAGGAATCACCAGCAAAATGCAAATCAAAACCAAAATGAGATATCACCTCACACCTGTTAGAATCAAAAAGACAAAAGACAAGTGTTGGTAGGATGTGAAGAAAAGGGAACCCTTGAATATTGTTTGTGGGAATATAAATTGGTACAGTCACTATGGAAAACAGTATGAAGATTCCTAAAAGAATTAAAAATAGAACTACCTTATGAGCCAGCAATCCCACTTCTGAGCATATATACAAAAAAAATGAAATCTGTACCTTGAAGAGTTATCTGCACTCCTATGTTCATTGCAACATTATTCACAATAACTAAGATATGGAAACAACCTAAATGTCTTTCAACGGATGGCTGGATACAGAAAATGTAGGAATATTATTCAGCCTTAAAAAAGAAGGAAATCCTGCCATTTGTGACATCATGGATGAACCTGGAGGACATTATGGTAGTGAAATAAGCCACATACAGAAAGACAAGTACTGAATGATCTCATCTATATGCGGAAATCTAAAAGTTAAACTCATAGAAGCAGAGAGTAGAATGGTGGTTGCCAGGGGCTTGGGGGAGGGGGAAATGGGGAGATGTGGGTCAAGGGGTACAAAGTTTCACTTATGAAAGATGAGTAAGTTCTGGAGATCTAAGTATAGCAATGTGACTATGGTTAACAATACTGTATAGTATAGTTCAAATATGCTAGGAGGGTAGATCTTAAGTGTTCACACACACACAGAAAATAGTAACCGAGTGAGGTGATACATATGTTAATTAGCTTGACTGTGGCGATTATTTCACAGTGTATATTAAAACATCAAGTTATACAATTTAAACATATACAATTTTTATTTGTCAATTATACCTCAGTAAAGATGGGAATAATTGGCTTATGATGGTTTATTAAGTAACTAGAGTAAGCTAGGGACTCTGACTGAGCTGCAGACTTTTGATAAAAAACTCCAAGAAAGTGAGAAAACTAACTAATGAAAATATCTAGGTGATAAAGTGGTGAAATACTTAAATTATGCACTAAGGTATATGTACATAATAATAAGTATTTCTAAAATTATCTGTGATTGAAGTTGAGGAAAGTTAATAAGAGTATTTATACATTAGAACCATGTTGTACTGGCAGATTGAAAACAACAAAAAACAAAACCAAGAAACGTCTACTTACAGAGGCTCTGTAAACTCCCAGCATAAATAGAAAAAATATATATACATAACTCTCAATCTTGTTTACTCAGGAAATACAGGGATTCATGAATAAATCATAACAAAATACAAAGTCAAATATTTCACACAATTTGCTTTTTGGTGGTAGGAAAAACTTTCTAAACAAACCAAAAATACGCATTTAGTTAGTTCATCACTAGGAAAACCAGATAAACATAAACAAAGAACCTCAGGAAGGACTTTTATGACATCACTGTCTTTGAGGTAGACTCCCTCCTTCATTTTAACCAGGGAGAAAAATGCTACTTGACAGTAGGGGAATTTGAATAAATATGTCTGCTTAAAGAAAAGTCCGGTGTAGAATCAAACAGGTTCTATTACTTGCTACCCAAGATAAAAAAAAAATACCTCGGATAGTCCTTGCAAATGTTTTCTCTTCTCCACTTTCTTCCACGTATACAATTTTTACACTTGCAGAAGAAGAAACAGGTTTTCCAATATGTGCTCCATGAATAAGTTCTTGAATATTTTTCACTCTTAAATTAGCTATTTTTTCTCCCATTACAAAACTAAGTGCATCCATTACATTAGATTTTCCTGGGGAATGAAAGAGAGAAAAAGTTATTTATTCTTAATGATAAAAAACCTTGCCCAGAGCCAAAGAAACCAGGCTACCAAGGGCCAATACACATATCTAAATAGTACTGTCTTTTCTGTATTCAAAATGCATGTGACGGAACAATTGTATGTAGATAACTGGTTTCTATGCAGCTATGGTAGAGTATTAAGTTATCTAAATGTAAGGATCTATACATGGATCTAAGCCCCAGCTCTCTCCCGCTATTAAGTATTATACCATGGCAAATCATTTAACTTCTCTGAATTACAGTTATCCCCACTTTATAAATTTTAAGTGTCACATATTTTTTTTTTTTTTTTTTTTTTTTTGCGGTATGCGGGCCTCCCACTGGTGTGGCCTCTCCCGTTGCGGAGCACAGGCTCCGGACGCGCAGGCTCAGCGGCCACGACCCACAGGCCCAGCCGCTCCGCGGCATGTGGGATCCTCCCGGACCGGGGCACGAACCCGTGTCCCCTGCATCGGCAGGCGGACTCTCAGCCACTGCGCCACCAGGGAAGCCCCAAGTGTCACATATTTTTAAAAAATGTCTACCTCCAAGATTTTCCCAAAGGATAGACTAGGGTTTCTAGAATATTTATGATTGGTATGTGTTGGTAGTGCAGAAAAGTTATATAGCATGTCCAAGCTTGCTATCCGCTGAAAGTCCTGCTTACAAGGTTAGCTGGCATTGTGGGATTGGGATTTGGATTCTGTGAGGGTTTCCACCACTTTCTGATAAGAATGTCTCACTGTGCCTAAACTGTTTATATAAACAATATGATTTATGCTGAATACTTGCTTTCTTTCTAGGAGTCTGGAATTCTGGTATGTGCTAGGCAGAGGTGCTTATGTGACCATTTCCCAATAAAAACCCTGGCGGTTGAGTCTTTAATGAGGTTCTTTGGTAAACAACATCTCACATGTTGTCACAACTCATTGCTGGAGGAATTAAGCCTGTCCTGTGTGACTCCACTGGGGGAGGATTCATGGAACCTTGCACCTGGTTTCCTCAGAGTTCCTCATGTGCCTTTTCCCTTTGCTGAGTTTGCTTTGTTTCCTTTCGCTGTTATGAGTAACAGTCCTGGATACAACTATATGCTGAGTCCTGGGAGTCCTCCTAGTGAATCACTGAAACTGGGGGTAGTCTTGGGGACTCCTAACTCAAATGGCAAACTGTTCTCCAACCATGAGCCGATAGTTTAAGACAATTTCCAAGGTGCAATGTCATTTCAGCTACTACCATCTGTACTTAATTTTCTTTCTTTTTCACATTCGTTCCCTCATATCCACAAGCAATTAAAATTTCTAGTGCCAAAAGCAGGGAAAGTAACATAAACAAGAGAATACTGCTAATCACTGGAAATATGGCTTAGTTTTAGAAGTTCATGATCTTTCTAAAAAGAACTAGAAGTGGTTAAAAATGCTGCAAATGTATTTAACTAAGTCTCAGTTAACTAACAGGTATGAAACATGGCTTTTTTGGGTTAACTGATAATCTGCAGATTGAGAGCTATTGTAAGATGGTTACGTATATAGGACCAAACGAACATTAATTGAATTATTAAGTCTGACAGTAACAGAATTAAACAGAAACTGGTTTTGGTCAATCCTTATTGAAAGTCTGCCTAAAATAAACACTTCCCCATCCAAATTCATTCATTACATTAATTCTTTTATGTGCTAGGGCATAAGGATACAGTAAAAGAACAAGAGAGATACAACTCTGTCTAACGAATGCTATAATCTATTAAGAAAGTCAAAAAATAAACAGAAAGGAATTATATAAGTATCATGAGGAAACAAACTGAGTGATGAAATAGAGGGTAACTGGGAGAGGTAACTTCAGATAGGATGGTCAGGAAACATTTGTTAAGTGCCTAGCTTAACAACCACCTGTTGGCAAAAATGAATGAATTAATGAACCAAGTTAAGTTTTGTAATGGTCAGGGCAGGAACCTCTGCTATAAATAATTCAAAACCAGCATCAGGAAAATAATAATTCTGGAAGAGTTACCTTTTAGACTATCATCACTTGATGAAGATGAACCAAATATTCAAAGATATAAAAATTACAGTATCACTCTCCCATCTCAAAACCTCAATATTTGCCACTCATTTGCCCTCTTAGCAACAGTTGGTAAGTTCCTTTTTGACTTTAGCTCTGCATATCTCTTCCAATCTGCTCCTTCCTTACCATCCTTCTAGTTATTCAAGTACTCCTTACTCCCAAGAGCCTCCTAGCTGGACTCAACCTTCACTCTCTTGCCTCTTCAAATGCATTCATTCATTCTACAAACATTTATGGAACACCTATTAATCAGGCATTCTCCTAAGTACTCAGGCTAAAAAGAAACAGTATGTAGGATTTTCCCCTAAGGTACTTACAGTGGGGAATATGATCAATTTTTATTGAACCCCATTTTGTGCCAGACACTCCACATCTATTATTTTATTCAGTCTTTGAAATAATCCTATGAGATAGATATTTAATTTGCATTTCATAAGTAAAAAAGCAGAGGCTTGGGGCTTCCCTGGTGGCGCAGTGGTTGGGAGTCCGCCTGCCGATGCAGGGGACACGGGTTTGTCCCCCGGTCCGGGGGGATCCCACATGCTGAGAGCGGCTGGGCCCGTGCGCCACGGCCGCTGGGCATGCGTGTCCGGAGCCTGTGCTCCACAACGGGAGAGGCCACAGCAGTGAGAGGCCTGTGTACCGCAAAAAAAAAAAAAAAAAAAAAAGCAGAGGCTCAAAGTCAAACAAATCATGTTTCGGGGTTAGGCGTCTGATTCCAAAATCTATACTCTTCCCACTAAAAGGAGGAAATTATAACTTACTATAGTAAGTTCTAAGATAAAATTAACACAAAGAACTATGAAGCACTTAAGAGAAGCACTAACTACTGGAGACTGTGAGTAGACTCTGCAGGAGATAATCCTGGGCTAAGTTTTAAAGAGTAAGTAGAAGTTTGGGGAGGCAGTGCTGAAGGTAAACATAACCATTCCAGGAAAAGAGGATAGCTTGATCATTGGTACAAATGGGAAACCCAGGTACCATTCCAGTGAGAAAAGGGTAAGTAATAATATAGAGGTGGAGCAAAGCTTACAAGGTTGGAAATGCTAAGAGAGAACTAAACTTCATGCTGAAGATTATGTGAAGCCATAAAGGATTTTAGGAATAGCAGTGATGTTTTCAGATACATTTTATAAGGATTTCTGAGACAACAACCCACCAGAAAAATGGGCAAAGAACATAAAAGGGCAATTCAGAGAAACAGAAATACAAAAAGCCCTTAACCATATGAAAAGACACTTGAGCTCAGTCATGATAAGAAAAATGTAAATTAAAACTGTTTTGACTACCATTTCTCACTTACTAGACTGGCAAAAATCCAAAATTTTGAAAACATATTCTTAAACAGGACCTCTCATTAAATTACTGTTGGGAGTACAAAATGATACAACCACTATGGGGGGTAATTTGGCAATAGCTAACTAAATTATAACTTAGCTTTTGAACCAGCAATTCCACTTCTGGGAATCTATCTCCCTGATACATGTGCAAAACTACACAATGGCAAATACACAATTATACAATTATAAGTCATTTCTAACAGAAGTAGATTGGAAACAACTTAAGTGTCCAAAAATTAAAGGACCACTTGAAATAACTATGTAACAGCCACACAATGGAGAATTACACAGCAACAAGAGAACAGAAGAGGAAGTGGGAAATGAAAAAAGAAAAGTACGTAACAGCATATATAGCAAAAAACCAAATACGAACTTTTACTTAAAGAAAAAGTGTGGGGTTGGGAATAACAATACACACATATTTGCTAGCATTTGCAAAAAGAAACACTGAAGGATAATCAGGAAGTTATGTTATGTTATGTATAGAAGGTGAAGAGTGGGACACAGAAACTGAGTTGGACCCCTTCTGTTTGCCTCACCCTGCTTCTTCCTTTATCCACAAGCTCTTATGCCTTTGAGCTTCTAGTTGGATTTGGCCAATGGAGAGCCCTGGCAGGAGGGAAGAAGGGAAAAGAGTGAGGCCAGGGTATTTACTTCCCTATTTCCCTCTGTAAGGTGGCTTCTGACTTGCTGTGCCCTTCAACACCAGGTCACTGGCTTTTTGAAGTTCCTTGTGGGTTCCTTCCTCTCTGAGCCTTGGTGTGGCAGCAGCTCCACTGCTGCGAGCTGTGTGATCCCTCTATTCCTTGGGATTCCCCTACAGCCCTCCCACACCTTTGTAATTAGTCCCTTTGTAAATAAATCTTCCTCAAACTGTCCTAATTTGAGTGTGCCACTTGTTTCCTGTTGGGACCCTGACAGATACAGCGAGCAGGGGTAGAAGCAAGATTTCTGTGTATACTTTTCCACAGAGTTTTGACCTTTAAAGTATGTATATGCATTCCTGATTTAAAAAAACCCCTAAATTTAAAAAATCCCATAAATGAAAACAATCACAAACAAGTAAACTTAACTGAATATTAAATTGGTAACACAGGCATACTGAGAAATAATTTATTTCAAGGGACTTCAGATCACAGAATTCTGACTGTATATTCTTACTAGGATCCATTCTAAGAACGAAAAAGAAATACAAAGAAATTTTAAATTTCCTTCAGTTGCTTTATCATTTATAATGTTATTGGTAGCTTAAGACAGTTTTCTTTATATTTTAAGTTAAAGCAAATAAGTAATTATATTAGTCATGTTAGGAAATAAGATTTTCAGAGTAAGAAAAAATATTTACAAAGACAAAGAGCAAGGAACAGTGAAAACACAGTTAAAAGTGAATGGAGGGACTTCCCTGGTGGTGCAGTGGTTAAGAATCCACCTGCCAATGCAGGGGACACAGGTTCAAGCCCTGCTCCGGGAAGATCCCACATGCCGCGGAGCAACTAAGCCCGTGCGCCACAACTACTGAGCCTGCGCTCTAGAGCCCATGAGCCACAACTACTGAGCCTGCATGCCACAACTACTGAGCCCACGCACCTAGAGCCCATGCTCCGCAACAAGAGAAGCCACCGCAATGAGAAGCCCATGCACCGCAACGAAGAGTAGCCCCTGCTTGCCACAACTAGAGAAAGCCCGCGCACAGCAACGAAGACCCAACGCAGCCTAATTAATTAATTAATTAAAAAAGAAAAAAGTGAATGGAAAAATATCAGCATGAACTCAAATTTTAAAAATCACCGTAGGGGCTTCCCTGGTGGCACAGTGGTTGAGAGTCCGCCTGCCAATGTAGGGGACACGGGTTCGTGACCCAGTCCGGGAAGATCCCACATGCCGCGGAGCGGCTGGGCCCGTGAGCCACGGCCGCTGGGCCTGCGCGTCTGGAGCCTGTGCTCCACAACGGGAGAGGCCACGACAGTGAGAGGCCCCGTACCACAAAAAAAAAAAAAAATTACTGGACATGAAAAGATGTTCAAAATCATATTAGTAATTAGGAAAAAGCAAATCAAAACTACAATGAAATACCACTTCACATCAACTAGGATGGCTAAAAGAAATCAGACAAACAATAACAAACAACTGCTGGTGAAGATGTGGAGAAATCTGAACCCTTATTCATTGACAATGGGAATGTAAAGCCAGACACAAAGGGCCTATTCCATTTATATGAAATGTCCAGAACAGGCAAATCCATAGCGACAGAAAGTAGATTAGTGGTTGCCAGCGACTGGGTAGAGAGGAGATAATGGGGAATGATTACTAATGGGTACAAGGTTTCTGTTTGGGATAATGAAAATGTTCTAGAATTAGACAGTGATGATGGTTATACAATTCTATGAATATACTAAACATCACTGAAGTGTACACTACAAAAGGATAAATTTTATGAGATGCAAATGACATTTCAATAAAGCTGTTATTAAAAAAAAAAAAGAACAAATCTGAAAAAGCACTTTATGCGTTTTCTAGCCCCATCCTCTGAAATGACCCAGAACCACTGTTACCCAAATGCACTGAGTATTCTAGTTCCCAGATGGCGGTCTTCAATACCTTACCTTCTAAAAAACCCCAGAAATCATTGGAGAAGTGGCTAATTCCAAGTCTGAGGCAGAGAAAATTGAAGATAAGCCTGAAAACTGGGACATCTTATGTTAGAAAGCAAGGAAGCTTTCAAATATTAATGAGGTCATGACCAAAGGACACAGGAGGCAGCTTGAAGGAGCTCCCACTGATTAAAGTTATGAAAATCTGAGCATCACAAAGCATCACAACTAGAGAAAGCCCACGCACAGCAATGAAGACCCAACACAGCTAAAAATAAATAAATAAATAAATTTATAACAAAACAAAACAAAACACACTGTACCAATGAAAATCCAGGTGTCTTTTTTTTTTCAACGGTATCCATCTTGTGAGCTGCTCAGTTTTCTCTGCTTCTCCTTACTCAAGAGTAGGACAGAAGTGAATACATCTGTGAAGCAAAATGAGTGTCTTCAGCTGAGCAGGCAGCAAGAAAGGGAGGATCACTTGGGAAGTTCTTCAATGCCTGATTAAGCTGTGCCAAGTTCAGAAAAAGTTTGCTGACCCCTGCTCTAGGCTCAGAAATGGAATGTTGCATAGATGACCAGAGAGAGAAATAATAGGATTTAAAAGAAAGGTGAAGACAGCAGAAGCAAGAAGAACTACAATCCTGCAGCCTGTGGAACAAAAACCACATTCACAGAACGACAGACAAGATGAAAAGGCAGAGGGCTATGTACCAGATTAAGGAACAAGATAAAACCCCAGAAAAACAACTAAATGAAGTGGAGATAGGCAACCTTACAGAAAAAGAATTCAGAATAGTGATAGTGAAGATGATCCAGGAACTCGGAAAAAGAATGGAGGCAAAGATCGAGAAGATGCAAGAAATGTTTAACAAAGACCTAGAATAATTAAAGAACAAACAAAGAGAGATGAACAATACAATAACTGAAATGAAAACTACACTAGAAGGAATCAATAGCAGAATAACTGAGGCAGAAGAACAGATAAGTGACCTGGAAGACAGAATGGTGGAATTCACTGCTGTGGAACAGAATAAAGAAAAAAGAATGAAAAGAAATGAAGACAGCCTAAGAGACCTCTGGGACAACATTAAACGCAACAACAGTTGCATTATAGGGTCCCAGAAGGAGAAGACAGAGAAAGGACTTGAGAAAATATTTGAAGAGATTATAGTCGAAAACTTCCCTAACATGGGAAAGGAAATAGCCACCTAAGTCCAGGAAGCACAGAGAGTCCCATACAGGATAAACCCAAGAAGAAACATGCCAAGACACATAGTAATCAAATTGGTAAAAATTACAGCAAAAATTAAAGACAAAGAAAAATTATTGAAAGCAGCAAGGGAAATACGACAAATAACATACAAGAGAACTCCCATAAGGTTAACAGCTGATTTCTCTGCAGAAACTCTACAAGCCAGAAGGGAGCAGCATGATATACTTAAAGTGATGAAAGGGAAGAACCTACAACCAAGATTACTCTACCTAGCAAGGATCTCATTCAGACTCAATGTAGAAATCAAAAGCTTTACAGACAAGCAAAAGCTAAGAGAATTCAGCACCACCAAACCAGCTCTACAACAAATGCTAAAGGAACTTCTCTAAGTGGGAAACACAAGAGAAGAAAAGGACCTACAGAAACAAACCCCAAACAATTAAGAAAACGGTCATAGGAACATACATATCGATAATTACCTTAAACATGAATGGATTAAATGCTCCAACCAAAAGACACAGGCTCGCTGAATGGATACAAAAACAAGACCCATATATATGCTGTCTACAAGAGACCCACTTCAGACCTAGGGACACATACAGACTGAAAGTGAGGGGATGGAAAAAGAGATTCCATGCAAATGGAAATCAAAAGAAAGCTGGAGTAGCAATACTCATATCAGATAAAATAGACTTTAAAATAAAGAATGCTACAAGAAGGAAGGACACTACATAATAATCAAGGGATCAATCCAAGAAGAAGATATAACAATTATAAATATATATGCACCCAACATAGGAGCACCTCAATACATAAGGCAACTGCTAACAGCTATAAAAGAGGAAATCGACAGCAACACAATAATAGTAGGGGACTTTAAAACCTCACTTACACCAATGGACAGATCATCCAAAATGAAAGTAAATAAGGAAACAGAAGCTTTAGATGACACAACAGACCAGATAGATTTAATTGATATATTTATAGGACATTCCATCCAAAAACAGCAGGTTACAATTTCTTCTCAAGTGCACACAGAACATTCTCCAGGATAGATCACATCTTGGGTCACAATTTAAGCCCCAGTAAATTTAAGAAAATTGAAATCATACCAAGCATCTTTTCTGACCACAACACTATGAGATTAGAAATGAATTACAGGGGAAAAAACGTAAAAAACACAAACACATGGAGGCTAAACACTACATTACTAAATGACCAAGAGATCACTGAAGAAACCAAAGAGGAAATCAAAAAATACCTAGAGACAAATGACAGTGAAAACATGACGATCCAAAACCTATGGGATGCAGCAAAAGCAGTTCTAAGAGGGAAGTTTATAGCTATACAAGCCTACCTCAAGAAACAAGAAAAATCTCAAATAAACAATCTAACCAGAGAAAGAACAAACAAAACCCAAAGTTAGCAGAAGGAAAGAAATCATAAAGATCAGAGCAGAAATAAATGAAATAGAAACAAAGAAAACAATAGCAAAGATGAATAAAACTAAAAGCTGGTTTTTTGAGAAGATAAACAAAATTGATAAACCATGAGCCAGACTCATCAAGAAAAAGAGGGAGAGAACTCAATTCAATAAAATTAGAAATGAAAAAGGAGAAGTTATAACAGACACCACAGAAATACAAAGCATCCTAAGAGACTACTACAAGCAACTCTGTGCCAATAAAATGGACAACCTAGAAGAAATGGACAAATTCTTAGAAAGCTATAACCTTCCAAGACTGAACCAGGAAGAAATAGAAAATATGAAGAGAGCAATCACAAGTAATGAAATTGAAACTGTGATTAAAAATCTTCCAACACACAAAAGTCCAGGACCAGATGGCTTCACAGGTGAATTCTATCAAACATTTAGAGAAGAGCTAACACCCATCCTTCTCAAAGTCTTCCAAAAAATTGCGGAGAAACACTCCCAAACTCATTCTATGAGGACACCATCACCCTGATACCAAAACCAGACAAAGATACGACAAAAAAAGAAAATTACAGATCAATATCACTGATGAATATAGATGCAAAAATCCTCAACAAAATACTAGCAAACAGAATGCAACAGCACATTAAAAAAATCATACACCATGATCAAGTGGGATTTATCCCAGGGATGCAAGAATTCTTCAATACACACAAATCAATCAATGTGATACACCATATTAACAAACCGAAGAATAAAAACCATATGATCATCTCAATGGATGCAGAAAAAGCTTTTGACAAAATTCAACACCCATTTATGATAAAAACTCTCCAGAAAGTGGGCAGAGAGGGAACCTACCTCAACATAATAAAGGCCATATACCACAAACCCACAGCAAACATCATTCTCAACGGTGAAAAACTGAAAGCATTTCCTCTGAGATCAGGAACAAGACAAGGATGTCTACTCTCACCACTATTATTCAATATAGTTTTGGAAGTTCTAGCCATGGCAATCAGAGAAGAAAAAGAAATAAAAGGAATACAAATTGGAAAAGAAGAAGTAAAACTGTCATTGTTTGCAGATGACATGATACTATACATAGAGAATCCTAAGATGCCACCAGAAAACTACTAGAGCTAATCAACGAATTTGGTAAAGTTGCAGGATACAAAATTAATGCACAGAAATCTCTTGCATTCCTATACACGAATGATGAAAAATCTGAAAGAGAAATTAAGGAAACACTCCCATTTACCATTGCAACAAAAAGAATAAAATACCTAGGAATAAACCTACCTAGGGAGACAAAAGACCTGTATGCAGAAAACTATAAGACACTGATGAAAGAAATTAAAGATGATACCAACACATGGAGAGATATACCATGTTCTTGGATTGGAAGAATCAATATTGTGAAAATGACTATACTACCCAAAGCAATCTACAGATTCAATGCAATCCCTATCAAATTACCAATGGCATTTTTTATGGAACTAGAACAAAAAAAATCTTAAAATTTGTATGGAGACACAAAAGACCCCGAATAGCCAAAGCAGTCTTGAGGGAAAAAAAGGGAGCTGGAGGAATCAGACTCCCTGACTTCAAACTATACTATACAAAGCTATAGTAATCAGGCTTCCCTGGTGGCGCAGTGGTTGAGAGTCCGCCTGCCGATGCAGGGGACACGGGTTCGTGCCCCGGTCCGGGAAGATCCAACATGCCGCTGAGCGGCTGGGCCCGTGAGCCATGGCCGCTGAGCCTGCGCGTCCGGAGCCTGTGCTCCGCAGTGGGAGAGGCCACAACAGTGAGAGGCCCGCGTACTACAAAAAAAAAAAAAAAAAAAAAAAAAGCTATAGTAATCAAGACAATATGGTACTGGCACAAAAACAGAAACATAGATCAATGGAACAAGATAGAAAGCCCAGAGATAAACCCATGCACCTACAGTCAACTAATCTATGACAAAGGAGGCAAGGATATACAATGGAGAAAAGACAGTCCCTTCAATAAGAGGTGCTGGGAAAACTGGACAGCTACATGTAAAAGAATGAAATTAGAACACTCCCTAACACCATACACAAAAATAAACTCAAAAGGGATTAGCGACCTAAATATAAGACCGGACACTATAGAACTCTTAGAGGAAAACATAGGAAGAACACTCTTTGACATGAATCACAGCAAGATCTTTTTTGATCCACCTCCTAGAGTAATGGAAAGAAAAACAAAAATAAACAAATGGGACCTAATGAAACTTCAAAGCTTTTGCACAGCAAAGGAAACCATAAAGAAGACAAAAAGACAACCCTCAGAATGGGAGAAAATATTTGCAAACGAATCAACAGACAAAGGATTAATCTTCAAAATATATAAACAGCTCATGCAGCTCCATATTAAAAAAACAAACAACCCAATCCAAAAATGGGCAAAAGACCTAAATAGACATTTGTCCAAAGAAGACATACAAATGGCCAAGAAGCACATGCAAAGCTGCTCAACATCACTAATTATTAGAGAAATGCAAATCAAAACTACAATGAGGTATCACCTCACACCAGTTAGAATGGGCTTCATCAGAAAATCTACAAACAACAAATGCTGGAGAGGGTGTGGAGAAAAGGGAACCCTCTTGCACTGTTGGTGGGAATGTAAATTGATACAGCCACTATGGAGAACAGTATGGAGGTTCCTTAAAAAACTAAAAATACAATTACCATATGATACAGCAATCCCACCACTGGGCATATAGCCAGAGAAAACCATAATTCAAAAAGACACATGCACCTCAATGTTCATTGCAGCACTGTTTACAATAGCCAGGTCATGGAAGCAACCTAAATGCATATCAACAGACGAATGGATAAAGAAGCTGTGGTACATATATACAATGGAATATTACTCACCCATAAAAAGGAACGAAATTGGGTCACTTGTTGAGACGTGGATGGATCTAGAGACTGTCATACACAGTGAAGTAAGTGAGAAAGAGAAAAACAAATATCGTATATTAACGCATATATGTGGAACCTAGAAAAATGGTACACATGAACCGGTTTGCAGGGCAGAAATTGAGACACAGATGCAGAGAACAAATGTGTGGACACCAAGCGGGTAAAGTGGCGGGGGGTGGGGGTGTGATGAACTGGGCGATTGGGATTGACATGTATACACTGATGTGTATAAAATTGATGACTAATAAGAACCTGCTGTATAAAAAAATAAATCAAATTAAAAAAAATAAAATAAAAGGTGAAAAAAAATCCATCTGTCCATAATGATACCAACAACAAAAGAAAAACTCACTTTCACTATGTGCCCTATTAAAACACTCTTCTGGGTTTCCCTGGTGGCGCAGTGGTTGAGAGTCCGCCTGCCGATGCAGGGGACACGGGTTCGTGCCCCGGAGCGGCTGGGCCCGTGAGCCATGGCTGCTGAGCCTGCGCGTCTGGAGCCTGTGCTCCGCAACGGGAGAGGCCACAACAGTGAGAAGCCCACGTACCGCAAAAAAAAAAAACAAAAAACCCCACAACTCTTTTCTTTGAAAATACTAACTAAAAGGGGCACGCATTTATTCTGAGTTTACAGTGCAAACTGCATTTTACGTTAATCAAATAACCCCAATTAATGAAGTAAAACTTTTTTTTTAAATAGGGGAATATCATCCAATGAATGTAGAAAGCATGACAGGATTAGAAAAACCTCGTTTTGCAAACCTGAATGAAATACTGGCTCAGGCAAGATTATTAATTGGCATTAAAACCATTTGGGTAAATGGTTGATAGATAATATTTATATAATGCCAAAGTAACACTAGAACACTACGCTAGAGAGAAAGGTTACAGCTAACTGTATAATGGAGAGATCACTGTCACCACCCTAATCCAGGGGTCAATCTTAGCATCACCAGATATTATGTGATATAAGGTAATGTGAAGTACACAATAGCACCTCAAATGAAGTCTAGCCAAAAATCTTTAATTTCAAACCATCAACTTTTTAGACATCTTCCAGTTCAAAAAAATAGAGGAACAAACTAAACTACATCATAAGGAAGCAATCAGACACATCTAAACATTCTATGGAAAAATGTTTTCAACCTTTCAATGAGTCTGTTATAAATAAAAAAAAGAACTCTGCTAAATTAATAAGAGATCTAAGGGATATAACAATCAGATGCAATATGTGATTCTGGAATGGAAAATGGTTTGGTCAAAGAACACTATGGAGTAAACTGAGGAAATGTGAATTTGAGCTGTGTATCAGATGAAATTCACTAAGAAAGAAAGGTGAGGATAATTGTCTGAAAAGAGTGAGTTAGACAACAGTATGTATTGTATAATCTCATTTTCATTAAAAAAAAAAAGTTTGCAAGGAAAAAGATCTACACGGACATGTCCTAAGGTATTACAATAGTACTCTCTGGATTGTGGGAATACGTTTTTACTTTTTTACTCGTTTATTTTCTAATTTTTTACAATTCATATATAGTGCTTTTGTAATAATAAATATTATTTTTAAGAATTCAGCTGCCATTCTGGATTATCTAAAATGGTTTTTAAAAATAACATTTTTTTCCTGATTAGAACAGTAAACCATTCAATGCAGGGTTTTGGAAAACAGGAAAGTATTTTAAAAATCACCTGAAAAATCGCACCATCTGGAAAAAAACTATTGATGGAAATGGATATTGAATTTTGTCAAATGCCTTTTCCTCAAAAAAATAAAATGAATCTTCTTTCTTGCAGGAACAAATGAAGATTACTGTGGCAGCAGTGTGCCACATGGATTAACGTAGGGCAAGACCAGAGGTTGGGAACTTAGCTAAAAGGTGACTGCCTTAATCCAAGGAAGAAATGATGTGTGAAATAAAGTGATAGCAGTGGCAACAGAGGGAAGAGGACAAGGTTATTTAGGAGGCAGGACTGGAATGATGGGTAATGCATTGGCTGTGACAGGGAGAATTTATCAAGGATGATGGAGAATTTATTAAGGTAGCAGCCATATGAAACCCTGTGAGAAAGGCATTCTAAGTCCAAGGAACAGAAAATGCTAAAACCCAGAAATAGCAATGAGCTTGGCCTGTGTAAGGAAAGCTAAAAAATCAGTTCTGACCAGAGAACAGAAAATGTGGAGGAAGAGAATATTTGAGAAGAGAAACATACAGGGGTCAGATTATAAAGGGCTTTGTGGATCATGGTAAGAAATACGGATTTTACTCCAAGTGCAGTGAGAATGCACTGCACAGAGACAAAAAAGGAAGCAGAAGGACCTGTTAGGAGATTATAGAGATAGTCCAAATGAGAGGTCTAGCAGCTTCAACTGTAATAGTGAAGAGTGGCAAGAAACAATTGGATTCAGGATGCATTTCAGAGGTAGAGTCATTAGGATTTATAGACGACTGGATGAGGAAAGTGGGGTGTAGAAGGTAAAAGGAGGAATCAAGAATTACTCTGGCTTTCTGTCTGAATAAATGAGTAAATTGTGCCCTTTACTGAGCTGGTAAAGACCTAAGAAGGAACAAGTTTGTTGTTTGGTAGTGGTGGGGAAGAGAAAATTAACTACTCTTCCTGATTATATTGTTTTAGATGGCTACTAGAAATAGGAAACTAAATGCTAAATATTATAGGCTGGAAATATAATTTGGAAAGTCAGTAGCTTAAGGATGGGACTGGTTAAGACCACCTGGGGAAAGGAGGGAAAGATGAAATGTGGTCTACCTTGCCCCCTTGACAGCAAGGCCTTCCCATGACCGACTTCTTTTAAAACACCCTCAGCATTTCCTATTCCCCTCCCTCGTTTCTCCTTAAAACTTAACACTTTAGGGGCTTCCGTGGTGGCAGTGTTTAAGAATCCGCCTGCCAACGCAGGGGACACGGGTTCGAGCCCTGGGCCGGGAAGATCCCACATGCTGCGGAACAACTAAGCCCGTGCGCCACAGCTACTGAGCCTGCGCTCTAGAGCCCACGAGCCACAACTACTGAGCCCACGTGCTGCAACTACTGAAGCCTGCGCGCCTAGAGCCCATGCTCTGCAACAAGAGAAGCCACCGCAGTGAGAAGCCCGCGCACTGCAACGAAGAGCAGCCCCTGCTCGCCACAACTAGAGAAAAGCCCGCACACAGCAACGAAGACCCAACGCAGCCAAAAACTTAACACTTTAATAATTCTATATACTTTTCATATTTAGTTTGTTGTCTGTCTCTCTGCACTTGAATGTGAGTTCTATACAGGCAGGAATTTTTATATCATGTTCACTGATGAATCCCCAACAACCTAGAACAGTGCATGGCACACAGTAGGCACTCAATTATTTTTAAATGAATGAAATACTGCTGAAATGTCAAACAGGATGAGGACAGGGAACTAACTGCTGACTTTTATAAGATATAGCTCAATAGTGACCTAGATAAGTGTCATTTCAGTAGACTTTGAGGCTGAGAACGGAATCAAGGGGGCTGAGAAGAGAATGGAACTACAGACAGTGGTTTCAAAGTTTTGCTGTACTGATAAAAAAAAAAATGAGGCAATAGCCTAAGGAGACAGTGAGGTTCAAGGGATTTCCCCCCAAGCATTTCATTATAAAATTTTCAAACATACAAGAAAGTTGAAAGAATTTCATAGTAAAAATCCATATATTTACCACTAAATTCTATAATTAACATTGTACTATACTCGCTTTTCACACATCCACTGATCCTTGATGTCCTGAGAGTGTTCATAAGGCATGTATGTATTTATGCCAATGAAAATTATCCAATAAGGGAGAAAGATACAATTCAAGAGAGAAAGATAATAATTACAAAAGCAAAGAACTGAGGAGGGGACAGGATCCAAAGCACAAGTGGAGAGGATGGCCTTAGATAGACTCAGGCACCCTTGTGGTAGTTCACTGATAAAAATCCTTCAAAGTCTTTTTTTTTCCAGAAAGTTAAATATAAACTCTTCACTCTGGCAAGGACTTATCCAACAGAATTCCATTATATCCCACCACTTCCCTAAATATGCACTATATTCTGGCCTATTTGGACTATGACCTACCCCACAAATAGACTTTCACAAACCCCTGGAAAAATACTCTTTACGCTTTGAGCCCAGCTCAAATGCCAACTCCTCTAGAAAACCTTTCCTAATCTTCACCTCTTCCTGCTCAAAACTCCCCAAATCAGACGTCATATTTTTCTTGTTTAAAGTTTCATAAACAGTGTTATCTGGCTTTCTATTTCAATCAGTGTGTCATTTTCTTATACTCCCTATACCTGCAGAGCAGGAGCTGTCTTAATCTACACATCTTCTTCTGCTCCTAACATTATATATAGGCAACAACCGTGTGCTGCATCTGAGTGGAAAACACGAATGTTAAAATTTAAAATGAAAAATTTCTGCTACCCATAAAAAGCCCCAAATTAGATTTTATTGAAAACAAACAAGGGACTTCCCTGGTGCTCCAGTGGTTAAGACTCCATGCTTCCAATGCAGGGGGTGCGGGTTCGATCCCTGGTTGGGAAACTAAGATCCCACGTGCCATGTGGCGTGGCCAAAAAATTGAAAAAGTAAAAAAATTTAAAAATAAATAGATAAAAACAAACAAATGAGAACATGTCAAGTTTTGGCAGGCAGTGACAACAGAAAATTATTACAAAAAGTATGATTAACTAAATTAAAGTATAACAGGAAATGAGCATGATGGGAAATTATCAATTGGTTTAACAAATTCAATCTGAATGTACCAGTAATTCTGTAAGATTTTAAAAAATGATGATCTACCAACAAGTGTTCAAATGAACATAAATAGAATATCACCCATTAAATCGGTCATGGATAAGTACTATATTGAGTTTGGGCCTTCATATAGCAAAAAGAATGCTAACACTTTAGGCAAAATTGAAAAATAAGTAAACCAGAAATTTCCGTTGTGGAGAGATGGTATTGAAGACACTGCTGAAATGATCCACAACTGGCTTTACCCGGTTCTAAGCATAGTCTCTAGGATACCAGTGATTCCCTAGATGGGGGTTGAGCTTCCAGGGCACGTGGATCTAGGGAGAGCAAGAGGATTTGTAAAGGCATTTTCACAATCACGTTAAGATATGTTGTTAATCGCAAAAAGTATTTTTAAATTAGGAAAAGAAATAATATTATTTTGAAAGTCATTTGGCACTAGGTTAAACAAGTTCAAAGCACCACTTTCACAGGATCTTGAATGGTAATGGGCATGTAGTTCAAGTGGACTAAATGATGTTCAAGAGTCTGCGCAGATACTCATTCCAAGTATTGCACTGTTTGGAGCTGCAAAATGTAACTGAGCAACCCTTCACATAATCACCAGTTAAAAGGTGAGAATCCCCTGGTGGTGGGCTCAGCAACTTCCCGATAAAAGAGTGGAGAAGATTAGTTAGGGTAACAGTGCAGGAGTGACTCCAGTAATTATTTTTTCAATGTTTTCTGATAACAGAATAAAGTGAAAATGAGGAAATATATTACACAGAAGAGGCAAGGAAATCTTCAAATATGTGAATACATCTAAGCTCAGGTATTCTTTTGCATATACTAAGTGCAAAAGAAAACCTTCAACGGCAGCTGTTTTTATAAGGCAACAGAAATTTCACAATAGTTCCACAATAATTATATTCCAGATTTGGTGTGCAGGGAAAGCACACATTCAAGTGTCCTATTCATGTCTGTCAAATAAATTGATTTACCGAGGCTAAGAAAGGAAAGCTGGGTTAAGAGAGCCAAACTGGAGGCTCCGGATTTCAGAAGATCTCAAGGTCACTATCCTTTTAGGCCCTACTCCACCTTCTCTGCTCATTACCCCACTGTTTCCCACCATGGAGCCAAAGGGAGCCTGGCCAGGCCCCAACTCCAGTCCAAACTCTGCCACTTACTGGGCAACCTTGGAAACTCATCTGGCCCCTCTGAACCTCAGTTTTCTCCACTGTAAAATGGGGATCATAGCCATTTGTGAGGATTAAACAAAAAGAGCGGGGCCAGGAACTCAGGAATAAGGTCAACAAACGCGGCCATTTTCACAATATTCCTGCGAAGCTTCCTTGGATCCAAATGGTTGTTCGGGCTCCTTGGAACCAATGACTTCCTCCCGATCTCGCTCCCACTTAATCTTTTTGGATGAGAAAGGCAAGGGGATGGAGAGGAGAGGTGACTAAAGCTGAGGGCAGATGAAGCCCAAGGGTGGGGGGGGGCGGGGAAGGAGAGGAGGATCCAGGGTGGAACCTCTCGGGTGGCGGGTAGGGCGGGGGTCTGGCCTGCGGTGTTGTCCGAGGGCCGGGGGTCCGGGGCAGAGGGCGAGGCTCAGGTCCCTGGGGGTGTTGTCGGAGGGCTGGGGGTCCGGGGTCGAAGGCGAGGCTCAGGCCCCTGGGGGTGGTGTCCGAGGGCCGGGAGTCCCGGGCAGAGGTTGAGGCTCAGGTCCCTGGGGGTGTTGTCCGAGGGTCGGGGGTCCGGGGCAGAGGGCGAGGCTCAGGCCCCTGGGGGTGGTGGTCCAAGGGTCGGGGGTCCGGGGCCGAGGGCCAGTGTCAGCCTAGGGTGGACGGCGAGCAGCGACTCCCTGCCACCTCCAACCCTCCCTGGGTGGAGTCTGAGGGTAGCCTCCCACCCCATCCCCCGTCCCCGGGGTGGCCAGCGAGGGTCAAGCCCGAGTCCAGGCCGCGAGGCCACCCTCACGTCCCCTCAGGCGGGAAGAGGCCCGGACGACCGTGGCAGGCGGGGGCGTTCTAGGTCCCAAGTTACCAGAGCCGTTGGGGCCAATGATGCAGGTGAACCTCCTGAAGGGGCCTATGACCTGGCGGCCCCGCCACGACTTGAAGTTCTCCACAAACAGCATCTCCAAATGGCCCATGGCTGCGCACTCCGCGCCTCAGCCGCGTCCTCACACGCAGGCCAGAAAAGCGCGGGAAGGGCCTTGCGCCGTCTCGCGAGAGGAAAGCGAGAACACAGGCGAGCCCTGCGCTGTTTCTTAGCAACCGGAGCTGTTTATGTTTCCGAGGACACCGGGTCTCCTCGCCTCTGGCGCGGTGGGAGAAGGCCGGACTGAGAGCTTCTGGAGCAGGCTCGGATCCCACCAGCCCAACCTCCTAGAGAGCCAGCCTCGCTTGGCTTGAGCTTGTTTTATGTTTGTTGTCTTTTCTTTTAATCTCGCATGTTTTAAAAACCTCTTAGAATGTCTTGGCGATTCGCAGTCATGGAGGTAGCGCAGCCCAAGGACCTGGAGGAGGACTTCGGCCTGGCCAAAAGGAGATATGCGGAGCTGCGCAGGCAGAAACGGATCTTCAATGCCAGGAACAGGATCATCGGGGTGAGACCCTCTGGCCCGGAAGGGAAAGGGGCCAGGAGGCACAGCTGCAGACGGCTCCAGGCTTTGCCGGGAAGATTTGTTCCACGTATTGACTTTGCTGAGGATGGGAGAGACCTTAACAGGCCAAATAATGCCCCCTGTCCCTTGCCAGACAGGCAAATTGAGTCCTGCAGCGGGGAGAGAGCTTGCCTGGAGTTAATGGCCAGAGACTGGAACGCGATTCTCCTCTCTCTGAGCCGGATTTTCTACAATGCCAGGAATTCCCTCCAGTCCGTTCATTTGACAAATGCCAGTGGAGTTCCTATTTTGTGGCAAGCCTGAGCTGGGCCCAGGAGATGAGGAGCAAGGCAGTACTTGACCTTGCAGAGTTCATAGCCCAGAGTGGAGGAGGCAGGCATTAAAATGGTCACATTATAATGCAGTGGAGTCGTGCTGTGAGGGAGGCGAGCAAAGGCTGCCAGGGAGCACCAACTGGGGCTGGAAGAGGAAATCACAGAGGACTCCCCAGAGGAGGTGATGCCTAAGCAGTATTCTGAGGATGAGGATCTATTGACTGAGAAGGGGAGAAGGAGACTCTAGGGAAATTTAAGACAGGCTGAAGTACCAGCTATAAGCAAAAGCATCCGGGTATGACAAGATTTGGCTTACAGTAGGATTGTTATCAACTGAATCAAATTATGTGGCTCTAATTCCCTTTGTTTTCCTTTCCCAGGGAGACACAGAAGCCTGGGATGTTCAGGTTTGTGACCAGAAGATAAAAGAAGCAACTGAAAAAGCTAGACAGGAAACCTTTGGTGAGCATTCCCTGAATGGCCATCTAGTGGTTCAGGGCTGTGTGCCTTTAGACCCCAGTTCACATTTCCTCACATATGTAAAAACTTGCAATTTTCATGCTCTTCCTCCTTTTAAAACTTCACAATTTCTTGTGCTCAATTAACTTAATGCACTGATGCTTCCTCACTTAAAAGAAAAACAGCTATTGAATTCTATGTGAGCTGTAGGAAATATATTGTGAGGATAAATGTATGTTTTTCTCTGTTTTCTTAAAAAACTGGGTATGAAAAACTTTAAACACACACATTTTCTGCCAAAAAGTTCAAGACCTTCTACCGGGGACAGCTGTTTACAGTAGACAACACACACTCCTGAGCTCACACCCCCGAGCTGACTCAGAACCAGATATGGTTCAAATAATAGTGTTCCCGCTCTTAGATCAAATACTCAAATAGTATTCGTTTTCCCCCATCATGTCTAGCAATTTCTTTTAAAGCACTGTAAGGATTTTTTAAATAGAAAAAAGCAGGGTACAAAATTGTATATACAGTGGGTTATCAATTAAGTTTAAATACATATATAAATATATATAAGTTTTAAAATACATAAAAATATGCTTAGAAAAAGACAGAAAGGAAATATACCAAAATGTCAGCAGTGGTAAAGTTGGAGTGATGGTATGATGAGTGAAATTGATTTTCTTCTTTATACTGTTTCATATTTTCTAAACCTTTTACCTTTTAAAATTCTAGCTTAAAGTAATTCAAACCTGTGATAAACCATAATGGAAAAGAATATGAAAAAGAATATATGTATGTATAACTGAATCACTTTGCTGTACAGCAGAAGCTAACACAACATTGTAAGTCAACTATACTTCAATAAAATTTTTTTTAAGTAATTCAAATGTACAAAAACGACATGACAGACATATACATACCCACCACCAGATAAGATATGAACATTTTGCCAAACTGGCTTTAGATACCTTAAGAATGCTTTTTGAAAATTAAATGTTGTACAGACATAGCTAAAGCTCTCCCCCACCTTACCATTTTCCTCTTCTTCCCTTCTCAGAGGTGTGGTCATTCCCATGCATGTTTTTGTACTTGTACTATTTAGGTATGTACATCCATGACAATATAAAATTTGTGTGTGTGTTTTAAAATTTTACATAAATGATGTTATATTGAATGTATCCTTTTGCAACATTTAAAAAATTCAACAATCTATTTTTGGAATTTATAGGTGAGCTACATACAGAATATTCATTTTAATTGCTTTATGATATTTTGTCATATGAATTTTAACCACAATTTCTTTTTTCTCTACTGGTGGCTGATTTAGATTTTTTCCAGTTTTTTTAAATAATTGCAAACAATGTTAATGACTGTCCTGCATTATGTCCCAATGTTCATGTCCCTGGTGTACCTAGAAATGGAATTGATAGGTCATAGTATGTGCATGTTTTCAGTTTTACGGGATGTTGGCAAATTGCTTTCCAAAGTTATGAAAGTGTACCAAGTTACACTCGCACAAGCAGTAAACAAGAAATCTTTGTTTCCCCACATCCTTACTAATACCTGCTATTATTCGCATTTGAAGTGTTTCTCCAATTCATTGGATGCTTCCCATCTTGTAAGGTTGATGATCTTTTCACAAGTTTATTGATCATTCAGGTTTCTTTATATTGATTTGCCTTTTCCTCTCCTTGGCCCCCTTTTTGGTTAGGCTGTTTATCGTTTTTTTTTTTTTTTTTTAAGTTGATTTGTAGGTGCTTTTTACATATTCAGAAGACTAATCCTTTAATGGTTGTGTTAACCTTTTGGAAGGTTGGATTACTTTTAGAATCACTAAAAATCATTTTTTAAGTGGATTTGATCTTGGAGAGGCAGCAGTAAGTGGTGGCCTGAAGCGTGATCTTGATTCCCTGCCCTGGAATTGAACCTGGGGAGCTTGGATGAAAACCAGGAATCATAGTCACCACAGCCCCTGGCTCTTGATCCCAGTGAAAAACGCGTTTCTCACGGAGGCAAAAACTGTAAAAACAGGTACAAATTTATTATTAGAGACACAGCACAACAAGTGGGAGAGCACACAGAGAAACAGTTTGCTTAGTTAAGACAGAAGCAGGGCAGAGATGCACACCGGGAGAGAAAGGGTGTGGGCATCCCCCTAATGAGGAGGAGCCCAGTAAAGAGGTGGTGATAGGGCAGCTCTTCCGGGTCTGTTTACCTTTGGCCAATTACATGGCTTCTTTTTCCACACGTGACCTGCCCTAGGCCCCTCCCCAGCATGCGTGCGCAGATTTTTTTCCAAGATGGTATTTCAGCCCAGAGGCCTATGGGACGGCCTTAACATCACCTATTATGGAGTGGTGCCCCCTCCTTTTTGACCCCCAAGGAGCCTTTCTGCGCATGTGCAATGTCTCCCTTGCCCCAAGGATGGGAAATATGTGACCTCTTGATCCTTTACCCAAACAAGGGTTAGCCCCTCTCTGTTCCTGTCAGGACTGTTATCTTCAGGCATCCCCTGGAGACAAAGCCTGGCTGTTTACCTTGTTTCTGTTGTTACTTCCATTTCGGAGAGCAAACAGGAGGCTGATTTTAAATGTCTAACCTGGAGCCCATCTATGTCCTAATGCAAACAGGAGACTAGTTGTCAGTGTCTGGCCCAAAGCTCACTTTTTCCTGCTCCATGAAATGTACACGGGAGGCCAGTTGTAAATGCCTAGCTTGGGACCCATCTATCTCCTGCCTCAGATTCAAATTTATGTCTTTACTCTGAATCTTAAGCTGATGGATATGCTGTATCTCTTCTAGCTGCTGAAATGAGGCAAAATGACAAGATCGCATGCATATCAGAAGACCGGGAAAGGAGAGACAGGAAAAATCTCTGTAAAGCTATCAATGATTTCCAACAGAGCTTTCAGAAGCCAGAAACTCGCCGTGAATTTGACCTCTCCGACCCCCTAGCCCTTAAGAAAGATCTTCCAGCCCGGCAGTCAGATAATGATGCTCGGAATACAATATCAGGAATGCAGAAATTCATGGGAGAGGATTTAAACTTCTATCAGAGGAAGAAATTCCAAGAGGAACAAAACAGGGAATGGTCCTTGCAACAGCAAAGGGAATGGAAGATTGCCCGCGCCAACCAAAAATGCGCAGGTAATGGAACAAAAAAGACAAATGGGTCTCAATACTTTCTTCAACAAATCAATACCCCCCCTTTTTTTTCTTGTTTCATTTTGTCTTTTAAGTCTCACTAATATGCTACTTTGGCCACGTGGCCAAAGAAAGAGACATGAGAACCCGGGTTCCAGGATTTAAACATCTTCAGCCACGTGCCCATCACGCAGGAAACACCTTCTGAGCTTGTGCTCTGTCCGGGCCCCAGTGGGATGCTGGAGTTCAGGGTAACTCAGCATCGGTCCCGGCCCTCAGTGTGTGGGCAAGACATAGGTCCAGGCTATATCAGTTCGTGTCCAGTAAGAAACTCTGATCATCCCCTGAACCTGCCCGTCCACCTCCATCAATGGGAGCTCTGTTCCTCTAGTTGCCCAGGCCCAAACCCAAGTCATCTTGACTCCTTCCTTCCCCTCAAATGCCACACGCAGTCCAGCAGCAAGTCATCCCAAATTCCACCCACCTTCACCATGTCCTCCACTACCACTCTGGACTAAGCAGCCAGCATCTCCCAACTGGATCATTCCAATATATAACCTCTAACTGGTCTCCCTGCTTCTGCCCTTGTCTCTCTAGAGTCTTTTCTCAACCCAGCAGCCAGAATGATCCCCTTAAAAGTTAAGCTGGATCCTTTGCTCAAAACCAATAGCTTCTCATTTTACTCCATAAAAACCAAATTTATTTCAAGGACCAACAAGTCTGACCTTACCTCCTGCAATGCTGCCCTCTAAACCCCTCTCCCCTGGTTCCACGGCAGACATTACCAATCCATAGCAGACATTACCAGGCCACAGTGGTGACTGCTAACACTGCCAGGCACCCACCTAAGAGCTTTACTTGAATTGACTCATGTCAATCTCCCACAGCCTTCTGATGCACCCCCTTTCTTTGGATGGGGCCGTGATGACAAACAGTTACTCCACAGGGTGCTGCTCTGCACTTCTCGGAAGGATCTCCGGGCAGGCACGCAAGGTTTGATTGCGTTTTGCTTCCTTTCAGAGGATCTCTACCTGAAGACAAGGCTGCAGTTTGACGAAACAGCCAAGCATTTACAGAATCTGGAAAGCACCACCAGAAAGGCGGTTTGCGCAGCTGTGAAAGAATTCAACAAGAACCAGGTGTATACCCCAGGCTCTGTCTGGAGGGGAAGACAAACACACAGCCACCTCCCCAGCGTGCCCCAGCCTCCTTGACTCATCAATGATAGCAATTCTTTTTTTTTTTTTTCCTTAGGTACGCAGGCCTCTCACTGTTGTGGCCTCTCCCGTTGTGGAGCACAGGCTCCGGACGCACAGGCTCAGGGGCCATGGCTCACGGGCCCAGCCACTCCGCGGCATGTGGGATCCTCCCGTACCGGGGCACGAACCTGCGTCCCCTGCATCGGCAGGCGGACTCTCAACCACTGCGCCACCAGGGAAGCCCAGCAATTCTTTTCAATCCCGGCTGCTCTTATTAGTCACTGTGTTCAACCACCCTTTCAGAGGGGCGTGATTAACCCAATTTAACTGATAAAGAAATGGGCTCAGAGTGGGGAACTGACTTTCTTTGGGATGCCTAAGTACTAATCTGATTTGCTTTGGCAGATTCAAATACTGGACTTCCAAATACCACAAGTCCAGTATTCAAATCCCAGCCTGTCCAGCTGCAAAGCGTGGGCTTACGTAACGCAGGTGAGCGGGCCTCCTTGTGAGCGCCTGCTGTGTGTGGGCACCTCAAAAAGTGCCCTGTCCATTCATTACTAAAGAGAACTGGTAACACTGACAAATGTCTCTTAATCCGTCCCTTGACTTTATGGAGAAATAACTGCAGCCCAGAGAGGAGAGGTGACTTGCTCCAGGTCACACAACCAGGGCCTGTTCCCTCCACCCATCAGCCTCATGTGAATAGGGATTCGGCCAGGAATTTATTTATCCCTGGGGCTGAGGTTGCCGGGCAGTGGGAACACCTTTTAGAAATCACCACTGCTGTGAATCACTTGGTTGGCTGTTCTTTCTGGCCCGCCGCCATCCAAGGCTGACCAGGACCACACGGAGGGGTACACAGCCCTGTCTTGGGGCGGGTGAGGCCAAGCCGAGGGGAGATGGCAGCCTAACGGGGGGCAGCTCCTTGCTTTTGCAAATCACTGCAGACAAAGACGTGCAGCAATTATGCACACGACCAACAGGTAGTGATTCCCTGAGCCCAGTCCACTCACCCAGCATCTCCCAGGCAGCTGGGGGTCTGAGGGACGCCCCACATCCATGCCTGACAAGTCTACACCTCCCCCCATCCCCAGTGCCCTTTAGCACATTCTTCCTTCAAGGGCCCCAAGTGAGATTTGCCAGCCTGTGCCTCAGTCCCACCGGGGTCACTCAGAGCATCTCCCTTAATATCTTGCCCTGAGCAGGCCTTGGAGTCAGTGGAAAAGAAAATTCAAGAGAAAAAACAAGACCAAGAGGACAACCTGGCCGAGATCTCCAACCTGCTGCATGGGGACCTGCTCTCGGAGAACCCCCAGCAGGCAGCCAGCTCCTTCGGGCCCCATCGCGTGGTCCCCGACCGCTGGAAGGGCATGAGCTGGGAGCAGCTGGAGCACATCCGCCTGGTTCAGAAACAGCAAGTCCAGGAGAAGCTGGTGCCTGTCCTCCCCAACCCCCACCCCCCCGAGCCCTCAGACGGGGCCCTGTGCTCTCTGCCACCTTCCTCAAGCATCTAGTTATAGCCACTGTCACGCTCGGCCCTAGAAGCTGCCCTCAAGGAGTCTGTGTTCTAGTGAGAGGAGGACAAGCGCTAGGGAGGGGAGGAGGCTGGGGAAGGGGCTGAGATTGCTGGGCGTGAGGACGGTCATCAGGGGACCAATGGCTCTGGAACAAAGGGCTGAAGGTGGGGAGGACGATCAGGCGGGGTGAAGAGCAAGGGCAAAGGCCTTGAGGAAGGGCCATCTTGTCCTGTTCAGAGAAGGGAGGCATCTGGTGGCTGGAGTGGAGAGAGCGGAGAGGGTGGGATGAGGTCCAAGAGGCAGAGGGTTGAGGGCCTGGCAGGCCACTGGGGAAGACTTTGCCTTTTTTGTGACCGAAATGGGGAGCTCTGGCGGGTTCTGAGCAGAGGAGAGACAGGATCTCACAGTAACAGGATCCCTCCCGCCGCTGTGTTGAGGGTGGACTTAGGGGGATAAGGCGGGAAGGAGAGAGATCACTGGGGAGGCTGACGGTTGAGGTCAAAGATGGTGCTGGCTGAGGCCAGGGCGCTGGCAGCAGTGGTGCTGAGAAGTGGTCGGATTCTGGATGTATTTGGAAGTTAGAGCCAACAGAGTTGGCTGAAGGGTTTGGCATGGCATGTGAGAGACAGAGGAATTAAGGATTACTCCAGGCATCCTGGCCTGAGTGACGAGAAGGAAGGAGTTGGCACTTACAGAGATGGGAAGATGGTGGGAGGAACAAGTCCAGGAGGGAAGTTCATAAGAGAATGGAAATCACAAGCGCAATTTTGGATATGTTGTGTGCAATGTTCTTTAGATATCTAGGTCTGCTAGGATTCAGCTGAAAATCCCAAATAACACCATCTTAAAGGAAACAGAACTTTATCTCTTGCATGTAGACTAAATCCTTAAGAAAACAGCCCAGGGCTGGTATGGCAGCTCCACGACCATTGACTAAAGTTCTGCCATTCTCAGCACCTGGTTCCCACCTCTTAGTGTAAGATGGCTGCTTGAGCTCCAGTCATCATGTGCATATTCCAGCTGGCAGGAAGAAGGAAGGGGTAAGAACGCTAAGGACACTTCCTAGAAGTTTCACAAGACATTTCCACTTACATTTCGTTGGAGAACTCAGTCACTAGGTTGCCCCAAACTATAAAGAAGAAATGTAGTATTTATTCCAGGCAGTGAAGTGCTGGTGATTCTTTGATTAAGAAAGAAGGAAAAATGGCTACTGGTGGACAAGTTATATTTTCTGACACAACTTCCAAGTAAAGCCCAGCAGGCAGCTGGATGTAGAGTCTGGGGCTCAGAATGAGATCTGGGCTGGAGACATAAACAGGAAGTCATCACTGCACTGAGAGTATTTAAAGCTGTGAACCTGGAGATCACAAAGGGAGTGAGTGTAGACAGAGGGACCCTCCCCTCCCACCCCCATCGTTTATAAAGAGCAAAGCGGCCTGAGAAGGAGCAGCCAGAGAGGTAGGAGGGATGCAAGCAGTGGTGAATTCAGCGGGAGCGTGGGAACCCCTGGGTCAAACGCCACTGCTGGGCTGCCGACTGGATGCAAGACCCAGCACTGGGCAGTCACTTCTTTGGTGGAGGGGTGGCAGCCTGTCTAATGGGCTGGAGAGAGAACAGGCAGGAGGGCAAGGAGACAGTAAGTGCAGACAATACTTTCAAGGCACTCTGCTGTAAAGGGCGCAGAGAAATTCACCCCCAACATCCTGAGCCACTGTCCCGGGGTGGGGCTGTGGCATCAGCACATTCTAGAAGTGACCAGAGGACCCCAGTATCCAGCCAGGTGGTGTCACTGCCCACTGGTAGCATCCCAGATGCAGAGGACCTGACACCCATGGGCCCTGCTTATGGAGCCCTGGGCTGGGAACCACTGTTGGAACTGAGACTCCGCTGTCCCTTCAGGCTCAGAGGACCAGCCAAGGCCTCCCAAGACGGGGAATCAGCTGGGCCACCAGCCTGATGGCAGGTGGGGGGGGTCTCCTCTGATTTCCGGCATGACGTTGCTCACCTACCTGCCCCCTTCTGGGCCTCAGTTTTTCCATCTGTAAAATGAAAGGCCGGCTCCTAGAGACAATCCCCTGGGTCTCTTCTGCTGGGGACAGGCGGTGGTGAGTCACCTCTCCTCTCTCCAGAGGCTCCAGGAAGAAGAACGCCAGCGAGACATGGACTGGGACCGGCAGAGGGTCCAGCAGGCTCGCGCCGCCTTGCTGTTTGAGCGACAGCAGCAGTGCCAACAGCGTGACCTGCGCAGCGCCTTGGACTGCAACAACCTCGGCCTGGCTAAGGAGCAGCTTTTGCAGTCAGTGCCAGGCGGGGGCCTGGGCAGCAGCGGGGAGATGGGGGCACGGGTGGGGAGGACAAGCAGAGGGGGCTGGGATCAGGTTAGGGTCAAGGGGGGTGGGTGGGAAGTGGGGGCATCATCGAGGGAATCAGGCTCGGGGAAAGCGGGGGTAGGCGCTGGCCATGCAGGGCCCATAGAGCAGGCACCGTCCTTTCCTGGACCCCTGGCTCACCCTCCCTGAATCCTTCCCACCCAAGGGCTCGGGACCCTTGGGGTATATTTCACCAGAGGCCCTGTAGCAGCAGTGGTGGGGGCTATAGCATAGCCTCCTGGTAAAGAGAAGGGGAAGAAGGACTCAGAGCTAAGAAGCCAGAAATTAAGTGCGAGGAAACCATCGGTCCCCGCGCAGACCAGGGATTGAGATTCCTTTGTGCCCTCAACCTGTAAACACCCCTCCTTGGACAGTCCTCACCTGGGCACTGGCGGACCCCAGCAGGCTCGGACACGGGTGCTGGTGATGGAGTACACGGAGGGCACCAGGAGTCCCAGGGGAAGGCACCGGGTGGGCTTCCGGGAGGAGGCTGCGTGGCTCAGACGTGGGGGAGGACAGTGCCAGCTGCCCACTGCAGGGAGGGCTCTCCGGGGAGAGGAAGGGGTTCCTGGGCTGCCCAGAACAAGTCTGGAGCCTCTTCTTCGTATTAGGCCCCAGGAGTAGTTCAGAGTTCCAGCTACAGAAAATGTCAAATGCAGATCAGTAGGTGAATTTGTCACTAAAAAAAAAAAACCCATTATTTATTTACTTATTTATCTATCTATTCATCAAGCTCTGGCTTGAACTCGGAGGGGATCCACCAGTATTTTTTCTAATGTCTGTTTATCGGTGGGTCCATCATTGGGGGCCTAAATAAGGAGAATTAAGAGAGAATCTCACAGAAATCAAATGGGATGAGCAAATGTCTTTACAATCATGGAATTCTAAGATATCCCCACATTTCACGTGCGCAGGTCCCTAAACTAATCAGCAGTGATGAAATGCCCCCTTCCTCCCCCTTTAGCTCGTAGGGCTGGAATGCACTCTGTATCCTGGGGTTAACACACCAATTAAACAGTAGAATGTTTAGGAAGTCAGGCATTTGCTGATTTCTTTTTCTCCTTGTTTTATTATCAGGAAAAAATATATGAAGGAAATCTGTACAAATCATCCCACAGAAGATTATTTCGCACAATTTAATACAAGAAGTCGATAATGAAAAAGGCACCTTCTTTCCCTCTGAATCGTTTACCTATAAAGGGCAGTAACCTTGAAGAGTCCCATCTGTTAAAAAAAAAAAAAAAAAGTCGCTCTTTGGTCCAGAGGTACTATTGAACTTAATTTTTCCACCGTACACAAAACTTGATTAAACCCCTTCCTGTATTTCTATGAGGAGCATTAGTGTCCGTTCAACTCAGCTCAGACTATTTCTAGAGCAGCTCTGGTGCTGTAGATACAGGGAAGAAAGCCTGCGTATTATACTCTAGGTTCAGCTGGTGCAGTCGCCAATACTCACAGGCATCATTTTAACCGCTTCACGTGGAATTAACTAATTTGGTTCTCACAGCAGCCCGGGGTGGGTATTTTTATTACCGCATTCTCCAGGTGAAGAGCCTGAGCTATAGACACGTTAAGTGACTTGCCCAAGGTCACGCTGACGGGACGTGGTGGACCTGGGGTTGACCCAGGGTGTCTGGCTCTCAACCACTTCTCTCTCCTGGCTCCTGGTAACACGACCCAAAACACGAGTGGCCAAAAAGGCACAAGTTTATTTCCTCCTCTCGTCAGAGCCCCAGCTGAGCAGTGCTCCCTCATTGCTCTGCCATCTAGCATCCTGTGGTCCCGGAATGCTGTTCCAGCTCCCACCAACCTATCACATTCAGGCCAGCAGGCAGGAGAAAACCGGAAGGAAAGTGGTGGGTGAACGCAGCACAGCAGCAAGGCCGTGGCTCCGGAAGTGTACATTTCACGTCTGCTCGCTCCCTATTGGTCAGAATTTAGTCATGTGACCATGCCTCGCTGCGGCGGAGCTGGGGAGCCTTGCTGGCTAACCACGTGACAGGCAATAATTCCACAATGGTATAAAAGATGGAAGAACACAGAGTTGGGGACGACTAGCAGTCTGCAGAGTCTTGAACCGTGCTTTGGAATTTGCCAGTAGGGAGGTGAAGAGAGGCAATTTACACAGGGGGAGGGGGAGAGTATGTCCAGCAGTAACGGGGTCACTAGCTCCCAGGCCCAGATGACTGGGTCCCGACCAGTTACCTCTACCTTCTCCGTGTAGGCTTATTGCAGGACTATATGCATATGGCCAGTGACAAGTGGCAGCTCTCGGTGGCACTTCATCATTAGCCAAGGTGGAGCTGGATGTGCTTAGCCCACATCTCTCTTCTAAACACAGCTCCTCTTTCTTCCCCGCTGAAAACCCTTCACTGGCTGATGTTTAACCAGAGGCTGAGGATTGGCAGGGTTTTCCCAGGTGGATCAGTTGGAGCTGAACATCCTTTAGAGAAGCATGTTGAGGGTGTAGAGTTTCCTGGAACTATCATAACAAAGTACCACACGTTGGGGGGCTTAAACAACAGAAATGAACAGTTCCTCACAGCTCTGGAGGCCAGAATCCGAGACCAGGGTGTCGACAGGGCTGGTTCCTTCTGAGGGCCTTGCAGGAGAACCTGTTCCTGGCCTGTCTCCCAGCTTCTGGAGATTTGCTGATGACCTTTGGTGTTCCTTGGCTTGTGGATGCATCACCCACATCTATGCCTTCATCTTCACGTGGCATTTTCATCCCCTGTGTGTCTGCATCCCGATTTTCCCTGTTCATAAGGACACTAGCCATATTCGGTTAGGGTTAAGCTTAATGACTTTACCTAAACTATATCTACAATGACCTTATTTATAAGATCACATTCGGAGGTACTGGAAATTAGGAATCCAATATACCTTCTGGGGGGGGGGCGGGAAGGGCACAATTCAACCCTTAATGGGGGGGAATGCAGAGGGGCACCTGCCCGCTTGCTTCCCAGGATAATCCCATTGAGAATGTTGTTGCCCAGGCTGAACAAGCCATGCTTCGGGGAGGGCCCTGGATGAGTGACACCCTGTGTAGATTGTTAATCCTCCTGCAGTTGGGCAGGGAGATAAAGTGAGTGATGGGAGGTGATGTCAGTGCATTCAGTGCACATTGAGTGCTCTTCAAATCCTGGATGCTGTGCCAGGCCCTGGGCTAGGATCTCTCACAGTCTAGTGGGAGACCCATTTACGGAAGTAGGTCCTTGCACAGGAGTGGGAGGTGGAATCATACACCGGGCTGCTGGACACAGGCTAGGAGGGAGATGGCGCTAGGAGGACCCTGCAGTCGTTAGTAATACCAGTTATATGCCTGGACTCACAGGCCCAAAGTGGAGAGGCTTGCTTTGACTCTGAATTTCTCATCTTTTTTTTTTTAATTAATTTTTATTGGAGTATAGTTGCTTCACAATGTTGTGCTTCTGCTGTCCAGCAAAGTGAATCAGCTACATATACATATATACCCTCTTCTTTGGATTTCCTTCCCATTTAGGTCACCACAGAGCATTGAGTAGAGTTGAATTTCGCATCATAAAAAATATTCTGGGGGGCTTCCCTGGTGGCGCAGTGGTTGAGAGTCCGCCTGCCGATGCAGGGGACACGGGTTCGTGCCCCGGTCTGGGAAGATCCCACATGCCGCGGAGCGGCTGGGCCCGTGAGCCATGGCCGCTGAACCTGCGCATCCGGAGCCTGTGCTCCGCAACGGGAGAGGCCACAACAGTGAGAGGCCCGCATACCGCAAAAAAAAAAAAAAAAAAAAAAAAAAAAAAATATTCCGGGGCTTCCCTGGTGGCGCAGTGGTTGAGAGTCCGCTTGCCAATGCAGGGCACGCAGGTTCGTGCCCCGGTCCGGGAGGATCCCACATGCCGCGGAGCGGCTGGGCCCGTGAGCCATGGCCACTGAGCCTGCGCGTCGCGTACCGCAAAAAAAAAAAAAAAAAAAAAAAAAAAATTCCGAAAGGAAGGCTAGGCGCGAAACCCGGATATTTGCTTGCTTTAAGTGCGCCCTCTGCTGGTGACCAGCAGCACAACACATTCCCCGTGGTTCTCAGGCAGGAAAATGAATGAACCCCAGGGATTAATTCAACTAATTCAACTACCGCATCCCAGGCCCAGTGCTGGGTAGGTTGTTGCAACACCCGTGCACCCCTGGATGTTGTGATTGCCGTCCTGCCGAGAGAAGACAAAAGAAGGGAGGTTGAGTAACTTGCCTCCACCTGGATGGCAGAGCCAGGTTCCAGGTGTGGGACCCTCTCCATGGCTCCTCTGAATGGCCCCATTTCGATTTTACAGACACACACACTCCAGAGGGTTTTGTTTTGTTTCTTGGTTTTTCACTTTTCCCCCCAACATTTATTATGAAAAATGTCACACATACAGAAAAATTGAAATCATTATACAATACACTCACACACCTACTACCTAGATTCTACAATTAATATTTTGCTAATATTTGCATCATTGTCTATCTCTCCACAAACTGGCTTTTAGAAATTCCAGTTATCGGGGAGGGGGAAGGGTAAACTGAGACGAAGTGAGAGAGTGGCATGGACATATATACACTATAGATAAAATAGATAGCTAGTGGGAAGCAGCTGCATAGCACAGGGAGATCAGCTCGGTGCTTTGTGACCTCCTAGAGGGGTGGGATAGGGAGGGTGGGAGGGAGACACAAGAGGGAGGGGACATGGGGATATATGTATACATATAGCTGATTCACTTTGTTATAAAGAAGAAGCTAACACACCATTGTAAAGCAATTATACTCCAATAAAGATGTTTAAAAAAAAGAATATTTGATCTAATAAAATCACTCTGAACTTAAAAAATATATTAAAAAATTAAAAATATTAAAATTCCAGTTATATGATGCTTACAAAAGGCACATCTAAAACAAAACAGCACAGAAAAGTTAAAATAAGAGGATTCAAAAGTCACTTGACTTTATCCAAATAAGTTGAAAACCTATGTCCACACAAAACCCTGCACATGAATATTTACAGCGGCTTTATTCATACTTGCCAAAACTTGGAAACAACCAAGATGTCCTTCAGTAGGGGAATGGATAAACAAACAGCAGTACAGCTATACAGTGGGATACTATTCTTTGCTCAAAATAATTGAACTATCAAGCCATGAAAAGACATGGAAGAACCTTAAATGCACATCACTGAGTGATAGAAGCCAATCTGAGAAGGCTGCAGACTGTATGATTTCAACTTTATGATATTCTGGAAAAGGCAAAACTGTGAAGACAGTAAAAAGATCAATGTATGCCAGGGATTTGGGGCGGGGGGTGGGTGGGTGTGGTAAATAAAGGGAGCACAGGATTTTTAGGGCAGCAAAACTATTCTGTATGATGCTACAATGGTGGATACAGGTCATTATACATTTGTCTAAACCCATAGAACATACAACACAAAGAGCAAACCCTAATTAAACTATGGACTTGAGTTAATAATGATGTATCACTACTGACTCATTAATTTATACAAATGTGCTACACTAAAGCTAGGTGTTAGTAACATGGGAAAGTGGGGAGGGGGGAAGTAGGTATATGGGAACTCGCTGAACTTTCCACTCAATTTTTCTGTAAACCTAAAAAATAAAGTCTAATTTATAAAAAATTAGACTCTAAAAAATAAAGTCTAATTTATAAAAAAGAAGAAGCCATGGAGTACAGAAATGCTATCACGGAGGTGCTGACACAGAGGGGGAAGGTCTAGTACATGTTGGGAGTTAGGAGCAAAAGAAATACTAAACTAAATGCACAAAGTATACAGTGCAGCCATGTCTAGACACCATGTTGTATCTGGTAATTTTTGTGCCAATAAATGACATCAGAATTAAAAAAAAATAGAAGAAGCCATAAAATAGCTAGGAAGGGGAAAAATGTCACCTGCATATTGTTCTTTATCTTTATTCTGAGTTCAAGTTCTAGTGTTCAGAATGATGGAGGGAGAAACTGAAATTGAAGGAGTAGCCCTATGCTAAATAATTCAAGGATTCTCCTTTGTAGCCCCTGTGTTACTCCTGGCCTTGCCAGTCTGTTCTAGTTGAGTATGTGGAAACTGAATTCATGTGCAGACTAGGGGGTATAATCCTAGAACCGAATTCCTTTGTCTATCCTCTCATCCCTACTTTACAGATGGCCCAACAGAGAAAAAGCACATGCAGTGTTTCATGACTGCATACTGTAGAAGTGAACTGTGCACCTTGATTCCTGTCTAGGGCCCACTGTCCTCTTCCTCCTTTGTCCTAATATGTTTGTGGATGGTGTTGTACAACCAAGAGCCTTTGTATAATCAAGACCCTGAGCACTAAATAGTATCTTAATGGCAAATACGAATATTTAAATCCTGGGTCACTGTTTCACCAATAGAACATCTTTACTGATGAAGTAATATAAACAGAAATTGCACACAACACAGTTTGTGTGTTCAATAGTGTGTATCTTTGCACACATCAGAAACTTCATTTTGGCTCTCAATGTTTTTACTAGTATCTTTCCCTGCCTATTTTCTTTTTTTTCTTTCTTTCTTTTTTAATTTTATTTATTTATTTATTTATTTATTTATTTATTTATTTATTTACAACTTATTGGAGTGTAATTGCTTTACAATGGTGTGTTAGTTTCTGCTTTATAACAAAGTGAATCAGTTATATATATACATATGTTCCCATATCCCTTCCCTCTTGCATCTCCCTCCCTCCCACCCTCCCTATCCCACCCCTCCAGGCGGTCACAAAGCACCGATCTGATCTCCCTGTGCTATGTGGCTGCTTCCCACTAGCTATCTACCTTACGTTTGGTAGTGTATATATGTCCATGCCTCTCTCTCGCTTTGTCATCCCTGCCTATTTTCTTTGGACTGCCCTCCTTTAGGAAAACCTAGCAAAATTATGTTACTATTACTAGTCACTACTCAAGGGTCAGTGCTTCTGACTTTGCTAAAGGGTAGATTGACTAAAGAAATAATTTGGAAACATTCTTTATTTGTCAGTGCCTCCTTACCTGTTCAGACTTCCTGTGTATAACTTATCCAGCAGTTTGTACCCTCTAGTAACTGTGATCCAAATGAAGATAAATTTTTAATTGGGTCTTGCCCACACCATTTCATGCAGAACTTGGCCCTTTCATATCATCTGGTCTTCCAAGATTCTCACTCCAGGGTTTTTAATAAGCATCTTCTACAGGAAAAGCATATATCCTCAGCATAAGGGACTGGTACGAAATCATTTAACGCAATTATTTTTAAAACTTCTGGCGAATCTTCTTGCCCCTGCTGAGTGTTTTTCTCTTGCTTTTGTCTGTTTTCCAAATATGCAAATTGCAGCACACATATCCAATTTTACACATTTCACATAGTTAAAGTGTAAAACGTTCCTCCATAATCTTTGACAGCCCAGTTAGGCTTACGCCACACTCCTTTGGCTTCCAAGTATCCCCCATTATAGGAACGGTTCCTGCTAATCCAACACCTACTATGTGCCAGGCGGGAACTCAGTGAAGTGTGTTACATGGAATATCAGCTCGTCTCAAGAACCGCATGGTCGCTATTTATCCTCGTTTTACACATGAGGAAGCTGAGGAGCAGAGAGAAGTCATCAATTTGCTGGAGGTCAAACAGCTAGTAATGGGGGGAAGCTGGTTTCAAACCCAGATAAGCTGAATCACCATCAGTCTCCCTAGGCTTAGTGTTCCCTACCACCCTTGCTACTGTAATGGGGAAGAAACTTTGTGTTCTATTACAGGTTCATCACTAAAGGGATGTTGCCTATAAACTTAAATTATACATAGTGGCCCATCTCTGGGAACCCTGCCTCCCAAGTAATGAGTGTTAAGCTAAAATACCTTTGTTTAGCTCCCAGGAAACCTCTTGACCAGGCCCACCTGTGAATGACTGCAGGGACAAGAAATTAACACATCCTCTCCAGAGGCTGATGGGAACCAGGAAATGCTTGACTTTACCCCCTCCCCTTTTCGTATAAAAGAAGCCTGAATTCTAACTCAGGCAAGATGGGTCTTCGGGACATGAGTCCACCGTCTTCTCAATATGCTGGCTTTTCAAACAAAGTTGGTATTCCCTGTCCCAACAGCTTGTCTCTCAATATATTGGCCCATTGAGCTGTGAGCAGTATGAGCTTGGACTTGGTAACACAGCTGGCCAGCCCCATTTCATGGACACAGAGCTCCGTAGCCTCAAAACGCCACCTCCCTCTCTCCAGTTCTACCAGCCTAATAACCTCTGACATCTACATGTTGCATTGTAGACAAGTGTCACTGACATAATGTCATTGGATCCTTGCAACAAACTTGTGAGATAGGCAGTTGTCTATTACTTTGATTCACAGTTAAGGAGACTGAGGTTTAGAGAGATAAATGATGTCACAGCATGAGAAGAGAAGAGCAGGGATCCAAACCCGGGTCATGCTGACTCCTGCTTTAGTGCTCAGGCCATCTAGCCACAGAGAGGCCCAGCTCAAGCACACAAACCTCACAGACTGAGGTGGTGCTTTTGTCCTGGGCACCTGGCCTAACGTTTGTCTTTGTTGAAGAGTAAACAGTGCGTCGTGTTGTATTTAGTGCTTTGGTCTACCTCCCACTTCAGAATGGATACTGCAGGCAGGCTGCCTCTGTGACAAGCGCTATGCTAAGTACATTCCTTTTACATATCTCGGTTCCTTGCAACAATCCTCAGAAGTCAGGATTATCCTCCCCATTCTTCACAGATGAAGTCACTGAGGTGGAGGATTTCTGCTTCCAGAGGAATGATGTATACGGCAGATTAAATATCCTAAAAAGTCTGTCTACTCCAATTCAGCTAGATCCTGAACAAATTACAGCCAACATTTTATATGCATTGCTGAGCTCACAAGAGGGTAAATGAAACCATGAAAATGTTACACACACACAAGAAGGAACAATGGACTGAAACCAGAACAGTGAACGGTAACAAAAAATAGAAGCTGGGGCTGCCCTGGTGGCAACAGAAACCCAGTGTTTTGGGGACTAATAATCAAGAGGAAGATGAGAGACCCTCGTAAAGGGTGAGCATCAAAATTGAGACCTCAGCATTAATCTGAAAACTTGGAAGGTGGCTACACTCTTAGGGATAGAGAGATTGCTAGAAACCAGTGAGTCTTCACTGTGGCTGAGACAGTGACAGTGATGACGGTGGTGATGATGATGATGGTGATGGTGGTGATGGTGGTGTTGATGGTGATGATGATGGTGATGCTGGTGATGTTGGTTGGTGATGCTGGTGATGCTGGTAATGATGGTGATGCTGGTGATGATGGTTGGTGATGATGGTGACAGTGATGATGATGGTGGTCTTTGAGAATTCACACCCATATGCTCACTCTTTTTTTTTTTTTTTTTTGCGGTGCACAGGTCTCTCACTGTTGTGGCCTCTCCTGTTGCGGAGCACAGGCTCCAGACGCGCAGGCTCAGTGGCCATGGCTCACGGGCCCAGACGCTCTGCGGCATGTGGGATCTTCCCGGACCGGGGCACGAACCTGTGTCCCCTGCATCGGCAGGCGGACTCTCAACCACTGAGCCACCAGGGAACCCCCGTATGCTCACTCTTACATAGCCACAGAGTTTTAATTTTTTCAAACACGTGAGAAAAATCCCCAGCAGAAAAATTAAATTTAAGTATTCTCGGATTACTTTTGCATCCATAGTACCTAACGGAAGCTAACACAAATAATCTCTGGAAGAAAGCAGTCCCAATTTAAACTTCGCATGATTCTCCCAGATTACATTCAATCAAAGACAAGCTCACACAAACATATAAAACACATAAGGCAACAGCCTGCCATGAGTAAATGTCAGTGGAAACAACCACCCAGATTTGAGTCTCCCTAGAACTTTAGATGATGAAATTATCAGATATAGGTATCTGAAAAGTGCATGGGTCTTCCACTTCCAGACTTGATGGAGTAACTGGACTATCTCCTCTGCTATGAACAGCAGAAAATTGGACAAAATAAATGAAACAACAGTTTTCAGACATTGAACAACAGACAGCGCAGGACCATGATCCCTGAGGGAAGGGAACAAGGTGAGCTATATAATCTCCCAGGACTTCTTCCTGGAGGCATTGCTGTACTTTGGCAGGGGGAGGGGAGGCTGAGCAGAGTACACTCACCTCACTGAGCTGAGGAGGAAGCGCTCAGAGTTGGGGAAGCTGGAATTTGTGGAGCAGAGTTACAGTGTTTCCCAGCAGTTCCACTCCTAGGTATATGCCCAAGAGAAGTAAAAACATGCCCATACAAAAACTTGTACATGGGACCTCCCTGGCAGTCCAGTGGTTAAGACTTTGTGCTCCCAATGCAGGGGTTGAGGGTTCAGTCCCTGGTCCGGGAACTAAGATCCTGCATGCTGCACGGTGCAGCCAAAAAAAAAGAAAAAAAAAGAAAAAACCACCAAAAAACCCTTGTACATGAATGTTCAGAGCAGCTTTATTCACAATAGCCCAAAACTGAAAACAACCCAAATGTCCATCGACAATGAATGAGTAAACAAAATGTGTATGTGTATACATACAACAGAATATTATTTGGCCATAAAGAGGAATGAAGTCCTGTTAAACGCCACAATGTGGATGAACCTTGAAACCAGTATGCTAAGTGAAAGAATCCAGACACAAAGGGCCACATTTTACCGTTCCATCTGTATGAAATGTCCAGAATAGACAAATCCATAGAGATTAGTGTAGATTAGTGTCCTGCCAGGAACTAAAGGGTTTTGGAGTGATGAAAATGTTATGAAGCTAAATAGTAGTGAAGGTTCCACAACTCTGAATATATTAAAAACCGCTGAGTGGTACATTTTAAAAGGGTGAATATTATGGTATGTGAATTATATCTCAATGTTTCAAAAGCCCATGAGATACCATTACATAGGCACTAAAATGGCTAAAATTAAAAAAAAAAAAAACAACCATACCAAATGATGACCACGATGCAGAGCAACTAGAACTTTAATCCATTACTGGTGGAAAAGAGGCAGTTTTCACAAAATTAACCATAAACATTTAAAGCTAACATTTAATTATACATTTAACCATACAGTTAACATTTAACAAAGTAACCACACATTTACCCTATGACCAACTATCCCAAGAGAAATGAAAACATATGTCCACAAGAAGACTTTTACAGAAGTGTCCATAGCATCTTTATTCATAATAGCCCCAAACTGGAATCAACAAAAATGTCTATCACTAGGTGATCAGATAAACAAATGTGACACCCGTACCACTCACTGATTAAAAGAAACAAATTACTAATATACCCAACAAAATGGATGAATCAGAAACTGTAGTCAGAGACATTGTAGCAGACCCCAAAAAGTACATAAATAGGGGGCTTCCCTGGTGGCGCAGTGGTTGGGAGTCCGCCTGCCGATGCAGGGGACACGGGTTCGTGCCCCGGTCCGGGAGGATCCCACATGCCGCGGAGTGGCTGGGCCCGTGAGCCATGGCCGCTGAGCCTGCGCGTCCGGAGCCTGTGCTCCGCAACGGGAGAGGCCACAACGGTGAGAGGCCCGCGTAACGCGCAAAAAAAAAAAAAAAAAAAAAGTACACAAATACAATCGTCTATATGTTAAGTTCTACAGTGCGCAGAAGTATTCTGTGTTTGCCTAGGTCAGGGGATGGGGGTTGGCTGCAAAGGGAACGAGGCAATTTTTTTTGGAATGATGGAAATGTAAAGAAAAAACACCAAGACCCCACTTCACCCCAACCCCCAGTAAGACAGCAAAAGGAGGGACCTTAACACACCTGCTACCAGACAGTGGGAAACGAGCTGGCTGCCGGCTGCCCATGCTGAGGTCCACCAGCAGGTGGCGTTTCTGCCTCGCATGCGCCAGCCCTCCGCAGGGCCCCGACCCCCGGCCGCCTCGTTTCCCCGTGTGCCTCTGGTCTCTCCAGGCAGATAGACGGGGCTGCTCTGGAGGCTGTGGGTTTAACGGGCTGCGACAGCCACTTTACAGCGTCGGTGCACTGAGGCGGTGACCGGTCCCCATGCTTCTCTCCTGGTCACAGGCAGGCACATGGCGGGGCGGGGTGGTGGGGAGTATGGAGCTGGCGCCTCGGGTATATTTTCCAGACGAGGCGTCTTCCTGATCGTGTGCAATGTGTCCACGTGACGTTAAGACGTTGATGAAAGGATTTGGAAGGAGCCTAGTGAGCAAGACTGAGCTACGTGGAGGAAGCAGTTGCAGGGTGGGGCCTCCCTCTGCGCTTTCCACAACCACGCAGAGGCCCCGGCGTCGCCCCCAGGTTCACGCTGCCCCATCTTGGAAACTAGCCACCCCTCTGCCCAGGGCCGGCCAAACTGGTTTTGCCCATCCTGTGGCTGTTAGGTCTGCCTTCCTTCTTTTCCTTCTTTTTTAAAAAAAAATATATATTTTATTATTTATTTATTTATTTTTGGCTGCGTTGCGGTGCGCGGGGCTTTTCATTGCGGTGGCTTCTCTTGTTGCAGAGCACAGGCTCTAGGCGCGCGGGCTTCAGTACATGTGGCACGTGGGCTCAGTAGTTGTGGCTCGCGGGCTCTAGAGCGCAGGCTCAGTAGTTGTGGCGCACGGGCTTAGTTGCTCTGTGGCATGTGGGATCTTCCCGGACCAGGGCTGGAACCCCTGTGTCCTCTGCACTGGCAGGCGGATTCTTAACCACTGCACCACCAGTGCAGTCACTGCCTTCCTTCTTTCCTTTTGCCAAGCAAGGGATGAATCCAGTGCCTCCGTGGCCAATTCCCAGTGCTGGTTATGGCCCCAGAAGGTGGACATGGATAGAGATGTGGGAAAATGGAATGCCTATGATTTCACGGCTCTTTTCTTTTTACCAGAAGTTCTAGAAAGCTTTCAAAACACACTCGTTTTAACAGCACCCAAAGAGACTTCAACCCCATCGTCCACAATTGTTGGGGACGGAACATTCCAGAGCCCACTGGAGAAAGAAGCAGCTGGGCCCATCTCCTCCACAGCAGGCTGAGCCGTGAACTCATCACCCCGTAAGATTCCCATTGAGGCTCCTGGGCTCAACAGATACGCCTCTGTTGGCTGGATGTCCAGTGGGAATTCAAGGAGGCTGAGCCTAGGCCTGACGGCCATCTGGGCCTCCCTGGGATGAGAGCAGGATTTAGCCAGCCACCACGAAGTCTCTCACTCAAGGTCATTCTGTCCTTGGCTTGCTCACATAGGAAGTGATCCAGAATGGCCTTTTGGCTCCAGACCCACCACTGATGGCCCCAATTTCCTCATCCCCAACTCAAATTCATGCCCAGGGAGTCTGATTAGACCAGGTCATCCTTTCAAATGAGCAGTGAAGAGGTCAAGGCCCCGTCGCTGGTCCCCATCACTGTGGCCAGGGGGATATGGCTCAGAGTTAACCAGAGGCCCAAAGGGCAGTGGGTTTGCAACAACAATAAACACGCCCAGCAAAATATAACAGCATTCATGGCTGCTGCCCTCTGAGGTCAGCACAACCCTGGCACAGCCTATATTCGGTGATTAAAACCTTCATGAAACTGCAGTGTATTATTGCTAGTTTTATTTCTCAGTTGAGGAACTGAGACTCAGAGAATGGACTGACTTTCCCAAGGTCCTGGAGCCAGTTAAACGTGGAGCCAGGCAGTGACCCGCAAGTCCCACAGGCTGACTCCCCGACAGAGTGCCCGGAAGTATGATTAGCAGAACCCCAGAAACTGGAGATGGGGGACAGCTTGCCAATGTATCTCTCTAGCCCAACCTTGGCCCTGAATCCCAGGCTCAGCATCAAACGCCCACTTGATAGCTTCAACTGGATGTCTAACAGACGGTCAGAATGAATGTGTCCAAGCAGCTCTATCCCAAACTTGTTCCTTCACACTCTTTTTCAGTTCAGTCAATGGCAATCCTATTCTTCCAACTGCTCAGGCCAAAAAGCGTGGATTCATCCCAGGATTTTCTCTTCCTCACATCCCACGTCCAATTCTGTCAGCAAATCCTGTTGGCTGGACTTCAAAATATATAAACAATCTGACCGCTTCTTACCACCTTTATGGCTAACCCCTTGTCCAAGCCCTTATCTCCTCACTGGTACCCCTGCCCCTCCCCTTGTCTGTGCACATTCCTTCTCAACACAATAGCCCCAGAAACCAAGTGAGAATGCAAGTCAGACTGTCTGTCTGTCTTTTCACTCAAACCCTCCAGTGGCTCCCAGCTCACTCAGAGTGAAGCCAGTTGTCTCTGAGCCCCATCTGACTCCGTTGTCTGTGGTCTCTCTGACCTCCTCTCCTGCTCACTCCCCCGCCCCCTTACTCACTCTGCTCCACCTCACTTCCCTGCTCTTCACTGAGCATGCCAATTACCCTCCTGCCTCAGGGTCTTTGCACCTGCTATTCCCTCAATTTAAAATCCTCTTTCTCTGAGTATCCCTGTGGCCAACTGTATCACTTCCTTAGGGACTCATCTCAAGAGTTACCTTCTCAGTGAGGCCCTTTCCTGCCCCCTAAGTAAAATGGCAACACCCCTCCTTCATGGCTCCTCCCTCCTCTCCTGCTTTATTTTTCTCCATGGCATATATCGCCTGATGTGTATATTGATCCCCTGCCGCTAAAATGTATGTTCCTAAAGGGCAGGGACTTGACTTTATTCGCTACTGTTCCCGGCACATGACATGTATTTGTTGAATGAGATTGATGAAGTGTGGGGCGTGAGTTTCATAGCCTGAGCCTGAGCAGGTCCACCCAGTGTTCTGACATACTCAGGACATGTCTAGAGAGCAAGTGGGTGAATCCACCGGGCTCTTGTTTGTGTGATGATTGAGGAGTTGCTGGGGAAAAACTCAGTGTGGGGAAAATGACAGTCCAGGCACATGGTGTTTCCTAATCATAGTGGCTTGGTTGATAACAGAGAGATCCGTGGCTCAGCTCCACGGCGCTCCTGTCACAGATCCAGGGGATGGCACTGGAAGTCCAAGGACCAGCATTCCTGGAAGCCACAGGGAGTACCAGGCAGCATGTCCCTACAGTGGTCCCTGAGAGGTGCCCCAAGGGGTCAGAGAGCATAAGCAGCCAGGCCTGGGTATGGAAATGTGACACCCACTTCCTGGGGGTGATAGGGCCAAGAGGCCAGCACAACACGACCTGAATCACAGCCACCCTCATGCTCATATCCCAGCCCTGGTAACTCACGTATTAATGCCAAAAGCCTCTTCTGGCAGATTCGAAGGTGACTGGATGTGGCTTCTGCCCCAGACAGCTCACATTCTGTAAGGGGGAGAGCCATTCGTTCATTTGATGCATGTTTATCAAGAGCCTATAGGGCTTCCCTGGTGGCGCAGTGGTTGAGAGTCTGCCTGCCGATGCAGGGGACACGGGTTCGTGCCCCGGTCCGGGAGGATCCCACATGCCATGGAGCGGCTGGGCCCGTGAGCCATGGCCGCTGAGCCTGCGCGTCTGGAGCCTGTGCTCCACAACGGGAGAGGCCACAACAGTGAGAGGTCTGCGTACCGCAAAAAAAAAAAAAAGAGCCTATAATATGCCAGGCGCAGTGCTAGGCCCTGGGCTGCAGCTGTTAACAAGATGTGTAGGCTAATGAGGGGACGGAAATAAACAAGCAAATCAGTACGCAGACAAGATCAACAAAAGCAGACAGAAATGCTACCAAGAATATGGCTATGAGAGCTATTTTGTACTATGCAGCATTTTTAATGGTGACTTGGATGAAGCTCTAAAATGTATGCTTCTCAGTTCCCCAGGGGATTAGAGTCAGAACCAGGACCGACACAATCGGCAGGATGGAATTTAGCCGTGACAAGTTGTCGAGATCTGGAATCAGGCCCCGAAATCAATTACACAAACTCGGGATGTCATAGTCGACAGAGTGTGAGAAAAGGATTTGGAGGAATTTGTTGACTACAAGTCAAGGATGGTGTGGCTGTTCACTCACTCATTCACTCAACAAATTCTGAGTGGATAATTATGGTGCCAGATACTGTTCTGGGCAATGAAATGACAAAACGAAACAAGTTCCTGTCCTTATGGAGGTTACGTTCTGGTGGGAGGAAAGACAATAAACAAGTGAATCTGTGGCTGTAGGTGGTGATGGGTGCTGATGAGCAGGGAAGGAAGGGCTGATGGAGTGTGAATTTGGGGAGAAGCTCGGCAATTTAAGGTTGAGTGACCAGGGTAACTGAGTTCCCGGGGAAGCAGATGCTGATTTGGGGATTCGCGTAGGGGTATTTATTGCGGAGGACAGTTGGAATCCACATGTGCAGGAGGAAGGGAAGGAAGCAGGACTGGGCTTTGGGAGGAGTTGAGCTGTGACTCAAGCCGAAGAACTCAGCCAGCACCCCATGGAGCTCTGGACACAGATGAGCCTTCAGAATTGTCTCAAATCCCCCATGTTGACTGGCCTCGGATGAGGCTGCCTTGGAAGGATGCATGTGCTTGAACAGGAGGTTTTCTTCAGCTGAGACAATCCTCAAAGGGGCTGAGAGCTGAGTGCACCTCCCAGCAGCCAGGGGACAAGTCCTTCGCTCCTGAAGAGGGGTCAGGATCACACATCAGTGTCCACTACCCCAGGGAAGGCTTCAGCCAGAAGAAGACATTGACATAAGAACCAGAAGGTGTGAGGACCAAAACCTTTCCAGGCAGAGGGAACAGCAAGCACACAGGTCCTGAAGAGGGACGATGCTTGGGTGGTCCAGGAGGCTGGCATGGCTGGAGCACAGTGGGGGAGGAGGAGGGGTGGAGGGAGCTGGATTCTCAGTGACGGTCCAGGTTGCAAGGACTGTGACTTCTACTGGGAGTCAGACTGGTGCCTCTGGAGGGTTTTTAGCGAGGAACGGTTTGACTTGCACGTTGAATGGCTTCTCTGGCTGCTTGGTGAGACAAGCATGGGGAGGGGGGGCAATGATGAAGCTGCGAGCCGAGCAGGGAGCCCGTGGTAATGATCCAAGTAGGCGATGATGGTAGCTTGGACTCAGGCGAAGCAGCATATGCGGAGAGAAGTGACATGCCTCTGGACAAATTTAGAGATGGAGCAAATAGACATGATGACAGATTGGAAGAGGGGTCAAGGGTGACGCCAAGGTTTGGGAACCGAGTAACTGTTTGAAGGAGTTTCTGTTACAAAAATGGATGCCTTCCTCCAAAAGGATGTTGGGCTGAGCCTACCAGGAGAGGCCTGCACTGGGCATTAAAGAGTCAGTCCTATAGAGAATAGGCTTGTGGTTGCCAAGGGGGAAGGGGGGTGGGGAAGGGAAGGATCGGTAGTTTGGGCTTACCAGATGCAAACTGGTATATATAGGATGGATAAACAACAAGGTCCTACTGTATAGCACAGGGAACTATATTCAACGTCCTGGGATAAACCATAATGGAAAAGAATATGAAAAGGAATGTATATATATATATAACTGAGTCACTTTGCTGTACAGCAGTAATTAACACTACATTGTAAATCAGCTACACTTCAATTAATCAAAAAAAAAAGAGTTAGTCCTTGTCCAAACCCTCCCCTCCATGCAGGAGACGCTGGGTGACAGGTGGTTTAACCGATCAGGTGGGCAGGCTGTGTGCACAGAGGGACCTCATGCAGCTGAGGAGCTGAGACAGACCCCACTGGCCAGCTGAGGGCTCCTTTCCTCTGAGACACACACTTCAGGAAGGGCACTGACAAATTAACGCATTAAACAGCAAGACCCGGTGACAGATCTAATGGTGATTGTAATTTTTAAAAAATTAATTAATTATCTATTTACTTATTTGGCTGCGTTGGGTCTTCGTTGCTGCACGTGGGCTTTCTCTAGCTGCGGCGAGCAGGGGCTACTCTTTGTTGCAGTACGTGGGCTTCTCATTGCGGTTGCTTCTCTTGCTGCGGAGCACGGACTCTAGTCGCGTGGGCTTCAGTAGTTGTGGCACACGGGCTCAGTAGTTGTGGCTCGTGGGCTCTAGAGCACAGGCTCAGTAGTTGTGGTGCACGGGCTTAGCTGCTCCGTGGTATATGGGATCTTCCCCGACCAGGGCTCGAACCTGTGTCCCCTGCATTGGCAGGTGGATTCTTAACCACTGTGCCACGAGGGAAGCCCAGTGATTGTAATTTCGAAGTAGCCACAGCCATTAATTGATGACAGGTCACAGGTGCTGCTAATACTCCTCTGGAAGCTCTGTGCCTTCATGGTGGAAGGAAATGCCACATTTCAGTTATAGGTTGGTTGAAATAAAGAGGTAACTTTTCCCCATCCTCTTTTATGGAACCCCCTCCATCCTTTCCAAGGATCTCTCAGGAATCTGTGGACCCAGATGAAGAACCCCTGGATGGCACCCATTTTGCTGATGAGATGAACAAACTGAGGCTCTGAGAGGTGAAGGGATTTGCTCAAAGCCAGGCAGTACTGACCCAGGATGGGCATCTGGGCTGTGTGGTCCCAAAGCCCACTTTGGATTCCACCTTCCATCTGTATATTGGAAATAAACCTGCTCACCTGGCTGGGCTAATGGGCAGAGGCCTGGTCCACAGAGGCTTCCGTAAACAGCCTCTCCTGGATCCCATGACACCACGATGAGGTGGAGGGCAGACAGTGAGAATGGGCTTTGGGTGCTCGAGCCGCAGCTGGCAGCATCCTGGATGATTTCAGGCTGTTCTCGGGGAGCCCAGTCCTCTCTCCTGGGCTGCAATTGGCAAGCCGCAGGCTGGGCTGGGTGGGTGGGGCAGGGCACTGGCTGGTCCCTGGGGCACCACATGGGGAGGAAGAGAGGCTTCCCTTGACTCAGACCTGCTAAGCAAGCAAACCTCCTAAGAGGGACAGGATTGGATCAGTCTCTCGATTCTGTTCACGTGGCTGTGTGCACAGGACGAACAGCACGGGAGATGTGGAAAGGAAGGATGGGTCCTGGGATCCAGGCTCCCTTCATGCGGTATTAGCAGCACGTGGTCCATCTCTTTTGCCCCCTGAGCCGCGCATGGTGCGGCCACGATTGCACTGAGGCCCCGGAGGGTCCTGGAGGTTCCCAGGGCTGAGGCTGACCCCTCTCAGCCTGGGTGCCCCTGGGGGACCCGATGGAGACCTGCTGTCTAACAGAGACTGTGTAAGTCTCGGGCAATGGGTAGAGTCAGGGGCTACAGAGGGAGGAGCAGAGTCCTGGGGCCAGTGGGAAGACAAAGGGGCCTGCTGGCATCCTCGGACCCAGGTTCCACCTCTGTCATGTCACGCGGCTTCACCTCTGTGAGGCTCAGTTTCCCCAGCTGTAAAGTGGGTTCAGAACACGACCTATCTCTCAGGGTTCCCGAAAGGAATAAGCAAGTGAATGTTCGTGAAGGCCCATCCCACCCACCCCCAGCTCACCGTTGGCTCAGAAGCACCAGGAACAGTCAGTAATTGGGCCGCGGGGTCGCATTCCTTAGGCTCAAACACCAGCTCTGCCTCCCACTCGCCGTGGGCCCTTGGAAAAATGGCCTACGTTTCCCAAGGCCGAGTCACCACGACTGTAAGATAGGGGTAATAAGCATATCATCGTCCCAGAATTGTTGTGAGAATTAAACGAGATAGTTTGTTAAAGTGCTTGGCACATAAGAAGTACTTCATAAATGTTAGCTATTACTACGTAAAAATATATACTTTGGGGATAACCAGGACTCCCGAACAAGGAACCCTCTACTAATTACCGATGCTTGAGGGGACCCCAAGCCACTAATATAGAATTTGACACAGGAAAGATAAAGTTCTCCATTAAAGTTCAAAACATCAGTTCCGTATAAATATGTTTCCATTTCTGACTTACAGAAGCTTCCTTTCCCTGTAATTTAAGCCCTCGGAACCTTTGAAAGGAAATGTCAAATGAGAAAACCTAGCATGTCCTGACTTACGGTATTCAGCTGTTTCTTTTTTCAGTCAGCAAACCCTTAGCGAGCATTGTATGTGTGCCTGGATGTGTGTCGGGTCTGGGGACACCAAGGGGAAATGCCCATGCCTAATTCACCATCTAAGGCCCTAGGACATTCCTGATTGAAGGTTCAGATGAATGGCCTGAAATTTACCAAGGGGCTGGCCTTCTTCCCCCCAGAAACACACTGGAAAATGGATATTCTAGAGCAGTTATCCAACAACCATTTCTTGGAATCGTAAATGTCTGAGAGTTGCTGCAGTACTTTAGATTATCTTGTTTTCTTTATCCATTGAAGCCAAGATTTTTAATGCTACATCTGTGTGAGTATCTTTTGATAATAAGAACCAAATGTTGTCGGTGGAAATGACTGGAAATTACACTTAGGATCAGAATGTGGGGTTTTAGATTCCCACTTGGAAGGCAGCGCTGAGAAACAAACACACAAGACGTTTTCCCCTATAAATCACCTCGGGATGTTGCAACACTCCTCTATCCAGGCATCAGGAAGACTGGGATGGAGTGGATGGGGGGGAAGGCATCACCAGTCGGTAGTAAATATCCCACAGCCCAGATTACGCCTCCAGCACCCACCTCCAGCTTTCCTCGTCTGCCACTAGAGCTCGCCACCTGGATGTCCACATGCATCTCAAACTCAACACGTCCAAACTGAACTCACCATTCTCTCCAGGACTGCTCAGCTATATTCAGATTCCACACTGATGAAAGGCACCACCTCGTCCTGGGCAGGAAAGCTGGGAATCATTCCCCGTCGCCCCCGTCCACCGCCCATGCTGCCCTCATATCAACCAAGTGCTGGCCCTTTCCTCTCTGATTTGGTCCCCTCTTTCCCAGCCCCCTGGTCCCTGCCCTGGTTTGGGGTCCTCCTCCAGAGTCTGGAGCATTGCAGCAGCCTCTTCTTGCCCCACCTCTGACAGCCACTCCCTACCCCTCCAGCCAAAGTGATCTTTGGAGAAACCCACATAGATTCCATTTGGCCGTGGCCCTTTTTGAGGACTGCACTGGAGTGCAAACCCATCGGTTTCTCCACTTGAACTCCACCTTCCAAGAAAAATGTAAATAATGACAATATCAACTCATACCTAGGATTTAACACAAGAGGACACCTTCCAGGAACTGCCCTGAGACAAGGACACCCTGGGGGAGACTGTACCCCTTCTTCCGGTCCACCACGTCCTGGATAATGGAACTGGTGGTCTGGTGGCAGGATTCTGGCACATGGAGATGACCCAGATGCAGTCCCTGCCAGGTGGGGCTCAAGGATGGGTAGTTAGTAATGACTGAAAGGAAAGTTTCCAGAAGGAGGGAGCAGAGAGGGGCAGGGCCAGTTTGAGAAAATCTTGAGCCTTGAAAATGCCAAAAGGATGGACAAATGCCTGTGGTCTGGGGAAGCTGCCAGTGCATTAGCAGGACAGCAGATGGGCAGTGCTGGGCATCAGACAGATGAAGCATGCCGCAAGCTCTCCCGCACCCCCTTTCCAATTCTTAATAGCCTTTCACTTGGGCTTTGCGTTTGGAAATCACGATGCGGGGCACAGCTGACCCTGGCCCAACCCCCCCTCACCTAGAACTGGCACCTTGGGGCTGGACCAGTGTCTCCGAGTGCTGGGAGGCCCGCCTGTTGCAGCCTCAGGGGGTTCTGGTGAATAACAAACTTGTATGCGTTTGCTTCTTTGCTTTGCTCTTAGAAGGCAGCTAGGAACTAAATATTTTCTGGGTGAGTGCGTATCCCCATTTCCCTAACCAGCTTCTACCAGTCTGCCCAAGACACCCAAAGGGCAAAGCTAACGAGCTCAGTGTGGCTTTGTTGACCCGGTGATCCCTCTAGTAGAACCTTTTTTTTTGCGGTACGCGGGCCTCTCACTGTTGTGGCCTCTCCCATTGCAGAGCACAGGCTCCGGACGCGCAGGCTCAGCAGCCATGGCTCATGGGCCCAGCCGCTCTGCAGCATGGGATCTTCCCGGACCAGGGCACGAACCCATGTCCCCTGCATCGGCAGGCGGACTCTCAACCACTGCGCCACCAGGGAAGCCGTAGTAGAATCTTAATAGCAGCTAACACTTGCTGCATCCCTGCCGTATCCTAAGCATTTTGCTTGGATTATTTCATGTAATCCTGACAACAGCTTGTGGGCTGCACACTATGATTACACCCATTTGCGGGTGAGAAATCGAGGCCCTACTCAGCTAAGTCGCTGGCCCAAGGTCGCACAGCCGGTCGTCGGTGGAGCCAGGATTTGAACCTGACGTTGGCACCTGCAGATGTTTGCTGATAGAGCACTTGGATGCGTTATTTTTTTTTTTTTTTTTTTCTTTTTGCGGTACGTGGGCCTCTCACTGCTGTGGCCTCTCCCGTTGAGGAGCACAGGCTCCAGACGCGCAGGCCCAGCGGCCATGGCTCACGGGCCCAGCCGCTCTGCAGCATGGGATCTTCCCGGACCAGGGCACGAACCCATGTCCCCTGCATCGGCAGGCGGACTCTCAACCACTGCGCCACCAGGGAAGCCGTAGTAGAATCTTAATAGCAGCTAACACTTGCTGCATCCCTGCCGTATCCTAAGCATTTTGCTTGGATTATTTCATGTAATCCTGACAACAGCTTGTGGGCTGCACACTATGATTACACCCATTTGCGGGTGAGAAATCGAGGCCCTACTCAGCTAAGTCGCTGGCCCAAGGTCGCACAGCCGGTCGTCGGTGGAGCCAGGATTTGAACCTGACGTTGGCACCTGCAGATGTTTGCTGATAGAGCACTTGGATGCGTTATTTTTTTTTTTTTTTTTTTCTTTTTGCGGTACGTGGGCCTCTCACTGCTGTGGCCTCTCCCGTTGCGGAGCACAGGCTCCAGACGCGCAGGCCCAGCGGCCATGGCTCACGGGCCCAGCCGCTCCGCGGCATGTGGGATCCTCCCAGACCGGGGCACGAACCCGCGTCCCCTGCATCGGCAGGCGGACTCTCAACCACTGCGCCACCAGGGAGGCCCATTGGATGCGTTATTTAATCAGATGCCAGACAGCTCCCACCCATCCAAACCCCGCCCTCCCCATGCCACACCTCTTTGGGATTAAAGGTCCTTTCTGCAGCTGTAAATTGATATCTGGAAGGGGAAGTCCCCATTCTCCACACATTTAATATAAATGGACCCACCACCCACCCTTTCCAAACAGCTGATGCCACAGTGGCTCCCGACCAGCGGTCAGCTCTGGGGTCGTCAATTTCTTGGTCACCCACGGAACACTCCAGCTTTCCAGCGAGCTCGTGATAAATGCTGTGGGGTTTTCCTCTGGGAGGGCAGGCGCGGGCTCCGGGCACAGACGGGTCACAGGACTGACAGCAGGGTGGCCCCCCGCAGAGGAGGCCGTCCCAGGGGGTCCCCTTCCAGCCACCCCGACCAGAGCTGCGGCCTCCTCTTTGGAGCCGGGCGTAATTGGTTCTGCATGGTGTTGTTATGGCTTATGTGGAAATCAGAGCAAAAGAATTCAGTGGGGAAGGCCGCTGTTGGGGACCACATGGCGATTTCCGGTGGATGTCTCTGCTAACCTGTTCCCAATTAGGGGCTTGGGGGGCTCCAGGCCTCCCATTTGTTTGTGAAGCGGTTTGACCAAATTCTGCCTCAAAATTGGTCAAAGGGGAAGGCCCTTTGTGGAGCCGTGTTCATCTTTTCCTTTTTAAGTCTTTTTTTTTTTGGCCACACCAGGTGGCTTGTGAGATCTTAGTTCCCCAACCAGGTGAGAAAGAACAAGGTCTCCCTGTCGGGCCGCTATATTATGGGAAGGGTTGGAAAATTGTTAAGCTTTGTCCCTCTGCACTGGACGGTGCTCAGAAGTCGGGTAGACAGACTGACATTCCCTCAGCTGGAGTTTCCAGATGTGCCTGGCCACTGTGATTCAAGAAAGAGCTAGCTGAGAAATTTGGGAAGAACCAGCATTTTCTTCCCCAGTTTGGGCACCATTTTTGCCATCTACAAAAATACACTTTGCTATATTTAGGTGGCGCTATTAACAGAACTCTCTCTTTTCCCCTCAAGAATGTTTCTCGGTTTGTTTTTGCCATTTCGTATTTTTCCCGAACACCTGGGGAAATCATCAAGCACTCACATTCCTGAAGCAACCTTTCCCACTGCTAGCTAATTAAAATAAACCTCTGTCCAAATTACGACCTTCATATCTTAGGTATCGGTGGAAAGTATTCGTGCATGTTCCCCCACCTTGGATGGACGGCACGTTGCTGGTATTTCTGGGGTGTCTGCTCTGTGCCAGGCACCACGCTAGTTGCCATCTGCGTGTTTGTTCATATCGGGCTCTTGTCTACCCTGTGCTGGGGGGCTGTTAGCATCACACTATGTTCTAGATGAGAAAGCTGAGCCCTAGGGGGTCAAGCCACAGTCACAGGGGCTTGGGGACACTGCGATCTGAATACAGGTTTATCTGACTCCAAGTTCTGTGTTGAACATGACGCACAGGCTGGGGCTGGAGGAGACACACGCTGGGGACATTCACTTCTGAAGTTCTGGGGGTTCTATTTTAATGTGGAATTCCATGAGCCTCTAACTGACCCTGGAAGTGTGCTCCATGGAAGGGGCCTTGACCTGGGGGGATCAAGGGGGCAGACCTCCCTCCCAATTCGCCCCTACCCCCAACACCACTCTGAGATGTCGCTTAGCTTCCAGCCCTCACCCCAAATGGCAGCAACAGTGAAGTCTTCTTCACCTCTCCAGGGGGACCCCAGGACATCAGGCACGAATTAGGAAAAGCCCCCAGCCCCCTCTCCCAATGCAGGGCTTGGCAAATTGGAAAAGGGTGTCGGCTGGCTCTCTGGATGGGTGTGGTCTCGTGTCCAGGCACATGGCTTGGCCAGCTTGCAGGGGGCGGTGTCCAAGCCACCATTCACCCCTTGGCCTGGCGTCCGTGTGCAGTAAACAGCTTCACACTGCGCAGCACTGACTTTCCTTAGCAAGGAGGCCATCAACACAAGTGCACAGGCCATGTGCTCCTGAGCCTGCCATCCCGGGCCTGACAAATGATGACAACAGTGACATGACAAGAAAATAGTTCATACTGATCTATAGCTACGATGCCTGTGCCAGGCACTCTGCTAATCATGTCTGGTTGTATTAACTTGTTTAATCTGCACCACAGCCCCATGAGGTACGTTCTATTATTGTCCCCATTTGAGAGATGGGGAAACTGAGGTTGTCATTTGCAAATACAGGGACCATGGGGTCAAGCTTCTTTAAAAAAAAAAAATCTGGGAATTCCCTAGTGGTCTAGTGGTCAGGACTCTGCACTTTCACTGCCGAGGGCACAGATTGGATCCCTGGTCGGGGAGCTAAGATCCCGCAAGCTGCATGGTGCAGCCAAAAATAATGAATGAATGAATGAATAAATAAGTAAATAAATACACAAATCTGACCTGATCACTCTGCTCAGTCCTCTGGGCATCCCTCCGTATAACCTCAGAGCCTGTGGGTATGGCTCCAAAGCCCTCCATGGTCAGCCTCCTGCCTGTCACTGCAGCCACGTCTGCTCTTGGGCGCCCCTACGCACTCTGCTCCAGAGGTACCGAAACCTCCCACCCCGTACAAGACCTTAGCCTAGGCTGTCGGTCCCACCCGGTCTGCCTGGCAAATACCTCTTCTTCATCCTTCAGAGCTTACTTGAGGGCTTCCCTGGTGGCGCAGTGGTTGGGAGTCCGCCTGCTGATGCGGGGGACACGGGTTCATGCCCCGGTCCGGGAGGATCCCACATGCCGCGGAGCGGCTGGGCCCGTGAGCCATGGCCGCTGAGCCTGCGCGTCCGGAGCCTGTGCACCGCAACGGGAGAGGCCACAGCAGTGAGAGGCCCGCGTACTGCAAAAAAACAAAAAACCAAAAAACGTACTTGAGCATCGGTGGTTTTGGTCTCTTTTCAAGAACAGCTCCTTCCTTCCTTCCTCTGGGTCCTGCCGCTCTCACTGCGTACCTCTGTCATGGGACACCTTGCAGCTTCTGCGTGTTCACGGTCCACCTCCTGCAGTCGAGCGTGGGTCCTAGGAGACAGGTGTGGCCGCTGTGAGCAGGGTCTGGCTGTGAGTGTTAGGGAAGGGCCCTGTCCCTCTCTTCTCTGCCCCTGACCAGCATTCCAGGTTAAGCTCCCATTGGTGATTCAAACCACGAACCTAATATTTTTGTCAATAGCATCTTTCTACATCTGATAGTTGCAAGATTCTAGCCTGTCTCTTTCCATACTTGTTTGGTGCCCCTGGTGCTTGTGTCCTGGGCGTGTGTGAAATGATCCTGCTGAGGCCTGGGGAGAAAGCATGCAGACACATAAATCTTGCAGACGTTCCATTCATTTCAGCGAACCCAGAGGCCACGTTCTTGGCAAAGCACCCAGGGAAGGCCTGGTGGGGGGATGCTTGGTGAGCACGGGGCCTCAGACTCCCACTTCCTCCTAGGAGACGATTTCTGGTTAATGGTGACAGCAGTCTGAGTCCAGGGTGGGGGGTTTCTGAGTTGAGAGGAGCCCAAAATAGGGCCCTCTTACACTCCTAAGCACCTCACTCTGTAAGTACAGCATGATTGCCTTCTGGGGCTGCAAAACGTGTGAACTGGTGTAGTGCCCAAGTCCCTGGTGCGATTTCTGAATACCACTGGAGCGTGGCATCCGGGGAAGCAGCGTCTGGGTGGCACCCACATGCAGGACGCTGTAGCCACGAAGCGCTCACCCAACTGTGGCCACGTGTGGTCATGCTCATTGGGGCTACAGCTCCTGAGAAACACTGAACTTGGCAGTTCTGCCTATTTCGTGATCAGTCAGCCTTAGGTGGGAGCGGGGAGGGGGCGTGGCTGAAGAGGTGGAAAGAAGTTAATGGATTTAGAGCTATTTAGGAGCCCAGGTGCCCAGGTGTGGCCGTGGACAACTGTGGAAGACACAGAGAAGAAGGATTCGGAGGAATCTTGAGCTTCTTCCTCGCTTGGGCAGTTGCCTGGTGGACGTGTTTTTCACAGAGGAGGGAGTACAGGGAGCAAGCCAGGTTGGGGTGAAAGCGTGCGTATCGGTCTGCTAGGGCTGTCATCACAAAGTTCTACAGACTGGGGGACTTAAACAACAGACATTTACTGTCTTACGATTCTGGAAGCTGGAAGTCCAAAGTCAAGGTAGCAGCAGGTTTGGTTCCTTCTGAGGCCTCTCTCCTTGCCTTACAGATGGGCATCTTCTTCTTGTGTCCTCACATGGTCACCCCTCTGTGTCTGTGTCCTAATCTACTCTTCTTATAAGGATGCCTGTCACATTGGGTTAGGGTCCACCCTAATGACCTCCTATTAACTGAATCACCTCTCCAAGTACAGTCACATTCTTTTTTTTTTTTAAAGGTAAATGCATTTTTTTTCTTTTTTAAAAATTTTTACTTATTTTTGGCTGCGTTGGGTCCTCGTTGCTGCGTGCAGGCTTTCTCTAGTTGCTGCGAGCACGGGCTACTCTTTGTTGCAGCGTGCAGGCTTCTCATTGTGATACCTTCTCTTGTTGCAGAGCACGGGCTCTAGGCGCTCAGGCTTCAGTAGTTGTGGCACATGGGCTCAGTAGTTGTGGCTCGTGGGCTCTAGAGCACGGGCTCAGTAGTTGTGATGCACGGGCTTAGTTGCTCCGCGGCATGTGGGATCTTCCTGGACCAGGGATTGAACCTGTGTCCCTGAATTGGCAGGTGGATTCTTAACCACTGTGCCACCAGGGAAGTCCCTGCGATCACATTCTAAGGTACCAAGGATTAGGACTTCAACAGATGAATCTTGGGAAGATACAATTCAGCCCATAACAGCATGCATGTAGTTTTAAACAGGTTGAGTCCTGAGAACCATGCAGACACCCAAGCCATGTTGGATGTGTCCTTCTGGGTTGAGAGGGAAGGGCTTGGCTGGAGCTGTGAATTTGGGGGTGGGTGGCAAGGAGATGGTAATTGAGGCCACAGGAGAGGAGGAATTGGTCCAGGAGAGAGAGTGGCGGGAGATGAAAGGAGATTCAGGACCAGCCATCCAGGAACCCAACATGGGAAGGGCGGGTGAAGCCGTGGCCGGTGGGACTGGAGAAGATCCAGGGGAGAGTGGAGTCACAGAAGGGACCCCAAGGAAGAGATTGCTTCAAGGAAGAGGGTGTGGTCATCGTTTTGAACAGCAAGTGCCCTTTTTTCTATCTGACACTCATTCTGTTTCATGTCTCCCACAAGATGGCAGACAGCTTGGGGCAGGGGCTTAGTTTTGCTTTTATCCAAGCCCACTCCCACCCTCGACTCACCCCAGGGCCTGGTTCAGGAATAGAATAAAACTTGAAGTATGGAAATATTCATTTCCAGTTTTCCTTAGGCAGGTGTGAGTTTCTGTTTTCGTGAAATCAGTCTACTCCTGGGAGTTAAAGGTGGATAAACGTGTCCTCTAGTGGCAAGAGGCTTGTGTCCCCCCCTACCAAGACAATCTCGTGGCAGCAAATGACCGTGAGCTAAAATGAAACACCCAGATGTGCTGTTCGACTTGGAAGGGGGGGAAAAAACCCCGGCTGTGCTCGCTGTGGCTTTGTTTGGCCTTTAAACATTGATTGGTCAAAGTGAATGATGCTTTCCAGATGCTCCAGTTTCCCCCAGCCAGGAGTCCGGCTGGCCAGCTGGACCCCCCTGCGGGCCTCTCCTTCAGCCCAGCCTCCCGTGCAGCCAGACAGCCTTCCTCAGGCCCGGCTTCCACCCGCCTGGCTAGAGCTGTGGGGCTGTGGCCTCTCTTCCTGCTGCGGGGGATGGGGGGCTGGGCAGATGGTCCCCAAGGACCCTTCCAGCTCTAACAGGCAACAGTTGTGTGCCTTCTGGGCCAGCAACTGCCTCAGAATCAAAGTCAGGCATTCGGGGACCCCCGCAGGGTGAGCGGTAATGAGGCCCTTTATTTGCAAAGGGCTTCGTGATCTTCTGAGACGCCACCCCACATGTCCGCCCCGAGCTGCCCGCCCAGCCCCAGCACTCTGGGCACAGCTGCCTGGATAACCCACTCCCGGTGATGTCAGCCCCGCGCCTGCCCCTGCCTCTGAGCTGCTGTCCTTTGGAGTTTATGACACTTTGACGTGAATCAATGAACAGGCTTCTTCTCCTAGAGTAACTATTTGTCTCGGATTCTAAGACTTGAACAAGCTGGTGAGACGCCTATGTTAGAATTTCTTTTAAACTTTTAATTTCAAAATAAATATAGATTCACAGGAAGTTGCAAAAGTAACATAGAGAGACATTTCTGCTTTTGGAGTAGATGTACTTTTCCCTATTCCTCCCACTAAGTACAACTAAAAACTCTGAATGTTTTATATAAAACAAATAGAAGAAGATTCTGAAAGGTGGAGAGAAACAGCTGGGCTGACTAGGGACCTCAGGACCCAAGGAATTCCACAGTAGCAAGTTCCCTGGGTTTTCTTTTGCCTCGTACATCCTAGACTTGGAGGAGGAGAAGCTGGCATTTAAAAATGCCAACAGGCACAGACAAACAAAAGCCTTCTCTCTCTGGCCAAAAGACCAGGAAAGGGAAGCCCAGCAAGACAGAAAACTTTTAGACAATAACTGCCCTACTTTAGATAAACACACACGGCCCCGCCCACACCCACACCCGCACTGTAATGAGGTGTCCCAACATCCCCACTGGTGTCAGAGGAGGCTGAGTGGGAAGCCAGGACTTTCATCCCTGCCAGCTGGAAATGAGGCCCCTCTCCCGTGGTGCCTGTAGAGACATGTGGGGAGTCCAGACCTCTACCCGAGCCTGGCGGTAACAAGGCATCTTTCCTCCTCCCCACAGGGTTTTGTCAGAGGAGGACTGGTAGAGAGTCAGGTATTTCACTTTGGCCCCATAACAAGGTCACCCCTCCCCCAACCCCATGTCTACAGGTGAGGAGAAGAAACAGCCCTTCTGTCCCTCCCAGCCAGGGAGTTTTCCGGGCAGGCTTAGTGGGGAGCCAGAGCTCTCACTTCCATGCAGCGGTAATAGGAGCACCTCCACCATGGGTGCCAGTGAAGGCCAACTGGGAAACCAGGACTTCTATCTCCACCTGGCAAGAATGAGGCTCAGCCCATGCCACCCCTTGGAGAACAGAGTGAGAGGAAACCAGCTGAAACAGAAGGTTTAAATAAAATCCAGAATCTCATGTGCAATATGAGAATGTCCAGGTTTCAAATGAAAATCACTCAGCATACCAAGAACCAGAGAGATCTAAACCTGAATGAAAAGAGATAATAAATAGAGACCAACCCTGAGATTACAGAGATGTTAGATTATCCGACAAAGATTTCAAAGCACCCATGATAAAAATGCTTCAACAAGCAATTATGAATATGCTGAAAACAAATGAAAAAATAGAAAGTCTCACCAAAATATAGAAGATAAAAGGAAAGCATCTGTGAGCTGGAAGACGACAATAAAAAGTATTCAGTATGAATAACTGAGCTACAACAGACAGGAAAACAATGAACAGAGCCTTGGGGACCCGTGGGACTATAACAAAAGATCTAATAGTCGTTACATCAAGTCCTGGGAAGAGAAGAGAGAGAGGGTGGAGCTGAAATAATAACTGAAAACTTCCTTAATTTGGCAAGAGATGTAAACTTATACATTCAGGAAGCTGAGCAAATTCCAAACATGATAAACCCAAAGAAATCCACACCAAGATGCATCTAGTCAAAACTAAAGACAAAGAAAAAAATCTTGAAAGCAACAAGAGAGAAATGACACTTTACCAATAGGAGAAACAATTCAAATTAGAGCAGATTTCTCATCAGAAATCATGGAGGTCATTAGGAAGTAGCACGACTTTAACAAGGGCTGGAAGACAAAATTCAGAATTCTATACTCAGAGAAAATATTCTTTAGAAATTAAAGGAAAAACAAGACATTGTCAGTTGAAGGAAAACTAAGAGAACTTTTTGTCAGTAGACCTATCTTAAAGGAATTGCTAAAGAAATTTTTGTAAACAGAAAAGAGACAATAAAATGAGGGACCTGGGAACATCAGGAAAGCGAGCAAAAGTTTAGGAAAATATAACAGGTTTTCATTCTCCTCTTGAGTTTTCTAAATTATGTTTGACATTGAGGAAAAATTATAACACTGTCTGATGTGGTTCTAAATATATGAAGAGGAAATATTTAAGACAACCGTAAACGGAAAGAGTAAAGGAACCTAAAGGGAGATGAAATTTCTATACTTCACTCTAACTGGTAAAATAACACCAATAGACAGATAAGTTATGTATACATAATGCAATACCTAGAACACTACTAAAATAGTTATATAAAGAAACACTATACATAAGTAAAAATGGAATCCTGAAAAAGTTCAGTTAACCCACAAAATGACAGGAAACAGAAAACCAAAAAATAGAACAAATATAAAACAAATTGGCAGACTTAAGCCCTAACGTATCGATAATTACATTAAATGTAAATGGTCATTTACCATTTAAGGACAATTAAAAGACAGAAATTGGCGATAAAAAAAGGGAAATAGACAGAGTGAATTTTAAAGGTGACCCAACTATGTGCCATCTACAAGAAACCCATGTACAATAGTACAGGCAGCTTAAAAGCAAAAGGGGGGCTTCCCTGGTGGCGCAGTGGTTGAGAGCCCGCCTGCCGATGCAGGGGACACGGGTTCGTGCCCCGGTCCGGGAAGATCCCACATGCCGCGGAGCAGCTGGGCCCGTGAGCCATGGCCGCTGAGCCTGCGCATCCGGAGCCTGTGCTCTGCAACGGGAGAGGCCACAACAGCGTGAGGCCCACATACCACAAAAAAAAAAAAAAAAAAAAAAAAAAGCAAAAGGGTAGGAAAGATATATCATGCAAATATTAATTTTAAAAAATCACATGGCTATATGAATATCAGATGAAGTAGACTTCAGAGCAAGGCAAATTGCTAGAGATAGAGACTATGTAATGATAAAAGGGCAAATCCACTAACAAGACAGACATACCAATCCTAAATGTGTATGCATCAAAGAACAGAGTTGCAAAATATGTGAAACAAAAACTGATAGAATTGAGAGGAAAAATAGATAACTCTACAGTTACATCTGAAGACTTCAACATTCCTCTCTCAACAATTGATAGGACAACTAGACAGAATGTCAACAAAGATATAGAAGAACTCAACAATACCATCAACTAAAATGATCTAAACAACATTTAGAGAACACCCCAGACAGCAATAGCATAACACACATTTTTTTTAACTGTCAGAGAACATATACCAAGATAGACCATATCCTGGGCCATAACACAAACCTCAAAAAAATTTAAAAGCACTGAAATTATACAGTGTGTTCTCTAATCACAATGGAAGCCAACCAGAAATTCATAACAAAAAGATAACAGGAAAATCTCCAAACACTTGAAGACTAAACAACACACTTCTAAATAACCCATGGGTCAAAGAGGAAGTCACAAGGGAAGTTAAAAAATTATATTGAGCTGAATTAAAATGAAAATACAATGTATCAAAATTTGTGAGAACAGCTAAAGCAGTGCTGAGAGGAAAGTTTATAGCACTAAATTTGTACATTAGAAAAGAGGGATGACTTCCCTGGTGGCGCAGTGGTTAAGAATCTGCCTGCCAGTGCAGGGGACATGGATTCAATCCCTGGTCCAGGAAGATCCCACATGCCACGGAGCAACTAAGCCCGTGCACCACAACTACTGAGCCTGCGCTCTACAGCCCGTGAGCCCCAACTACTGAGCCCATGTGCTGCAACTACTGAAGCCTGTTCACCTAGAGCCCATGCTCTGCAACAAGGGAAGCCACTGCAATGAGAAGCCCACGCATCGCAACGAAGAGTAGCCCCTGCTCGCCGCAACCAGAGGATGCCCGTGCACAGCAACAAAGACCCAAAGCAGCCAAAAATAAAAAAATAAATTAATTAAAAATAAATAAATTAAAAAAAAACCATAGTGGGATGGTTCACTACATACCTATAAAAATGGCTAAAATAAAAAAGAGCGACAACACCAAATGTTGGTGAGGATGAGGAGAAACTGGATCACTCACATATTGCTGATGGGAATGTAAAATGGTACAGCCACTCTGGAAAACAATTCGGCAGTTTTCTAAGAAATTAAATATTCAAATACCATATGCCCCAACAGTTGTCTTCCTGGATATTTATTCCAGAGAAATGAAGATTTCTGTTCACAGAAAAACCTGTACACCAATGTTTATAACACCTTTATTCTTAATGGCCAGAACCCAGAAACAGCCCAGATGTTCTTCAACCTTCTCTGAGCATGTTTACTGTCAGTCTATGTGGATGACCTTTATCAGGTTGAGAAGTTCCTTTTCCTTCCTGTTTAGATTGCTAAGATTTTTATCATAAGTGGATGTTGAATTTGTCAAATGCTTTTATATATATGTGTGTGTGTATATATATATATACATATATATAAATGATTATATGGCTTATGTCAATGTAGTGAATTATATGGATTATTATTTTTTTTTTTGCAGTACGCGGGCCTCTCACTGTTGTGGCCTCTCCCATTGTGGAGCACAGGCTACGGATGCGCAGGCTCAGTGGCCATGGCTCACGGGCCCAGCCACTCCGTGGCATGTGGGATCTTCCCGGACCGGGGTACGAACCCATGTCACCTGCATCGGCAGGCGGACTCTCAACCACTGTGCCACCAGGGAAGCCCTATACTGATTAATTTTTAAAATGTTAAACGTATCTTGTATTTCTGTGATAATTCCAACTTGGTCATGATGCATTATACTTTTTATATATTACTGGATTTGATTTGATAGTATATTGTTAAGAATTTTTGTGTCTATATACATGAGGGATATTGAACTGCAATTTCCTTTTCTTGTAGTATCCTTGTCTGGTTTGGTAATAGAGTAATGCTGGCCTTATCAAATGGGTTGAGAAGTATTCATTCCTTTTCTATTTCCTGAAAGAGTTTGTATAAAATTGATATTATTGTCTCCTTAAATGTTTGATATAATTCACTTATTAATATTTGAATCTTCCCTCTAACCCTCAATCCCTCTGTCAATATGGTAGGTACTTAGTACATGTGGAATGAATAAATTTGTGCTTCTAGACCAAGGGTTGCAAGTTCAGTTGACTTCAAGACTGGGCCAGTAACAGAAATAGGTGAAACAGCTGAGTACTATAGGGAGTGGTGGGGTCTGTGGCTAAAAAGCAAAGCATTCAAATTCAAACTTTATCCACAAATAACAAATGCTGGAAAACTGTGTGGAGAAAAGGGAAGCCTCCTACACTGTTGGTGGAAATGTAAATTGGTGCAGCCACTATGGAAAACAGTATGGAGGTTCCTCAAAAAACTAAAAATAAAGTTGCCATGTGATCCTGCAATCCCACTCCTGGGCATATATCTGGAGAAAACCATAATTAGAAAAGATACATGCACCCCAATGTTCACTGCAGCAGTATTTACAATAGCCAGGACATGGAAACAACCTCAATGTGCATCGACAGATGAATGCATAAAGATGTGGTACATACATACAATGGAATACTACTCAGCCATAAAAGAGAATGAAATAATGCCATTTGCAGTAACATGGATGGACCTAGAGATTATCATACTAAGTGAAGTAAATTAGACAAAGATAAGTATCATATGATATCACTTATATGTGGAATCTAAAATATGACACAAATGAACTTATCTACGAAACAGAAAGAGACTCACAGACATAGAGAACAGACTTGTGGTTGCCAAGGGGGAGGGGGTTGGGAGAGGGACAGACTGGGAGTTTTAGATTAGCAGATGAAAACTATTATATATAGGATGGATAAACAACAAGGTCCTCCTGTATAGCACAGGGAACTCTATTCAATATCCTGGGATAAACCATCATGGAAAAGAATATGAAAAAGAATATATATATGTATAACAATCACTTTGCTGTACAGCAGAAATGAACACAACATTGTAAATCAACTGTACTTCAAAAATATACATTTTTTAGAGAACAAATTCAAACTTTAAAAAACTTATCTGTGGATCTTGCCTGTAGACCTTTGGTTTGCAACCCCTATAAACACTTCTAATCCCATATTTTCTTAAGACATGGAGGCGACGGTAGAGGACAGTATGAGCTGAATCATACTGAGAAATTTAAAATGTATAGATGTGGCTCTGTTTGGTGCTCTCCTCACATTGATTCACCCTCCTACCTTGCCTCATTTCTCTTCTCTCTCACTATTACTACCCTGGGATTGCAGGCTTCCAATAAAGCATGAGCATGTTTAGAAAGAAAGTGGGGGAGGGGAGAGTTATGACACCATGCAGCCATTGCCCAGCAAAGTGTTAGGGACTTATCTAAAGGGATAGAGAGATAAGAAATGCCTAGTGATGTTCTTATCAATCCAGGGCCAGCTAGGATTCTTGCTGGCAGTGTAAAGTGTTGGGGCAGCATTTCCCGGCTAGCCAGCCACAACTGCGCATGAGCTGGAATTCTCTCTCTTGGTGCCTTTGCTCACACGCCCCCCAGGGTTTGGGGGATAGATTCATTGAGAAGAGGTCACAGTACTTGTAGTCATTCATTCCTAGGCTGCTGGAGCCACTCTCCCCTGCCTCTTCATCTTCTGAGTCTCACTCATAGAAAGGGTCAATCCACAAATTTTGGCTGCATGTCTGTCCCAGGCGGGGCCATGTGCTGGGTGCTCAGAATGGAGCCAGACACAGCCCTGCCCAGGACGACTCAGGACTGGGCATCATCAGCATAAAGGCTAGAGACCATCAAAGAAAAATATGATGAAATAAACTCATGCTCTGTTTCTAAAGGCAAGGAAATGTGTTCTACATTTTGGAAATCTTTCCATTCAACACCGTCAAAATAAAGAAGCAAAGGCTTGTTGCTGGAAGGGATTAGCTTCAAAACTGGGGAAAAATAGCTCATGTGGGACTGGCTTTGTTCCAAACACACTTGATCAATGAGTGGTTACTGCGTGGTGTTTTTAAAGGGAGTTAAAATGTTGTCCTACTAGAGCACAGAGGGTCATAGGGCACCATGGTCCCTAGTTTTAAGTCTTGGTGATGACTTCAGTGTTTCAAACAAAAATTTTTTTTTGGTGGGGCAGATCAGATCTAAAGTCTTACTAATTCTGTATAACTCTGAACAAATCCTTACCTGTCTTTCTAAAGTACATCTCCTATCTTTATGGGTTGTTTCATTTCTCCATCGCAGTTTAAAAAATATATTTCGAATTTTCCCTGGCTTCAGAATGAAGTCATAAGACCTCAGAATTGCCAACAGATGCTCTCTTTCTAGAACGTGAGTGTGCGGGGAAGTTTTATTAAAGTGATTTTTGTGTGCAGAAAAAGATTAGACATGTATAAAACCTGCCGTAAAAAGTAGACACATACTCCGGGGAATGTCTCAGATTTGATTTCAGGGTTCACTCTTGCATAGATGATGATAGTTTTTCATTTATAAACTTTTTTTTTTTTTTTTGGTTTGGGCTTGTTTTTTGTGTGTTTGGCCTATGTCCCCACTGTGATTCTAAATTGCCAAAACTTAAACATGGAAAACTGGTATTAGAGATTAGGCATAAAATTATGAGATCACATACCTCCAAAGTTTTTCATGCCTTTTGGAAAGTCTCAGTTCCAGTGCTCTTTAACGCCAGTAATGAACATGGGCTGGGAGCAGTGTGGGTTGTTAAAAGTACTTGCCAAACATACTTCTAAAGCTTAACCCCATTAAGGGGAAAAGAAAAAAAAAAGAAATAGTATTAAAGCTCCACATTGGCTTGAAAGCAATCTGCCCAATGACTGGCCTCCAAATGTTTCTCATTAAGTACCTCCCCCAAGGGCAAGACTAGGACTCATTCATTTCTTAATTTCCAGTCCCTAGCTCAGTGTCAGATGCTCAGTGCTCAGTGCTCAGTGTTAGATGCTCAGTAGATATCAGCTGAATGGATTATTTGAAAACATGTGACGTTAAGAGGCGTGTTAAAAGGATGATGGGTCCCCAAGAGTAGGATCCATACCCCAGGGCAAAGGATGCTGCGCTGTCTTTCACTTCCAAGGTGGACTTTTGGAACTCTCAGCAGAGGTAGTGCCTTGAAATCCAAGAAGCTGCCCTGCCTAGAGGAAGGCACCCCAGAAGAGCAAGAAGAGAGTCTGATGCTGCTGAGTTCCTGGGTGGGGCCTGGGAGCTACTCCCTGTTCCTCCCTCAGAATGCACTGGGGGCAGTGGAATCCCAAAAGAAGTCCTGGGGAATCCTGAAGTGGAGGGACCTTACCCTCTTGGAGGCCCTTCGCGGTGGGGTGGAGGTTACTGCCTGGAGGTTGGTGCAGAGAGGACTTACTGGTGGCTTCTGTCTAGAACAGTCTTCTCTCTTCCCCAGGTGGTTCTCACCTGTTCTTCAGGACTCCAGTCAGATGTTCCCTCTCTGGGAAGGCTACCCTACCCCCCAGTGTGGGTTACCTGTCTCCTCTACTCTGGGTCTCCTGGTTCCCCATGTGTCCATCTACCATAAACAAATCACATGATATTGCAATCCTGTTGCATTCATAGCCTGTGAGCTCCTTTGGGAGGGACCATGTCTCCAGGCATCACTGTGTCTCTGTGATCAGAACAGGGTGTTCCTGGGCCCCCACTGCCCCTCCCTCTGCCCACCCCAATTTATCAAGTTTCTGTTGAAGATAATGTATTTTCCCCATCCCCACTCATACCCCCAGCTGCTTTAAATATTTTTCTTTGTGTTTGTTTTTCAACAGTTTGACTATTTGGTATTCAGAATGTGGTTTTCTTTGTGTTTACCGTGTTTTGGATAAATTGAGCTTCCTGAATCTGTGGGTTGGCATCTTTCATTGCTTTGGGAAAATTCTTGACCATAATCTGAGTATTGTTTTTGCTGCCCACACCCACCCCTGTTTTTCTGGGGCTACAATTACATGTATGTTGGACCTTTTGACTATGTCCCATAGGTCTTCTATCCTCTTTTAAAATCCATTCTTCTATTTTTTTCTATGTTTCAATTTACATATTTTTATTGATTTATCTTTGATTTCATTTTTCTTGTGTTCTACTATGTCTAATCTGTTGTTGAACCTTTCCCTTTAGTTCTTTTTTTTTTTTCTTTTTTCTTTGGCTGTGTTGGGTCTTTGTTGCTGTGCACAGGCTTTTCTCTAGTTGCAGCAATTGGGGGCTACTCTTTGTTGCGGTAGACTGTCTTCTCATTGCGGTGGCTTCTCTTGTAGCGGAGCACAGTCTCTAGGCACGCAGGCTTCTGTAGTTGTGGTGCGTGGACTTAGTTGCTCCTTGGCATGTGGGATCGCCCCGGACCAGGGATTGAACCCGTGTCCCCTGCATTGGCAGGCAGATTCTTAACCACTGTGCCACCAGGGAAGTCTCTCCCTTGAGTTCTTAATTTTCCAGTTCTGGAATGTCAGTTTGGTTATTTGGTTCTTTTTTCTCTAAAGAGTCCAATTTCCTATTGAAAATCTACCTTTCATTATTTTGCCTATGTTTTCCTTTAGTTTCCTTGACATATGCATAATTATTATTTTAAATTTCTTGTCAGCTAACTTCCATATCTGGATCAACGGTGGTTATGTATCCTTTGCTTGTCTTTTCTGTTCATTCCTTACCATATTTTCTTCACTCTTTTCAGGTATAGTAATTTTAATTGAAAGCTGAACATTGTGTAGGGAAAGCAAGGAGGCTCCAGGTGACTTTATTCTCCTCTAGGGATGGTTTCTCCTCAGCTCTTAAAAATATTCCTGCTTGGGCTTCCCTGGTGGAGCAGTGGTTGAGAGTCCACCTGCTGATGCAGGGGACATGGGTTCGTGCCCCGGTCTGGGAAGATCCCACATGCCGCGGAGCGGCTGGGCCCGTGAGCCATGGCCACTGGTCCTGTGCGTCCAGAGCCTGTGCTCCGCAATGGGAGAGGCCACAACAGTGAGAGGCCCGCGTACCGCAAAAAAAGAAAAAAAAAAAAAATTCCTGCTTATGTGAAAAAAAGCTAAATACAAAACTGTCCCTGGGCTTCCCTGGTGGTGCAGTGCTTAAGAATCTGCCTGCCAACGCAGGAGACACGGGTTCGAGCCCTGGTCCGGGAAGATCCCACATGCCACGGAGCAACTAAGCCCGTGCACCACAACTACTGAGCCTGCACTCTAGAGCCCGCGAGCCACAACTACTGAGCCTGCGCGCCTAGAGCCCGTGCTCTGCAACAAGAGAAGCCACCACAATGAGAAGCCCGTGCACCGCAACGAAGAGTAGCCCCAGCTCAACATAACTAAAAGAAAGCCCGCATGCAGCAACGATGACCCAACGCAGCCATAAATAAATAAATAAATAAATGTATTAAGAAAAGAAAAAACCAAAAAACTCTCCCTATTGGATAAATGGTATGAGAGCCTTTTCACCTCAGTCCAACCAGAAACTGAGCAGGGAAGGGGCTGAGTTGCAGCTTGAGTCATACTCAGTTTGTCTCTGGGGCGTCCCTGTTCCCAGATCATGCCCTCCTGAGCTTTCGACTGGACACCTGCTGGGCTTTGTCTCCCAGCCCCGAGAGACTACAGGACAGTCAGCTCTCCTACATCCTGCCCAAGTAGCTTCAACATCCACTACTACATGGTACATGGAGGCTGGCTGCATTTGGACGTAGGTCTCCTCCCAGGCTGGGCTTTTGTGTCCTAAGCCTCACTCTGCCTTTCCAATTTCCTTCTGGTTCCCTGGACCCCTGCACAGCTCCAGAACTCAGCAATTGCGCCCCCCAGGAAAAATGGGCTGTGCATCCAAACCCCCTCAATTTTCCTTGCCCCGCTCTCCCGTGTGACCACCGGATACTAATGGGCTTCCCCTTCCTCTGGCCAAGCCTCCCAGCCAAGAGCAGCCCCATCCTCAGTCCTCAGAAAGAACAAGGGTTAGAGATTGTTAGCTTCTCTCAGGGTCTCCCGGCTCTAGAATTTAATCTAATCTAAGCCTCATTGCTTCCATGACTTTTTGGTGCCTTTAAAAATATGATTTTTGTAATTTATCCAGCTTTTTGAATTGAGGCGATGGGAACATTGGCCTGTTACTCCAGTTTAAAAAGTAGAAAAAGAATGTCTCCTACATAGTTTATCCACATACTTGCTTTTTTAAAAAAATACAAGTCATGCTTAAGTGAAAAAACTAAATACGCAATTGTATAGACGCTGTGATTACAGCTGTAAAACTCCTTCGTGCAAGTGAACAAGAACTAGAGAGGAATGCGGAAAAATGAGACTAATGGGATGGGGCAGTGGGGTTGTCCATTTTTCTTGGCCTTCTGTTTTCTGTTAATATGATTAAAACGTGGTTTATAGAATTTTCAAAAATATTATTTTGGAAACCCACGCTTGGCTGTGTAGCTCCGCCTGAGGTCTGCTTCCAAGATGGTGTCCCAGGTTCTTGTAAATGGGTCCCTTCCCTCACCTCCCATCCGTTCCCTGCTCTTTTGGACACCTGTCTGGCCCCTTCTTCCTCCTCACTGAGACTCTTAAAGAAGTTGGGGAGAAGTCACCTCGTTGACCCAGCGGGTCTCCTGCCCATTCCCTGGTGCTTTAGTAGACAGAGCTCTGGGCTTGGAGCCAGGAGAGCTGGGGAGAAGGGAGCACGAGGCTCGGCTCTCAGGGGCTGCACGACGCCTGGTGAGCCCCTGGCCTTCCTGAGCCCCAGTTTCTCCATCTGTAAAGTGGGCACGGTATCCCTATCTCACAGTGTCGGTGAGGACTCAGGGCCACGCTGTGTGCGGCTGGCCAGAGCTTGGCTGAGTCTGCATTCGAGCCCTGGGATCCACAGACGTGAGCAGGTGGCAGCTGTGGAGGCTCAGGCCGCTGGTGGAGGGACGCATAGGTGGTCCAGGCCGTGCTGGGCTGATCTGATCAGATACATTCACAAGTCAGGCCTGTCTGTTCATGCCCCACGCTTGCACGGGACACTACATATGGGTGATCTCAGGACAAACGTGCACTTTCTCCTGAGCAGGGGTCCCTGGGAGGAGCAGAGGGGGGCCCTGCCCAGTGGTGAGAGAGATGGGCAAAGGGACGGCGCCAGGACAGGCTGGCCAGTGAGAGATCCAGGGCAGAGGACCCGGGGACATCCCGAGGAGGGCCGGGGAGAGGAGGCCTGCATCCCACCAGACCCACAGACCACCCAACCTCGACCAATGTCAAACCCCCAAATCCCAGAGGGAGTGAAAGGTGTTTGGTTGTCTGAAACACGAGAACATGTAAAGTGTGTTCATAAATGAAGTCAGCCTCGTAAATTGTGAAATCCAAGACACAGGCTGACTTTTTCCCATGTTGGGGTAAACACTGCACTTTTCGTGTTAAGACTGAAACTAAAACCGAAGATAAAGTCGGAGCCCCCTGCAGTGGTCTCTTGGTGCCTTGTCAGATGTGTCTCTCAGATCCCAAAGCTTCTGTCTGTGGCCGGCGGGGGGGGGCAGGAGGGGCAGTGCAGAGGTGGCCCACCCCCTCATTACACCGTTCCTGAGACAGTCGGGACACCTGGGGTAGCTTTTGAAGCGTGAGAATGGGCTTGCCAGGAGGAGGAGGGCCTGCAGGGGAGGGAATGGCAGCTCAGGCAAAGGAGGGATGTTTCATGACTGAATGGAAACTCCCTCCCCCATAGCAGCCGCTCCACGAAGGCAGGATTTTGTCTGTCTGGTTCATGTCTGCATCTAGGACAGTGCCTGGCACGTAGTAGGTACTCAATAAAATACTTGCCGAGTGAATGGATGAGTGAGCTGGGTGTGCAGAGAGAAGAGGCTGGAGAGGAAGCTGAAGGAAACAGGACAGTTTGTCCAGGGGCCTCATGTGGCAGTCTGAGGTCCTGGACACGGTCCTGCAGACAGAGAGGAGGTAGCAGAGATGCAGCAAGATCTCTTCACTATCGCTCACTGTCCCGACACTGTGGGAGGGAGCAGCGGGCGTGGGGCTGACTGGACCCTGGGCAGTGTCATGGCCACAGCCGCAAACATCGCAGCCCTCCAGGACAGCTCAGGGGTCTGGCCTGGTTTCTTGCTGTAAAGCTTGTGGTACGTGCAAGGCTTCTCCTGGCCACCCCTACCACATGGCCACACGGCAAGAGGAAGCGGGAAGCCATCCTGAGCAAAGCCAGGCTGCCCGAAGGAAGGTGAGGGGCCAGGCCCAGCAGCCAAGGTAGAGACATCGGAGGACGCCACCTTGCGCCCTGAGCACGGTGTGCACCTGGATGCTGGCGGTCATCCAACCCCCAGGGCCTCCCTCTGTAAAACGGCAGCTCCCAAGCACACCAGCTTCTAGGAAGACCTCAGCTGATGATGTGCCAACACGTGGCACAGGACCTGGCCCTTGGTCAGGGCTCCATAAAGACATACCAGGATGTAGACGTACAGAGACGCCAGGCCCACCTGCAAAGGCCAAGGCCACTCTCCCAACCTTTGTTGTTCTTTCTGCCTTGGGCGTCTCTCCCCTCCCATCTCTGTCCATGGAATTCTTCATCCTTTCCCCAGCTCAAGTTTCCATGAAGTCTTCCAAGACCAGCTCTCCCTGCTACATCCTCCTCCCCCGCCCCCTCCGTCTCCTCCTCCATCAGAGCTAACACTTATCAGATGGTTCCATGTGCGAAGCACAGGTCTAGAAGCTTCACAAATGGTATCCAAGTTAATCCTCCCAGCACCGGTATGAGGGTGATGTCAATATCCGTTTTGTTTTTTCTTTTTTTGAGGTACGCGGGCCCCTCACTGTTGTGGCCTCTCCCGTTGCGGAGCACAGGCTCGGGACGCGCAGGCTCAGTGGCCATGGCTCACGGGCCCAGCCGCTCTGCGGCATGTGGGACCTTCCCGGACCGGGGCACGAACCTGTGTCCCCTGCATCAGCAGGCGGACTCTCAACCACTGCGCCACCAGGGAAGCCCCCAATATCCATTTTTTATAAAGAAGCCTCTGCAGCTCAGGGCAGGTAAGTGACTTGCCTAAGGGCATCCAGCCAGTGAGGGGTGGAGGCAGTGTGTTAACAGAGGTCTGTGAGGTCAAAGCTTGCTCTTAGCCATCAGGAGACGCTGCCAGGAGTGAGAAGGAGCTGTGGGGTCCTCTAACCTTGTCCCTTGGCGCTCTATGTGTGCAGGGGAATCCTGACCATCTTCCTTTAGGATTTGCTTCACACACTGTCTCCATCCGGGAGACCTGGAGCTGAGTACCTTGAAAGCCAGGCCCAGGGCCCACTTGCCCAAATGCACCACCCACTCTCTTCCTTTCCTTGCCCACCTGGCAAACTTCTGGGCATGCCTGAGAGGCCCCCTGCTCCCTGCATCCTGCGTCTTCTCAGGGCACCTGTGGCCTCCCCGAGACTGTGAGCTCCCGGGAGCTGGGCCGGACACCTCCAGGCCTGGCACAGATCTGTGCTGAGTCTTTGTGAATGAACGAATCCAATCTCACATGGATTGATTCTGAAGTGGCCCTGGAGCTGGAGGGACAAGATTGAGCTTTGGTTTTGCTACTTAATTGCTGTGTGCTCCCAGCAAGTCCCTTCACCTATTTCAGCCTCAGTTTTCTCATCCATAGAAAGGGGGCAATTTGTGGCAAAGAGAGATGGAAGCGCTTCATAAACTTTGAGTTGTAAGGAGGGATGTTGGTGGCCTCAGGGAAGGCCTGGTGGGTCTGCTCCTTGTTAAGCAAAGCAGACACTTGGTAAGGCTCACAGCTATACAGATTGTCCTAAAATATGAATCCATACAATCAAAAGATTGTTGTGTTCCTTTAGAAAAACACTACCTACAGAGACACCCTGCCCCCACCATTTAGTTTAACAAGTTTGCTCTGGTCACAAAGACCCCAGCGACTCCCGCGTACACACAGCTGGAACCTATGAAGAAAGTTCAGGCCTTTATTTAATTAGAACCATTTGTCCTTCCAGCGAACGGCAGGTGTCTGGGCCAACTTAGAAAGAGATGCTCATTAGAGCAGCATGTGCCCTTTGACCTGTTCATCTGACTTCTGGGAATCTGTCCTAAAGAAATAACCCCAAATATGGAAAGGCTCATGAACAAATAAACAGTCCTTGCAGTATTTCTTATAACAGCAAAGAAACTGGAATCAACCTGACTATCCAACAAGGGATGGGCTGATGATGTTTCCCCAACTTGATGGCATTTTATCCCCCACTGGCAAGGATGGCTGTGGAGGCTCTGCAGCAACGCGGAGCATGGTTATGAGAAGAGGTTAATTAAGGAAATCAGGTTGCAAACTGTGTGCCCCGAGACGAGCTACGTAAACTATGCATATAAAACACTGGAACTCAATGTACCACCATTCTACTTGTGTCAAGAGAATGAGATTATGGGTAAATTTTTTTCTCCGTCTTCCCAATCTTCTGCGATGTGGTTACAGTTAAAAGTATATTATAAACCTAAAAAACTCAAAACAAAGAAACAATGGCTGGTTTTCTTAGGGTAGAGGTAGAACTTCCAACTTTGTAAAAACAGGTTCTACAGAACCACTCCTGTGGCCTGTCTTAGATATTTTTTCTTTAATGTAAAAGTAATACATGTACAGAGGAACAAATATGCAGGGCAGAAAGACCAGCAAATGCCACTGTCCTAATGACACTGCCTTTTTCTTCCAGTAGTCTTCATATTTATATACAATTGAACAAAGCCTGGGGCTTCCCTGGTGGCGCAGTGGTTAAGAATCCACCTGCCAATGCAGGGGACACGGGTTTGAGCCCTGACCAGGAAGATCCCACATGCCACTGAGCAACTAAACCCGTGCACCACAACTACTGAGCCTGCGCTCTAGAGCCCGCGAGCCACAACTACTCAGCCCACGTGCCACAGCTACTAAAGCCTGCGCACCTAGAGCCTGTGCTCTGCAACAAGAGAAGCCATTGCAATGAGAAGCCCGCGCACCGCAACGAAGAGTAGCCCCCGCTCGCCACAACTAGAGAAAGCCTGCGAGCAGCAACGAAGACACAACGCAGCCAAAAATAAATAAGTAAAATTAATTAATTAATTAAAAGAAAACAACAGAAAAACAAAGCCTGGTGTATATCCAATTTTAAGTTCTGCTTTTTAATTTTATTTAAAAACAAGCACCTCTGTTGCAATAGTCTTCATAGTTTAAATTTAATAGTTCCCTGATAAATCAACTACACTCCAATAAAAATTTTAAAAAAACAAAACAATTACATGATCTTCCATAGTGGGGATCTGTCATGTATTGACTTAACTATTCCTCTCTATTACATACTCGTTATTATGTTTCCATTTGTGTTTATGTTTCTATTATAAATCTCATGGCAATAAATATAATTGTACATAATGTACACATGGTTGTCCATAATGAATATGTAAAAACTTATAGCCTTCCTTTCCATCAGCAGTAACAAATTAGAAAACGTGATGGGAAAAATATTCCATTCAGAATGACAATAAAAAATATAAAGTGCTCAGAACTAAAGAATTAAGATGTAAGATCTGCACTTAAAAAAAAAAACTGCAAAATTTTAATAAAAGCTGCAGCTCTCATGGAGTTCCTTGGTGGTCTAGTGGTTAGGATTCAGTGCTTTCACTGCTGCGGCCTGGGTTCAATCCCTGGTCAGGGAACTGAGATACCACAAGTTGTGCAGCGTGGCCAAAAAAAGGTAAAAAAAAAAAAAAAAAAGGTTAAAATAGTAAAGTCTATATTTTAAAAAAAGTTGCAGCTCTCAAAGAAGAGGGAGTCATGGGCTGGGCTTCATTTCTCAAAGGTGCCTACCTCATTCCACCCCTTGGCTACTCAATACACCCATACCCCCTTGCTCTCTACACACAAACTTGTTTTTGCTTAACTCAACCCAACTGTCTCACATTCCACTACAAAGTTATTAACTTTCCCCCACCCAGAGGCAACCAACATCATGTCCAGATGTTACATCCAGATGCATCAAATTAAGGCCCCTGTTCAGCGTCCACCATCCTTAGGGGACTGTCCTCCACTAATTCTGTAACAATCCCTGTATCAATCAGGACTGTTAGCCGCAAGCTGTGGAAACCAACTCTGGTTGAAGTAAATAGAAAGAAATTTATCGAAATGGTATTGGGTAGCTTGTAGAATTATCAGAAATACTGCAGACCAAGCCTAAACCTGGGCTAGACCAGGGACACTTGGAGTAAAGCCAGGGCTACAGCCAGATTCAGGGCACAAAACCAGTCAGGTGATGTCGCTGCCAGCTACCACCGTGCCACTCAGCACCGGATGCCACGGCTTGCTCTGTTTCCAGCACTGACCCCAGAAATTCCATGTTCTTGCTGCTGCTGCTTTTAACTGTTAACAAAATGGATTCTCCACCAACCTTGCTTCCCTCCATCTCCAGCTGCCTGTACAAAATCTGGGGCAGTTCCATGAGATTGGCTTGCCTTGGTCACAGGCCAGCACCCTAGCATAAAGGGAGGCTGGTGTGGGGACGTGAGGGTTTAGTTTCTGCAGTGGGAAGAAAGCAGTGCCTCCCCGTGAGGCTCTAAAGTGGGGAATTTCTCAAACAAACGTGGAAAACGGATAGATGCCTATTTTAATCCCATTCACTTTTCTGGACTAGCAGGAAATTTAAAGATCGTCATTCTTTTGTCTGCTGCCAACAACAAAAGAAATGCAAATCTGCCCTGAAACCAGCAAAAACCCAAACTCGAGTCTTCCCAGCCTCCACTGCTGCCCCCAGGGCATCCGGAGAGAGTTTTCCAAGAACCTTAGCGGTGAGAGTTTCATTTTGTCAGAACAAAGTTACATGTGCTTCAGCCATGGAATGGCTTCTCCTCCTCCTTCTTTTCTTCTTTGACCACAGGAGCTCCCATGGTTTTAATCTTTATAACCATCACCTTTCCCATTTCCACTTCCCTGCTCTCAGGACAGCCGCGTATCATGCCCCTACCCACAACGTCAGGCTCTCATCACGGGCTTTTCTGTTTTCTGGGCTTTCCTTTGTGCGAGGCAGCAGCTTTATATAGTCTCCAAAGCAGAGTACAGCTCCTCGAGAACTATCTTTTCACAGAAAATTAAACGATCGTGGTTTTTATTTGAATTTCCCCTGATAATTCTTCTTCTGATCCACGGAGAGTTCCAGGACAGCTGACGTCATAAAAGCCCCTCGGACCCTGTTGCTCGCCCACCTGCTTCCTTCCCTGGTCCCAACGCCTATTTACAGAGTCCCTGACCACAGACATGGAACACCTCTTCCGAACCCCTCTCTAATTGTATCAGCCTGCAGTGCTGCATAACAAAGTACCACAGACCGGGGGGGCTTAAACGACAGAAAGGTATTTCCTCGCAGTTCTGGAAGCCAGAAGTTCGAGATCCAGGTGTTGGTAGAGCTGGTCCCCTCTGAGGTTTCTCTCTTTGGCGTGTAGACGGCTCTCCTCACCCCGTGTCCTCACATGGTCTTTCCTCCGTGTGTGTCTGTGTCCTCACCTCCTCTTCTTCTAAGGACCCCAGTCCTACTGGATGGGAGACCACTCTAATGACCTCATTTAATGTGATCCCCTCTTCAGTGGTCTGGTCTCCAAATACAGTCACATTCTGAAGTACTGGGGGTTAGGACTTGTGACTTTTGCGGGGGACTCAATTCAGCCCAGAACACTCACTCACCAACCACCTGCCACCGTGCTGGGTGGGCACTGTGGGCTGGCGATGAATGCGTGGGCTCAGGACCCAGACATGCCCGGGTGCATCCTGGCCCTGCTGCTGGTCCATGTGAGGCTGGCAGCTTCCTCTATGGTCCTGCCCCTCCCTGCTGTGAAAGAGGGTTCGTGCAGAGGGAAATGGGATCAAAGGCGGAGACGTGCAAAGGTGCGGGACAGATGGGAACAACGTGCTTCCCCGTCAGCGGGGAGGTGGACGAATGAGACGGGCCCAGGCAGGGACTTCCGGTCACTTCCCGGTCACTGGCGGCCCTGATGGTGGGGGCTGCTGTGCTGCGTGGGGGTGCACGGGTTCAAGGTAAAAGAGTCAGGAGAGAGAGGCGTCTGTGGGAGGCCCGGGAGAGCCCAGGGCTTCCCCACAGCTTGTGTACTTGGCACAATTTGGAAGCTCTCATTTTGGGAGCCCACTTGAAGGGTTGGGACTTTTTGCACTCGTCCCCCTAGTCACACGATTGCGCCTCTGAGGAATACCTTCCGCAGGAGGAAAGACGCCAGTGCAGTGGAGAAGGGACCCAGAGGGGGCGGTGAATGGGCTCAGGAGCAGAGATGCTTGGATGGCAGCCCTGGGCCAGTTCCCAGGCTGGCAGAGGGCAGCGTCTGGGGCCACACTGGGCGCCAGCTCTGCCACGCCCCTGAGCCACAGTCTCCCCAGCCGTCACGTGGGGGGGATGATGCCCATCTCAGTGGAGGTTTTGATGCTGGACGTGGCCCTGACTCAAAGCCGTGCTTGCTCTCCATGCTGCACTGCCAGCTGCTGGAAAGGCCGCTTCTCCATTCACACACTAGACAGGATTTGTTTTTTGGCTGTGCCCTGCGGCACGCAGGATCTTAGTTCCCCAGCCAGGGATCGAACCCTCGCCCCCTGCAGTGGAAGCGCGGGGTCTTAACCACCAGACCACCAGGGAAGTCCCTTGACAGGATTTATTGAGCACCCAAGGTGTGCAGACACAGTCCTTGCCCTCAGGGAGCTAGTGGGTTTGTGGGTAGAGAGAAAATCAACACTTTAACAAAGAAAGAAAGGAGGAGGGGGGGGCTGGCCGAGCGGAGAGGCAGGAAGCGAGGGGAGGAGCTTGGGTGTTCTAGGAGCCGTGCAAAGGCCAGGGGTCTGCCGCCAGGGCGTGAGGGGTGCAGGGCCAAGATGAGCCTGGAGTGGTGGGCAGGGGCCGGGGCAGCCACTGCCCTGAGAAAACCACCGGGTGGGTAGCAGCACCTCATGCGAGAAACCATAGCGGTCCTGTCCTCCAGAGGCTGGGCAGCGTCAAAGACATTTGCTTTCTGGCTTGGGGGAAAACAGTCCACGTGTGCCAACAATGATCTTTCAAACAAAATGGAAAATTATTTGTTATGTGGAGGAGGGCAAGCATTTGTTCTGCTCCTCAGAGATGGGAGAAAGCTGGACTGTCACAACGGGACATAACGAATGACTTCCTGCTTGGAGCAGAATCCGAAGGGTGTGTGTCATCTTGTCCTGGACTGGGGGCCAGGTGGCAGGGGGCCCCCTTTGTCCCTAATTCCCCCCGTGGAACCTCTCTGAAGACCATCCCATCTTCCACAAACTACAAGCAAATGTGCAGCTCATCAAGTTTCCTGACTCTTACCTCAAGACCCAGAAAGATGATTTTTGCTTTGGTTGCCAAGAGACTCAGAGTCAAGTTTATGTGCAGGAGTTATATCACTCCAGGTTTCTGGTACAATTATTCCTCCCTGTCTCAATTGTATCCTAAAAAATAAAAATTAAAAATAACAACATTTTCACTAGTCAAACACAACTTCCACTTTCATTTAGCTCCCTTTTGATCTTTAGCTGCACGACTATAGCTTTTACAGTCATAACTGCAGTGTGAATCTATACATTCACACTCAATCTTGTTTTCCTTTTTCTTTTCACATAATATTAGTTCGCAAAGATCATATTTCTACTAAAGCATTGTATTTAGCCCTTTCAACTATGGCACAATATTCTGTTGAATCACTGACTATTGACATTGTTGAATTCAATCGTACATACTATAAATAAGCTATTGTCGGACATTGCATTTTTTCTAGCTTTTCACTGGAATAAACAATTCTGCTATTATAAAAATAAATGAATAAAAGTTATGAAAGAGAAATACAAATATGAAAAATGTTCAACCTCTGTGATGATTAAAGACATACATCGAAACATCGAGACACCCGTCCTTTTGACTGTGGAAATAGCCCAGATTAAACAAAGATATTCGTGCTGGAGAGGAGGTGGAGACACCCACGGCTCAGCTCCTGTCTCTCTCTGGGGATGTGAATGAGTCCATTCCTGGGTGTAGCATCTGCTCTTCTAGTGTATCCATGCGGGGAGCTGAGCCCAGAGCACACAGGTTTCACTGCAGCATGATTTATAACCCCCAACTTTGAAATGATCTAAATGTCCAATAATAGGAGAGTGGTTAATTAAACGTGTGTACAACTTTTATACTATTCACTCACTGGATGTATAATGTAGATTTCTAATAAGAGGGGGAATGTTTATGCTATAGTGTTCGGTGAAAAAGAGAACCCTGGATACAGATGAGCCTGGGATTGGGAGTCAGATGGCCTGGATTCAGATCCCAGGGCTGCCAATCACTGGTCATGAGAATTTGACCAATGACCTCACCTTTCTGAGCCTTGGTTTCCTCATCTGCAGAATAGGGGTACTAAAGCCTCCTGGGGCTGTTGTATTAATGAGATAGCGTAAGAGCATATAATCTATTACACACACTACACTTTCCCTGGTTCTCTAACCTCCTTCCACAGCACCCTGATTCTCCCGTGGCTTAAAAACATCAAATTAGTATTAAAGTACTAATGAGTCTCCAATCTGCCTCCAGCTTAGAGCTCCCCACTCACCCTTTATCCAACTGCCTTCAGGACCTTACCACAGCACATCTGTGGGCTTCAGGGACCCACATCATCCAGTCAGAATGGACTGGATAATCTTCCTGAGCTGCTCAGGGTCTCTGATGCCTCCACACTTTGCAGATGCTACTCCCTCTGCCCAGGAAACCCTTCTCCCTCTACTGCTCGTCTTTCACGGGCTGGTCCCACGTCCCTTTTCTGGGAAGCCTCCTTAACCCGGGAGGCCATTAGCCAGCGGGCCCCTTTCATGAGCTCTTCTGGGCTCTTCGCAAACCTCAGACTTAGGAGCTAACCTGTGGGGAGATGAGTGTTGTGTCTTTCTGTTGTTGTTGTGTTTTTTTTCTGGCTGTGTTGGGTCTTGGTCGCTGCACGCAGGCTTTCTCTAGTTGTGGCAAGCAGGGGCTGCTCTTCGCTGCGGTGCGCGGGCTTCTCATTGTGGTGGCTTCTCTTGTTGCGGAGCACGGGCTCTAGGCACGCGAGTTCTGGTAGTTGTGGATCACGGTCTCAGTAGTTGTGGCTCACAGGCTCTAGGCACACGGGCTCAGTAGTTGTAGCTCGCAGGCTCTAGAGCGCAGGCTCAGTAGTTGTGGCTCGCGGGCTCAGTAGTTGTGGCGCACGGGCTTAGTTGCTCCGCGGCATGTGGGATCTTCCTGGACCAGGGCTCGAACCTGTGTCCCCTGAATTGGCAGGTAGATTCTTAACCACTGCGCTACCAGGGAAGCCCTGTCTTTCTGTTTTTGATTTTTTTTTTGTTAGGAAATTTCTTTATTATTACTCATTAAGCACCAGCTTAATACTGCAGAAATTTCAAATCACCCATCAACAACTCATTCTTCCCCACCCCACAGCCCCAAATTCTTGATAAAGAGCTCTTCAAGTAAAGACACACTCTCTTCTCTCCTCTGTATAAAACTTTACGAAATAAAGGCAAAGAACTGTGTACATCTTGCTGTAAATGCTGCCCACAGCTGTGGAGACAATGTCTGCCCAAGGCTCCCTTTACTGTCCAGGTCCTGAAAGACTCTTGTTCATGAATTGTCTCTTCACAAAGCAAGTCCACCACTTGCTGGGTTTATCATTCTGAGGGTCAAAAACTTTTTCACAAAGTCTCAGTCCAGGCAAGAGACTGGACTGAGACTTGCCTCAGCTGTTGTAAGTAGGCCCTCATCACTTCATCTTCCTGTTTGTTTGCAGGTTTGGTGTAAATTGCATTAAGTGGAAAATCAGGCTCTCCGGGAACGGGAGAATTAGTGTATACATTCAGTGTATACATTTCTTTCTCGCCTTGGCTTTTAGAATTGCACTTTTGGAGTTTCTTTAGACACTCAGAAATGTAGAGAGTTATATATATCAAGGTCCTATCAGCTTCATTCTTAATTTCATAGTTTTTGAAGAAGACATTGGCCTTGAAGTAATAGATAGCTTCATCCACAATATCTGTATCTTTTGTCTCTCTAGGGGCGGGTCCTTTGAACTGACTTCTGATAGGCAACAGTGCCGTGTTTCCAGTAAGTTTCGTGTCAGGGTCCATGAGGGAAGAGTGGTAAGCCGTCATCTTGGAGGCACCCGGGTTTCAACCCCGACGAGGAGGATCGGGCTAGAGCGTGGTGCTTCCGGTCTGGCAGTTGGGCAGGGTTGTTTTTGATTTTTAAATCTGTATCATTCATTCAGAAAAGGGCACATGTAAGTGAGCAGCTTCATAAAATTTCACACACTGAACCCAACCTTGAAACCAATACACAGATTTAAAAAAACATCCTAACTGGCCCCGGAGAAAGCTGCCTTATGCCCCCTGCAGTCCCTAACCCACCCCCAGGGTCATCACTCTCCTGACTTCTGACTTGTTTCTGTCCTTCATTACAACAGAATCCTGCAGGAAGTGTTCTCCAGTGTCTGGCACGTGTCTGAGAGCCTCCCTGTAGCTGCCTGGGTTGTAGAGCTCTCACTTTTCAGGGCTGTGTAGTTCTCCAACCTGACTGCCCAGTGCTTTCATTATGCTGCTGGTGAGGTTGGGGCCTTCCCTGCTGGAAGCCGTCATGAACTACACTGCAGTGAACACTCTGGTACAGGACTTTCTGTCTCTTGGTGCACACTGCACGACACGTATATGCCTTTCTGCTGGGTGTAAACCCAGAGTGGGTCTGCTGGGTCAGGGGACCCCTACACTTGGCTAATGGTATTCCTGTGGGTCTCATCCTGTTGCTCCCCATCTTCACCCGTACACGTTTTGTTTTTGTTTTTCTTCTTCTTTTAAATAAATCTATTTATGGTCCCAACGGACTAATTCATCCTCAGTAACCACCAACCGGTTGCAGCCATGAATTCCTACACAGGCCCAGTGCAAAGGCTGCTTCCTCTCCGGCAAAAAGAATCTCTTTCTCCCCGCGGTTGGGTGTCCCGGCTTCATCACCCTCCACGGATGCTGGGATGTTGGTGGAGTCTGTCCGCTGCCCGCCCCACTGGCGGTCCCCTGAGGGCAGACCCAGGTCGCAGCCCGGTACACACCTAGAGTTAGCCGCCGACCTGCAGAGCCCCGGGCGACCCGCGCGGGGCTGGAGAAGGCGCGAAACCCGCAAACCGCGGGTTCGGGGCATTACTCGGGGGCCGGGTCCCACAGGGAGCCCCCCGAATGGTCACCACCCTTATTCCCCCTCAGAAGGCGCCTCCGACGCTGGGGACCCCCCCGCAGCCTGACTTCCCTTTTGGCGGAGTCGGGCGGAGCTAACCTTTGCTACCCAGCCCGCCCCTCCGGCCGATGGGTGGGGAGGGGATCGGGTTTCACTGGCGCAGGGGGGGTGAGGGGTGAGGGGGGGTGCCTCCCGCCCGACTGCGCCCCCCTTCCCCGGCCCCCACCAGGGAGAAGTCTGGGGTCCCTGCTCCCAGCCCGGCCGTGGGCCTGCGCGCCCCTCGGGCCTGGGGTGCCAGGAGGGAGGGCCCCGGAGGTCCCGGGCGGGGAGCGGTCGAGGGGGGAGGGGAGCGGGCGCCCCGCGGCCCCGCCTCCGCCGCGCCCTCCTCCGGGGCGGGATAATTGAACCGCGCGGCCGGGGCCCTGCGTTGGCTGCGGAGGCTCGGCTGGAGCTTGGAGCCCGCGCTGCCCGCGTGCCGCGCCCGGAGCCGAGAGCCGCGCCCCGCGCCCCGCGCCTTTGTCCGCCCGCCGCCCGCCGCCCGCCGCCCATGGAGCGCGCCGCCCCGTCGCGCCGGGCCCCGCTGCCGCTGCTGCTGCTCGGCGGCCTCTCGCTGCTGGCGGCCCAAGGTAGGGGCGCGGGGGCGCGCCGGGGGGGTAGGGAGCGCCCCGAGCCCACGGCCCCCGCGTTAGTGACTCTCCGACACCCCGACCGCCCGGACCCGTGCCCCGTGCGACTTTTGGAGCTGCCGGCGCCCGGGAGCGTCAACCGGCGCTGCGCCCCTCCGCGGTCCTCGGGGTGGTTGTGCTGCACTGCCGCCAGGCCCCGGCGACGCTCCCCCCCCTCCCCGACCCGTCTCCTGGCTTCGGTCCTGATCACCTCGCTGACGTGTGGATTTGTTTTAAAGACGGATCCCTGCAGACACATCCTCCTGCCGGCCCTCTCGCATCCACCCTGCCCACCCTAGCTCCCACCCACCCCCTGGGGCCAGGGTGCGGGCTGGGGGAGAGGAAGGCTGGCTGGTGGTTGCCAAGGACCCCCCCCCCACCTTGCACCACCCCGTGCCTGCTCCTTGCACCTGGAGCGCCCCTGGCGTACCTGTTCCCACTGCCCCCACCTCCGCCCCTGCGCAGGCGCTGTGGTATCCAGCTTGCTGGGCAGTGGAGACAGTAATTTACCCAAGAGACAAAAGCAGTCATGGGGTAAGAGGTGGACATGAAGAAAGCAGAGAGGAAGGGAGTGGGCTGAAGGTGTTCAGGGCCATAGCTGTGTGTGTGGAGACCCCTGCCTCTCCACCTGAGACACTGAGGACCCCAAGACACGGGGTTCTGCCAGGCTCCAGACTCAGCTGTGGCTGGGGACAGGCCACCTCCAAACCCAGCCACCTGGTGGCAGAGGGTTGCCAGGGGGTCTCCACCAGCAGACCCGTGGCCCAGAGCTCCCAGCCCTGGGACTGACAGCACTGGGATGGCAAGCACCCGGCTCATCCTTTCCTCCTTAATCTTCAAGGCCTAGGTACTCAGGGGTGACCGCAAGGCCCCGCCGATCACAGCCATGACCTCTGACCTCTCTGCTGACCCGTGGCTCATCAGTCATTAGCCAGGCCAGCCTTCCTGGGGCCAGGCCCAGATAAGAGCCCCGACCACCCTTGGCATCCCAGATTCTTTATCTCTGGCTTAGTTGAGTTTCTTTTAAACTCTCTGGGGACCACCCTCCTCCTCTGTCAAAGGTCACTGGTCGCAGCTAATGCTTTGCCAGGATTCAGGAATTCCCGGAGAGGCTGACAGGGGGCGAGGGGGGAGAGCTGTGCAGAGGTTTCTTGGCTCAGTGGCTCCCTGCAGCAGACCTTCACGGAGCTCTGGCTGTTCCAGGCATCGGCTCCATCCTGGGCATGTCTGGGGGCGGACATCTCATGGGGTGGGGGGAGGTGCAGGGCTCAGCATTGGCAGCAAGGCCATCCCAGGCCCTGGGGCTTACGGGAGGCTTCCTGGAGGAGATGGCATTTGGGCAGGAGCTGGTCAGGCAGGCAGGGAAAGAAGGGAATTCTGGTGACCTCTGGCTGGAGTGAAAGCCCAGAGGGGCCTTAGACTGGGGGCCACACAAGACTCCTGTTGGAAATGGAAGGGGCCCCGGAACCTCCTGTATTTTACACCCAAGGAAACTGAGGCTCAGAGAGAAAGCTTAGTTGAACTTTCCTGAGCCCGAGTCCCCAGATACTCCATCGCTGTTCTTTTCTGCCTACTGTTTGAGAAGGGTCCCCTGCAGCCTGCCAGTGTCCAGCTTTGAAGGAGCACCGAGACTTGCTAGGCTGAAGCCTGACTGATGGTTTACAACCATCTTCTTCATAGAGAAGGTCCTAACTTGAAGTGTATAAAGGAAACCTTAATTGCACACTGATGAGAACGCTGTGGTCCTTTGTTTCTTTTGGGAGGTCCCTCTTTTGAGTTTCAACAAGTTTAGTATGGTTTGGGGAGAGAGAGTTAGAAAATTGCCTGGTTCCTTTCTGTGCCTGCAAACTCAGAAGCTGTAAGGTTCCCTGAAGCCTTGTAAGGCCGAGGGTGACACTGTCCCCACCCTCCGTAGAGCTGTGGGGTCCAAGAGGAAACATGCAATTTAAAAGTGATCATGGGAAAGGCCTCGATGGTGAGCGTTTTAGCTAATCTGCTGAAACCCATTTGGTGACCTGGCCACGGGAACGCAGAAGGGGGCTGGACTTTCGTGCCAGGGGGCAGAGTTGGAACCACCGGCCTGTCCTGTATCCATCTGTCCAGTTGGGTTTTCCTGAGAGCCAGGGTAGGCGGGAGTAGAGGGAAGGATGGTGTTGGGAAAGACGGTTGTGTTTTCTCCAAGACTTCTTGGCCTCTGGCTCCAGCCTGGCAGCCTTCCTGACTGATTACAGAGAACATCGCTGGGAGGAGAACAAAGGGGAGAGAGGACTTGCCTTGGAAACACGTGGCGGCACCGTTGCCGCTCCTAGAAGTTTCCCAGTTGGGTGGCAGGGGCTGGACAGGCTGATGGGGCTGCTGGAGCGTGAGACAGTGTGCCCTAGGGGTGCAGTGCCAGGGCCGCTCCTGCGGAGCCACAGCTCTGGGTCATGACCCCTCCTGGCACTGCCCAAGGCCACTCCCAACTTGGGCTCATTTGCCGCCTCTGATGGTGGCGGGGGAGCGTGACTCACCGTTGGGGCCCAGCAGGCTGCCAGGAGCGTTTGTGGGACTGCAAACATCTTTGCCTGTCATCCCTCAGAAAAGAACCATGGACTTATCTGGTGGTTTTCTCATTTGTAAAATGGAGATAACAGAGACCAACTTTTTAGTTTCGCTGGAGGATTGAGGGAGAGAACATAGGACGACGCCTGTCATGGTAGCTGTATTATTATTATCTGTTATTTGTGATGTCCCCTTCCTAGAGTAGGATAGGACAGTATCCTTTCCCCCAAGATTGCACTACTAAAACTGCATTTCCCCAGCCAGGAGCTGGGAAGGAGGCCCAACAGGGCCACAAAACCTGCGGCAGCTGTCCAGTGCCAAGGCGTGTTGGTAAAGGTCATGCAAAGTGGCCTCAGCTGGCCTCCTTAGGCGTTCAATCATCTGTACGCGAAATATCTGCTGAGGACCAGCTCTGTGCCAGACACTGTTCTAGGTCTTGGGGATACGGCAAGGAGGAAGAGAGACCTGGCCCTTCTGCCCATGGGGCACATCTCCCGGGAGATCCAGAAAAGCGAACAATTACAAACCAACGCCAACTGGGAGTGAGTCAGGGAAGACTTCCTGGAGGAAGCAGCATGCAAACTGGGATGTGAAGGAACAGAGGAGGGCTGGGAGGAGGGTGGGGAGGGTGTCCCAGGCAGAGAGAACAGCATAGACAAAGGTCCGGAAGGTGAGAGAGAACGTGGGACTTCTAGGAGTTCTGCCCCCTCCTCATGCCTGGGGAAGACCGCCGTGCCTAGCACCTTTTCCAGCAGCCCCTTCCCCAGCAGCCCCTTCCCCAACATCCTGCACACACCTCCCCCCCTTTCCTCTGAAGGTGGAGCTCTGAGCAGTGGGCACAGCGAGTGGAGCAGCTTTGCAGGAAAACAGTTCTAATAGGGAGTATTTTGCCAGTATGTTTTACATGATAAGAGGTTTTTCTTTTGCAAAACATCAAATTATAACAATTTCATTAATAATCCTTTTGCAGGCTTCATATGGTTCCAGTTTCTCTGTAATGCTCTCAAATGTGGCCAGATAATGAAACGGGCGGTGGGGGGGCACCCATTATGTCAACTTTCCTGGGGTCAGAGACCCTTCAGCCTGGAGGGGAGCTCAGAGCTGAGCGTGTGACGCTGAGGCCAAGTCATCTGTCCCAAGTCATCCAGCTCGTAGCAGGCATGGCTGGACCGGAGGCTGAGCTTTGTGGCCAGCACTCTTTCCACTGGTCACTGCCTTTAAGCCCCAGGCTGGTCGTAACAAGAGGCTGGGACAGGAGGGTCCTACACTGACCCACCCATTGCTGGGGGTCAGCACTTGACCAGGGTTAGGAGACTGGTCCCAGCCCTGAAAGTGGTTCGAGAGAGCTTGACGGACTCCCACAGGCTCTCTGCTCTGTTTCCTTAAAAACAGAATGAAAACTCTCTGCCCTAGGAAATTATGATAATTGAAGTCTTTTACATTTAGTCACTAACTTAGTCCTTCTCCACAGCCCCATGAAGTAGGTACTACTGTTATTTCCACTTTACAGGTATGTAAACTAAGACCCAGAGCGTATACTCTAGCGGGCGACAGGCTCCAAAAGGAAGAATAGGTTCAAGAAAAATGCTGGCTCAGCCCATTAGCGTAAAAACACTGTGATCTTGGACGTTAAAAATCCAGTCCTGGGGCTTCCCTGGTGGCATAGTGGTTGAGAGTCTGCCTGCCGATGCAGGGGACGCGAGTTTGTGCCCCGGTCCGGGAAGATTCCCACATGCCGCGGAGCGGCTGGGCCCGTGAGCCGTGGCCGCTGAGCCTGTGCGTCCGGAGCCTGTGCTCCGCAACGGGAGAGGCCGCAACAGTGAGAGGCCCGAGTACCGCAAAAAAATAAATAAATAAAAAATAAAATCCAGTCCTGGCAACCAGCCCTTGCTCAGGACGATGTGGTAGCAAATAGAGGACTCAGGATCCCGTGGTCCTAACCACTCGGCTGGACGGGCACTTCAGTGCCAGAAACGAGTGCTGTGTGTATGAGGGGCTCCTTTGAAAGAACAGGCATTTTCCACGGGGGGTGACGGGGGAGAGGCCACAGCAGTGAGAGGCCCGCGTACAGCAAAAAAGAAAAATAGATGTAAGAACCAAAGAACCAGCTGTGGGTCCTGTGGGGCCCAGGGCGGGTTTTGTGATGGGCACTCGAGCAGAATTTGGGGAGGAATTGTTTGTCTATCGGGATATGGAAATCGAAGATCGGCCGACCCACTCCCTTTACATAGGTGAGGAAACTGAGGCCCAGAAGGGGGAAGTGGCTTGTCTAAGGTCACTTAGCTGCAAAGTGGTGTCATTTGTAGGCTGGTTTTCAGTTTTACTCAGCAGACATTTGCCAAGTGTCTCCTTTGAGCCTGGTGTGGCCCCTGAGGAGCTGTTTGTCACGCAGCCATCGTGTGTCTGCTTGTGCATCCATTTATTCAACAAACGCTCATTGAGGAGTCAGGTAGTGGAAGAGGCCCCAGGGACACAAGCCAGATAAGGTCCTTGCATCCTGGAGCTTGTGTACTGCGTCAGCTTCCTGTGGCTCTGGGCTGAATTGCTGCAACCTAGTGGCTTAAAACAGCAGAAGTTTAACCCTCTCACTGTCCTGGAGGTGAGATATCAGGGATATCTCAGTCAGATATCAGAGTGTCTGAGGGCTTCCCTTCCTCCACGGCTCTGGGGCGCCCAGAACTCCTTGGCTTGAGGCTACATCCCTCCAGTCTCTGCCTCCATCTTCACGTGGCTTCCTCCTGCATCTCCTCTGTGCATCTCTAAGGACACTTGCATGAGACTTAGGGCTCACCTGGATAATCCAGGATGATCTCATCTTGAGATACTTCATTCCATCTACAAAGATTCTTATTCCAAATAAGGTCACATGCACAGGTTCCAGGGGTCAGGACATGGACACATCTTTCTGGGGGCCACCGTTGAACCCACTACACACACTAAGAGTAAAGACAGAAACAGATGCACTAACAAAAAAATCGGGGGCATCCGTGCCATAGTGACTGTAACACACTGTGACAGTGGGACACGGGTGGCTCTCAAGTGGGTGTCGGGGTGGGGGGCGAGTGAGAGCAAGTGATACCTGAGCTCAGATGTGAGTGGCAAGGAGCCGTCTGTGAAAAGACCTGGGGAAGAGCGTCTGGGCAAAGGGGACAGCCGGCACAAAGGCCCCCAGGTGGGACCAGGTGTGCCAGAGGGACCGGAGAGGTGGTGTGAAGGGAGGGGAGGGGGGTGCCCAAGAGGGTGGCAAAGGCGGGAGGGGCAAGGCAGTCGTGCAGGGCCTTAAAAATCAGGGTGTGGACTGTGGATTTTATCCTAGATGCTCGGGGAAGGCGCTGGAGGATCTTCAGCAGGGGAGTGACATTCCTTGACTCACACTTCTAGAAGTCCCTCTGTGCTGCATGGTGAATGGATTATAGGGAGACCAGCATGGAGGTGGAATAAGCTGGGGGGAGGCTCCTGCAGGGTCCAGGGCCAAAGATGCCTTGGTCGGGGAGGGCGGGGGGGTGGCGGGATCTGCGGGCCAGAGGGAAGTGGACAGATCTAGGGCGTTTGGGAGGTAGAGTGGACAGGACTCGCTGAGGGCTTGGATGTGGAGGGGGAGGGAGATGGAATAATTCAAGCTGGCCCAGTTATTTTGGCTCCAGCCTCTGGATGCATTGTGACTGCTAATTACTGAGGCAGAGAAGCTGGACAGGGGTGAGGATCAGAGTCCTGTGTGGAAACCTTAAGTTTCCTATTAGACGTCTGGGTGGGCTCATGGGCGAGACCAGGCTGCAGACAGAAGTGTGGGAGTCTCGGCCGATAGGGGAGGCTGGATGAGGCCACCCAGGGAGGTGGGGGCAGTGGGGGGAGAGGACAAGGGGCCACGGCACTGAGCCCTCCCAGGCAGTTTGAGGAAGAAGAGCAGCAAAGTGGCACCCTCTCAGGGGAGTCCCCAGAGCCATGGGTGGTAGCTGGGACACTGCCAGGACTGGTTTTTAGATGCTAGCTATCAGTGTTTTTATGCTAATGGGCTGAGCTAGTATTTTTCTTTCTTTCTCTTTTTTTTTTTTGAGCCAGTATTTTTCTTGAACCTATTTTTCCTTTTGGATTGTGTTGCCTGCTGGAGTGAAATGTACTGGAAGTTTTGTTACCTACGTGCAGCGCCACTCGTTTTGACATAAGACCGCCCTCTGAAACCCATCGCGCCATGCCTGTCATTATCCCCATTTTCCATTATTGGTGTGAGACCCACCGCACCCCGGCACAGAGAGGCCAGGCAGCATGCCTGTGGACACACAGCTGCTAAGTGGCAGCACCAGGGTCCGAACACAGGCAGCTTGGCTCTCACATCGTGTTCCTGAGCAGGACACTGAACTAACCGCCTCACTTTTCTAACTGAAAAGTCTCCAGTTTTTTAAGTCCAGCTTCAGGGGGAAGCCACTGTCTCCTTGGGTTTTACGGTGGGTGGGTGTGAGCTTTAGAGTCACAGCCAAATTCTAGTGCCACCTCTGTGTTTGTCCCATGGCCTCGGGCAACTTGCTTCATCTCTTCCCGTCCCCTGTGTCATAGAGTTGCTAGGATCACATGAGATCATTTGTCCATTCATTCCTTCACGGACATTTACTGTGTGCTGGCTCTGGACCGGCTGAGGGGCAGGGTGCAGAATGAGACTCCTGTCCAGCCCTCGTGGCACAAGTACACCCTCGGTTAATTACTTGTGCTAATTGCTGGGAAGTTCAGGGAGCAAAGAAACCACAAAAGAAAGGAAACATGTCTGCCCCATGTTCGTGTGTGTGCACATGTGTGTGTTGGGGGGTGCAGTTAGGGAGGACTTCCCAGAGAAAAGGACCTTTGTACTGGTGTGGGTGTGAACGAGCTAGCCGGAGGAGAGGAGGGACCCGGGACCACCCAGCCTGGCAGAGCTTCAGTTTCCAAAAGCCGGGTGCAGAGGACACTTGACAGGTGTGCATACATGGTCTGAGAGGTGAGAGGAGAACCAGGGGAGTTGGGTCCTGCAGGGGGTATGCTGTAGAGATGCGGGCAGGGGGAGGACAGCCCACATGTCCACTGAGCTTGATCCAGGAGGTCACTGTGAGCTGCCTGGAGGGAGCAGTGTAGAAGCTGCTGCTTCTCACCTTCCCAGAGATGTGTCTTCTGATCCTTGTCTCCTGCTGCCTCCTGTTAGCTGGTGCCCTATCCGAGACCCCGTCTCTCTGTGCCGGGTGCTGGTGTCGGGGGGTGTGAGGGCACCAGCCGTTCTTGTGCTGAGGACAGGGCCTGGAGCCATAAGAGCAGACTCAGCACGCCTTGCTTCCTCCTGGAGGTCTTGGGGCCTTGAGGAGGGGAGATGGGTCTGTCCTCATCCCAGTCATACAGCATGGTGCAGAAGCACTGGGACACACCAGGTGACTGTTGCTTGTCATCTCCCTGGGTTGTCTTCTCCCTGAGAACAGGGTCATGACTCTGGATCCCTCGCCCCGAGCTCAGAGCCTGGCACATGGAAGGGTCCTAAGAGGGGCATCTGCTGGCTCCCCAGGCTCGTGAGGTGGGGGACCCCGCAGGGGCTAGGGGTGTGGGCTGAGTCTTGCGTGGTTCTGTTGGGTTGGAATTTCCTGTTGGCATCTCATTGCATCTTAGGCTTCCCAGTCATGCGGGTCCTGGACACCACAGGGACCCCCTCCAACTTTTTGCTGCAGCTTTAGGCACTGCCGTGGAGCAGATGGGGCATGAGCCTTGCGTCAACTCTTTATTTTTCCAAATGACGGTATTAAAATAAAACCAAATAGAGAGCTAACCAACCACCATCTCATATCTCAGCATTTCATATACATGGAGGGCATTTTAATGCCCCAGATTTTGGAAGGACAAGGAATTTTGTCTTTGTGGATCTCATCTAGTCAGATTAACAGGGACCAGAGATGAAAACTGTACCCTGCTGAAGTTTCATCTCAGAGAGGGAAAGGATCTGAGGGAGAAGATTCCAGACTTGCCCAAAGCCCCACTTCTCTCTTAAGAGCACCTACGGGCTCTTAAGGACGGGCGTTGAGTGACCAGTAAGCGCGTGGTGGGTGTGGGTAGGTGACAGTGCTCCCCGGGGCTGGGGACAGAAGAAACAGTGATGGCCTTGTCGCTCCAGGTTGCTTTTGTGACATGATTTAGGAGGGCCACTCAGACATGGTGGGGTCTGTGCCTGAGGTTTCCTCAATTTTATGCCCTTTGGGAGGTGCTGCCAGGGGGTCTGCTGGTGGGCCTGGTTGGTCTGATACCGTCAGCTGCTGTGAAACCCTTGGTACCAGTGAGGTGTGGCATCAGGTGGGGTGACACCTTGGTTGTCTTGCCCCCCGTGCCCAGCCCAGCCATGTGCCCTGTGTCAGAGATGGGGCCACAGCCTGGAACCCCCGTCCCTCTTTCCCCTTCCACTGATGTTGCAGAGTTCCTGCTGTGAGTGGTTGGGGGAAGTGATGCTGGAAGAGGGGCCTCCCCATCACCTCCAGAAAGCCTTCCCTCCCTTCTCCCCTGGGCTCGGGTAGTGAGCGGCCTCCTCTGCTCTGTGGCCCCATCTGCCAAAGGACTTGTCACACTCCCAGGTGACAATCACTTGACCCAGCCGCTCCCCCGCCTAGTCTGGGAGTGGCGGACCGGCACTGAGAAGGTGCTGCATTGGGGTGTGACAGGATGCACAGGCTGAGGGTGGGCGTCAACGGACATGTCCACAAGTGGGGACAGGAGAGAGGCACCTCTCTGGGCTTCAGGTCACCCCCGGTTTGGTGATGGGGCAGAACTGAGAGGCAACCTGATCCCCCAGGTACAGTGAACAAGCCGCGGTGTCCGCAGTGATGCAGGAGGTCAAAGCCAGGGCAAGTCTGAACTTTAGGTCTTTCTGCCTCTCCTCCACCTGTCCCACCCTCTGCTGGCCACTGCCCCAGATGCATGGGGGAGAGACGATCCCTGGGGATTTTTGTTTTGTTTTTAAACTTTTAAATCATCGTTATTTTGGTTGCAAAGTTACAATTTACTTTAAAAAAATATATTTGTTTATTTATTGGCTGTGTTGGGTCTTTGTTGCTGCACGCAGGCTTTCTCTAGTTGCGGTGAGCAGGGGCTACTCTTTGTTGCGTCGCGCGGGCTTCTCATTGTCGTGGCTTCTCTTGTTGTGGAGCACGGGCTCTAGAGCTCAGGCTCAGTAGTTGTGGTGCACGGGCTTAGTTGTTCTGTGGCATGTGGGATCTTCCTGGGCCAGGGTTCGAACCCGTGTCCCCTGCACTGGCAGGCAGATTCTTAACCACTGTGCCATCAGGGAAGCCCAGGCGGATTCTTAACCACTGCGCCACCAGGAAGGTCCCACAATTTACTTTTTAATTAATATTTTCACCATTCCCATTTGAGGTCTCATAGCTTGCCTTGGAAAACATTGCATTCTCTACCAAACTGCTATACAAAGATGTTGTAAAATACAGTTGCCCAAATTAATCCTCTTTGCCAGTATTCAGATTAGTGCATGAAAACAACATCGATTGAAAATGGCAAGTGACTTAATCGGCAGAACATACAATTCCTTTCCTAATGAAGGGTGCTACAAAATGGTACACAAAAGCTCAATTTTTAAAATGCATTTAAAAAATACACATAACAATGTGAGCTATTATATATAGAATGGATACACAACAAGGTCCTACTGTATAGCACAGAGAACTATTCAATATCCTATGATAAGCCATAATGGTAAAGAACATATTAAAACAGTGTATATATATGTATAACTGAATCACTTTGCTGTACAGCAGAAATTAACACAACATTGTAAATCAACTATACTTCCATTAAAAAATTTAAAAATATGCATAACATACAGTTGACCATTTCAGCTCTTTTTAAGTGTTCAGCTCAGTGGCATTAGGCACATTCACATTGTTGTGCCACCATCACCACCATCCATCTCCAGAACTTTTCATCTCCCCAAATGGAAACTCCATCCGCATTAAACACTAACTCCCCCTCCCCCAGCCCCTGGCACCCACCATTCTACTTTCTGTCTCCATGGATTTGACTGTTCTCAGGACCTCATATAAGTGGCATCATACAGTCCTTTTGTTTGCCCTTTTGTGACTGGTTTCACTTAGTATAATGTTATCAGCAATAAAAAAATTAAAAGAAGGATTCCTTTCAGTGTTGGGTATTCAGCTTTCAAAAACAACAATCATGGGGAAGTTAGTTCCCCAAAGTAATTTTAACCCGAGGCTGCATATATAACCGTTGTTCTACAGGACATAAGGAAAGATAAATAATGACCCATAGAACCAAACCATCATACTCAACATGGTTTCAATAGAATAGCCAAGTTGGGATCATTAGAATCTGAAGACAAGGTTGACAGATGAAGATGCTCAACCCAGAGCTGTTCGTTCCCATAGTGAAATATCGGAAGTAACCTAGATGCCCAGAGAGGGGGGAGTGGGTTGGAGACGATGCTACTTCTGTACAACAGTGTGACACCTTGTGCCTGGCACAGTGGCATAAAAAAGGAATTTAAGGGGGTGAGAGGCGGTGAATGGACAGGCTGTCTCTGCGAGAATCCTCATGTGTCCGGCTGTTACGATGAGGACGGTGATGTCCTGTCTGCTCTGACCTCTGCTGCGTCACCATCCAGCCTGGCCGTGGGTGCCCCGTGGCCCCTCGGATTGGGAGTGCAGGAACTTCCCCCTGGCAGGAGAGGGGGCGCATCCTGCCCAAGGAGGGTGCACTGACCCCGGCCGCTGGGAGCTCCAGCTTTATGGCTGCTTGGGGCATTCCGGGGATGTTCCATGTTTCTGGATTGAGTGAAAGATGTCACATTTCATTGTCCTTCTGAGAATCAGGTTCCAAGTGCTCAAGGCTCCCCAGTGGGAATCATTTCCAAACGTTTCTACAGCTTGGGCACAAAGTTCTCGTGCTGCTGAGCCAGCTCCAGGAGTCTGAGCTTCACCTGTGCTTGCCTTTCTCAGAGTTGAGGGAGGCCGAGGGGCCGCCACTCATCCCTGAGCCATTCTGCACCCCGAGATGGGGCCTTGGTTACCCCATTCTTTTTTTTTTTTTTCTTGCGGTACGCGGGCCTCTCACTGCTGTGGTCTCTCCCGTTGCGGAGCACAGGCTCCAGACGCGCAGGCTCAGCGGCCATGGCTCACGGGCCCAGCCGCTCCACAGCATGTGGGATCTTCCCGGACCGGGGCATGAACCCGTGTCCCCTGCATTGGCAGACGGACTCTCAACCACTGTGTCACCAGGGAAGCCCGGTTCCCCCATTCTTCATGGGCAACGGCAAGCAAATTCCCTTTGTTCCTTCCACGTGTAATCCAGCCACTGTTTACTGGGGCTCCCTGTGTGCTCGGCACTTTATAAGCTTTTTCCATCTCCTCAGCCACCTTCAGAAGGTACTGTGAGGCCCGTTTTGCCATCCAGGAAGCTGTGGCTTAGAGGCGTGAAGTGTCCTGCCGAGGGTCACAGAGCAAGAAGGCGCCGGAGCTGGGATTGGAGCCCACGCCTGTTCGGCTCCGAAGCTGACACTCCTACTCACCCCTGTAGCTGCTGAGGGCTGGCTGTGGGCTGAGGGCTGAGCAGGAGACGGAGGCCTAGCTCTGCATGGGTGGGAGGGCGAGGCAGACAGATGTTGTCAATTGTGAGTTTGCTCCAGGCCGGGCTGGGGGGCAGGCGGGCTGCAGGGGCAGGGGGGAGACTGGATGGGGGTTGGGCCGGGGCCGGAGGGGCTGTGAGAGCCACGAGGGGTGAGACTGTGGGCGGGAGAGCTAGGCGGGCCCGGCTGGGATTGGGGTGAAGGGGTACAGCACAGGGGACATCGGCCTCTGCCAGGCCATGTGGCTGGGTCACAGTCGTCTTGGGGGTGAACCACAGGCCATGTTTTATCTGTGACAGGTCAGGTCCTGCGTTTTGTGAATGCTTCCCTTAGAATCAATTGGAGCAAGAATGAAGGAAGGAACGAATGAATGAGTGGGACCCCTGGAGGTCACCCCGGTAACCAAGAGGCTCTCCCTCATGAGGGACCTCGCTGTTTGGTGCTGGGAAGCCGGTGATGCCAATTACATCTGAGCCCCAGCCCACGGTGCCCCCCACGTTCACCAGATGGCATCGTCGGAAAGTGTGGAGGGGGACAGCTGAGGTCGGGATGGGCCGAGCGGCCGGTGGGCAGTGGACCGGCAGACGTTGCCCTGGGGTGGACTGTCACACTTATTGCCAGCCTGGGGGAACCCGAGAGAGCGAGGGTGCGGCAGCGCATCTTCCGCTCCGAGCTCCCCCGGCTGCAGGTGGGGCTGAGGCTGTCATCGTCGGGGGACCTGGCAAGGCCCTTCCTCCTCCTGGTTCAAGAAATGCCTGGGGCTTCCCTGGTGGCACAGTGGTTGAGAATCTGCCTGCCGATGCAGGGGACACGGGTTCGAGCCCTGGTCTGGGAAGATCCCACATGCCGCGGAGCAACTAGGCCCGTGAGCCACAACTACTGAGCCTGCGCATCTGGAGCCTGTGCTCCGCAACAAGAGAGGCCGTGATAGTGAAAGGCCTGCGCACCGCGATGAAGAGTGGCCCCCGCTTGCCGCAACTAGAGAAAGCCCCCACACAGAAACGAAGACCCAGCACAGCCATAAATAAATAAATAAATAAATAACTTTAAACCATATGGGATTCTAAGAAGACCTCTGCTTTAAAAAAAAAAAGAAAAAGAAATGCCCGGCCCAGCCTCGGACCACGCCCATCAGGGTCTCCCTGGAGGTGAACCCAGAGCTCAAGGGCACTGTGTTCCAGGTGCAGTTTGTCGGCAGAGGCTCTCGAGGTGGCAGCGGGCAAGCCGTCACAGCCGGTGTTTCTGGACACATTGGCCTCTTGCTGAGCCCTGGAGTGACCCTCTCTTTTGGGGCCACCCCAAGGGCCAGGCCTTGGAAGAATCATGAGCTCAAACAGAACACCCAAGGCCCTTGGTGCCAGGAAACTTTCGCTGCCAAGCCCGGCGGGATTTACCCCGTGGGGCGCGGGAAGGCCAGCCGTGAGAAACTGTGGCGTTTCTTAGAGCCCAATTTTTTTTTTTTTTTTTTTCCATTTTTTTTTAAGTTTATTTATTCATTTTTTTAATTAGTTTCTGCTTTATAACAAAGTGAATCAGTCATACATATACATCTGTTCCCACATCCCTTCCCTCATGCATCTCCCTCCCTCCCACCCTCCCCATCCCACCCCTCCAGGCGGTCACAAAGCACCGAGCTGATCTCCCTGTGCTCTGCGGCTGCTTCCCACTATCTATCTACCTTACGTTTGGTAGTGTATACACGTCCATGCCTCTCTTTCGCCTTGTCACAGCCCACCCTTCCCCCTCCCCATATCCTCAAGTCCATTCTCAAGTAGGTCTGCGTCTTCATTCCCGTTTTTGAAATGTCCTGCCGAGAGGTGACCTTCTGCCCGGCAGCAGAGGCTGTTGCCACTAACAACAGCCCCCTCCTGGCTGCAGGTGGAACTGACGCTGGGGGCGCCTCGGTACCCAGCTGCTCCTCCCTTGGGGAATGGTGGGGTCCCCTCCTTCCTGTGAGCTGAGGGGCCCAGCGGGGCAGCAGCCTGGGTGGGGCTGAGTGCCGGACTGGGCGCTGGAGGGCGTGGGTGCCCCAGCTGCTGGACCCACCTGAGCCTTCCATCTTTACTTTTTGTGAGCAAAGAGGCAACCTTGTAACAAATCAAGGGCAGAGACCATCACCGGCCTCAGTTTCCCGACCCGTACAGTGAGGACTGATGCTCTCCTGGCAAGTGGCTACAACGATGAAGTGAGAACACAGAGTGGGTCCCGGAAACGCTGGCGCTTTGCTTCTCTGCAGAGCTGGCTGGTTGCATTCGAGGCCCCGCATCACTGTTCCCTCCTCTGTGCTCCGCTCATGCTGTACTTCTTCCCTGGTGTTCGCTCCCCACTCTCGAGCGACGCCTTCCTTGGTTGTCCCAGTTTGGGGGACACCTCTAGGCCTCCCCAGTTCTGCACTGTTCATTGTTAGTGATACAAACCATCTGTGACCCCATAGGAGTGTGGTCAGCCACGTCCTGGATACCCACCCGCCAGGCTGGACGGCAGCTCGGCCGTGCCTTGGTCAGTAACACCTGTCTTTCTTCCCTCTGGACTGTGAAGGCAGGGACCCCGTCTGGGCAGGTCCCTGTCCCAGTTTCCGGCATCTGGCTGGAACAGGGATCCCGGTGCTGAGCTGCAGCCCCGTCAGAATTGGATTTGGAAGGTAGTAGTTAAGGTTTCAGGCCTTTCTAGGAGGAGCAGAGTGTGTGCTCCCAGCCCATGACTCAGCGGAGTTTTCAGTACACGTTTGTCGAGTGACTGAAGGACCGGATGTGCCGTGGCCCTTTCGGCCCCGTCCTGATGCTGTAGAGAAGACCTAAGAAAGGGGTGTCCAGGTGGTGTGGCCGGGAGGGGGCGCTCTCGGCCACCTGAGGGAGGCCGACCGTCTAAGGGGACCTTGGGCGGGGCCCGAGGTGAGTCACCTGTCGCCAGTCACCCCGTTCTCTTCCCTGCACGGCAGGCGCAGACGTCCCCATGGAGGCTTGCTGTGCAGACGGACATCGAATGGCCACTCAGCACAGGGACTGCTCACTGCCGTACGCCTCGGAATCCAAGGAATGCAGGTACGTTTGCCAGTGCCGCTGTGCTACCGTAATAGTGTTCTTCTAGACAAAAGCAGGGGAGGAAGGGATAGTGGGTGCCAGGCCCCCGGGAGAGGCTGGGCCCCCAGGGCCAGGCTGTGGGAGGTGTGGGGGGCTGGTGACCCCCACGTCCCTCCTCTGTGCTCCCACGGGCCTTGTACGGGACTCCGCTTACCCTTCCCGTGCCACCCTGGCATTGCCGGGGCCTCCCGTCATTTCACCAGGCTGCAAGCAAGAGGATGTAGGTTTGTAGCCCTCGCTGCCACACCTGGGCAGTGTGGCCAAGTCGCCCAGAAAGGGGGTGGGTGTTGGGGGCGGCAGATGAGATCGTGTGACTGGAAGTGCTTTGCAGACAAAAGCATGGGCTGCCTTCAGACCCCGAAAACACAGACGAGCGAGTCCCAGAGCAAAAGTTCTGCCAGACCATTGTCTACTTTATACAGTAGCCAGCATCTGGATCAACTATTTTTATTCCTCTCTTCCTAAATTGACTCAAGCTCCCTCAAAGTTTTGGGAGAATGTAAGCTTAGAATAGATGATAAAGATATGTAATGTTGATCATCACCGTCAAAATAATAGCAAGCCTTTATGAAGCACCGACTTTGTGCTGGGCGTTTGATGCCCTTCGTCTCATTTCACCCTGTTACTGATCCCATTTTACAGATGAGGAAACTGAGCTTTCCCCAGTACGCACAGCTGGTAGGTGATGGCGTTAGGACTTGAACCCAGATCTGCTTGCCTGGGGAGCAGAGGTTGGGGGGGGGAGGCGAGGGTAGGAATGCATTCCATCACTTGACATCCGTTCATTTTCTCTGCCTCTAATCCGAGTCTAAGCTGCTTTGACGCTTGGAGCTGTGGGATGCTAGGTGGAGAGCTGCCATGGAAGGAATGTGCAGGGGAGGCTTGTCTGCCTCACTCTGGAGTTTTGCATTTGTGTTGGCATCGAGCAGAGACTGCTGCCTGCCAGCAGTGACGGAGGATGTAAATCTCGATTTAGGAAATTCTTGAAAAGTCGAAAGCATTATAGACCAAACAAAGGAAGAGAAGACAGGGCACTCGGATTGTTTGAATTGACTGGGAGACCACGCCATTCGGATTTACCACGCCGTTAGGATTTATGGCACGTCTGACGAGTGAGAGTGGGGATCTTGGCACCCGAGCGTGGCTTCGAGCTAGAAACGTCAGAGGGTGGCTGGCAGTTGCGGAGCGAAGCTGGGTGGTGAGCGCCAAGCATTCTGTTTGCAGACTGGGCTCTGAGAGGCAGCCAGGCCCCGGGGACCCACCTGGGCCGGCTTTCAGGCTGTGTGACTTGAGCCGACTTGGAACCTCAGTTTCCCCAAATGTAAAAGGAGGACAGCGATAGCTTCCTTTCAGGGTTGTGATAATGAGCGAGGCGAGGGAAGCAGCCGGGACCACCAGGCCAGGCTGTGGGGCTGTATGTGTCTGCTCGGGCCGCTGGCACAGATACCTCTGCCCGGGAGGCTTAAACCACAGACATTTACTGTCTCACAGCCTGGCGGACGGAAGTCTGAGATCGAGGTCTCAACAGGGCTGGTTCCTCCTGAGGCGTCTCTCCTGGCCTAGGGATGCCACCTTCTCCCTATGTCCTCACGTGGTCTCCCCTCTCTGTGTGTCTGTGTCCTAATCTCTTATCCTATAAGGTTGCCAGGCAGATTGCACTAGGGCCACCCTAACCGTAATTACCTCTTTAATGAAAGACCCAATCTCCAAATAAGTCACATTCGGAAGTCCTGGGGTTAGAACTTCAACATAGAATTGTGAGAGGCAGGGATACAATTCAACCCAAAACGGGGAGCCCTGTTTGTAAATCAAAGGCTTACAAAGTGAGGCATCAGCCAGCTGACCCCTCAACGGACAGAAGGAGGAACTGAGGTCAGCGACTCAGTGGCCTCTGGGCCCTACTTGTGAATTTGCATTTTAGTCACAACTGAATTTGTTACTGACTTCTACTCACCAATGTATTGACTGAGTTTTGGAGGTATCTTGATTCCCCAGTGGGCTCCAGACTCTAGAGAAACTACCTTCTTGGCTATGCAGCAGGCATTTGTGTTATGATCTACATTTTTTTTTTTTTGAGAGTTATGGTTTTTTTTTTTTTTTTTTGCGGTACGTGGGCCTCTCACTGTTGTGGCCTCTCCCATTGCGGTGCACAGGCTCCAGACACGCAGGCTCAGCGGCCATGGCTCACGGGCCCAGCCGCTCCGCGGCATGTGGGATCTTCCCGGACCAGGGCACGAACCCGTGTCCCCTGCATCGGCAGGCGGACTCTCAACCACTGCACCACCAGGGAAGCCCTGGGTTATCGTTTTTAATGAAGGCAGAGAAGGGAGAGAGCAGGTCAGAAATCCAATCTGCTTTAAGAGGGTCCTCTTACTAGTAATAGTTAAAAGATACAAGAAACAGAGACCACCGGCCACTTGGTAACTCAGTAGTTCTGGTGTCATTTTTCTTCTCTTGAAGTGGTATTCTGCCAGGATCTCCAGTTTTAAGCTCTCATTCATTCGGCAAATCTTTATTGATCCTCAGTGCTCTTCTAAGCTCAGGATGAGGAGAATGGGGTCACACAGGTGGGCGAGCCCCAAGCCAAGCCTCCAGGGTAGAGTTGAGGAAGGAAGGCAGTGAGGATTCTGTGGGGCCCAAGAGGCCTGGGCTTGGTGCCACTGGCAGACGAGGGGATTGGCAAGGACCGCAGAGGGCCAGCCCCTCTCTGCCCACATGGACTCCAGCTGGGCACGTTCGGCCTCTGCCTGAGCCTCTAACACATGGCACGTCTGGGGGCGGTCGTTTCCTCAACTCATGCATTGCCGTGCATTCTGGCTTCGACCGAGGGCCAATACGCCTTAGGACCCAAATATAAATTTGCCTCAAACCTTGGGTTGAATTAAGCCCACGAGTCTCTCGGAGGAATCTGGATACACACGGAGCCAAAACCTAAAGCAGATCCTCAGATGATGTTTTTCAGTCTACCAGTCACTCTCTGAACCCCTTTGTTTATTTATTTCACAAATCGTATTGAGGGCATTCTGGACAAGATGGAGATAAATCAGTGAACAAAATAGGCAAAATCTCTTCGACGGAAGATACAGATGGTAAAGTCTATGGTTTGTAAGAAGGCATGAGGTGTCGTGGGAAAGGAAAACCCAGGGACAGGAGGCAGGGTCTCCTGATCAGGGCAGGTTTACAATTTTAAATAGAGCCGTCTGGGGACAGACGTCTGAGCCAGGACCTGAAGGAGGCGAGCAAGGCAGCCAGGTGAATGCTTGTCCAAGTTGAAAGGCAGCAAGGGGAGCGCAGCTCTCTGGACGCCCAGCCCCACCAGGGTAGAGCTTAGTAACTGCTGCCCCAGAAGCCCCCTGGGTGTGGGAGGCTGAGGTTCCCCACCAGGCCATCCATCTCCCCGTTCCTGAAGCCTCTGTACAGGCCTGGCACACAGTAGGGCCATAGCCACATTTTTTTTAAAAATGCGTTAAAATATGCATAACACAAATTGTACCAGCGTAACCATGTTTAGGTGTATAGTTCAGTATATTCACATCACTCTATCGCCGTCACCACCATCCATCTCCAGAACTTCTTCATCTTCCTGGTGAAACTCGTACCCATGAAACAAAACCTCCTGGTTACCCCCCCTCCCCCAGCCCACCCCTTCTATTTTCCGTCTTTATGAACTTGACTCCGCTGGGTCCCTCATATAAGGGGAATCATAGTATTCATCCTTTTGTGTCTGGCTTATTTCACTTAGCTTACTGTCCTCAAGGTTTATCCATGTTGTAACATGTGTCAAGGCTTCCTTCCTTGTTAAGGCCAAATCCAAGTCCATCATATGTACAGACCACAATTAGCTCATCTATTCCTTGATGGACACTTGGGTTGCTCCCATCTTCTGGCGATTATGAATCACGCTGCTGGGAATGTGGGTGTGCAAATATCTGTTTGAGTCACTGCTTTCGATTCTTTTGGTTTTATGCACAGAAGTGGGATGGCTGGATCCTATGGTCATTCTATTTAAAATTTTTGGAGGACCTGCCATCCTACACCATTTTACCTTCCCACCCACGGTGCATGAGGGGTCCCATTTTTCCACACCCCTTGTTTTCTGTTCAGCCAATAAATATCTTTGAGTGAATGGATCCATGGATGCATGTCTGCCTGCTCTCCCTGATAGTGCAGTGAAATGCCTGTCATTTGCAAGTCCACTGAGAGCATGAGTGGATGTGTGGTAGCAGAGTACAGGCATATCTCATTTTATTGTGCTTTAAAGGTTGCGTGTTTGTTTTGTTTTGTTTTGTTTTGTTCTACGAATTGAAGGTTTGTGGCAACTCCGCGTTGTCAGATGATGGTTAGCATTTTTTAGCAAGGAAGGTTTTTTTTTTTTATTAAGGTATGTATTGCTTTTTTATTTTATTTTATTTTTATTTACTTATTTATTTATTTATTTTGCGGTACACGGGCCTCTCACTGTCGTGACCTCTCCCGTTGCGGAGCACAGGCTCCGGACGTGCAGGCTCAGCGGCCATGGCTCACGGGCCCAGCCACTCCGCGGCATGTGGGATCTTCCCGGACTGGGGCACGAACCCGTGTCCCCTGCATCGGCAGGCGGACTCTCAACCACTGCGCCACCAGGGAAGCCCTGTATTGCTTTTTTAGACATAATGCTATTGTACACTTACTGGACTACAGTACAGTGTGAACATAATTTTTATATGCACCAAGAAACCAAAATATTCATGTGACTAACTTTATTGTGGTTGCCTGGAACTAAACCTGCAGTATCTGGGAGGTCTCTCTGCAGAAAAATCCGTCCCGGATCCGGGCTGAGGGCAGTTCTAGAGGTGCACGGGAAGCCGGATGCAGAGCTCCGGCACCATAGGGTGGAGGCTGGGGAGGGCTGGCTGGGGGCCGAGGCAGCCTGGCTGGCAGCCCACGGAGCCCAGCGGGGCCCCTCCTTCTCCCGCCTGATGCAGGTCTGGTGGCTTCTCCTGCCCTTGTTGGCTCTGGCCAGAGCTATAGTTATTTGGGGTCTGGTGGGAGCCACACCTGTGATCACACACCTCGTGCTCCGTCACCTGCCTGCCCTCACCACCTGGAGCTGTGTCTGAGGGGCCAAGTCTGGGAGGTGATGGTCCTTCTGTCGACATAAGCTTTTGTGCACGTGTGTCCTCGGGTTTCCGAGGACCTTCCTCCCGGAGCTCCCAACGGGGCTGGGAGACGTGGATGCCACGGCCCAGTGTCACCGTTGCCACCATCCCTCACTCCGTGGCCTTGGGCAGGCCACTCCACCTCTCTGGAGCTGTTTCCTCTGATTCCGGAAACTGGAGATGAGTGTTGGGAAGAATTCAACTTGATAAAGGATCAGAAGGTCTGGCCCAGAGTCAGCAATCAGCTGTTTTCATTTTTTAAAATAGGTGGGAACTTTCTGTGGCTGAGGCTCAGAGGTCAGAGAGGTGAACTGGGGCTCTGGCCACACAACTGGGTCTCTCGACGCCACTCCCAGACACCACCCTGCATCCAGTCTTTCTAATTAAACACTGTTGAGCACCTTCTGTATGCAGGCGTTGTGTGTGTGTCTGTGGATGAGTGGAGGGGATGGGGAAAGGGGGGACACCCAAAGATGACAGAGCTCCCATCCCCGAGGGGCTACTGCTTCCAGGCTCTGAGTACCAGTTGGTGGGGCCCCCTGCCCCACAGAGCCCTTGGGCCAGCCTGCCCCCCTCTGCCCACAGGATGGTCCAGGAGCAGTGCTGCCATAGCCAGCTAGAGGAGCTGCACTGTGCCACGGGCATCAACCTGGCCAACGAGCAGGACGGCTGCACCGTGCCACATGGTGACAACACCAGCCTCGAGGCCATGTTCGTGAAGGTGAGGACCTGGGCCCCTCCCAGCTCAGCAGCCACTTCTTCAGTAGGAGGCCTGGGGCGCCCTGCTCCCTGCGCCCCCAACCTCAGATGCCTTTCCTTATGAGCAGTTCATTCTGCTCAACTCAGGGTGGGAGGAGGGACACTTAAGTCTCCCCACCTCCTCCAGTTTATTCAGTAAACCCTGGACAACACCCTGGGCCCTGTCCAACACCGGGGAAACAGGGATGGAGTGACCCAGCCTTGCCCTGAAGACTGTCAGTCCCGGGGCTTCAAACAGGAATGCAGAGGTCAGAGCAGGGGTTATCTGGGCTCAGGGCCTTCTGAAACCTCTTCTCAATTCAGATAGGCATTCCCCACCCCACTCCGGAGGCCCTCCAGCTTCTCTGCTCTCCCGAACTAGTCAGAGTTCAGGATGGGCCCCCACCAACGCCTCTGATAACACATGACCTCCATAACTGCCCTAGAAGAGAAAACTGAGGTTCAGAGAGGCCCACACTCCAAAGTGGCCTCTCAGCAGGGGTCCCTTCAGGACCAGCAAGGGAGGGATCTGGTGGGGCAGAGCTGGGACTGTGGTCCATCTGGCCCAGATGGAACCCTGCCCAGAGGTCAGCTATGAATGAAGGACGTAATCCATCCTGGGACTCCAAGTCCAGCCCAGGTGACTCAGGACCTCTGTCACTGTGGAAGGCCTGCATCTTTGCACGGATGTGGAAAGGTTACTGAGAGCGTTCCCAGGTCTGAAGCCTGCAAATAAACTAGGCTGTCCCTCTCTTGCAACCTACTGAGGGAGAAAAACAGCCCGACCAGAAGGCGCTCAAGTTTCGAAAGTTAATTAACCTGGTCATCTGGGTTTCTGTTGGAGGTGCCAGGGGACAAAAATGAATTCCCTGGAAGAAAGATGCCCCCGTTCCCAGTTAGGAAGGCCATGAAGTAATTTCAAGGAGCAAGCATTGGAATGAAGTCTGGATCCCGAGAGGGGGTGTGTGGGTTCCTTTCTGGGGATTCTCTTTCCACGCGGGTCGGAATGTGTAGGGAGATTCCACGTAGAGGAACTGGGGGTCCAGAGCCCCTCTGCCCACCCTCAGCCTTTGTGGGCTTTCATGGGAGGAGGCTTCTGGTGTGAGAGAGCTGGGGGGGGCAAGGGCGGGGTGATCTGGTCAAGGGGGCCTGGGAGCCAGGACCTTATGTGTTCAGTGACTGCCTCCCAGGAAGGGTTGGGGCTCTGCAGACGCTGTCTGCCCCGCAGACACTTCCGCCAGTGTCCCCCGACTTGAGAGAAAGGCATGGAACTTTCTAAGGGGAGTGGAAACATCGCTGTGGCAGGTGCATGGTCTGTGTTTCCGGGAAGGGGGACTCATGACCTAAAAGGTGGAGGAGGTAACTGAGGCTCCTGCTCTTTCCGGCAGCAGAGGCTGTAGAATGAGCAGGATGGGGGAGACCCGTCAACCTCTACGAAACTCAAGCAAAGCCACCCCTCCTCTGCTCCTGCTATGGACCTTCTGGAAAGCTCTTATGCTTTTCTTAGAATGATAAGGACTGAAATGGGGCTTTTCATGTGCCAGGGTTAATGTTGTCCCTAAGATTCAGCTGTGACTTTTGGAAACACTGGGGTCCAGGTGACAGGCAGCAACTCTGTTCCTCACTTGATGACCAGGCTCGAGGTTCCCTTCCTGCTGCTTGAACCACCCTCACTTGGTGCGGGAAGAGACAAGGCGCATATTCATCCTTCCAGGCGTGGTAGAGAAATCTCAGACCACGCAGAAGTCATGGACCCTTAGGGAGCTCTTGTGTGAGCCCCAGAAGGCCCTCTCCTAACCCCCTCTTCCTGGAGGTGGAAGCTGGGCCGGCAGAGATATTGGGGGGCAGTCAGGTATCATGGAGCGTGTGCTGGGATAAGGCCCTTTATGGTTCCTTTCAAAATTAGGACCTGCGAGATTTGGGGGCAGCAGGCTTCGGGCTCGGATTGCTTTGCTGTTTCCTGCCAACATGTAGAAGATGCAGCCCAAGTCAGACATATGTCATCATCGTCCAGGGAGCATTAACACGGCGGGGCTGAGAGGTCCGTGGGGATCCGCTGTGTCCTGTGTCTGGCTTCCCCAACGGGAGTCTCCTCCTGTGTTTGCAGAGGTGCTGCCATTGCTGCCTGCTGGGAAGGGCAGCCCAGGCCCAGGGCCAGAGCTGCGAGTACAGCCTCATGGTCGGCTACCAGTGTGGGCTGGTCTTCCGGGCATGCTGTGTCAAGGGCCAGGAGACAGCAGACTTTGCCCCGGGGGACGTTGGGGACCTTCAAGAAGCAGGTAATTCCCCCCTTTCTTCCCTCTTGGGCAGTGCAATTAGTTAAGGTCATCCAGAGAAACAGAACCAATAGGACTTGGAGAGAGAGAGAGACATTTTAAGAAACTGGTTCACACAGTTGTGAGGGCTGCCAGGTCTGAAATCTGCAGGGTGGGCCCACTGGCCAGGGACCCAGGGGAGAGCTGATGTTGCAGCCCGAGTCCAAAGGCCGTCTGCTAGCAGGGTTCCTTCTTACTTGGGGGAGGTCAGTTTTTCTCTTAAGGCCTTCACCTGATTGGACGAGGCCCACCCACATGATGGAGGGCAATCTGCTTTATTCAAAGTCTGCTGATTTCAATGTCAAACTCATCTAAAAAATACCGTCACAGCCAAATCCAGACTAGTGCTGGACCAAATATCTGGGTACCGTGGCCCAACCAAGTTGACACATAAAATTCACCATCACAGGCAGTGTGGGCACGCACATTTACCATTGCCTTAACTCAGCACAGACTGGTTCTAGTTGTCAGAGCAGTTTCACATTTGTCACTGTCCTGGAGTGAAACTGAGGGCTTGGGATCTGGGATCTGACAAATCTGTGTTCATGTCCCTGTCCTGACATGTATTTGGGGGGCAAACTGGTGTATCCAGGCCTCAGTTCCCTCATCTGTGAAAAGGGGATAATTAGAGTCCTACTTCCTCTGGTTGCTGGGATCAAATGGGGGAAGGGTATAAAGTGTTTGCCATCACAGTTCATCCCATCCCTCCAACTGCCTTGGGCAGCGTGGCTGGCTGGCCGTGCTCTTGTTTCACAGATGAGGACCTGGCACTCAAGATCACATGGCCAAGGGACTTCCCTGGTGGTCCAATGGTTAAGACTTCGCCTTCCAATGCAGGGGGTGCAGGTTCGATCCCTGGTCGGGGAGCTAAGATCCCACATGCCTCGGGGCCAAAAAACCAAAACATAAAACAGAAGCAATAGTGTAACAAATTCGATGGAGACTTTAAAAATGGTCCACATCAAAAAAAAAAAATCTTAAAAAAAAATCACAATTATTAAAAAAAAACGATCACATGGCTGACATACAGAGGAGGGAGAGCGCCGGCCTTCTGATGCCTGGCCAGTACCATCTCTCCATCTGGAGCTGAGGCAGGGGGCTCCACTCATTAATAGCAGGGGCAACACTCATTAATAGCAGGCTGTGAGCATTCAAACACTAGATATTTATTCAGCAAAGGGGCGAATGACCCCAAGAGCAGCTTCAAGAGGGCTCCCAGCTGTGTGTCCACCAGTTCAGTCTCCACCCTCCATTTGTCTGAAGCCACATAAATCCTGAAACCTTGGGGCTTCATGATTCATTTACATAGTTCAGGAAACTTCTTGGTTGTCTAATCATCTCTTCCACTTATGCAATGGTTTCCTGTGCCATAATGGAAAGAGCCCTGGAAAATTTCAAGCATCTGCTCTGCCCCAAGCTTGCTGCGTGACTGGGACCTTTGCCTTCTCACTCTGAGCCCCGTCTGCCCTCTGTTAAAAATGGGAAACGGGCAGGAAGGGGCTCGGAAGGGCGAGCTCACAGACCAGTGGTCCCTAAGTCAGGCCATCCATTCATGTGGCTTTGGGGTCCTCGGTCAAATGACCAGTCTTTCATTCTTTGTTTTGATTTCTCAAGTCCAGGGCCCCATGGCCACCGTGGGGCTGATTTCAGATATTTTAGTCATAAAGGGGGTTTGGAACCACATTCTGGCTCGTTCCTTGACTTTTGAAATCATGGATGACATTTTCACTTTAAACAAACTCAAATTCTTCATACTGGTGGAGAATTTCTCCTGTGTCTCCAGGGAGGACTTTTGTTGATTTATGTCTTGTTTCATTAATGATCTCTGAGCGTTTCTGTTGCTCCAGATGTCTTATTTCTCCTTTGTCTTTTATCTGCTTCATTTCTTGCCTCAGACTTTCCTCAGTGTCTCTATGAGGACTTCCCTGTGTTTCCTCCTCACCCAGACACAGACCTGCCTTCCTCTTCCACTGACATTTATTGTGGGCCTACTGTGTGCTACCGTAGCGGGCCCACAGACCAGTGCTGGCCTGCAACAAAATAAGCACAGAAATTGGGAGTAAGCTTTTAGAAACTTCTATAAGCATTTGATAGAGTAACATGTCTGTTTAAATATAAAATTGGAACTTACATGTCTGTTTTCTTATCTTAGTTTTTTTAATAATCTATATTACAAGTGATCAAAGTATTGGTCTAAGATGGGGGAAAGAACTCTGTTCCTTTGGGACGAACTGTGCTAGGGTGTATCTTGGTTATGTCCATTCTACAGATTGGGAGACTGAGGCTGTGGAAGCCTCAGTTCAAGATTCCTTTTCTAGCATTCTTTGCCAGGCTTGCTGCCTCCTGAAAAATGCTGTGGAAATCTTGATGACCTCATCACCTGAGTGATAAATAGTTTCTCATGAGTCCTCCTGGCCTTGTTACCATGAGTCCTTTGGAGGATGGGGTCTGGACACCCTGACCTGTGCCTGGCTCATGGCAGGGACTTGGGCTTTGCTGGGATGGAATGCACCAAGTGAATGAAGAGTCCCCAAATTAAACATTCTTTTTTTCTTTCTTTTTCAAAAATTGAAGTATAGTTGATTTACAATGTTGTGTTAACTTCTGCTGCACAGAAAAGTGATTCAGTTATACATACATACACACACACACACACACACATTCTTTTTCATATTCTTTTCCATTGTGGTTTATCCCAGGATATTGAATATAGTTCCCTGTGCTCTACAGTAGGACCCTGTTGTTTATTCATTCTCTATGTAATAGCTTACATCTGCTAACCCCAACCTCCCACTCCATCCCTCCCCCACCTCCCTCCCCCTTGGCAGCCACAAGTCTGTTCTCTATGTCCGAGAGTCTGTGTCTGTTTCATAGATAGGTTCATTGTGTCATATTTTAGATTTCACATATAAGTGATATCATATGGTATTTGTCTTTCTGTGTCTGACCTACTTCACTTAGTATGATCATCTCTAGTTGCACCCACATTAAACATTCTGAGCAAAGGTACTCCCAGCCTCCTAACCTAGATATGACTCACACCCTAAGGGTCTTTGGCTTAGTTCCTCCCTAGCTGAAAAGTTCTTTGGATTATTTAGGAACCCTTACCATATCTTAATAGCCCCTAAAAAATAATGCCTTATGCATAATTAGTGTCTATAAATTATGTTATGCTGAAACTTACAGCAGAATTACTAATATGTGTCTTTCTACTGATGTCTGCTTTTCCAGTGTGTGTGTATCATGTGCTCACTGTAGGCATTTTAAAAGACACGGGAAGGTAAAAGGAAGAGGAAGTCAACACAGAGATAAATATGGTTTCCATTAGGTCACGTTTCCTTCCAGTCTTTTTTCTGTCTCTCTTGGCTTCTCTTGTGTAGGTGTGGCTGTGCTGGGGATACCTTTGATTTATGCTTTCCCACCCAGCGTTGTAATGTAATGGCTGTTGGATTGTGATTGAATCGTGATCACTGTCATTCCATCTTTTGGAAGGTCCTCATCAGCAGAGTACTTGGTTTTTCAAGTATTCTAGGAATTCTTGGGTCTACCCACCCAGGTTAAAAGGACTAATCCATTTCTTCTATACGAGAATTGCCAATGGAATACAACCCTTTAAAATGAGGGCCCAGGTCTCCCACTGGGTCCCCCTCTATCCTATTGCCCTGTTGAATCTTAATCATTGAGAGGAGGGGCCTTGTCTGTGCCGAGTGCTTGATCCTCAGAGCAGATACTCAGACACCTTTGTTGAATGAATTGAGTGAGTGACTGTTGATGCCCAGCACTGCATTGAGCTTTGCAGGCAAAGTGTATAAAATAAGTGAATTCATTTCCTGGGGCTGCTGTAATAAAGCACCACAGACTGGGGAGCTTAAACCACAGAAATGTGTTGTCTCACAGTCTGGAGGCCAGCAGTCCAAGACCAAGGTGTCGGCAGGGCCGGCTGCTTCTGAGGCCTCTGGGAGCATCTGCTCCAGGCTTCTCTCCCAGCTTCTGGGAGCATCAGGTATGCCTTGGCTTGTAGACGGCTGTCTTCTCCCTGTTTCTTCACACCGCTTTTCCTCTGCGTATCTGTCACTGAGTCCCAATTTCCCCTTTTTGTAAGGACACTCATCGTTGGATTAGGGCCCACGCTAATGACCTCATCTTAACTTGATTGTCTGCAATGACCCTTCTCCAAACTAAGGTCACATTTCCAGGTACTGGGGGTTAGGACTGCAACATCTTCTGGGGTTTTGGGGGGTGGGACACAATTCAACCTGTAGCCATAAACTTTTACCAGGTGCATTGTTTTCAGTTTGGAAGATGTGACTTAGTTTATAGTAGGGCCGTGACTGCATTTGCAGAAATATTTGAGTAAAGTGGACAATGTAACCACACTCAGCATTAAGTTGATGACTACAGACAGACTTTTGTGCCAGTGCTGTTTCTATTATAATAGATCTTTTAGAGATTTAGCTACATTTATAAGTATGACTCTGTTTTTAAAAAGGATAAAATGAACACTGAGCTTTTTGTAAGATGTACCGACAGGCATTACTGCCTGATATTTGCAAGAAGAGAAGATGCTCGACGTCGCCTCTGTGTTAACCTGGGCACTGCGTGTGGACAAACCTGTGTTTACCTCTTCCCCCTCAGCTAAGGCCTCTGAGATCGAGGAGGGACAAGAGGACCCCTACCTGAATGACCGCTGCCGAGGTGAGACTGGCCCTCCCCAGGGCTAGCTGGTGGTTAATGAAGCCCGAGGGAAAGTCAGTGCTAATCTCGCTGGGAGCTTGACCGCAGCCCTTTGGCTGGGCGTCAGCTATAAGTCCCTGTCGTCTGCACTCCCGGGCTCCTTCCCTTCCTCTCCTCCTAGCTGGGGCCTGATGGGCGAGCGAGGGAGAGGGTGGGCTTGTAGAGAAGGGGCCGCTTGAGGAGCTGCTGTGCAAAGCTCTCCCACCACAGCCCACAGACTCTGTGAACGGTGACCCCCAAGGCTGGGAGCCCTTTAGGGGACGGGGGTGAGTGATACTTCATTTTACTGCTGGAGCTCCAGCTGTACCATCTGTAATAGTCATTTGTCTCATGAGAGAGGTGTTTGCAAATTTAGTCAGTAGGGCCTTGGGACTTCCCTGGTGGCGCAGTGGTTAAGACTCCGTACTCCCAGTGAGGCAGGGGGCCCGGGTTCAATCCCTGGTCAGGGAACTAGATCCCACATGCATGCCGCAACTAAGAGTTCTCATGCCGCAACTAAGGAGCCCACCTGCCACAACTAAGACCCGGCACAACCAAATAAATAAATATATATATATATATATTTTTTTTTAAAAGACTTTAAAAATGGTCCACATCAAAAAAAAAAAAAAAGTCACTAGGGCCTTGCACCTTTGTTTTCCATATGCTAAGACTTTGTTTCTCTTTATGGAACATTCCCGCATGTCTGCTCCCCGAGTACATTCAGTGGCTTGCCTTGTGGTTGGGCCTTCATTAGGGAGCCAGTTTAATCACAAAATGATGTGGTTGGTGTACAGTGACGCTCGGCACAGAGGCCTGGGGGTAGGCAGAAGGGAGGGCAGAGAACCCCAGAAAGACTCGTAATCCTCTCTGGGGGGCGTGCAAGGCTCTCCCTGGGGGAGGGGATAGCTGGTTTGCAATGGCTGAGGATGGGTTAGCCAGGGAGATGACATTGGCAGGGGGTTTGTGGCAGTGGGAGCGGGGACTTGCAGACCCGCAGCAGCTGGGCACTGGTGGGCCATGGGGTGGGGTACGGGGAGAAAGGAAGAGGCTGGAGAAGTGGGCAGGGCCCTGCAGGCCCTGGGCAGCAGTCAGAATTTTATCTCCTGGAATCTTTGCCCGGCAGAGGTTTTGTCCCTGGAATTTGCTCTTTGGGCATCACGCTGGCTGCCCCGCAGGCTGCCCTGCAGGAAGCCTGGTTGGAGGGTGGTACCAGGGATGCTCAGAGAGCCAGGTGAGCGGGCAGCTGGAGCTGAGGCAGTGGCGGTGGAAATGGGGTATCGGGGCCCCGCACACCCCCCGATCTGTCAGATCAGGGCTGGGACCTGAAGCCGCAGCCCCGGGGGGGGTCTCCCATGGGAAGGGAGGGTGCTGTGAAGGCTGCAGTGGGCTCCAGCCTGGGGAGCCTGCCCTTCTGTGTCAGCCTACCCTGAGGGCGCTTTCTCTGACCCCATCCAAACACCTGGAAAAACCCAGGAGGTCTCCGGGGTGCACCTGGCCTCCGCTCACGTTTGCTCTGACTCCAGGCGGCGGGCCCTGCAAACAGCAGTGCCGAGACACGGGGGAGGAGGTCGTCTGCTCCTGCTTTGTGGGCTACCAGCTGCTCCCGGACGGCGTCTCCTGTGAAGGTAAACGTCGTCCTGCCCTGGGAGCCTCTGCCTCTGCTTGACAGCCAGGCAGGGCCCGCTTTGCACAACTTGGGGCCCCATTCATGGGTGAAGAACAGTCCAGGACCGGCTTTCCAGCATTTCCTGGAGTTTGCAGGGCCTGGCTTCCAGCCACGGCTGTCCTCCAGGAGGATGTAAACACTGTGCTGTGAAAAGGGGTTGGGTTTGGGGTCTGACCGGGCTCTGAATCCAGCATCTGCTGAGTGGCCCTGGGCACATCCCTCAGCCTCTCTTGGCCTCTCATCTGTGAGATGGGGGAGATGGAGGGAGGTGCTAGCCCCAAATAGGGGGTTCTCTAGGATCACACGACTCCAGTGCAGGGCCTGGTGCTTGCTTAGCAGATGCTCAGAAAGAGCGGTAGATCTGAAATAGATCAGCAGGGCAGAGAACCCGTTGATTTTGTTTTTGCTCTGATGGTGAGTGCCCAGGGCTCCATTCCGGTGCACGGCCTGAATACGCACACGCCCGGGGAACTTGGTGGATGCGGGGGATCGATCCCATCGTGCCTTCTAGTACGTTCCTTCTGATAAAGCGTGAGGATCGGTGGTTCTTGCTGGTTACTCCTGCGTCACCTGTGTCTCTCCTAGATATCAATGAATGTATCATGGGCGGCCAAAACTGCCGGCTTGGAGAATCCTGCATCAATACAGTGGGCTCTTTCCGCTGCCAGCGTGACAGCAGCTGTGGGACTGGCTATGAGCTCACAGAGGACAATGACTGCAAAGGTAGGATAAGCTCCGCGTCTCAAAACCTCATCCCCCAGAAGTACATATGATGCGATGGGGAAGTGGCACTGGGCTCCCTGGGGTCTGGGCTCCGTGGTGCTGTGTCCCCACCTTTGGCTGCCTGGGGCACTGGCCAACCCTGATATTAGTGAAGATTTACCTCCTTTACCGTAATGCTGAGTTAATGACAGTGGAGAATTTGGGTTTCTGCAAAGGCTTAGAACACGCTCATTTAAAAACAAGACCAGAGATGAATTTCAGGTGCCCACATGTGCTTTCTAGTCCCCCCCACCCCCAAGCTGTTTTTTTGCACAACAGCTGCCTTCCATCTGATTCCAGGCTTCCTTGAAGTTCAAAGCATATTCCCTTCCGCTGCATAAAAAAACATGACATTTCTGGCTGCTGGCTTTCCCCCGCCAAACCATAGATGTTATTTGGCAGATAAGCCTTTGATGAGGATCTGTTAGAACATAGTTTTCTGCTGAGGGTTTCCAGCCCTTCAGAACGACAAGACCACTTGTGTAAAAACGTCGTTTGAATTATGAGGGCCTTTGGATGAGCTCAGTCCTCCCCACCCCTGCAGACTCCCTGGGCGGTGTGGACCTCGAGAACCCAGGGGCCCAGCCAGCTGAGCATACACTCTTGAACATTTGACGCCATGAACTTCAAGGGAAGGGCAGCCAACACGTCCAGTCACGACAATCACCATTGTTAGTGTTTGGAATAGTGCGAGGACTGCAGAGTGAATCAGTTTATAGGGACGGTGTTTATTGCCACTTAAGCTCATCATCGCTTTATAATCTAAACTAAACATGCCTGAAATGAAAACCAAATCAAACCAAACCACGTATTGCCAGGAAAATGCCTGGTTTATTCATTACATAACAGAAAATTTGCATCATAAGAACCTTGGGGAAAAAGTCAGAGTTTTGAATCTTTAGAAACATGAGCACCATTTGGCTAAGGCCCTTTTTGAATGTGACCTCTCTATTGGAACGTTTTGGGTTATAGTCTGAGTAATGAGCATTAAAAAAAAAAAAATTCTTGTGATTTTAAAGTGTTGAAAGATGCTTCTGGCAGGACTCTTGCTAACAATTTCCTTTTTTTATGATGTACCAGATATTGACGAGTGTGAGAGTGGTATTCATAACTGCCTCCCCGATTTTATCTGTCAGAATACTCTGGGATCCTTTCGCTGCAGACCCAAGCTACAGTGCAAGAGCGGCTTTATACAAGATGCTCTAGGCAACTGTATTGGTAAGATGCTGCCGCCAGGGCTAATGGGTCCACCAGGTGGGGGAACCGTCCAGTGATGGGGCACTACATAGTGTATAGAACAGAGGTCAGCAAGCTTTTTCTATAAAGGACTGGATAATAAGTTATTCATTGTGGGTTGTGTGGTCTCCGCTGCAACTACTTAGCTCTGCGGTTGGAGCTGGAAAGCAGCCATGGCTGTGTGAACAAGTGGGTGGGTCTGTGTCCCAATAAAACTTTATTTACAAACACAGGCGGCAGCTGGGTTTGGCCCCAGGGCTATAGTTTAGCGATCTCTGGTTTAGATGAAAGTGCTTGTGTTTTGAGGTCAGAGACACCTGGTGTTGAACCAAGTGACCTAAGGTCATTTACTTCCTCGGAGCCTCAACTTCCTCCTCTATAAAATGGGAATAATCATCATATCTGGCTTGTAGACCTGAGGCAAGGATTAAACAAGGTGGTTGTGAAGTGCCCTGTGTATTAAAAAATGGTTTTAGAAGATACTCTATGTTAGGAGTCAAGTTCACAGAGACAGAGAGTAGAATGGTGGTTGCCAGGGGCTGGGAGAGAGGGGTGGGAGTTACGGCTTAACAGGTGGAATTCTGCTTGGGATGATGAAGGAGGTCTGTGGCTGGACAGAGCTGAGGGTCGCAGGACATTGTGAATGTGCTTGATGCCACTCACCTGTACACTTAAAAATGGTTAAGGGCTTCCCTGGTGGCGCAGTGGTTGAGAGCCCACCTGCCGATGCAGGGGACGCGGGTTCGTGCCCTGGTCCAGGAAGATCCCACATGCCGCAGAGCGGCTGGGCCTGTGAGCCATGGCCGCTGAGCCTGTGCGTCCGGAGCCTGTGCTCTGCAACGGGAGAGGCCACAACAGTGAGAGGCCCGCGTACAGCAAAAAAAAAAAAAGGTTAAAATGGCAAAATACTGTGTTGATATCAGAGGAAGATCAATGTGAAATGAAAGCAAATCCCATGGAATTTAGTAAAAAGAGGAGGTCTGGGTGAGACTGCTTAAGTTGCAGAGGCAGCGTGGGGCAGGGGCGAGCGCGGGCGTAGTGGCCATAGTGACCTGTTCTGCAGACAGGAGGTGGCCCCTGCTTTCTCCTGCAGTCGCCCAAGACTAGCCATCTGGCCAGGTCACTGTATGCTGTTGGCGTTTGAGTCCAGATCTGCCGGGCTGCCCTTGCCCTCTGCTCAGCAGAAGCTTCCGGGTCCTCCCTTTGAGGTCAGAGAGTCGTCCCCCTTGTTCTGCGCTGCAGGCGCCACTAGTCAGAACTCACCCTTCCTGGAGCTGCCCCGTCACCCCCCCTGGAAAGGCTGGTACGCCACGAGCAAGGGGCCGAGAATTTCTTCTGTCTCACCCTCTTGCAGATAAATCTGTATTGATCTTTGATTTGAAATGGCAGTTTGGACTCAAAAGTCCTTCCCCGCTTTTATTACCATCCCAGGATATCTAAAGACAAATAGAACATCAACCCCTTAGGACAGGGGCCTCGTCTGAAGCCAACCCCAGTCTTTGTTCCTAAAGCTCCCCTTTCAAGGGGAGGAGGCGAGGCGTCTGAGCCGCGGGGGCCTCAGCTTGGCTGCATTGGCCCCTCGCCAGCCTCCTGCCAGCAGGGGGGCTGTCCTCGCTCCCAGAAGGAGGCCGATGAGCTGGAGGCTGACAGCCCTCCCAGGGCCAGGAGAGAGGAGGGGCCTGCCTAGACTTGCAGCGCACTTGCAGGGGGCTCCGCGGAGGATGGCATCTGCTGGGGATGGAAACCCTGACTCATGGCAAAATCAGCCCGATTTCCACAAAGAAGGGACCTTTGCAAGTCTCGACTTAGCCTCGGTTCCCACCCGCCCCCCACCCCCGATTGCGGGGGTGCAGCTCTACAGGGGGACGCTCCAGAGCAGGAGCCCCGGGGGCCCAGGACTGGCCGCAGCCCAGCACCGCCCCCCGAACTTGGGTCTTCAGAGGTCCTAGAGGCGCCCCCTCGTCTCAGCACTCTGGGAGGGTGGGGCCGTCCCGCCTTTTGTGTGCCCACAATCAAGTTCACAGCCTAGTTCACAAATCAAGCGCCACAACCAAGTTCAGGAGTCTTTCTTTTTAAAAATTATCTTTTTTATTTCAAAAGTTATGTCCATCTTTATTTGCAAAAAAGAAAGCAAAAGCCAAGTGCAGAAAGGGAAAGCTTGGCAGCCGTAAAAGTTCTAAACGCTGCATTAATTCTTGACACAGGGCCAAGCTTTTTCTGAGAAGGGCTAGAGAGTAACTATCAACCTCGTTGACCGTAGGGCCTCTGTCACAGCCACGTGGAAGCAGCCGTGGACACTACACAAAGGAATGGGCCTGGCTGTGCTCCGGTAGAACTGAATTTACAAAAACAGGCAGTGGGTGGGATTTGGCTGGCGGGTTGTGGTTCACCCACGCCAGGTTTAGGGGCCCTCGTCCTGGCCGGAAGGCAGGAGACCCTGATTCTGGACCTGAGTGGGTCCCAGCCTTGGGCTCGGGGAGTTTCCTGTTTATAAAATGCAGATAATCCCATCCTGCCTAACTTGCAGGGCAGTACTGGAGGTGAAAGCTTTTGTAAACTGTAAAGTGCTGCACTGCAAGACCAGCAGGACAAAGGCCGACACCAGGATGGGGAGGGAGTCGGACTGCCCATTTGTCCGAAGAGGGTGGGGCTTGGCTGCCAGGGGAGAAGTACAGCTGGTCCTCTACCATCACCCCCTTCTCTGCGCCCCTTTAGATGTTTATAAGTGATTCTTGAAACCTTAGGTCCTTCGGGGAGAATACTCCTGGTAGGAAGTTTGATCTGTGTGGTTTGGCACTGAATCTGAGTGCGAGCAGTGAACACATGTGTAACCCAGTTCTCCTTCTTGGTTTACTGGTTCACACCCGCCGGGCGTGTGTTCATCAATGGGGAATGCACGCCCCACGGTCCCCCATCACAGGCGTGTCCAGTCGGGGAGAGAGCCACCGTGCAGAGAGCTTAGAGCAGCCCTTCCCCGGGGGCGCGAGTCCACACAGGCCCCGTGGAGCCCGGAATGGGGCTGGGGATGTGGGAGAAGGTCTTGCTCAAGCTGTAAGAAAGGCACGTTCACCAGGCAGACAGGGGCGCTGGCTTCCCAGGGAGGAACTGTGAATAAAGGCACAGAGGTGGGATCTGAGCGGCCGCTGGAGGCTAGGGCTGGAGCGTGGGCTGCAGGAGACGGAGCCGAGTGAGGCTGGGGAGTGGGGCGCGGGGGCCAGCCGGTCACTGGAGGAGCGCAGAGCACACGTGCCGGCACCGAGGGGGCGGCCACCTCTGCCCCTCAGCCGCTGCTCAGCTCAGGGAAGACCCTCATTAACCGTGTGGAGTATGTGAACACAGGACGGCACCTGAATTGCCAAGTTCACCATGTGGGACTCACGGGCAGGCAGCTTCGGATTCGGTGCAGTGGAAGATGGAAGTGTTGCGGGTTTAGGGGCAGGAAGATGGACCAGGGAGGGGTCGTTACGGTCTGGTATGCTGCTGAAACCTGGGAGCCGGTTGGGAGGCTGCTGTGTGGTCCAGGGCGAGGGCATCGTCGTAACTGCATTCGTCGTTTTATAAAGAGGAGGGAACTGGGTTTTCTTTGGAGATCCAGGGGTTGGGTTTTGGGAAGCCCTCCGGGTTTAACCCTGTTGTCTCCGTCTTTCCCCCTGTAGATATCAATGAGTGTTTGAGTATCAGTGCCCCATGCCCTGTCGGGCAGACATGCATCAACACGGAGGGCTCCTACACATGCCAAAAGAATGTGCCCAACTGTGGCCGTGGCTACCATCTCAATGAGGAGGGGACCCGCTGTGTTGGTTGGTATTAAAAAAAGAAAACCTATTTGAAATGGACTTTTGGTCTGCTCCCAGCACAAATCTCCCTTCCCTGGAAGGAGAGAGCAAATCCCCAAAGGAAGCTGTTTGCACCTGTCCGTCCATCCCATTGCTGATCTCCAAGCATAGGTCTTTGCTGGCTATTGCCTGGACCATTGCAGTAGAATGCCAACCCACCCACTGCCGCCAGCTTTGCCCCTTCAGTCTGTCCGGTTCATCCTGAGCTGAAAGCTCTCTCGCGCCTCCCTGCTCACAGCCCCCGTCGGTGATGACTCCCCATTGGCGGCAGACAGAGGACAGATGCCCTCTGCTTACAAGTCAGTCCTCCTGAATTGGCCCCAAACTCACACACTTTATGATCCAGGTGAAATAGGTCTTACTGCTCCTGCAACAAGCCCTGCCCTTTCCTCTCTGTGTGGTTTTTGCTCTTACATGCTTCCCTCTTCACCTACATTCCTTTGGATTCAGGCAAAGGTATTGTGCGCCCAGCCTGCCCAGATCCCTGCCACACAGAGGAGTCTCTCCTCCCTGTAATGCCCAGGGCACTTCCTCAGCCTCTCCCCAGTCACTGGGCACTTCCTGCCTTAACTAGGGTCACTGCTGGCCCAGAGGAGCAGGGGGCCCCTGAGGGTAGAGGCTGCTTCTGGGTCAGCTATCTCGCCAGTGTGGAGTTGGCACATAGTAGGTGCTCTATGAAATCGGGTTAGGAATTAACCGATGCCACTTTGCCCATTACGTTTTCGTTGACTCCTTCCTCGCCCTCCTTCCTGGTCGTCTTAGGGCACAGGCCCCCCGACACACTAAGGGTTTTCACCACGTCTTTCTCTTTTGCAAGATGTGGACGAGTGCTCGCCTCCCGCTGAGCCCTGTGGGCCGGGGCATCTCTGTGTGAACTCCCCTGGAAGTTTCCGCTGCGAGTGCAAGGCTGGCTACTACTTCGACGGCATCAGCAGAACGTGTGTGGGTACGTGGGTGTCCCTGCAGGGGGCCCGGCCAGATGACATCAAGGAGAACCCAGCCTGGGGCACCCTGGAGTGACCGTGTTCTCCTCCTCGCCTCTGAAAATCCCAAGTGCAGGCAGTCCCAGAGAAGAGACCCCGACCGGGAGACCCCCGTTCTAGTTTCAGCTCAGCTGCTGCCAGTCTGGCTCCTGGGGAGGCCCTCCTGGGCGTGAGCCACGGTCCTTACCTGTAAGACAGGTGCTCTGCTTGCCCCAGGACCTCTGAGTGTTTATGAGGCTCCAGCCAGCTCTACAAATGCCCCAAAGTCTTAGTGATTTCCCAGAGATTCCTGCTGACCTGCAGGGCTGCAGGGCCCAGAGCTGTGTGCTCGCCCAGGGCGGTGAGAACCCAAGACGGCATGGTGGCCCGAACACCAGGGGCCAGGACAGGTCCTGCTGATGGACGCCAGCCATCCCCAAACCAGGGTGCTCAGAGGAGCCTGGCACCTGCCCCGCCCAGCCCCACGGCACCTTTGTCAGATCCTGGAGGGCACTCTCTCGGGCTCTGGGGTGGAGGGCTGGCGGGTGGGAATGTGCCCAGGCATGCCGTCATGGAAGGAGCACGAAGCTTGCCCAGCGGGCAGACAGGCCGGGGCCGTCCCAGCTCCCCTGCTGACTTGCCGTGTGTTTGGGACAAGTCACTGTTCTTTCTCTTGGAGAGGAGGCCAGGGGAAGTGGGGGACACAGGTCGTGAACTGCCACCACGGTCAGCACTGCCCAGGGAGGACGCTGCCTGAGCCGCCTCCTGCTCTGTTGCAGACATTAACGAGTGCCGGCGCTACCCCGGGCGCCTGTGTGGCCACAAGTGCGAGAACACGCCTGGCTCCTACTACTGCAGCTGCACCATGGGCTTCCGGCTCTCCTCTGATGGCCGGTCCTGTGAAGGTGAGGGCGGGGCGGGGCAGGGTCAGGAGCTCTGTGACTGCATCTGTGCCCCTTCCCACAAGCTGCCCACCTCCTGGGGAAACCACCACTCTCCCTGCAGCTCTGCATGGGACCGACTCACATTTGTGCTCTAGAGCATATCAAACAACGTATTAGCAGGGGAACGACCTCTAAAAGCTTGCTTGTCAGAGATGACTGCCCTCCCCAGTTTCTCCTGGGCCCTGGAGGGGGTGATAACACCTGTGCACACGTACGGATGGATAAGTTGGCTGCAGAAGCCGTGTGGGAGGTGGCTGAGAGTGTGGGGTTTGGGGGCGTCTGACCCACTGCTTACTCACCTGACCCTAGGGAGTGGCTGACCTCACCTGCCTCATTGTCCTCACAGGGGAAAATGGGGCTATTTATGCCAAAGAGAAACAAAAGCTAGACACTTGTTAAAAGTGGTAAGACAGATTTTATTTAGACTACTGCAGTAGGGGAAAGAGACTTCAGCATAAATTGGTCTCAACTCCACCAAAAAAGAAGGTGCGGGTTTTTCAAATGCTGGGGTCTGCTAAGGAATAGTTCTGGAGGATGTTAAGGGCGCTGGTCAGTGGGATTAGGCCAGCTGTGTCTTCTCACTGGCTCTGACCCTCCTGCAGAGTCTGGGAGATGGGGTGGGGGTGGGACCTCCCCTTGATGACCGCATTTCAAAGGCCTGGTTCCCACCTTAAAAGGACCTGGGTTGCAGAAGATACATCTCAAAGGGACAGAAAGGATTTACATCTGCAGGTTTTCTAAAGTAAATGCTCCTAAGAAAAAGGGAGGTCAGGGCCTGTATTCCGGTGTTGGCTGGAATACACAGGAAATTCTCTGGCAGCATCAAGCTTTCCCAGGCAGGCATTTCAAGGGTCATGGTCTTGGGCTGATGCTAAAGTTTGGTCTGGGTTGGGGGGCGGGTTGGACTGAGTCATTAGTGTCAAGAGTCTTGGGGTTGTCAGATACAGATAATACTGACCCCCTCTGATGGGATGGACTGAAATGAGAGGAGGGCCTGGCACATAGTAGGTGCTCAGTGGATGTCACATCTTCTACGGGAATTAGGTGATAAGGTCAGCAGAAATTGAGAGCTTCTCCCCCCACCCCGGCAATCCCTCACGTTGCCCATCGAGCTCCCTTCTTTGCAGCACGGTGCCCAGGGGCAACCTGTAGAGCCACACTCAAGACATGGCAGGTCTTAAGTTTCTGGATTAAGAAGGATGATCACAAAAGTCAGATATGCCAGGATGCACCCCAGTGTGTAATTCTCAACCTGGAGCATGAACAGTGTGATGGACTCCTGGGTCCGAGGCTTCTCCTGAGATTCTGGGATTTGTCCCCAAAAACCAGACCCAACACACACATGTAATGGCAAGGAGCAAGATTCATGCATGGTGGTCCCTCAGGCCTGGGTTCACATCCCAGCTCTGTCACATTTACGGCCTTGAAGGAGTAACTCAGCATTTCTGGGCCTCAGTGTCCTCATCTGTAAAAGGGGGATAGTAGGACCCACTTTGTAGGGGGTCGTGAGGGTGAATCAAGATGAAGCCTGTCAAGGGTTTGTCACGGTGCCCAGTGTGAGATGACACACTTGTGATATGGAGACTGCTTGTATCATTGTTATTATCATTCGTGGCTAGTGCTGTCCCTGGTCACTCCTAAATGGCTGACTAGTAGGTATTCATATCTATGTTAGTGGACAATATTGTGGACACAAAACCAGGGCCTGGCCAGCCTTGCAGTATTATTCCACGAAGCACTTATAAAGCACCTGCCGCCCCAGATGTGTAGCAATAACATGGTTCCTGCCTTCAGAGAGTGTCTCTAGGATGTAAGAAACCACACTGAGCAGAGGTGAGCAAGTGAACGGGTGGCAGCCAGGCCAGGAGTGTGGGGCTGCAAGGATGAGACTCGGGGTGAGAGGCTAACGGACATTCTCGGCTACTCACCCCTCCTGCCCTGCTAAGAATTAGCAGTAAACAAAAATGGAGAGGGACTTCTAGGTCAGAGGTTGGCAAACTTTTTCTCTAAAAGCCACGTAGTAAATATTTTAGGCTTTGCCAGCTACATCTCTTTGGCGACTATTCAACTCTGCCTTTGTCATGCACAAGCAGCCATGGACCATAGTACATGAATAAGCGGGGCCACGTACCAATAAAACTTTATTTGCAAACACGGGTGGTGGGCCAGAAGTTTACTGATCTCTGCTCTAGCCAAAGGGAACAGAGGAGCAAGAGCTCAGAGTCGGTCTGGCTTGATCAGGCGCTGGGTGTGGGGAGATGCCAGGTCCTCCAGCCGTGGGGGGCTGGAGTGGGCCCGCTCCCTCGGGGCAACTCCAGGCAGGTCCCTGGCCCTACACGTGGTAACCTCTGCCTCTGTGTGTGTGTTAACTTGAGGGAGGCCACGTCCCCGCCAGCACTGAACGGTGACCCCGGGACCCTCTCTTTCAGACGTGAATGAGTGTAGCAGCAGCCCCTGCAGCCAGGAGTGCGCTAACGTCTACGGTTCCTACCAGTGTTACTGCCGGCGAGGCTACCAGCTCAGTGACGTGGACGGGGTCACCTGCGAAGGTGAGGGCTCCCCGCTCGGCTGAGGGTGAAAGCACCCCTCCCTTGATCCCCATCCCCCATCTCCTTCTGGCTGCCGGCTGGTTTGTTTATTTTTCCCTCTAACTGAGATTTATTTGGATGCACTTTACCCATCGTTGAGAGTGAAGTTTGTAAAGGTGCAAAGCCACTCACAGATTTTTCTTTAGTAAAATGAAACATGACGGTGGAGATCGCCATGTGTGCCGGGACCTCGAGCAGGGCAGTGGTGGGTGAGGAACGGATGAGGAGGGGGCTCAGGGGCCGCCCACGTCTCTGACTCACAGCTCTGCCTCTGGCCTTTTCTTTTTTTTTTTTTTTTTTTTTTTGTGGTACGCGGGCCTCTCACTGTTGTGGCCTCTCCCGTTGCGGAGCACAGGCTCCGGACGCGTAGGCTCCAGACACGCAGGCTCAGCAGCCATGGCTCACGGGCCCAGCCGCTCCGCGGCATGTGCGATCCTCCCAGACCGGGGCACGAACCCGTGTCCCCTGCATCGGCAGGTGGACTCTCAACCACTGCGCCACCAGGGAAGCCCGCCTCTGCCCTTTTCAAAGCCCCTCCCTGGGCCTGGACCATCCTCTCTGTAACATGGAGGTTAAACCCACACACACCAGGTTGCCAAAGGATGAATCCAAATGATGACTCAAAAGCACTTCATAGGTGCCTGGCACAATGTAGGTGCTCAAAGGATGACTCTTGTTAAGATTATTACTGTTTCTATATAAGGTGTGTTTGTTATTAGCACATTTATAATAATCAGCATTAGGACGTAGCCAGCCAGGGCACCTCTATGTGTGTCATTCTGAAGCCCTGGGCACTGCCCCCTGCCACCGGTTCCCCAGTCTCCCTCCTCCCCTTCCACGTGCACACTTCACACCATGAACTTGCTGTGTGGCCCTAGGCTAGGCTCTTACCCTCTCTGGGCTTCAGTTTCCCCTTATGGCGTGATGGTCTCTGAGGCCGCCCCAGCCGCAGCACTTTGAGGCCCCCCACGCCGTGTCCGTCTTGTCCTGTGTGGCTGCCCTCCAGGCCACAGCTCAGCCCACCACGGGGGGTGTAGCCCAGCCGGGGTCCACACAGATGCTGAGGGTGGGCTTTGCCGTCACAGACATCGACGAGTGTGCCCTGCCCACCGGGGGACACATCTGCTCCTACCGCTGTCTCAACATCCCTGGAAGCTTCCAGTGCAGCTGCCCCTCAACCGGATACAGGCTGGCTCCCAATGGCCGCAACTGCCAAGGTGAGCGGGGTGGGACTCCTGGGGTGTCTTAGGCCGGCTCGGGACTCTGTGGTGTTGGGGGACTGAGGCCTGGCAGCCACACCACAGACGGGGTGTGTTCGGAGAGGGGACAACTCTGCATCCTGGGTGTGTCCTGGGCTCCATGGGCACCCTGGTCTCCCATACCTGGGCACACTTGTCTGCCGGGGGTTCTGAGCCTCCCACCCTGCCCTGGGCAGCCCCAAGAGGGCCCGAAGTGGGGCTGACAGCCTTTAGGAAGATGCCCACTGTGGAGGAAACAGGATGTCAGTGCCTGGAAGACCCCATAGCATAGCACTGCTGTTTAGTCTTTTGTTCAGTCACTCGACAAACACAGGCCCTACTGGGTGTTAAGGGCAAAGCAGTGAGCAGACGGCACAGGCCTCTGTCCCGGGGTGCTGATCCCCACTGGGCGAGGAGATGGGCCTAGTCAGGGTGTGTGAAAACCCAGAGGTCTCTGTATTTAGGGACACTATGGCTGGAGGGTGCCGCGGGGGCCCGGGGGTCGGCTAAACGAGGGGCGAGTGACATCCATCCTGTTGTACCAGGCTCCCATTTCAGGGGTCATCAGCGTCCTGTAACCGTCCATTTGGTTCCTGAGGGGGGTGCTAAGTAGATATTTGTGAAGGGGCGACCCTGGAATGGGCGCGTGGGACTCGCCTCCGGGAATGGCCGCAGAAGCTGAGTCAGAAGTTGGCTCTGTCCAGCCCCTCCGGATGAGTCCCCACATGGGGCTGGTGGCCCAGAGGCTCTGGAGGGCCCGGGTCCTGCAGATGTCCTTTCTGGTCATGAAGAAGGTTTGAAGACTTTGATCAAAGGCGGGCAGGAGCTGTGGCATTTCCTGGGAGGGACCCGCTCAGCTCGTCCAGAGCTCCGGATGGAAGTTGCTCTGTTTTCACATTTCTGACGAAGCAGATGACCTGGCCAGGCGCCCTCACCACAGCCTGGGGTCCTGCCAGACACAGTGAAAACACATTCCTGAGCCTCAGCCTTTGAGATTGGGGAGGGCTGTTTTTGCCACCAATGGTCAGGATTTGGCATCTCTTAACAGATGCCTCTGGCACGGTGTCATCCCCTGGGCCCACCATTTGGCTGCTCCGGACAGTTGAGGGAACGGGACGGCTCCCCATGTCCAGGGTGACCTCGTGACATGCTCCAGGCCGGGTTCCGGTCCAGCCCAGATAGTCACTGACTTTGGACGCTGGGCCCAACATAGAATCCCTTTAAGCCTCAGTTTCCTCGTCTGTAATATGGGGCTAGTGGCTTCTGCTCATTCCCTCCTAGGATGTTACAAGTGGCACGTGAGGTAAGGCTGATGCAACTTGGGAGCCTCAGAGAGGCACTGGCTGCCTGGGTTCAAAGCTCGACTCCACCACTTACAGAATGTGTGACCTTAGGCCAGTCACTTAACCCCTATGACACTTCCCTAAAATGAGGATAATAACAGTACTTGCCTCATTTAATTATAATGAGAAGCAGGTGTTTCCTGCAAAACACTTTAAGGGCTGTCATATAGTGTTTGCCGTTATCATTATTATGCTTACTCCTGGGACTGTGAATAATAGGTATATTAAATATAATCTCCTATAAGTAAAAATGCTGGCACAGGGCTCTGCTCCAGAGAGCAGCCAGTGGAGGGCAAGGATGGCCTGATCCCCCCTGACCCTGGTTGATGGGAGGCCTGGGCACTCCTGTCTGTGGATGGGTACGGCTGGGGGGCCTTGGCCTTCACCGTGCTGCCTTGGGATCTCCTGCAGACATTGATGAGTGTGTGACCGGCATCCACAACTGCTCCATCAACGAGACCTGCTTCAACATCCAGGGCGGCTTCCGCTGCCTGGCCTTCGAGTGTCCCGAGAACTACCGCCGCTCCGCAGACACGTAAGTCCCTCGGTCCCCGCGATTGTCTGTCTGTGTTGGCCTTCCTGGGGGGCCCGGCTCCCGGCCTGGGCGGGTGGTTAATGAGCCGTGCCCTCCCACATGGGTCTTGGGAAACTCAAGGATCCCTGGTTCTCAGGCGCCTAAATGCCAATGAGACTGGTTGCAGAAAGGGAAGGTAGTGACCTCATATGGGCTCAAGGTCGGCAGGCCTGCTCCCAGACCCACCTGTGCATGGAGCCAGGCAGAAACCCCGGCCCTCTCGCTCCCCGGGGTGAAGCCTTGGGCAAGGGACAGCTCTCTGGGCCTCAGTTTCCTCATCTGTGACATGCAGATGGCAGAACCTGCTCTGACTCAGATAAAGGTAGCGATGGCTCTGGGTGAGCCGACGTGACTTGCTGGGGTGTCATTGTTAGATGACCCCACCTGAAAGCCAGATTCTCTTCAACCCAGTGACGGCGTGGAAACAGGATGAAAGGTTCTGTGTCCTCAGCTTGAAGCTGTGTGTCCATATGTCACTGTAAGCTCACTCACTCTCAGGCCACCGGGATATATCCTGCTGGGGTGTCCAGGAGCCCCGTTCCTCAGGGAGCAGTGAGGACCCTCTGGTCTCGCCACACACGACCCCATCCCTTATTTTATCAGATGGGTCTCCTTTCGTGCCCCTGGCAGTTGTTTTAGGAAAAGCTCCACAGTGGGAGCCAATCTCAGGAACGAGGACGCATGACCCCTTCCCTCCAGCCCCAGGAAGTGCTCAAAGCCAGCACACAGCCAGGCTGCCTGGGAGACTCGGCCTCTTGTCCTTGGCCCTGGTCAGTGCCATCTTGGGCGGGGTCCCAGTCCCCAGCATCCACTTGCTGTTCTGGTCCCGCCTCCTGCTGGCCGAATGCCAGAGCAGGAGACGCTCAGACGGCCCCAGTGTTCTTCCCAGCATCGGGGGTGTTCATCCCCCGGCCTTGCGGCTCCTGCCCCCCCGCAGGTCCTCTCAGTTTCCCCAGTGGGCGTGCTTGCCAGGTAGGGAGAAGCCACTCCAGAACTGGGTTTGCCAGCATTCCAAAGAGCCTGTGGGTTATGCAGCTAAGTGGGCAGTGTTGGTGCTCCCCTGAGCCGTGAAGAAAGACCCGTGTCCTTAATTTGAGGCTGCGCTGCTGTCTGTCTGCGTTCCCTCGCTCCCAGGACCCTTGTCTGGGTCTGGGTCTGGGGATTCTGGAAGACTGGCTGATGGCTCTCCATGTATAACTCACACACAATCACGAAAGCAAAAGGGGAGGAGGCTGCCCTGTGCAGGGACTTCACGCCTCCTAAGCTGGGGGTGGGCAGGCCGGCAGGCTAGCGTCGTGTCCTGAGGTTGTGGCTGAAGTTGCCCCCTGCCCCCCGCCACGTTGATGCTTGTGGTGGAATCCTTCGCCGCCCCGCAGTGCCAGCAAAAGTCATTTACTTGTTTGGGGAATGTTCACCGAGCCTACTGTGTGCAGGCACCTGGGCAGACAGTGGGCCCACAGAGGCCACCCATCCCCTGCTCTGAGCCCCACAGGAGCACGTGCAGAATGGCAGTGGGCAGAGTGCAGGGGTACTGAGACCAAGGAGGGCCCCCCCGGCTCCGGCGGGGAGCACGGTAGGCAGGGGGGCCTGGAGTCCTGGCTGTGAATATGGGGTATTCAGCGAGGAACCACACTCTGCTCACCGAGGGATGGATGCTCCAGGGCCTGGTCTGTCTCCATCCCATGGGTTCCTCAGCCTGCCCCCCAGGGGATGAAAAAGAGGGGGTTCCATCATTCTCTGTATTAAAAGGGCAGGAAGTGAGCCCCTCCCCACAGTCAAGGTGAGAGGGGGAGGATGAGGCTCCAAGCAGCCCCTCCAGGGAGACAGTGGCCCCGTTGACCAACATGCCGCTCACCAGCGCCACCCAGCGGCCGGAGCAGAGGCTGGGAGGCGAGTGGAGCTGGGAAAAGGTGTGGTCCCCGCCCTGAGGGTCCTGACTGAGCCCCTGTGGCTGTTCTCGGTCCTCTTGGAGATGCTGTCTGGCACTGAGATGAACGATCTGGCTTTGGTGTCCGGCTCGCTTAGGTTTGCCTCCTAAGCTCAGTCCGTTCCAGGCCCCTTGACCTTGACCGTGACCAGGTCCCGTGAGCTTCTTGCTGTAAAGGGGGCGGTGACATCGCCCTCCTGGGTTCCTGTAGGGTGACCTGCGACTGTGGGGCTGAGCCACCTCCATACCGCTTGCTCTGAGTTCAGCCCTGGGGGGTGTGGATAGGCATCCCAAGGCCTGTTTTACTGCCAGTATTTATGGATGGAGGGAAGGTGGGCCCTGGTGTCCAGGTTGGGGCATGGCCTGGGAGGCTGCCCGGAGGAAGAAGGAACCAGGGCTGGGTCCCATCCTGGCTTCCGGGCCTGGCTCTCCTGTTCCTCAGTGCCATGACCTTGGGTCTTGGTCACCCAAGGGCCCTTTTTGCCTCTGTAATACCTGCTTGTCAGTGCCTGGAGGATTAATGAGGATTGGCAGTAACGCTCCACATGCCCAGCCCGCGGCCAGCATTGGTACCCAGACAACAGTGGTGGTGAGGAGGATGACAACTGGCCACCCTGTTCTCGTCCTCAGAATCCAGAGGTTCCTCAGAGCAACTCTTCAGCCCTTGCTCTGCTGCTGACTGTGTGCCTGTGGGCTGACTGTGTGACTGGCAGGTCTAGGGTCGCTCAGCCCTTAGATAGGAAGACAAGACATGGGTTCCTGAAGGGCTGTGTGGTCTTGGGGCCGTGCCTGCTGCCCATGGGAATCTGTCTAGTTACAATTTCTCCTTTGTTAACCCTGTTGAGAAATCATGGACCAGCCAGGAGCCCAGCGTCAGGCACAGGCAGTGAGGGCTGGGCCTGGAATCCCAAGTTGAGGGGCCATAGGGGGTCTCATCCTGGTTGCCTCGTCCCAGTTGGGGGGGTTACTCTGGGACCACAGGAGCACCGCTAACTTAGGGTGAGCACAGTGACGGGATGTAGACCGACGTGGGCAGGACACAGGCCGGAGCTCCAGGTGAGGAGGGGCCGACCCTCTCTCAGCACTGCAGACCCCTCAGACTGGAGTTTTCTACTTTACAGCACTTTTCCTTCTCCACAAAAATCCTCTTAAAGAATTTACTATCTGACCTTCAGAAAGCAATTTGTAAAATTCAAAAAGGCTGCTTTAGGAAGGACCCAGTAACTGGCACTTCTGTGGTTAACATTAAGGGGGCCTTTACAGGCAAGGTTTGAGTCTCTCTCTCTCTCTGTGTGTCTCTTTGTCTTTCTGTCTCTGGGCCTCAGCCTTCCCTCTCTCCCCACAGCCTCCTTCTGGCCAGTGGTAACTGGAACATGACCCAGCAGGCTGGGCCGCAAACCACAGGGCTGGGCCTCACGGACTGATCAGGCTGTTAAGATCCTGAACACACAATTTCCTCCTCCCCACAGGAGGAATGTTCAGTGTCCCAGAGCCTGGGGTGGGACCGAAAACATCCTCTTTACCCCCTCGGCGGGGCAGCCCCCTGAGACCCGGGGTCTCGGAAGCCAGAGCGAGGCTGGGCAGCCTTGACTGGCACAGCTGTCCGGTCCCAGGCGGTAATGCGGGTGGACAGAGCGGGTGAGGCCCTGCCCCGGCCAGTTCCTGGGGCTTGTGTCCAGAATGACAGGAGCCTGAAAGTCAGGGAACTGCCAGCAGGGACGGCTGCGAGCATCAGACAGCCTGGGGGGCGGCCAGAATGGCCATGCCTCCCGAGAGAAGGGACTGGCCTTGAGGACCTTTTTTCTCTGGCGTGTGGTGGCCTTCAATAATTGCATTTTCATGGAACTTGGGGGGTCCCGATCAAATTCGTTGAACTGAAAAATCGGGGCACATTGTTCTCTCATGCGGGTCGAGATGGAAACCAAGGTGTGTGGTCCCGGGGGTCCGGGCCTCCTCTGCTCCGTAACAGATGCAGTGGCGATGACCCCTCCTCTGTCTAGACATACCGGCTAACAAAGACTTCGCTGCCGTCCCCAGGCTGACAGGCAGTTTGCCAGAGGCAGTGGTTATGCTTTCTGAGATGTTTCAGCAAGTATGGGGGAGAGCGGGATAGGATAATTGATGTTGGAACTGACCAGGAAAATCAGGCCCGTATTTACTCGTGTGCAGGTAGAAAGCATGTAGGTGTCGAGCTGGTACTGGAGATGAAGCCAGAGAGCCACAGCCCCACCCTTGGGAAGCAAGCAGTCTGAAAGGAGCCAGGCCCAGAAAGGCCCAGAGTGAGGAAGGACTTGGGGGCTCTGCTTGGTGACCCTGTGGGGTTGGGGGTGGGTGGAGACCATTGAGGAGGAAGGAGTATCCAGCTCTCTGGTGTGTGATACCAGGACTTCACGCACACCTCATGTTCCCTGCCTTCCACCCATGCCGGGTTAATCCTCTGGCGAATCAAAATCCTGGCCTTGGATATGGGAAACGTGGGAAAACTTAACGCACATGAAGGGGACCCTGGCGCCACCTGCTGGCCAGATCCACCAGGCCCTTCCTGAAGCAGCTGGGCCGTGTGTGTGTGTGTGTGTGTGTGTGTGTGTGTGTTTCTGTGTGTGTGTGTGTGTGTGTGTGTGTACACACAGGCTTTGAAGTGAGACAGGCGCACTTTGCTTCTGGCATTTAGTACAGACTGTGGAATCATGGACAAATTACATGTCCTCACCGAGCTTTGTCAGTAGAATAAGGAGAACCGGGTGGGACAATGAGATGAGCTTGGGGAAGGAGAAACCCCGATGTACCCAGCACGAGGCCAGGCCCCGTCCCTCAGTTTCTCCACAGTCACCTGGCACACTCCCATTTGGCCTGGACCTGGGTGTCTCTGGGGGAGGGGCTGCCCCTGAGCAGCACCCATGCCCGCCTTCCTTCCTCCTCCCCCCTGCCTCTGGGCCCCCTCCCATGCAGACCCCTCCTCTTCAGTGTTCCTGATCCTCACACACCTTTACTAGCATGGAGCTCATTCCCAGGGCTGCCCTTTCTAAGAGCTCAGAATGGTAAATATCCAACTACAAGAAAGGATTTTACATCCTGGACATAGGATGTAAAAAGAGACAGCGCTCACAATAAATGCCAAGTGTAAATAAGTCCTAGTCACCTAACAAGAGGCGTGGAAACTAAAAAAGTTCAAATGGAGGCATGATAGAAGACTAGGACAGTAGGTGCTCGTGGTTGGAGAATCCAAACACAGTCCAGATGGCAGAACTTCCTGGGACGTGCCCTGTCAAGTCCCGCAGGGCTCTGCACCTTGACTCTGCTTGAAGGCAGTTGCCTTCAGGGTGTGATGGGCCTGGAGTTCAGGAGGCAGAAGATAGGCCCTGTTCTTATCATCTCACAGGAAGTTAGAACCTGTCCCCGTCCTGTTACAGGACGTTAGAACATGTCCCCGTCCTGTCACAGGCCGTTAGAACCTGTCCCCGTCCTGTCACAGGCCGTTAGAACCTGTCCCCGTCCTGTCACAGGGCTTTAGAACCTGTCCCCGTCTTGTCACAGGACGTTAGAACCTGTCCCTCTCCTGTCACAGGATGTTAGAACCTGTCCCCGTCCTGTGACAGTAGGTTAGAACCTGTCTCCATCCTTGTACAGGAAGTTAGATCCTGTCTGCATCCTGTCACCGGAAGTTAGAACATCTCTCCATCTCCGTCTCAAGCCCTGGTTGGCCCTGTGGACACAGACAGGGAACTGGGCCTAGAGCACAGGGCTTAGTGAGGGAAGACGGGGAACAGCCCTCACTGCCTGAGCACAAATCTAGCTTCCTCACACACTCTGTGACCTCAGGAAGGCCACTGACTCTTTCAGCCTCAGTTTCCTCATCTGAAAAATGGCCCTCAACCCCCCATCCCCGTGCGGTGGGATCACAGTAGCGGAGGCGTGATGGCGAGTAGCCGTGCGCTCTGTAAACGGCAGCAGCCATGCTTGCCGGCGTGCAGGCGCTCACTTCGGGGTCGTCTCCGAGACCCGCTCAGGAGCCCTGTGTCGCCCTGACCACTATCTGGGTGAGGATCCAGGAGCCTGGACGACACTCGGAGGGCAGGGTGTGCCTGGTGAGGACAGCCCGGGGTGGGGCTCTGCCAGTGAGAAGGGGACACGCCTCGCTCCAGGCACGACCCTTGACCCCAGCCACCCAGCGCCCCCTGAGGGTGTTGGAAGAGGCTAGTGCCTGAGCCCGCGGCCAGGAGGTCCCCGGCACCTCCCACAGGTGAGTGAGGGGTGCTCTTCCCGTTGGCTGATTGGCCAGAGGGGCGGCGGGAGGCCCCGCCCAGCGAGCCCCCGCTTCCCCGCCCCCACGCTCTGTTGTTTCTCCGCTTGCCGAATGGGCCCTAACCCTCTTCTTTCTCTCTGTCCACTTTTCTTGCAGCCGCTGCGAGCGCTTGCCTTGCCATGAGAATCAGGAGTGCCCCAAGCTGCCTCTGCGAATAACCTACTACCACCTCTCTTTCCCCACCAACATCCAAGTGCCCGCCGTGGTTTTCCGCATGGGCCCCTCCAGTGCCGTCCCCGGGGACAGCATGCAGCTGGCCATCACCGGCGGCAACGAGGAGGGCTTTTTCACGACCCGGAAGGTGAGCCACCACAGTGGGGTGGTGGCCCTCACCAAACCCGTCCCCGAGCCCAGGGACTTGCTCCTGACCGTCCGGATGGAGCTCTCTCGCCACGGCACCGTCAGCTCCTTTGTGGCCAAGCTTTACATCTTTGTGTCCGCAGAGCTCTGAGCACGCGCTTTGGGCCGTGGGGGGGCCCCCTCTTGTTGCTTTCCTCACCCTCCCCTCCGGGATCCGAATAAAGGTTCAGCGGGCGATCCCACACAGCATGGCTGGCGTGCCTTGGTTTTATTTGGCGTGGTCGGGTGTCTCTGTGCTGCTTGTCCCTGGTGGGGAGGGTGGAGCCGAGCAACGCCTGGCGCCCCCAAGGGTGACCACGGAGTGCTTTCCGTGAGGAGTGTGTGCCCAGGAGCCCCCGTTAGTGGGACTCACAGTCCACACCGCCAGGGAGCCCAGGCCCGGAGAGAAAGAGGCTCGGGTGTTTCATTTGACATGATTCTCTCTCCTCCGCTTGTGTTTAGCCCAGAGGACGAGGTGACGAAGGCCCCCAGGGTTGATTGACCTCCGTCCCCTCTCACTTCACAGATGTGGAAACTGAGGCCCAGAGAAAGGGAGGGACTTGGCCAAGGCGACGTGGGCCATTTGTGGTAGAGCCGGGCCCAGGAGCCAGGTGTATTGGCCCCAGCTTCGTTTCCTTACTGTGTCACCAGGAGCTGAGCCTTTAACCGAGGCAAAAAAAGCTCTATCATGAGACTCAAACCTCCCTTTCTGTTTGTCTTGATGGGAAGCCCAAACTTGTGGAAAAACACTGAATGCAATCGCAGCATCTTGGATGCAGCCCTCACCTAAGTGAGGTCGGTTCCTCCAAGAAGGTTCTCAGCTTTGTACCAGGAAGAGGCAAAGGACAGCACGATGAATGTGCCACTCGTGGGAACCCCTAAGCCAGCGTCAGGTCCTTCATATGCGTTACTTCCCATCCTGTGGGGCAGGTGTTTCATCCCAAGAGAGACTCAGAGGGGGCAAGTGATTTGCCCAAGATCACACAGTGGGTATGGGAACCTCGGTTTGCTGACTACACAGCTTTGACTCTTCCACCATGATCCCAGCCAAGTCCCCAACCTGCCTCTAAAGGCCCTGCGTCATTTAGTGCTAATGTCCATCTCCACCCTGACCTCAAATTGTTCTCCCTTCGCTCACCTCCCTGGAGCCACACTGCCCAGCTCTTTGCTGCCTCAGGCCCTTTGCACATGCTTTTGCACTCTTGGCCTGAATGTTGGTTAAACCTCAGCCTATATGTTCCTATCTCAGCTGGGCCTCCCTTGACATCCTTTGGTTATGTTCTTCTGTCAGTCTTTCTCATAACACTGCCTTTGTGATGCTCATCACAGTTTGCAATTCCTATTTATCTGTTTTACTTTTGTCTTCCCCACCATCCAGAAGGCTCCGTGAAGGCAGGGACCAAGTCTGTCTCATTCAGTGCCGTGTCGCTAGCTCCTGGCAGGGCCTAGCACACAGTAGGTGCTCTACCCCTGTCTGTTGAGGGAATGGATGACTTCCTGCCAACATTGCTTTACACGTCTAGCATTTCTGTGGCTGCTGGCGACGTTTTCAAGCAGAAATGTGAAGGGAAGGCAGAATGTCAAGAGGAATCAAGTAAAGGTTACTGGAGGATCCTAAGGTCCTTCCTACAAGTACATGGAAGGAAAGTGGGGAAGGGGCCCACCTTGCTGTCTAGTGGAGAGGACAGGTATACAGTTAACACTATGCCCAGTGCCCTATGACAGAGGCTGCGGTTAACTCGCCATGGGAGCACACACATGCTCCTAGCCATTCATCTTCAAGCCCCCACTGTCTCCCAGACCCCCCTCTGAGCATCTCTGGTCTGGACTGGCTCCCAGTCTCCTATCTTCCAAGCTGAAACCAGAGGACCTCTCTGAAGGACCAGTCTGGTTATGTCCCTCCCCTCTTTAGAAACTTCTATGATTCTTTCACTAGCAGATGAAGCCCAACTCCCTTGGAATGGCATTCGAGGCCCTGCCTACTCCAGCCTCTGCCCATCTTTTCAGCTACATCTCCCTCTCGCTCCCTGCTCTAGCTCACCCCCTTGCTTGTGTTCCACTCACGCAGGGCTCTTGTCCTTCTCTGCGTGCACTTTCTCCAGGCTTTAGCATGTGCCATGCCATCCTCCTGCAAACGGCCATTCTCCCTGAAGTCACGTCCTCAGTGAAACCTCTCCTGAATCTGAGCTCTTCTAGCACCGGGCGTACTCCATCAGAGCAGTTACCCTATCGTTACTTTTTACTGTCCCCACTTCTCTGGGCCTTTTTGAAGGCAGGGATTGTATCTGTGTTCTCTACACTTTCAGAATGTCTGGCCTGTGGAAGGAGCTCAGTAAACATCCGAATAAACATGGATGGATGGATGGATGGATGGATGGATGGATGGATGATGGATGGGTGGATAGTATTTTCAAGGTTTAGTTCAAATATCACCTCTTCTGTGAAATCAGCAAGACACAGCAGGGATTCATCATGTATTCAGTTATTCTGTTATCATGGTCCAGATTATTCAGGCCAGAGAAGCACTTTTCGCAAAGGAGTGTTAAGATGGGGGGAAAATTCTTGGGGGCTTTAGAAGCCAGAATCCCCTCTACAACATTCCCACCAACTGACTATCCAGCTTTGTTTGCACTCGCCCTTGTTTGTGGAACTCCCTGCCTCTTAAGGTGGCCTGTTCCATTTTAGGACACCTCTGATGTTTCTCTGTGTGTACCTGAGTGCACATGTGGGGATGATATCTGAATTACCTGCCTGCTCACCTCCCTGCAGTTCCTTGAGGCCACTTAGCAGTATTCCTGGATCATCCTGCTGAGATCACACAGTGCAGAAAAAACAAACCAAGCCAGCCAACCAAACAAACAAACAAAAACACAAGAGTTTTAATATCCTCCTTGCCATTTACTAGTTCTGTGACCTCGGATAAGTCATTTGCCTTTCAGAGCTTCAAGGCCCACTTCCTGGATTATTTTGAACATTACGTGAAGTTACTTACACACGAGGCAGTATCTGGCATGTGGTAGGCAGTTAATAAGTGTTGGTTTCTCCCCTCATTGGAAGGTACTTGAGTGTTCATTTGGATCTTGATTTAAACGGGGAATAAAAGTTCAGAGGGTTTGTAGAGCTGCCATCACTTCCGACTCCTGGACCTGCGTGTGCACTTTTTTTTTTGGGGGGGGGCTGTGCCAAAAAGCACAGTGTGCTTTGTGGCTTGTGGGATCTTAGTTCCCCGACCAGGGATTGAACCTGCACCCTTGGCAGTGAAAGTGCAGAGTCCTAACCACTGGACAGCCAGGGAATTCCCATGGGAACTCCCATCCTTTTGACTCACTGTACTAAACCAAGCTCCCAAGGGTGGAGGATAATAACTATGATTATCATTATTATACTGATGAAAATAATAACAACTATGACAGCTAACACCTAGACACTGCTTTCTGTGAGCCAGGCACTGTGCCAAGCACTTAACTAACCCTCACAGAGCCTTGTGAGGAAAGTGCTGTTATGACCCTCATTTCACAATGAAGACATCGGGGAGAGAGAGGTTAAGTAACTTGCCCATAGTCCCAATGCTGATGTAAGGTGGGCCCGGGTTTCAAACCCAGGCAGCCTGGCTCTGGAGTCTGCTCTCAGAAGTGCAGCCCCATGCTGTGAAGGGGGCAGGATACCGGGATGAGTCAGTGCTCCTCAGCTTGCTACCCTAGCCTCTTCCCAGAAAGCCCTGCATACCAGCCCCATTCTAAAATTCCCAAGTGAAAAACAAAGCATTTTATTAGCTAAGGAAGGAGGCAGTGTGGTGTAGAGGAAAAAGCTGTGAAGGTTAAATGAAGTGATGTGTGCAACTGTCCAGCAGAGACATCAATGAGGTCTGAAAAACCACTGTGAACCACGCCTCTTTCTCAAATTTCAGGAAAACTAATTTCACATAAAAATGATCAACTCAAAAGTATCCAGGTTAAATCTCATAAAAGATATTGCAGGAAAAAAGAGAATTAAGAACAGAATGATATCCTTCTGGGTAATGAAAGTACACCAGGAAGATATGCTCACAGACTAGATCAAAACTGTAGCCTATATCAAAACAAACTAAAAGGATTGAGAAAATTACCAAAAATGAAGGAAAAATGTAAGCCAGAATTAGGAAAAAACAAGAAATGAAGTGATGGAACTCAAGAAATAATTTAAAATTAAAGCAGAAAGCAATTTTAGAAATAAATACTTAAGGAGAAGTTGAAGAAAAATTTTATAAATTGAAAAATGAATAACAAAAGAGATGAAAAGGCTTGAAGAGAAAGTGACAGCTGTTAAAGATAGGCAAAGAAGATCCAACATACAGATAATAGAAATCTCCAAAGAACTAACCCAAAACAAGGGAGGGGAGCAATAAATACTAAAAATGATAACTCAAGAAACTTTACAGAAATTTTAAGAAAAAGATTTGAAATTCCATATTGAAAGAACACCCAACATACCTGAAGATATTGACTCAGAGCAACCATCACCAAGACAGAGAAAACAAAAAAATCCCTGTGCATTTGGGCAAAAACAGCAAGTGACTTATATGGGAAAAAAATTATATTATCATCGGACTTCTTCACAGCAACACTTATGCCAGAAGGAAATGAATACTTAGGATATTCAAGAAAATGTAAGCCAAGGATTTTATACCCAACAAAACGGACTTTCCTGTACAAAGGGCACAAACTATTATCAACATGCGAAATTGTCGGCATGCAAGCACTAAACATAGTTACTCATAGAACTACAACTAAATGAGTGCAGTAAGAAAAAAGGGAAGTATGGGGACTTCCCTGGCGGTCTAGTTAAGACTCCGCGCTTCCACCACAGGTGGCGTGGGTTCGATCCTTGGTCAGGGAACTAAGATCCGGCATGCCACGCAGTGTGGCAAAAAAAGAAAAAAAAAAGGAACGAAATGGCTCAGACAATGTAGAAATAGCACATCTATTTAAAAATTGTAGGTAGAATAGGGAGAACATATCCAAAAAAAATTATTCTAATTAATTATGTTAGTGGTAGTAATTTTAGTATTGTTATTCTGAGAGTACTGGGTTAAATATGAAATATACTAAATAAATAAGTATGAAATATTCTATCATCTTCTGTGTTCTTAAGAACGAGGATTTTGATATGGAAAAAAGGAGATTCCTTTGGTACATAGAAGAGATTAAGTAAAAAACTATGTGGTTCTTGTTTTGAATTGTAAATATCAGTATGAACTCATGATGTAGTTTATCTTTAAAAATGTCCACTGAAGAAGCCTAGAAACAATGACCAACTCAGTAGGACTGAGCATTCCTGGTATCCAGATTGTGGTCTTGAAATACCATTTTCTACTAAAAAACAAAACAAAACAAAAAACAAACCCAACACTTCTTGGAGAAATAGCTGGGGCAGTAAAAGTGTAAGATGAGGCTGCTGCCTTGTCAAGCCAGACAGCAAGAGAACCATCAGAGATTCCTGGGGCCAGGTCAAAAGGACTTGGGAGCCAACCCGATTTACCCTCTGGCCAAAGATGGGAAAACTTGAGCTCCAGTAAAGGATAATAATTGCAATAGGTTGAAATCCATCAAATAGTTTAAATCTATGAGTTCATACTGATATTTTTAAAAAATCAACTGATAACCTCTGGATGATGATTGCTAGTTCATTATCCTGAAAACAGGTCAACACGAAGAAAGAATCAAGCATTAATCTTGCTTTTCCTCCATGAACTATACCCCCTGGTAACAAGATAGTGTATGAGGGGAAGCATCTCTTTACAGAAGTATTCAAACTAACAAGTGAAAAAGAAATTATAGACTCGGACCACAGCATTGTGCCATCCCCGATGAATCAGTGGATCTGGACCCTGAGCATCAGCAGCTGCTAACGTCACAGAAAGGAGATGACCAGACACCACATGCCTCCGATGGAAGACACACCACCACCTGTCATTTCGCTAAAGGACCTGGGTCTGCATCTGATCAGGCGTCTGGATCCGGCTGCCAATGGGCAGGGAATGCAGAGGACAGGGGAACACGCTGGGCTGCACCGTGAGGATGCAGTCAGCAAGTCCAGAAGCTATGGAAACTCCATAGCTCAGATGCTTTGCTTTCCTAACAGGTAAACTGTATGGAGAGTGAAGGAATGGAGAGGAAACCTGAAGGTTAAAAAGGACTTTAGAAAGATATAACAGGGACTTACCTGGTGGTCCAGTGGGTAAGGCTCCACGCTCCCAATGCAGGGGGCCCGGGTTCGATCCCTGGTCAGGGAACTAGGTCCCTCATGCCACGACTAAGAGCCCGCATGCTGCAGCTAAGAACCCGCATGCTGGAACAAAGATCCCATGTGCTGCAACTAAGACCCAGCGCAGCCAAATAAATAAAAAAAGAAAGATATAACAAAAATTTTTAATGGACAAGTTTAAATGATAGTGTCTTGAGATGCACACTTATATGACACAGATGTAAAGGAACCCAGGTAAGTGATTGCTAGGATAGTCAGGACAGGAGTTACTTTGGGGACACACGAGGGGGTTGAGATGGGTCTGGGGCCCACGAAGGCGCCTCAGGTGGCAGGTGAAGCTCTCTTTCTTGACATGGGTGCTGATTATAAAGTGGTTTGCCTTATAATACTCATTCAATGGTACCTTTGTTTTGTGTAGCTCTTGCATTTGTGTTTTATTTTATGATAAAGAGGTTTTAAAAATATGGTTAGACCTGTAACAAACTTGGGACCCTTTTCCTTCCTCTCCGTCCATCGTGTGACACTGGAGATTTGACCGCTTTGTGCTGGGCACCAAGCTGGGTGCTTTACCTATGCTCCCTCATTTATTACCGCTGCAACCCCCCGACCCGGGGCCCTGGGAAAGCCGGACCCTGTCTCCCTTGTTTGCTTTGGTGTCCCTGGTGCCTGACACCCAGCAGATGCTCAAAACACACTTGTTGAGCAAGTGAATGAATGAATGTTATTTGCAGTTGTAGAAATCGAAGCTCAGTTCGTATAGTTGGCAAATAGCAAAGCTTTGCTTATCCCAACCGGGACAGATGGAAACTGGGGCGTGTCTCAGGGGTTTGGGTTCTGGTCCAGTTTGCAGCAAGGGCAGAGAAGCATCCCCTCAGAGCAGCCGGGCTGCGGAGGCCAGTGCGGGTCTCCGGCGGAGCCATCTCTGGGACAGGTGGTCCCGCCCGGCCACCTGCTTCTCCTCCCCGGACCCCGGTCTCTGTGGGAGTGCTGGTTCCACCTTTCCCATCACTTCTTGTGCTGTGGTTCCCCTCAGGCTCCGCCAAGAGAAGACAGACACCGTCCGCTGCATCAAGTCCTGCCGCCCCAATGACGTCACCTGCGTGCTGGACCCAGTGCACACCGTCTCCCACACTGTCGTGTCGCTGCCCACCTTCCGCGAGTTCACCCGCCCCGAAGGTGAGTGGCCGGGCGCTCCCACGGCTTGGAACCGGCGTAGGGGTCCCGGGGGAGGCCATCGTCTGGAGGAGCTTCCTTGCCAGGCAGCCCCCTTGCTGGAGTTGAGAGCTTGGCCTGCAGGAGCCACTCCTTGGTGGGATGTGGGTTTGGGGTTTGGAATGCAGACCCCTCCCTGCCTCTGCATCTCCTCCGTGTCCCCAGACTACATGGCGGTACCGTTCCAGCCCATTTCCAGCTCTCAGTTCGGGGGCCTCTTCTTAGGGGTTACAGTTGTTCAACACATAGCTATCAAGTGTTGATTCTGTGCCAAGCGCTGGGCTGTGGGGGCCTCCAGGAGGCAGTGACTCCACTCTGGGTCCTGAGGGGTCAGTAGGAGGCAACTTAGTGAAAGTGGGGAACACGGAGAGAGGAGGGCAGAGCAGAACCTCTGGAAACGTCTGGAGGTGAGTGGGGAGTGTAGACCTTTGAGGAACAAAGCCAAGTTTTTCTGGCTGGAGCGGTGGACGGCTTAGCAAGAGAGGGGCTGAAAGGGTGAGAGCAGGAGGCTGCACTTGGAGTTGGGGCTTCAACTCCTAGGCTTTGGGAGCCAGTAGAGGGTTGGGACTGATGCTGTTTGCGTACAGAAGCATCATCCTGGAGACCGAGGGGCAGATGGGCTGGTGCGGCCAGACCAGCTCCAGGGAGCCCAGCAGTAAAGCAGGCAGTGTGCCCTGCCCCCAGGCAGCTCCTGGCCTGCAGTGTAGACCTGCCATCACAGCCCCCTTCTCACACAGGTAGGCCCAAGGTAGCGGGCTCCTTGCGCCTGGCAGAGGGCTGTGGACGGGGTGCTGCTCCGTATGCCTTGCTTTGGGGTGTGCAGCCCACGTGCCAGGGCTGGTGTGGTCTCCAGATGCCGCCTCCCTCTGTGGAGGCCTTCAGAGGAGCTCGCCATGAGGATTCACTCCGTAAACGTCGACTGAGCGTCCTATGTGTCAGGCTCGGGCCAGGCTCTGGGACACAGTGATGAGAAAGAGCCCTCTGGCCATCTCAGAGACGACGGACAGTTTGCCTTGTGTTTACACACGGCAATGGGGTCCTGGGGGGTGATGCAGGTGCACATGCCAGAGGGTAGAGCCTGGCCAGGGGGGTGGGAGGGCACCAGAGGCAACCCAGGGACGTGCTTGCCTGCAGGAGCCGGTGGCCCTTGCCCCACCTGCCCACTCATCCTTCTAGAAAAGGGGAGGCACAGAATCTTCGCAGGGTGCGCAGACTTGGGTCAGAGAAAATCACTGACTGCTGTTTGCCTTGTGCAGAATGATGGGTTCCACCAAACCACAAATCCTTCCCAAATCCCTAATGGCCGGTTTTGTGGCCTCCTGGCCAGTGCTGATCCATAATTTTATTCTAGCGGGAGCTGGGTGTGGTTAGAGATACCTGTCAGCATCTTGGGCCCAGGCAGTCCAGACCTTGACCATTAGCGTTGAGAGGACCCTTGATAGGCCCTGGAGGGCTGCCTCATTCACTTTACAGATGAGGAAACTGAGGCCCAGAGAGAGAGGACATTCCCCCCCTCACCCGAGATAACACAGAGTGGGGGTAGATCGGGGCCTCGCGCTCTCCGCCCAGGGCAGGCTGCCGGCTTCATGTCAGGTGGCCCGGGAGATGGATACAGCCACCAAACTGCCCGGCCCGGCCTGAGAAGTGGCTTCTGACCCACATCACTGTGGGGCAGGGGTCCAGCCTGCTCCCTTGCCCTTTCTGACCTCTCGCCCATATCCCGTCATCCACCCCACTTCCCCGTCTTCCCAGCTTCAGGGGGACTCCTGAATCATCACTAGTTCCTTCCTAGCACCGGCCCTACTGCTCATCAGCTCCATGACTTCAGGGAAGACTCGCAGGCTCTCCAGGCCTCAGCTTCCCCGTTGATGAGAAGGGGGGACAGGCTATGATCTAGGGCCCCGAGGGGCCCTCCAACTTCTCCATGCAGGGGGTCCCTCATGTTGGGTCCTCATTGCCTGGGGGGGGTGCATTTCTGGGGTCACGGGGCCCAGCGCTGCACGCTCTCCATGCCGTGCTTCTCTCTGCAGAGATCATCTTCCTCCGGGCCATCACACCCGCGTATCCTGCCAACCACGCTGACATCATCTTCGACATCACAGACGGGAACCTCCGCGACTCCTTCGATATCATCAAGCGCTACATGGACGGCATGACCGTGGGTGAGTGGCTGGAGACGGCAGGTCCACCTAGACGCCCCCTCGTCCTCCCAGCCAGTGGCTTAGCCGAGGCCTGTTGGGAACCAGCCCGGGTCCCATCTGAGTCCCCTGGTCCTTCAGGGCCCAGCTGGAACCCGCCCCCCCCAGCCAATCACAGTGTGAGGAGCATCCAGGGTGGTGGAGCCGCCAGCTCTTGGGGAGACCCCTGTGGGCTGTCTCCCGACCTACAAAGGGTGGATTAACTAGGTCTCTGCGTCTCACAAACACGGATTTCAGACAAGGTCACACAGGTAAAGTGCTAGTCCGGGGGCTCGGCACAGCTGCCCCATCGTGGGAGCTGATATGATCTTTATTCCTATGGTGCAACAGAGGAATAGCTAACGGGCGTCAGGGCCGGGCTCGCCTTGCAGGATGTCCAGTCTTGTCCCCTCCCGCGTGTCATTGGGTAGGAGGACCGAGGTCACATCAAGGTGCACGTACAGCCACCCCCACATACACACACCCCGAGATTCAGCGCCGAAGGAGGGCTGGCCGGGAGGGGGCGAAGCAGAAGCGGGTGCGTCTGGGAAGCTGTTCACGGTGCCTCTCCTGAACTGTCACGCTTTAAAGACTTCAAATTCATGGAGAATGAAAACCATCACATCTGCCACTTTGGACTTAAATTTAGACTCGCATTTTCAAAACAACTGAGCAACTGAGGGCCAGGCCTATCCTCGCCTAGGCCTCCGTTTCCTCGTCGTGAATGGGGTGGGCAGGAGTGGGCCTCGTGGTCTCTTAGACCCTGGATTTTGTGAGGTCTTGAGCGCCCACTCGGCTGGTCCCGGAGCCGAGCATTTTGGAACATGGTCTGTAGGTGGCGCTGTTGGATCTCAGAACCCCAGTCTCCTAGGCTCCCAGCCACGACCGTTGTCGAGCTGCAGCTGAAGACAGGGAATGGTCATTCCCCTGTTGCCAAAGAACCATCTATAGCGACTTTACAAGCTCTTAAATGGGTTTGCATGTTGTAAACATGACTGAGTCATCTGGGGGGCCCCCACCCCTGGCCCCTCCTCTGCTAGTTGGCAGCAGGAATAATTAGTTAATTACAATTAATGGTACATTAGCTCACTGGGATGCCGAGGGGAGGGCGTGCAGTTTGGTTGTCAGCAGGCTTAAAACTTGCCGCTTGCGCTTCAGTCACTGCCCACCCTGGGCCTCAGGTTCCCCCATCGTTAGGTGAAGAGACACTTAAGGGACCTTCGGGCACCTGGGGATGAGGGCAGACAGCAGGAAGTAGGGTCAACTTGCCCACAGAAGCCCACCTTGGGCCAGCCCTGTGCTTGACGCTGGGCCTGCAGGTGTGGCTGCAACACAGCCCACCCTGGGGCAGCCCACCCCCGGGCAGTTCACAGCTCTTGGAACCACAGGAGTTGGAATCAGAACCTTCCAACGCACTCATTCATTCTTTGCATCTCTGCATTCTTCCCAAGCCCGCCCTGTACCAGGCCCTGGGCCCGGCCTTGTGGGTACAGAGATGGGTCAATACCACGCAGCCCCTGCCCCTAAGGGCTCTGCATTCCACCGGGGTGGGAGGAGGTGTGCGGCGCATAAACAGATCATCAAAACGTGGTGGTGGAGAGACAGTGACAAGCCTCTCCGGCTGAGGCCTCTCTGGGGGCGGGCTCTGTATGGTGTCTGTGCCTTCAGTTCCCAGCTAAAGCCTTCCTGGAGTGACCCAAGCCAGGGGCTGGGCAGTGACCGGGCCCGGAGCCGGTGCTCAGCAGCACATTTTTCTAGCTGCATCTATACTCCAAACAGAACCAACCTGGGAGTCTCGATTTCTTGGCTTCCCATCCGCTGGGGCAGAAAATCCTGGCATCTCAGAGCCTGGAGGCTCCTGGAGGCCACCTCTTCCAACTTCTTCTTTGGCAGAGGGGGACACCAGAGCAGCGAGGGGGCTGGCTGGTCTTCCCAGGGTGACTCGGGGTAGGGTGGGGAACAGGACAGACCCCTGGTGTGAGAGGCGAGGCCGAGGCCGCAGAGACAGAGCAGCCTCTCCTCACTGAGCTTCATCACATGGGCCCCGGTGTTTGGATTCTGATGCTGGGTGTGTGTTGGGGGGGTGCCCAGGCTGGCCCTTGGGAATTCATCCTGCCTGTGGTCCGGCCTCCTGGGTAGGCCCGGCCTCTTCAACTTCTCAGGACATTTGCAGGACGTCCCGTCCTGTTGGGCCCCTGGAGTCTACCGATGCCCTCTCCCAGGTGGAGGACCAAAGCCAGAGGGGGCAGGGTCTCACTGAGGTGGGACCCAGGCTGTGCTGGGCTCTGGTCTCTATACCCACCGGTTGCTGCCCTGTTTCTCTGCTTGGGGTCTCTTCCCTGGGCTTCCTTATCCCCACCTCCTTCCTGCTCCTCTAATGCACCAAATAGTTTCTGTGCCCCCCGGGAGCTTCTGGGCTCTGGGGGTAGCCACCCTGGCACACGCTGGCCCTGGACACAGGCCTGTCCACCTGCGATGGACTTGAGACCAGTCTGAGCAGCCCTGGGAACCACCGCTGGGCACGCTCACCCCCGCATCCCTGCTCGCTCACCCCCACATCCCTGCTCGGTCCTTACAGATGCCTCGGGGGGTGTGATCATCTCCCTTGGGCAAAGGAGGGAGGAGAGTAAATGACTGCCTGAGACTGAGCGATGGAAAAACCACAGGGCCCGGGTTGTTTGCAGACTTGTTAACAGATGAGGGAGCGATGGCCAGAAAGGGCAGGAGGCTTGTCCGAGGCCCCCCGGTGCTGGGGGCAGAGCAGGCCTAGAGCCCAGTCTTCCCCAGACACCCAGAGCTGGAGCCTGTGGACAGCTGCTGTTGACTTGGGCAAAGTTACCGAGAGTTCGTGTCCCAGAAAATTACCCAGCGTACAAGCCGCCGTTGAGTTCATTCCTCCCCCAAATAACAGAAGAAGAAAGTACCCCAAGTCGATTAAGAACCGAAAAAGGCCAGACTTTCCCCTAATGTATCCTTTAAAAACCAGCTCTTCGCAGGGATAAAGGTGGCTCTGAAGCAGAGCTGAGCTGCTGTCTCTGTAAAGCCCCTTGCAGCCACCCTGTTGCATTCCTCTTTCACCAGCTGTCAATGAAAAATGAAGAATGCATTTTCGACCTGTGCGAAAATGCTCTATTAATGCCTGAGGTATTCTCGGGCCACTACAAAGCCTTCCTTATCCAGCCCCGGTTTCATTCTTCGCTCAGCAGAGTACTGGCTGTAATAGGGAGCTGCTCCACAAGGGGTCTTTCAGGTAATAGCTCCTGAGAGGTGACTCATGGGGACCCTGGCGAGATGGGCGCAGGCAGTGTGGCATCAGCCGCCAGCAACTGGGGGCCACCCCTGGACTCCCCAGGCCTCTGGGTGGCAGCTGGTGTCTGAGCCTCTGCCTTCCCCAACCCCTCCCTCCTCACTACTTCTTTTTAACTATTTTTCTAAGGAGGGGAAGAAAAGGTCTGTCTATATTGAGGGTCAGCTTGGCCAAAATTTCTGCTAAAACCTCCCCAAAGCCAATAGGAACTAGACAGTGCTCAGCAGAAACTGCTTTTTAGACCCACTGGTTGATTTTGTGAACAGCCCTCCTGATCCTTGGCTGGCATCACTGTTTCTAAAAGAAAAGACTGACGTGCTGGCCCGGGGTCCCACGGGCTGCAGCTGACAAGCAGGTGTGCTGCATGTTGTGTCTGTTCTGGGTTGTTCCCTGAGCTCCTCTTCCTCCGCTGGGTCCCCTGAGAAACAGAAGCGCTCCTGTCCTCAGCTCCTGGCGAGGCACCCTGGCAGCCAATCCTGCTCCCAGTAAAGTCTGAATGAATGGAGATTGACTGGCTCACCTCAGAGATGCTTACCTGTATTAGGTTGAAGAGTGATATTCCCTAATCACAGACACCATTATTGTCATTAGATGAAATGATTACGTGACAGATCCTAGCAGTGCCCGGCACACAGTAGGTGTGCAGGAAATCAATATTAATGGAACCCAAACCTTTTCCCAATGCCGATGCTGTCTGTACTGAAGCAAGATGTGGGGCCTCTAAGTTTGCCCACTATGTACCACCCTCGTAACAATATCTTCACTCCCGCTCCTAAAGGGAACCAAAAACTTTTGCATTTTGAAATAGCGCTCTAAGTTTCATCTGTGAGCATATAAGGATTATTACCCTATTTCAAGTTAAGTTTGAAAATATCAGTGGCTGCGGTGGCCCTTTTCAGGCAAAACACAGTGGAGTCTCTGCTGCCACAGAGGGAGCACTGAACTTGGGGTGAGATGTTCTGGGCATAATTCTTGCTTGATTCTCTGTTTCTAGCTGTGTGACCTCAGGCAGGTCTCATAACCTCTCTGAGCCTCAGTTTTATTCTCAGCAAGCTTGCCATAATAATATTTGTCTTGCCGGGTTATGAGGACTGGAAGGAGTTATGTGTATTTTAACATAACTGGGTAGGTTGTTAGGGAGAGAAACGAGCCACTGTGAGGAAGCCGTCTGGAGCGGGTGAGCTGGTGAGAGCTCGGAGCTCCCTGAGAGGACAGGACAGCAGGCCAGAGGGAGGCACGTGGGACGGTGCCAGGACTGTTCGTCCCAAAGTGGCTCCAGCTACCTGGGAGCTATGTAACAGGCACATCTCGTGGCCTCAGCTGACCAGTCGGGCCCACCCTGAAGCAGAATGGTGGAGGCTGTGCCTCCCACGTTCTGTCATCCTTGAATTATCTCACTCATTCAACAGGAGCATCCTGGGTTCCTGCTCCATGCCGAGCCCTGGGCTGGGTGCTGAGGAACAAGTTTACACCCAAGCCACAGGTCCTGCTTTCAAGAAGCTGCCTCCTGGCTTCCCTAGCATCCTGCCATCTGAATTCCTATAGAGGAAAGTGCTTGTTTTTCAACAATAGGTTCTGTGCCTGTGAATGTCTCAGTGGGAGAGACAAGTGGTGTGTGGCAGGGCTGCCATGTACAGTTGAATGTGTTGTGACTGTGAAACCCTAGGGGGTACCATTCGCAGCTGCTTCTACGTATGTGCAGTGCACAACCTAGTCAGCTGTACACAGCAGCCCCGGTACAAGAGCTTGTGAGTGAAGATACCAACCCAGCTGTGCCTCTGCCCCTGGCCAGGCGAGGCCTCATGCAAAGCAAAGAGCTTGCTCGCCCAGCCATCTGGCTTCAAGTCACCCTCAGTGGTCCCAGCTACCAGGGCCCAGGTCGCCTCTGCAAAATCATTACCTCCTAAGGGGTTAAACACGCGCTGCTGACCCCATCCGGCAGCCTGATTCGGAAAGCTTGGCCCGGGATCAGTACACATTACGAATGAGATGCAGAAATTCCACCTAAAAACAACAGCGCAGCCATCCCTGCCAGTGATGAGTGATCCGCCCTGTCCCGGCTTTCACGGCAAATCCCAGGGATTAGGCGCTTTCTCTTCTCTGGGAGGCACAGCCCCGTCACCGGGGGGCCACACCCTGGCCAACAGCCAAGTCGTTTCCCGGGTGACGCGCAGGAACGGGCCTCGGCCCAACTTCACCTGGAGGCTGGCCGTGCGGGGAGGGCAGGCGGGGGTCTCTCAGAGGGGTGAGATGGGGCGCGAGAGGGGGACAAACTTTGACACTTTTTGTGCTTCCTGCGCTGGGACCCCGCGGAGCAGAGATGGGCTTGTAGGCGTCAGGCCCAGCGCTGTCCTGACTCGTAGAAATGCAGCTATTCCCCCTGCAAAGCCCTGTGAGGAGGGCTCCCGACACCCAGTTTCACAGGTGCAGAAACTCTCAGAGGCCACCCCCCAGGCAGTCCCCTGGCCCGGGCAGGACTCTCAGGGCTCAGAGGGGTCCACTGGAGCACAGCCCTGCTTTTGAGCCCCCTACCCCGAGGGGGGCGCACAGGGGCCACAGGGATCCTCGCTGGACACCTCCCTGCTCCTGCTCCTGGACCCATGCGTCACGTGGGCTGCTTCTCACACCTGCCTCCGATGTCTTCACCTGGCTGTGAGGTCCCGCGAGCCTGGCCAGAGCATCCTCCTCTCTTAGCAGTGCACTTCCATGTCACGGTGCAAGGTGCTGCAGCTACTCGGTTCCTGAAGCTGGAAGCCGGGGACCCTCTGCCCTCCTCCTCCCACCCCCCACAGCCAGTAGCTGCTGGTTCTGTCAGGTTTTAAACCCCAGCTTTCACGTCCAAACCTGCTGCCCGGCTGGAGAGACATCCTCAGCCTCAGCCTGCTTTTCTCCTCCCCAGCGTCCAGCACTCTCATCCCTTCCTCTCCCCTCCACTCTGCTCCAGCCACCCGAGCCTGCGCCCCAGACCCCGGACATTTTATGGCCTCTCTCTTCTCCTGAACTTTAGCCATAGCATTCACCTGCTTCTCCTCTTGGTAAGCTCCTATTCATCCCTCAAAGCCCAAGTCAGCCATCACCTCCTCTCACATGCCCTCCATGCCCCCCACAGGCAGAGTGTGCAGCTCCTTCCTTTGTGCTCCCAGGGCACCCTGGATGAGCTTCTTATAGGACTCCTGTCATACTCATTCTTCTAGCAAATAACGTGTGTGTCCAACGGGCTCAGACCCTGCTCTAGGGGATGTAGCAACGACCAAGACAGACAGACAGACATGAATCCTTACCTCATACATGTTTTATTCCAGAGGGTAGCAGCAGACAAGAAACAAATATAGTATCCACACTGTCAGGCGGTGGCGAGTGTTATGCAGAGGGCGGGGTGGGGCAAGGTGTGGGGAGGAGCAACTGTACCTCTGGTGGTGGAGACATTCGCCTAAGACTCGAGGAGCTGAGGAAATGAACCATGCGGAGATCTGGAGGAAGAGCTCCAGGCAGCAGGAACAGCAGGTGCAAAGTCCCTGAGGCAGCGGCGAGCCTGGCGTGTTTGAATCACGGCAAGGAGGCTGCAGCTAGAGCAGAGGCATGGTCTTGAGGCTGTCGTAACGGCTCTGGCTTTTCTGCTGAGAGAGATGGGAGCCACATGAGGGTTTCGGGATGAGGAGGGAGATGACCTAATATTATAAAGGCTCCCTCTGGGCTCCGGGGTGAGGCTGGGCTCAGGAAGACACTGCAGCTAGCTCAGTGATCCAGGCTGGAGATGACGGTAGTTTTGACCATGTGGCCCCGGCAGGAGGGGTGAACAGTAGACAGATACCAGATGTGTTGGGAGGTGGTGCCAGGTTTTGCAGACAGATTAGGTGCCGAGGCAGGGATGACTCCATGGATTTCACCTAAAGAACAAGGAGACGAGGGTTGTCATCAGGTGAGCCAGGGAAGCTGTGACACGGCAGCTTTGGGGAGGCCAGAAGTTCCCTTTGACATTAAGACTGAGGGGCTTGTTGGACACCCGTGGCCATGCGGGGTAGAATAAGTGAGTCTGGGAGGCGTTAGCGGGTGGATGGTAGTTGGAGCCCCGAGGCCAGACAAGCTTGCCAAGGAATTGAGTGTAGACAGAGGAGAGAGGAGGCCAGAGACCAGACGCTGCAGCCTCCTGTGCTCAGAGGTCGGGGAGATCAGGAGAGGAGGCCAGCCTGGAGGAGGAGGCCTTTCCAGGAGGAGGCGCAGTGAGCCGTGTCAACGATGGTGAGTCTGGTCAGATGAGGACCAAGGATTCACCATCGGATTCAGTATTGCCCCAGCTGATGGTGACCTTGACAAGGCTACCTCAGTGCAGCGGGGTCAAGGGGAGACACACCAGAGTGGGAGTGCTGAAGGTGGTGCTGGGGACTCCTAGAAGATCTGCTGTGCGTGGGAGCAGAGAAACACTGATGCCAGCGGGAAGGGTGTGGTGGGCATGACATTGTGAGTTTCTGCTTGACTCTTCTCTTCCACCGATTGTGAATTCCTAGAGGCAAGAGCCTACGAGGGGATCATTTGTGCCATACCCCCGTCACCGTTTGTCTTTCTTTCTTGCACACACATGCATACACACACACAACACACCCACTAGGAGGTAACCCGGGCCCGGCGCCCAGCAGGCTGCAGGGTCACACTTGCCTGCTCACTTCCAGAGTAACCAAGGGGTTGAAGTGAGTCCAGAGCAGCCTCTTCGCGTTTCCCGAGGTTCTCCTGGGATCGGCTGTGTCCAGAATGATTTGTGACCCTCTTACTGCTGCTGTTATGCACTTTTGAAAAGCCTTTGATATCACCGGCACATTCATAAATTATTCTTTTTTTTAAGAAAATGAAGTGTTTTTAGCCAAACAGCAGTAGAGGCATGTTGTGCAAAGTTAGAAAAAAAGAGCCTGACGATGATATGAATCTTCCGATGGCCTCACCTGACAACCGTATATACACGGAGGACCCAGACACCCACCGTCAACCACTGTCATGGAGAGCGCTTCCTGTGGCCTCGGAGTTGGGTGTTTCCAGATGGAACATCCAATCCGTGCCTGCGGCTTGAGAACCCCAAGTATTGGGTCCCAATTATCACAGTTTTATCTTAACAGCGAGCCCTCCTGGGCCCCTGCTGTGTGCCAGGCACTCTTCCAGCATGTTGTACACACGTATTGTGTCACTTAAGCCTGTGGGTGATGGTCCCATTCTCCAGGTGAGGAAACTGAGGCACGGAGGGAGTTCCAGGCTCAGGGGGCCTGACTGAGGCATGCACACAGCGTGTTGGGACTCGGTGTGGGGTTCCTGCTGCCATGACCATCCTCTGTGACCTTGAACCAGCAGGCAGAGTCCTCCTCTTTGAGTTTCTACCCCAGTCCTGAAATTTCTCTGCCTCCCTGGTAGCCATGAACACAGTACCTAGAGTCGGTGCATAACAAATGTTCAGTCACTGGCCGGTCAAGTGATTCTCTTTCTGAGGATCCAGTGCCGGAAGAGCCTCTGTGGAGCCTTGGCCGGGGATAAAGGGAATTGAAGGCTTGGGTGTTTCAGGCTGCCGCCCTGCCAGCAGGAAGCCCTCTCTGTCCTGAATGGGCTCATTCTTAGTGCCTCTTGGGAAGGAAAGGAGAAAAAGTGATGGTTCTCACCAAACCTCAGCATGTCCCCTCCTTCTGAGATCTGGCAGTGACGCCATCACTCCAGGAAAGGGTCTCACCTCCTTGGGGCCATCAAGCCGCTGCCCACCTGCTGGCCTCCTTGCTCGCCCCTCCCCCCTAATTCTCACCCACTTGGGAAACTGAGAGCAGAAATTCTCCACCTGAGCCCCTCCCCGAGGCCTGTTTCTGGCCAGGCCACCCTGTCCGTCAGAATCCAGCTCCAGGTCAAGTCCTTGGTGATGCGTGCATGGGCGCCGTACCGGGTCCCGGCGGAGTGCTCCCTTTAGCGCTACCAAAGCACCTGTGCTGACCTTTACCGGCCTCTACGCCCCATCATCTGTGTCTGCCTCCCCGGCGGCCCAGAGCTCCGTGAGGACGCAGACCAGCGCTGTTCTCACTGTCTGTAACCCCAGCGCCCGTGCAGCTCAGCAGCAGGGGGGGCTCGGGGCGCCCAGGCTGCACTCACCATCCAGGCGGGCCTCTTAATCCCTCGGGGCCTAATCACCTCTGGAGAAGGAGGTAGCACAGCCTCAATGCCTGCAAAGCAGAGGGAGGACCCGTCTCTCTGCAGTTTCCCGTCTTTGAGTCTAAGTCAGGCCGAGCTGGCCAGACCCCTGCTCATCCTGCCCTCTCGTGGCTTTTGCTCATCTTGGGGGTCTGTGAGGGGTCTGGCGTGGCCGGAGTATGGCCAGTGCTGAGAAATCAGGCTGGACAGGGAGGCGGGGCCTAATCAAGGGGCGCCTTCAGCTGCTGTGGGCCGGGGGCTGGGCGGCGGGTCGAGAAGAGTTCTGGCCTTGGAGCAAGAAGCCTGTGGACTCCAAGTGCCCGGCCCAGGGGCCTGGGGGAAGGGCATCGGGTTTGGGGGAGGTGGGGGAGTTCCAGTTGCCCATCTGGGGGCATCTGGAGAGATGTGAGTGAGCTGATGAGCTTGGGTCTGGGCCAGGGAGGGACTCCAGCGGGCACGTGGGTAGGGGCTGATGCAGGCGGGAGGACACACAGAGGAAGAGGAAAGGGTTTCTCAGCCTTCCCATCACAGTCACAGTTTTGGCCAAGTTGGTAAAAGCAGGTGCATCAGACGGTAAATCCCTTCTGGAAAACTGCCCAGGCCTTCTCTTCCTCTGGTGAGGGCATGTGGCTTGGCGGAAAGGGCAGCAGGCAGGGGTCTGGGTTTGGGACCTGCTTTGCTGTTGCTGGAACCTCGGACCACGAAGCCCCAGCGAGTGTGGCTGAGATGAGGGGGAGGAGATAGTGGATGGGGGTGGGGACCATACCAACCACGCGCCCTGGAAATGTTTGGACCCACGTCCTGGAAGGAGTCTGAAAAGTTTAGTGCAGAGCTGACATTTCTTCTGCTATTTCTCCCCTAGGGAAAGATGGACCCTGGGGGTTGACTCTTAGTTGCTTGCAGCTGTCCAAACTGTGCCGTTTAGCTCACAGGAGACCCATGGAGAAAGCGCATTTGTAATAATCAAGAAATCGGGAGGATAAGTTCTGCTGAGGCACGTTGGGTGCCATTTGGTATTTGGATATGTGGCCCAGACACCTGTCCCCCTCCTTCTAAGCTCCCACCTGGGCGTTTTTCAGGGAAAGAAGAGAAGACAGGGTGTCAGGAGCTCCATTCCTTCCCTGCCAATGAATGATATGATTACCCTCTAGTTTCTTTCTGCCATTTTTGCCCTATAGCGATGACTCAGCTAAGAGCAGTAAAGTTTCCTCCAAACCACGTCACACCGTGAGGAGAGTGCAGATGCCGTGGGGTGGAGAGAGCTGGGCTCGGGGTCAGTCCTGGCTGGATGGACGCCGTGCCCTGAGGGCTGGGCGGTCCGGGACATACAGCCCCCGGAACCTCATTCTCGTCCCCAGTGGAAGGAAGGCGATGATCCTTCCCTCCCAGCAGTGTGGGGAGAACAGGATGGAGCAGTGGACACGTGGGGCCCCTCCGTTTCTATTTCCCTCCCCTGCTGTGGACCTCTTTCCAAGCCCATCAGTACTCCAAGTTGTTTGCTTTAGAAGTATGGACCGCATTTCTTTGTGTTCCTGATGTTTCCTCTTTGCCTTTGGTCTGTGCTGTTAATGCTAGCCTGCAGAGATCGTTATTCCTATCAAGGCAGATTTCCCGAGATCTGGGTGATGGTTTGCTCCTTTCTAGTCGCCCATTGTGCTTGTGTTTGGCGAGACCACGTGGGCCTCCCGTGCTCCTGGGTTCCAGCAGCTTGTCATACAGGCCCACTCATCACCTTCCCCCTGCTCGTGGCTCTGTGTGGTGGCCACCGGGGCCAGACAGTGAGACCTGGCTCTCATGCATCGCCTTTCTCCTGCCATGCGGTCAATGCCTGAAAAGCCAGTGACTTTTGGCGATTGTTCATTCCTTCCTGACACTTTCATTTCTGGGTGGTAACTTTCAACTTTATAAATTGTGCTTAGCACTTTGATCTTTAGTTCATTCATTCATTTAGCAATTCATGTACTGAGTGCCTCCTGTGTGTCCGGTCCATAGTAGGACCAAGGACCTACTATGTTCAAGAACGAGAGATACAAGAGTGACCAGGAAAGACAGTGCCATTGGCCTCTGGCCTCACATTGCAGTGGGGAGACAAATGACTCTATAACCTGATTTCAGGTAGTGACCACTTCTTATTCTTTTATGATGTGGACATGTGGCTTTCTTTTTTTTCTTTTTAATAAATTTATTTATTTATTGGCTGCTTTGGGTCTTCGTTGCTGCACGCGGGCTTTCTCTAGTTGTGGTGAGCAGGGGCTACTCTTTGTTGCGGTGCGCGGGCTTCTCATTGTGGTGGCTTCTCTTGTTGCGGAGCACGGGCTCTAGGCGCGGGGGCTTCAGTAGTCGTGGCACGCGGGCTCCAGTAGTTGTGGCTCATGGGCTCTAGAGTGCAGGCTCAGTACTTGTGGCGCACAGGCTTAGTTGCTTCGAGGCATGTGGGACCTTCCCGGACCAGGGCTCCAACCCGTGTCCCCTGCATTGGCAGGTGGATTCTTTACCACTGCGTCACCAGGGAAGTCCCGACATGTGGCTTTCTTACCTCTTCCTTTTCTAACTTGAACCTCTGTCTTTTGAAAAGCACAGTTTCCACTGGCATGAGATATCATGCAGTCTCTAGATTGATCATCTTTTTTGTTAAGATACTCTTAACAACTCTGTTCACACCATTTCACTTGGTCGGTTGGAATCACAGGACTTGTGAGTTGGAGGTTGGACTTCAGAAAGACAGTGACTCATACAAGGTCACATGACTGGTCTCTAAGGAACCAGCATAGGAACCTAAGCTGTGACTCCAGGTCTCTTTATAGATCAATGTCTCATGCAGTCGGCCCCGTGGCTGGTCTTCCTCCTTATAAACTACCGGGAGACAATCAGTTGCAACCTCGGTCAAGCAGCAGAAGCTTGGAGGTGGCTTCAGGGGCCTGGAATCCAGACCAGAGTCCCCAAGAGGTGACGGAGGTCTCCCATTGGACTCTTGTGCTCCGTGTTCAGGCTTCTGCATCCCCGGCACATCAGCTGCAATTTACAAAGCAGAGACGAGACATGAAGATGAAGCGCCTGAGGGGACCTACATTTTTCAAAGGGAAAAAAAGGCTTAATTATATCTTTAAGAGGCACAGACACGCCGAGGAATACCAGCAGTGTCTGAGACCCGAAGCAGAAATGCCAAGGATGAGGATTTGGAAGATTAACACAGTTGAACTCAGCATCATGGCCTTTTTTTTTTTCCTGGGGCTCTTGAAAGGTAGGGAGGTAAATACTCCAGCAGGTAAGATGGACAAGGCAGGCGTGATGGAAATGCACCGCTCCCTTTGTCCTGCATTTTGCTGCTGGAATGGTCATTCCACATAAAGCCGCTCTCGGAGCCTTCAGTGGCCCCCTTTCCTTCAGGACAGAGTTTTGAGGGGCCCTCAAGGACTGGTGTCCCTTCTTTCCTCTCTCCTTCTCTTTTCTCTCTCCTTCTTTCTTCCCTGCCTTCATCTCACTCAATAATCTTAATGGTGCTTCTGCTGTGTCCTGCCCCAGGCCCTGGGCTGGGGACAGTGAGACAGAGATGAGCATGATGCAGACCCTGCCCGTGAAGGGGGAGCCAAACTGTAAATATTCCCTGCACTGGGCAGATGCAGTGGTACAGCCAAGAGAGACACAGAGTGGGGCTGCGGAGGCTTCATGAAAGAGGACACAGGCAGTCTAGCTGGTCCCCAGTGCCTGGCACATAGCAGATGCCAACCATACCTCTGTAGAATCAAGTGGATGATGGAATCGGACCCCTGGTGGAGGTCCAGTTTCTAATATTTGTGATGCCGCATATGGGCAGCAAGGGTTTCTCTTCTTCCCTCTCTTGTTTCCCTGCACTGGGAATGTTGTCGGTAGTTCTGAAAGAACACTGGTCTAGAATCGGTGTTGGGGAGGAAGCCAGGAAACTGCTGACCTGGGTTCCAGGTTCTGTGAGCCTGACGAGGTGTGAGGTCCCTGGAGAAGCCCTTTACCACCTTCTCAGCCTCATCCATCTATCTTCCCCAAGATTAACACTGTTCCCAGAGCTGATCCGAACCTTCATACTTTTGGCCTTTGCACATGTCACACTTGCCTCCTTAGCTCCTACTTACTCTTCAAAATCTGATTTGAAGTCAGCTCCTCTGTAGAATCTTCCTTAAACCTCCCTTGTGCAGAATGGCCCCTATTGAATGGATGCGTGGATGGATGGATGGATGGATGGATGGATGGATGGATGGATGGATGGATGGGCGGATGGATGGATGGGTAGGAAAGCTGTGAAGAAAGAAGTGATATTAGGAGAAAGTTTAGGTTCAGTGAAGGTGAGGACCAGGAGGTGGAACTCAGGCTTGAAGTAACCTGGGAATGAAGGGAGCATGTTCACCCAATCAGAGCCCCCAGGAAGTGTGGCCAGGCTGAAGAAGTGGTCAGGTCTACTGAGTGGGCGTGGGTAGCCTGGGAAAGGAACCCTGGGCTGACTAGGGTTATAGATAGAGTTGGAGATTCAGTGTGGACCTCAGGTCAGAGGAGAGGGACAGAGAAGCTGATTCTGGAGGGCTGGGAAGGGAGGCACATTCCTCAGCACCTGCTGTGTACACTCCTACGATGATTTCTTTAACCCTTGCAGCACACCTATTTCTTCCACCTTAATCAATTTTTTTGTTAAATGCAAAGATCCTGAGAAAATCCAGGCCCTGAATGTGACCTGTATCTGAAATTCAGCCCCTTCTCAACACCCTTTTCATTAAAGCAGCCTTTTGCTTCCTTCAGTGTTTCATTTGTCTCTTAGCTGTTTACAGTCGGAACAGTCAGCCAACAGCATGCAGTTCTGGGCTTCGGCCATCGTAAAAACTAAACCTCGTGAAGCGCCCTAACACGACATAGTTAGGTACATTTTCTACACGTTCAGAGCTTTCCTTTCTCATTAATTTTTAAGTCAATCCAATAAAAATATTCAACTCTTGCCATATTGTTCAATCACGTAAGAGTTCAGCTCTATTTTAACTGAAAATCAGATCACATTTGAACATTGGGAAGCTCTGTGACATCCAGCAGTCACTTCTGAGGGAGAAGGGGCAGGATGGCCTTGGGATGGTTTTGTTTCTGATTCTGAAGTTTGCTATTCTTTTTCATTTTTTGGCCGCGCTGTGCGGCACGTGGGATCTTAGTTCCCCAACCAGGGATCAAACCCACGCCCTTGGCAGTGGAAGCCGGAGTCCTAACCACTGGACTGCCGGGGAAGTCCCTGAAGGTTGCTGTGTTTAATCCTTGTTTCACAGGAGAGGAAATGAGGACTCAGAAAGGTTGGATAACGAACCTGGGGTCATGCTACTGACCGAGGTCGGTTGGACTCCAACCCTTTGTCCTGAAGAACTGCAGTCTCATAGTCCAGCTAGAATGACCCTGTCCTCGAGCCCAGCTCCCTGCATCAGCACCTTCTCTTTCCTCTCCGTCCCCAGGCTGAGCCCACCAAGGACAGCCCCTCATTTTCTCTACACTAGTTCCTTAGCCCGGTGCCTAGCACACACAGGTGGGCCCAGAAATTTCTGTGGGTCTGAACTGTTGATGCTACCAAAGCTCCCACATGCAGCCAGGAATCTTCATTTAAATGTGCATGTGTGTGATATCATTATTTTGTAATATTTACATTTTATATACATATTTATATATTAATATATAAATTGTATTTTATATAATAGTAATATAAATTATATAAACATCTATATAAAATGTATGGATATGTGCAAAAGTTTATATAAATATAAATACTATACATTGTAATAGTATTTATATATAAATTAGATTTTGATCTATTTTAAATAAGCTCACTTATATTTTTATATATGGTTATAATATATATTTTGTATTTATAATAATCAAACTATATATTTCTATATCATATTAATTATATGGTATTTAATATAATAATAATATATAGAAATAAATACATATCTGATCGTAGCTTGCAGAAGCGTTCCCTCCACCTCCATTGCTCTCTGTCCTAAAATAGTTGCCAGGCTCGCGTAGCCTCTCACCCTCTCCTTCAAGCCCCCCCGAGCCCCTCTGAGCACCGCCCCTGGGATGGGTGCCGTCGGCAGGTAACCCAGGCCACTGAGGCTGGTGGGCGCCCGTGGTGGTCTCAGGCCTGGGGAGAGAAGAAGGTGATGCTGATGGGGGTACTGAGGAGGCAGGAGAGCTTGGGGCCATGCCCCCCACAGGGGCCACGCTGACCCGGGCCCAGACAGTGCCCAGGGAGGGGCAAGTGGGAGTGGCCCGGTCATACTGAGGGTGGTGACAAGCCCGCATCTCTAGCCGGGAGCTGAAGATGTTCGTGGGCGTTCAAACAGGACAGAGCTGCCATGTCATCGCCAAGCAGGGGCAGAGAAAGGGTGCTGACAGCCCGCAGAAGCCTGTGCTTATCTCTCCATCAGAGCTAAAGCCCTTGTTTGCTTAGAATAGCCTGGAATTCCGCCCTGCTGCTGGGCATTTCACTTTTGAAACTCAAGCTCAGGGAGTGAAAGGGGGGAGGGCGTGCCCAAATTCCCCTTCTGAGCATGAACTTGGTGGTCCTGACTGGGAACTGACCGCTGGTGCAAAAGGCCTTCGGGACCCTTCGGTCTCCCTGGAGCCTTCGCTCCTCACGGGACGGGTGTCAGGGGCCTGACTGCTCTGCCCCGTGTGCACATTTCCCAAGTCTGTGGCAGGGCTGTTTGTAGAGACCAGCTTGGAATCAGCGGTTGGATGCAGCAAACAATCAGTGACTCTTTCTCAGTACGTGGTTGAGGAGCTGCAGGCTCCAGAGTGTTCTTTGCAGGCATCCCTGCAGTGGTGTACGGGCACTGAGCGCTCTTTCCCACCCTGCCTTCTGTGACGTCATGTTGGTAGCTTGAGATCAGCCATGGAGATTGTCATGTGGCACAAGCAGAGAGCCGGCTGCTCTGGCACACCCCTGCACCACATGACTTTGGGGAAGTCCTAATATCAGAGCGGGTATGATGGAGGAGTGACCTTTCCTAAATGTCAACAGCTATGGGTGGCACCTGCTCTGTGCCAGGCACTGAGGATCTGCAGGGAGGGCCACCTTCTCCAGGAAGCCTTTCCTGATCCCCTAGCCTTCCTCACCTCCATCCTTGCCCCTGCTGGACAATGTGCTGACTTCTATCAGAGCACGGCACTCATCTACATCTGCCACCAGCTTTGAAGCCAGGATTCTATTCGTTTTCTCGGTGTCACCGAGAACAGTGTCTGGTACCAGTTGAAGAAATGCATGAATTCAAGTGGAAATGAAGCACTGAGCCTGCTGGTCTGGTGGGGAGGTAGCCCTGCACACCTGGAGCTCACACCTTGGCAGACGCTGTGCTGGGGTGTCTGGATCACACAGTGCAGAAGCACAGGGTCAGGTGGCATCATACGCTCACTGAGGAATCTGAGGCCCAGAGAGAACGGTGGTCTCTCCAAGTCCATGCAGGTGGATAACACTCACCTTAGCCCCATCTGTCTGGTCCCAGAGCGCAGGAGCATTCTCTCCATGAGCCTTGGGGTTGCCCTGCATGGCCAGGCAGTGGCAGCAGGGTCCGGCCTGGAGACGTGGAGCTTCCAGGCACAGGTCTGGGGAGACTTATGGAATCCACTCTTATCACCCAACCCCGCTCCCCTGCAAGTCTGCAGAACGCCTGGGGTTGTTCCTTCTTCCACTGTGACTGAGCTGAGCTTGTCTGCCGTGTACTCTGAGCCTTGGCAGGGGAGGCCTCGGATCATGACTTTTGCCTGGTCCCTATCTGGTCCAGGCAGAACTCCTTGCCACCTCCAGCAGCTTCACACAGGTTTCTGCTTCCCCAGAATGGACACCTGTCTCCACTCTGCCACCTGTCCCATTTCTGCTTGCCCTGCTTGGGCTGGACCTGAGCCGCCTCTTGCTTACCTGTTACCATGAACACGGAACAATGAACTTAGGTGTCACCCTCCAGAAAAGAAGTGTGGAGAGCGAGGGAGCCAGGAGTATGTCCCATGGGGAATCGGGACTTCTCTGCTCAGATAAAGTGTTTCTGGGACCCCACTACAGTCCTCAATGGGAGGGACTGAGGGAAGAGGATCATACCTGCTTTATTTCTTCCCAAGGGTCACAACTGGGCACAGTGGGTAGAAGGGAGTGGGACAGGTGTCTACTCGACATCTACTCCATGCCAGGCCCTTTATTTAGACTCTTAAATCCTCGGTCACGTAGATGGTGGTAGAGGAGGGAACCTGGGCTCAGAGAGAACAGGAGCTGGTGTTGACCCTAAGGCATCTGACTCCAAAGCCCACATGCACAGATTCCCTCACACTCTGAGCCGCACACAGTGGAAAGGTTGTGGCGAGCTCACTGTCACTCATCCCTAGAGGTGGCAGCAGACCCCGGGAGTGACCGCTTGGGGGGAGATGCTAAGCATCTGGTTCAGGTGGGACTTGATGAGGCCTAAGACCTCCTCTAGCTATGAAATTCCTGGAGAGAAATCATTTCCCAGATCTCCGTGTTCCTTCAGTCCCTGCTAACTCCCAGAACATCTTCTGCTCTCTCCCCAGGTGTTGTGCGTCAGGTGCGGCCCATTGTGGGCCCATTTCACGCTGTCCTGAGGCTAGAGATGAACTACGTGGTCGGGGGCGTGGTGTCCCACCGAAATGTCGTCAACGTCCACATCTTCGTCTCTGAGTACTGGTTCTGAGGGCCCGCTCACAGCACAGCCAAGCCTGTGCCTCCAGGCCAAGTCATTGCTGACAATGACAATGCCCTGTCCCTGTTTGTGCCACCCAGACATATCTTGATTTTATGTATTTGTTTGTAGTGTTAGGCCGACATGTATTAAGCTGGGCCAGATGAATAAGTCCATCTGTTGTATTTTGGTGTTTGAATAATGAGTCCAATTACCTAACTGTTTGGTTGAAAACCTTGCTTATGTTTTAATGTGAAAGTTAAATTTTGCTCCCTTTTTCTGCCTCTGGGCTGGGCGTTGCTAAGGGCCAAGGGAAAACAAGACATTTTTCAGGGGGCAGCTAGTCCAAATGCTAAGAGAAGACCAGTTCTTGCCCTGATTTTATGAAATTTGACATTTGGTACTTTTTTTGCCAATCAGATTTTGTATGTCCAATTCTAAGGACGCAGCTGCCAAAGAATAGCAGGTATGATAAATTCTGTCCAGAAGCAGCATGCCACAATGCCTTGGGGAGCACTTCTAAGGTGAATTACAGTTCTGTGGAAACAGAAAAATCCCTCAGTAAAGACAGAGCCAGTTAGGTTTGTGTGTGGCTCCAGTATGTTCACCAAAGGAATCTCTGGGTTTTCTGCACCCTGCATCCATCATAGGTGGGAAAATAAACAGCTTTGTGATCCTCCTGATGGCCTGTGGGGGGGAGTCTTTCAAGAGGGGGGATCCTGACTAGCAAAGAGCCTGCAAATAGTCCCCCAGGCCTTCTCAAAACCCTCCTGCCTCCCAAGGTTCTGGGGTGGGGTCCAGCACGTGTGTTGGAAAAGCTTCCAACTCACATCATTTCTGACAGCTTGCCCGCCCCCTAGGAAGCGGGGCTCAAGCACCCCCCATGCCCCACACCCCACGCCCCACGCTCAGCCCAGCGGGCACGTCACGGAGCTCTGCTGATGGTGTCCCTCGTGGGCATTCTGATCCCCTCTAGAAGTTGCTGGGGAGAAATAAGGATTCTCTTCATTGGGAGGGAGAGACCACCAGATGCACTGACGCCCCATGCATTCTGAAGCTGGTGCTTCGTTTATTCCTCCTGGGAACCCAGCCAGGGGTTGTGGTCTTGCCCTATTTAGAGACACGCAAACTGGGCTCAGAGAGAGGAACTCCACTGCCCAAAGTCACACAACTTTTTAGAGACAAAGAAGGGATTCAAATTCAGTCTGTCAGACTCCAAACTCCATTCCTCTAAAACCCTAGGTCAGAAGAGACGCGGACAGACTGGATTTATGGGGTATCCTGACACCACCTTCAGCATGGATGGTGGAGCCAGGAGCAGCCTATGCCCAGAGGCTCGCTGGGACCCGCAGGAATTCAGTGTCCACACCCTTCGTTTCCACACACGTGTGCTCTCCGAATCCTGCCCTGGGTTTATCCCATCCTTTTAGGCATCCCATTCGTGCCCAGCTCATCTCAGCAGCCTGGTCCCTGGCACTAGCTGAGCTCTCAGCCCCACACATGGGATTTCAGCCTGGCCGGTGTTCTGGTCATTCAAGCCTGTCCTGCTCCAACTCTGTAGGACCTTTGGGAACGCCCAGCATTTCTGAGGTCACTCATTTGGGGTACTTATCCATCAAAGCCAGACCTGGGCCAGCCTGTCACATCTGGAGCTGGTGGGGAGGGTAAGAGTCAATGTGGGCCTGGACTGTCCTGGGAGTCAGGTCCAGGGATGAGACGAGTGCAGGGGACATCTGAGCGGCTCTCAGTGCCAGTGAATTGGGGTCTTGGCCGGGAAGGGGAGGGTGCCTGGGGTCTGATCACAGAAATTGAAGCCTCAATATAGGGGCAGGAAGTGCGGAGGCCACATAGGGTTCTGGTTTTCCACCTGCAGCCTGTGGGGCAAGTCTGCAGAAGCCAGGCAGTTCTGAGCGCAGGCCCTTGGAGAGGAAGGTTTCTGGGAGCCTCTTCCTTCCTGAGTCCTGGGTGGAGTCGGGTGGGAAGACATAGGCGCTGGTTCCTCCTGGGAAACGGCCTTTCCCACACTCTTAACAAGTTAAGGTGAGAGGTGCCATTGGTGGACAGGGACAAGCCTCCCGCCATTGATTGGCTCACAGGTGAGCACATGACCTAAGCTGGCCAATCAGACCTTCCTGACGAAGGGTGGCGGGGCATGGGAGAGGGTAGAGGAGAGGTGGTGAGGTCAGGGAGCTGCGGGGTAGAAAAGCAGAGAGGAAAAGGGAATGGAGGCCTGTTCCTGCCTGATTCAGAGAGCCAGAGGGGCCGGGTCCGAACCTCACCTTGGCAGGAGCTAGCCACGTGAGTCACTGCCATCCGCCAAGCCTCAGTTTCTGCATCTGCAAAATGGAGCAAGGAATCCCTGCTCAGCTGCCTTGCTTCCCGATGGCAGTGAGCAGCCCTGGAGGTGATGAGAGCAAAAGGCTTTGCAGCTGTAAAGTGCTGCGTACTTGCGTGAGATCTTATCATTATTCATTGTTAAAGGTAACAATGGTGACGATGATAACGGTTGCCACTGTCAAGCCACACGAATGTCCTCCGGAAGCCAGGCATCTTTTTAATTCTGCATTTCCTTTTCTTAATCATCTGTGAGAGATTCGGGACAGACAGTCGTGTATATTACACACGAGCCTAATTTTTCATATTTCACGTCACACTCCGGGTTGGGCACCTGATAGACAGTACTTATCCCATTATTCTTGCAAAGTAATTACTGTCAGTGCTCAGTGTCAGCTGCATTAGGTTCCAGAAGGTCTTGTGCTGTAATATTCTACCAGAAAGCCATGTCTGCTTTAAATGAAGGGAACCTACTCTAATGTTCAGAGCAGCGCCGTAGCATTGTGGCGGGAGGGCCTGGGTCACCTGGCATCCTGGAGTGACCAGGGTTAAGGTTGATCCTCTTCATCCTGGAAGTGGAACGAGATGGAAACTGACTTTTTTTTTTTTTGCCGTAAGCGGGCCTCTCCCTGTTGTGGCCTCTCCCGTTGCGGAGCACAGGCTCCAGACGCGCAGGCTCAGCGGCCATGGCTCACGGGTCCAGCCACTCCGCAGCATGTGGGATCCTCCCGGACCGGGGCCCGAACCCGTGTCCCCTGCATCGGCAGGCGGACTCTCAACCACTGCGCCACCAGGGAAGCCCTGGAAACTGACTCTTGGATGATTTTTGAAGTCTCCAGGGAGAAATAGAGCCACTGCAGAACTTTTATAATATGGCCTAGGGAAGTATGGCTACAGTCATTGTGACTCCTAATAATCACATTACACTTTGTTGAAGATCTATTATGGACCAGGAACACCTCTGTAATGGTACCCCAATACACGCACACACACACACACACACACACACACACACACTTCACTCTCAGCCCCTCTGCCAGGCCAGCTCAGGGCCATCTTCTCCCAAGAGGCCTCCTGCCTGTCTTACCCCCTGGGCTGGCCCTCTGCTCCCATCCCTGCAGAACTTACAGTGTGATCTCCTGTCCTGTACTCTTTCTATATCCACAGCATGTATCCACAACTCTGAATGAAGAGCTTTCTTCCCTCAACATACTAGATCTGTGACTTTCAGTTTTTAAAAAACTTGTCATTATATGATTTTTAAAAATGCATTAGAGTATAGAAAAGAGTATATAAAACTTCTCATCTCCGTTACTCAGCCTCAACAATTATCAACTCTCTGCCCATCTTTTTTCATCTCTGCCTCCCGTCCCCCTGCCAACTCCTTTTATTTTGCAGGAGTATTTTTTTTAAAATAAACTTTATTTTTTAGAGCAGTTTTAGATTGACAGAAAAAACTGTGAAGATAGTACAGAGTTACTGTATACCCAGCCACCAGTTTCTCCATTTTAATATTTTACATTAGTCTGGTACATTTGTTACAATTAATGAACCTACACTGATGCATTATTATTAACTAAAATACATACATTATTCTGGTTTTCTTAGTTTGTACCTAACGCCTTTTTGCTGTCCCGGGACCCCACCCAGGATCCCAGCTCCTCTGGGCTGTGATGGTTTCTGACTTTCCTTGTTTCTGATGACCTTGGCAGTTTTGAGGGGGAGTGGGAAGGTGTTTTGTCGGATGCCCCTCTATTAGGTTTTGCATGATGTTTTTCTCGTGATTGGACTGGGGTTATGGGTTTGAGGAGGGAGACCACAGAGGTGAAGTGCCCTCATCCCATCACACCAGAGCATGTGCCGTCAACGTGACTGATCACTGTGGTATTGACCTTGGTCACCTGGCTGACCTGTGTTTGTCGCACTTCCCCACTGTAAGGTCACTCTCCCCGCCCCAGCACCTCACCTCCATCAATTCTGGACTCTCTGGGAGGAAGTCACTGTGCCAGCCCATCCTTAAGCAGTTACTCTCCAGAATCCTGAGGGCAGAGGGCAGGAATATTTTAAAGCAAATCCCAGACATCTTGTCACTTCCTATTTCAAAACCTTAAATACTTTTTAAATATGCATTTCTAATGATAAGTGTGTCTTAAAACACAACCACCACACCTGTTACACCTAACCATATTAACAATGGTTCCTTCATATTTTCTAATAAGTGGCTTATATTTCCAATCCAGCTCAACAAGCATTTAGTAAGATGGGTATAAGGACCCCAGGAGAGATACAAAGATAAAGAAGAAGCAGTCCCTGCTCCCTGGCATGGGGGGCAAAATAGAAGGCGGTGATTCCCCTAACAAAAGAAACTTTTCCTTACCAAAGGGTTCACCTTGGGACTGTTTTACAAGACCGGCCTCCAGGTTGTGTTCATGGCTTATCCAGAATGGACTTGTCCGTCTTCATCCTTCAAGTCTCAGCCCTAACATGCCTCCCAGAGTTGAGGCTTCTCCTGGACGCCTACCGCCCAGGGCGCGGACCTCTCTCCTACAACAGGTGTTTCAAGTGCACACCCTAAATGATCCCAGGGCCGCCTGACCTGGGGCTGCGGGTGTGGTGAGCCAGTCCCAGGCAGGGCTCTAGGCCACTCCTAGGCCAGGTGGTCAGAGCTGGGAATGAGAGGCCAGGCAGGACGAGGGAAAGGAAATGGCATGAGCGGGAGGCCCTGTGCACCGGCCCCAAGGCTGGTTGTAGTGGGGCAGCGAGGAGGCTGAGCAAAGGCGAGCTGGCAGGAAGGACAACTCCCCGCCTCCACCCCGCCTCTGGTGAATGAAATTTCAAGTTAGAAGGTACCATTTATCTACGGGTAGGCAATTGAATAGTGTCCCCCACAGAGATATGTCCAAGTCCTAACCCCAGGTCCCTGTGAATGTGAACTTATTTGGAAATAGAGTCTTTGCAGGTGCGATCAGGTTGAGGTTCTTGGGATAAGATCATCTTGCATTTGGGGAGGGCTTTAAATCCAACAACTGGTGATGTTATAAGGAAAGGAAAGTGAGACCCACAGGGGAAGGCCATGTGCAAACGGGGGAGGAGATTGGAGCGAGGGGTCCCCAGACCAGAAACTGTCGACGACCACCAAAGCCGGGGAAGAAGTGTCCCTCAGCCTCCAGAAGAACCCAGCCCTGCCCACACCTTGATTTCTGACCGTTGGCCTCCAGGCTGTGAGACGATAGATATTTGTTGTTTTTAGCCACTGTTTATGGTAATTTGTTACAGCAGCCCTAGGAAACTGATATCATGTGTGTGTGTGTGTGTGTGTGTATACATATATGTATATATTTTTTAAATTCCCACTCAATAATATATCTCTTGGTTTATCGATTTCTTGGAGAGCATAGATAGTGAATGAATGCTGTTATTTTCTCACTTTTTAAAAAATTTTTTATTGGAGTACAGTTTATTTACAATGCTGTATTAGTTTCAGGTGTACAGCTTTTCTCAAGTTTTTCAAAAATACGGCCCGGGGCTTCCCTGGTGGTGCAGTGGTTGAGAGTCCGCCTGCCGATGCAGGGGACACGGGTTCGTGCCCCGGTCTGGGAAGATCCCACATGCCGCGGAGCGGCTGGGCCCGTGAGCCATGGCTGCTGAGCCTGCGCGTCCGGAGCCTGTGCTTCGCAACGGGAGAGGCCACAACAATGAGAGGCCCACATACCGCAAAAAAAAAAAAAAAAAAAAAAAAAAAATCAAAAATACGGCCCGCTTGAGTGTGGATGCGTGTGCCTTATGTGTCCCCTTGGTCTCAGTCTTGAGCAGAGCAGTTCCGTCCAGGGCACCTGCTTCCCTGGGAATTGCTGCCAGGAGGGAGACACAGAGCACAGGGAGTCACCCACCTCGACACGACTGGTCCGGTGAAACCAAGCATCCTAAGAGACAGCAAGTGGCACAGAAGACTGAAGTGCAGCTGCGTTCCACTTGGACAATTCAACTGTGATTCACTGTGAATTGTGTCCACTGCAAGTTCGAGGTGTCACCTTTCAATTACTAACATTATGGGGCTTTCAGAGGCTTTGGCACACAGTGATGAGTGATCCGTCTTTAACACAGCTGGTTTATTAATATTTGTGGCAGCTCCTGCATGAATCAGTGTCATGTAACTAAGCAATGGTATTATGTAGTTACGCATGAAATTATGCATGGGAAGCGGTCAACGGTACAAGTCAGACTGGAGTAATTACTTTGAATCCTTAAAACCTCCTGGACTTGGTCTCCCTGCAGATAAATGTCACTCTGGCTTGTTCCCTGTTGATTTTCTGCAGACACTCAGGAGTCCAGTGCTACGATTCTGTGAGCTGCCTTCTGGGTGGTGTATTTGGTGCCACATGAAATGAACACAGGTCTCTTCCTAGTTGGAGCTGGTCATGGGCCATCCTAACTGCTCTCACTCCAACTTTCCTGACCTCCAGGTCCTGCTTCTTCCTGGTAATTTGCTCCTTTAGAATAAGACACACTTGGCCCCAACTCCTCCACCTCCTTTGCAAGACCCTGGATCATCTGGTCCCATTCCTTGCATCTACTCTCTTTAGTTTACTTATTCATTCATTCCATTACCTCCTTTCACCCCGTCCCACTGGTGAATTATTTCACCTGAGTCTACTCCCGTCTATATTCAAGCCTCCCCACAGCTGCCAAGTCATCTTTCCAAAACACAGATTGGATGGAGCTCCTCCTGGTTTCAGATCCTTCAGGACCTGCACACTAAACAGATGGTGTGGCTACAGGACCCTCCACGTTTGGGCCAGAACCTTACTGCCCATCACTTCCACCATCCACTCTACACAGGGTTCAGACACGCAGAACTCATTAGCCTTGGACACGCAGGCCTCTGAGCCTTTGCACACAGGGATCCTGGAATGATACCGCTTCCACCTTCTCTGCCTGGTGAATTTCTCCTGACCCTACATGACCCAGCATAAGATGCCAGCTGCCCTAGGTATGTATCCAGAAGAATCGAAAGCAGGGACACAAACAGATACTTGTACACACATGTTCAGAGCAGCATTGCTCATAGTCGCCAAAAGGTGGAAACAACCCAAGTGTCTATTAACAGCTGAATGGGTAAACAAAATGTGTTCTATCCATACAGTGGAATATTATTTATCCATGACAAAGAGTGAAATTTTGATATATGCTACAACATGGATGGACCTCATAAACAGTATGCTTAATGAAATAAGCCAGACATGGGACAAATATTATATGATTCTACTTATAAGAGGTACCTAGAATAGGCAAATTCATAGAGACAGAAAGTAAAATAGAGGTTTCCAGGGGCTGGGGGAGGCGAGTCAGTGTTTAATGGGCACAGGGTTTTTGCTGGAGAGGATGAAAAATTTTGGGTAAAGATAGTATAGATACAACACACTGTGAGTATGTTTAGTGTCACTGAATTGTACACTTACCAATGGTTAAAATGATAAATATTATGCTATGAATATTTTACCATATTTTTTTAAACTCTAAAAAAGAAATGCCAATTGCTCTGAGACATCTCCTTTAATTTCTCAGCTATGATCAGTTCTTCCCTTCTCTGCTGTACTTTCAGAATCTTTCTATGGTACTTGCTTGCTGAACTGTACTTTATTTATTTATTTATTTTTAATATTTTGGCTGCACCACACAGCTTGCGGGATCTTAGTTCCCTGACCAGGGATGAAACTCGTGCCCCCCTGCAGTGGAAGTGCGGAGTCCTAACCACTGCGGACCTAACCCCCTGCGGACCTCCAGGGAAGTCCCTGAACTGTAGTTTAAATGGGAAGGGGTGTCCATTTATGTGTCTGTCCCCTGCCAGATGTGGAGCACCTGGAGGGCAGGTCACAGAATAGGCTCTCAAGAAATGTTTATTAGGTGGAAAATATAAAAACACTGTGTTCTGGACTGAACTGTATTCTCCCCAGATTCATATGTTGAAGCCTTAACCTCCAATGTGACTGTATTTGGAGACGGGTCATTTACAGAAGTAATTAAGGTTACAGGAGGTCATAAGGGTGGGGCCCTGATCCAATAGGGTCAGCGTCCTTGTAGGAATAGGAAGAGACCCCAAAGGTTTGTCTCTCTCCAACATGTGAGGACACAGAGAGAAGGTAGCTGTTCACAAACCAGGAAGAGGGCCCTCCCCATGACCTGAATTTTCCTGCATCTTGACCTTGGACTGACCAGACTCCAGAACTGTGAGAAATAGATGTCTGTTATTTAAGCCCCCAAGTCTTTGGTATTTTGTGATGGTGGCCCAAGCTGACGAATGTGGCAAACAGACAGGAATGGACGTAATGCTCACTGACACAGGACCATCAAGCCATTTGATGACTGGTAATATCAGTGTGGAGCCCATGTGAGCAGGTGGCAGTGAAGGGAGCTGAAGAAGGGCAAAGGGTTCTAGGGGGCTTCTCCATTTCTCCAGAATTCAGGTATAATAGGGTCTCATGGCATGAGAAGTTCTTTCTGAGATCTAATCTAAATCCACCCCTCCTCATCCTCCTCTTCTCTCCCCAGATAGAACTTTAGCCTTTCCAGAAAAGAGTCCATTGAAAAGGCCCAAGACTCAACCTCAAATCTGCCCCAAACCAGGCCTGAAGCACTGGTCTCCCCTCCCCAGGATCCTTGTGCCCTTAACGGTTGTCCTCTCCAGGTAAAGTCTGTTCAGCAGGCAGGGTTGGAAAAGACCAGGAACCATGTCAGCTTCCTCCACCTGCCCCGCTTCCTGATCTCCGAACTCCAACCTGACCCAAGGACCACCACGTCCCCTTCAGATTCCACGCTGCCGTATCGTGTGAATACTGCCAGCTCTGGGCGGAGCAGCACAGCAGTGCTTGCATGACCGATACCTCCGTAGCTACAGTTTAGGTTTTAAAAATGATAAATACATGCGTAAGCTGGGCTAACCCCAAAGTGCTGGGTGTTGCTTTAAGTGCAGCCGGCCTTGTGGGACTCAGAAATCAGAAAGGAATGTTTTCCGCTCTGCGGAGGGAAATGCTCTTACCCCACGGCCTAGCTTGACAACTTGATGGTTGCTCTTCTCAGCCCAGCCTAGATAATTGCATAATTAATTGCAGGCAGGTAACTCACCCAGAGAAGGTGGCTATTAGGAGCGGGTAGCCCCACGCCCACTCCCATGGAAAGTGGCCAGGTTCGCCTCCGCGCCAGGTCCTGGGTTGGGGAGTGCCTGCCCGTGTATGGGGCTGCTGTGCTCTGTCTGATCCAAGGAGCAGCTTGGCCCCAGAACCCAGCAGCCCTGCTGCTGCCTGTTGGCTCGGTTGGGTCAAGTCAGAGGCCGTTTCTGGAACTGAGGCCCGGCCAGGGTGGTTGAGGTGAAGCAGTCTCCCCTCCTTGAGGTTGGAAAGAGTCAGGGTTTTCCCTGGGGGCTTTGCCCATTGCCCCTGGGAGTTTTCTGAGAGGCTCTGGAAAGCCAACCTCCACTTTCTTCCCCCTACACCACGACCACACCATGATCCACATAGCCATGCATTCACCCAGCGCCCAGACTGGCTCCCTGAGTCCCAGCCAAGTCACGATGCTGGGAAACCACTGCAGCCCCACCCTGCAGGCTCTCAGCCTCTGGGGAGCCCAACCATCGCTCAGAGGGCTGTCACCTGGCGAGTGTGCCCCGGCACCGCTGGACCAAATGCTTTGGGTGCCGGGGTCAGGGAAATGGTCCCCAGACAGACTCGATTCTTTAAATTAGCCCCATCCCCACCCTTCTTGGCTTCTGCTGCCTCATCTGCCAGTCACACATTTCCAAAGGCCTCTCCCCACTCTGCTGTTCCATGGCCTGGGCAGACACAGCTACCAGTGCTGGAGGGGCAGGGGTGCTGCAGGGGTAAAGGGGGTCGGCCTGGAGTTGTTGTCAAGGGGCCGGTGGAATAACTACGTCACGTCATTGCCCTGCAGACCTCCATCCTCCCTTCCTCTTACTTTCTCTCTCCCTCTGCAGAATATCTGGGGACAAAGCACATGGTCTCTGTATATGGTCAGCTTGTGACCATTTGCCCATGAGCCTGGGATAACCGTAGCGTGCAGTGCAGAAGCCCGAGATGTAGGGAAGCCTGAAGACCCCTTCCAGCGCCTCTCCCTCCACACAGGCCCCTACGTGGACCTGGAACCCTAGCTTTGGGCAAGACTCTTAAGGAGAGGGACAGTCAGGGGTGGGAGGTAGGGAGAGAGGTGGGTGCCCCTTGTGGAACTGAGAGAGGCGGGGGTCACCTGGAGGGTAGGACCCAAAAGCTATTGAAATGTCACAGAGCAGAGGTGGCCATCTAACACCCCTGCTTGCAGACCTCTGGGGGACGTGGCCAAGTTCCAACATCCTCAGTGGGAAATCTAAGTAGTTACTGGAGCCAACCAGCTGCCATGCTTGGCAATATCAAGCAACAGCTTTGACCTTGACATTGTATTACTGCATGAGACCCTCACTTGCAGCACCTTGCCCTACTTCCTGCACATTTAAGGGTCAATTATTCCAGTTGGTCTGTGGAGTGGCCAGTGATACGGGATCATTCCTAAGAGGCAAAAGCCTATTCTGCATTTCTTTTTTTTTTTTCCAATAAATCATTCCTTCATTTATTTAGTAATTATTGAACAAAGCATTGTGCTAAGCACTAGTATAAAAACAAAATGCAGCCAGAAAAAGTTAAAAGCAGAGACTCCAATATTTGTACACCAAATGTTCATAGCAGTGTTCACAATAGCCAAAAGGTAGAAACAACCCAAATGTCCACCGATGAACGAATAGACAAACAAAATGCAGTGTATCCATACAATGGAACATTATTCCTGCTAATCCATGCTACCACATGGATGAAACTTAAACATTAGACTAAGTGAAATAAGGCAGACAAAAAAGACCAAATGCTGTATGATTCCATATGAGATACCTGGAACAGGCAAATTCGTAGAAACAGAAAGCAGGATCAATTTCTATTCTGCATTTCTTGTGGTCAAAATCAGGTAGATCCCAGGAAATATCTTCAGATTGCCAAGAAAGCACTCTCCCCGACATCCTTTCCTCTCTGACTAGTACGCTGCTGTGCACACAGCAGATGCTTACTGCTTGCTCTAGACGGCAGAGCCTGCCTGCCCCAGCCTGAAGAGTGTGGGTTTGCACAAAAGAGCTATTTCCACCTTGTCTCCCTAGATTAGCAGATTTCCTGGTTAAAATCACTTCTCCCGAGACTTTACTCTTAGGAACTAACAGAACCCTTCCAGTAGCGGTGCCCTGGAAATGTGAGCACATCTGCCCCCCAAACCCAGATCACAGCAGAGAAAGCTTTTGGCACCCCTGGACTGCCTGCTAGTGGCACTGAGGTCACAGGAGAACGCCCTCTGTCCTGTGCTGCTGGTGACTTACTGCTGATAATATTTGTGTTTTTGAAATCCATTCCAGCAAAATTAATCCAATCGGGATTTAGGAGCATTTTCCACATTCCAGACTTCTTAGACTCCATGGGGGAAAAGAGGGCTATATTTTTTTCTTTCTGTGCCACAAAAATTTGGCAGAACATACTAACCTAGGGTAACATGAGAAAGCTTATTTGGTCGGTCTGTGGCTTTTCTGCCAACCTTTCTGTTTATTATACGACCGGAGACGGATGCAGCTGGAGGTAAGGCCGGCTTGGTGGGTGAGCACCCTGGGTCCTCAGTGCTACCAGAGTGTCTAGGGAGAGGCGGGTTGGGTGTGACGGGAGATAGGCAGACGGAGCTCAGAGATGGAAGCCATCTAGTGATCAGTCTGTTTCTAATAGAGGTTGGAAAAGAAAAGTCAAAGACATCCCCCGCTGGACCAGGATGACTTTCTCTAGAGAAACATCACTAGCTCGGCATATGTCACCTCCAGACAACACCGGGAGGTCTTTATCATGATTACCATTTTGCGGAGGACAAACCTGAGCTTCAGAAATTGAGGGACTCTCCCAGACTAGCATGCGATCAAGCTGCTTCTTCTGCTGGGGCCCTCCGACGCTCTTCCCATAGAAAGGAGAGGCTACTTTCCATCTCGATAAACTTTGGAGCCAATCTTTCCTCCTTGTAAACAACATTCCTTTCAATTTGATGAATATCAGTTGTTTATTATGTGCAAATCCTTGTATCCAAATACACTTGAAATTAAAACAACAACACAGTCATAACCAAGCCAGCAGGCATGGACACAGGGTCCAGGACAAGCTCCTCTGCGGCACATGTACCCTGAATCAGCTTAGCTGGTGAGGCTGCTCCAGGGAATCCAAAGGGGGCAGGTCCGGCATTAAATCACTGGAAAAGGAGTCCTTTCCCCACTTCTCCTTGTAGGACTAAACCCAATGTCCAGTGCTTTTCTCCAACTTATTTCAAGATCCTTCTAAGGGTTTTCTTCAACAGTATCAGTTTTCTCATCTGAAAAATGGGCCTACTAATTACTACCTGGCAGGGCTTTTGGTAGAAGAAAGCAAGATTGTGGATGTAAAACACAGGGTGCATAGCCTGGCCTGGAGGAGAAGCTCAGAAAATACCTGATCCTGGGGACTTGCTTTCATGGGTTCTTGGTAAACATCACTTCACTCTTCATCCTTTTTTTTTTTTTTAAGCAAATTTTTACTACACATCTTCTGTATCACAGGTATGAAGCAAGGCCCAGAGATACAGTGAACAAGACACAGTGGCCAGCGGAGAATGTGGAGAATGGTGGGCAGGTGGGTGGTCTTTTAGCTCCAGAAGAAGTCGGTGTCTTTAATTGTTTCTTGCAAACATGCTGGACTAAGTTTTGTTTTCAGCACTTTTTTTTTTTAACATCTTTATTGGAGTATAATCGCTTTACAGTGGTGTATTAGTTTCTGCTTTATAACAAAGTGAATCATCTATACATATATATATATCCCCATATCTCAACACTTTTATTTTATTAGTTTTCTCTCTATGCAGCAAGATGTTTAAGACAAACTCATTTTGTTTTCAAAAATATTTAGAGAAATAAAGTCTCAAAGAAAGAGGCAATGAATTAGTCATAATTTAACTTAACTTTGCTAATAAAAGTACCATATGTTTTTAGAATCCTAAGAACCAACATATCCCTTTTTACTTTGGCTACTGGGAAGCTCAAATCTAAATGTGATATCCAATTGAATAATACTCTATCTGACATTTAAATTTTAATTTTACCTTCCACTTTGTTTCTGATCTCCATTTTCTTACTCTATTCTGTGATAAAGCATGGTTTTTACAGGAAGTCATCTCATATTCTTTTTTTTAATGAGGCATAAATTATAAATAATTTTATAAAAAATGAAGAGAGTGTTATAACAGAAATCACCTGACACAATAACCAAAATGTGGAAACAACCCAAGCGTCCATCAGTAGATAAATGGGTAAACAAAATGTGGTCTATGCGTACAATGGAATATTATTTGGCCTTAAAAAAGGAAGGAAATTCTGACATGTGCTACTCCACAAATGAACCTTGAGGACATTATGTTGAGTGAAATAAGTCAGTCACAAAAAGACAAATACTGTGTGATTCCACTTTTCTGAAGGACGTGGAGGAGCCAAATTCATAGAGACAGAAGGTAGGATGGTGGGTGCTGGGGGCCGGGGGAGGGGAGATGCAGAGTTGGTGTTTGATGAGAACAGAGTTTCAGTTTCGCAAGATGAACAAGTTCTGGAGATCGACAGTGATGAAGGTTGTACAACAATGTGAATGTACCTAATGCCACTGAATGGTACACTTAAAAAGGATTAAAACGGTACGTTTTATATTATGTGTATTTTAAAACCAAAAAAAAAACAGCTTAAAAATAAGAAATCACCCGAAAATGAACACTATAAAATTTTGTCCTATAGAAAATGTCCTAGGCCAATTTCTGCTATTTTTTTCTTAGGAGAAGGATAATACAGTAGCTTCCACATAGATGTATCTATCCTCCTACCAAAGCTGACTTGTTCTAGGCCTCTCTAAGGAGGTATCCGTGGTACAAATGCTGACTTGCCACCAGCGCAGCTAATACAGTCCGGCTGTAATTCGATGCAATCCCCTGTCCCCAGAGCAGGTGGCGGTCTGTTAGGCAGCGGGACACAGGCCATGCCTAGAGCAACAGAGCAACGCTGCCTCCCCGTCCCCCCAACCCCCATCCCCCGCCGGCCGGCCCACAGGCCTCGTCAGGAAGGAACACGGTAAATGTGGCCTTTCAGCAGCAGCCGCGACTGTCATCACCGTTTTATTTTATCTCTGGCCTCCGGGGATTCACACTGCTTCCCGGTTATTAGTCCTATTATATCATCATCCACAATTTTGCTTGTCAACCAGTTGGGGGAGGGAGGTACCATTATAACACGGGAGCACCGAGCAAAGAAAAAGAAGCTGTCTCTCTCTGGGAAGAGAGGAAGCCAGGCGGGGGTGACCGTATGCCTGGTGCTTCAACGGTGGCTGGTGACAGATGGGGGCCCAGGAAAAGGCTGTCATCTTCGGGAGCCCTCGAGGCCAGTTCTACTAGAGTTGGACAAAGGCCAGGCCACCTTGTTGGCTGGTGCCCTTGGAGGCCTGGCAGTGCTTGTGCCTGACTTGGGTCTTGCTGCCGTGTTTTGTTTTTTTTTTTTTTTTTTGCATTTTATTTACTTATTTTATTTTATTTTTTATTTTTTGCCCACTGCGTGGCATGTGGGATCTTAGTTCCCCGACCAGGGAACGAACCTGCGATCCCCGCTGTGGGAGCTTAGAGTCTTAACCACTGGACGGCCAGGGAAGTCCCAGATCTTGCTGCCTTCTGAGCCAAAGGTGACCTAGGCCAGGAGAAGGCACGGCAGCGACACAGTTTCCTTGGCAACTGACTCTAACAATAGCCAAACTGCAGTGGAGAAGAGCTCAGACTGTGGCCTGGCTGTGAGTCCTGGCTCTGCCACTGACAAGCTGTGTGATGTGGGCAAGTTGCTAAACCTCTCTGAGGATGATATGGGGACAATGATGCTGCTTGTGAAAGCTCCTAGTGTGGTCCCTGACACCCGGTCCCCTTCCCCCATCCTCCTCCCCATCAACACACGGTGAGAAATACGGTCCTGTTGGCTCTGGTAACAAGACCCCAGACACCACCCCCATCCTGTGTGCTCAGGCTGTCCCCGCACTTCCTTCCGTTCGTGGAGAGGGCAGCCTCTAAGGGACAGTGATCACCGTTCCCTTCTCAGCACTGCTCTGGCTTGTGTCCTGCAGAGTCAGAAGGGCTAATTGTAAGGGTTTGACTTGGATAGTTTGCAGCTATATCCTGAGGGGGAGAGACAGAAAGTCTCAGAGCTCGTCAGAACCCAGGAGGTGGTGGGAAACTGAATATCCAATTGCTTCACAAACTGTCTCACGACAGCCTCCTTGGCGGTCACGGAAGAGAATGAGAAATGGTCTTGGAGCAGCGCCTCACAAGCCTCCCACGATCGCATGGCCCAGGAGGACCACAAGACTGAGACTCAGACCAGCTGTGCTTCAAGCCTTGCCCGTGGGACCTCTGTTGGGTACAAGCAGGGGCCAGAACATAGCTGTTTCCCTACAAGAATATAAGCAATATTGCTAATAAAATACTTGATTGGGCTCATAGAAGACCTTTTTTCAACCACAATAATTTCTTAAAAAGGTGGGTCTACAGTTTGTTGGATCTCAGTTTGTTGTTTTTTTTAAAAGTGAGGTTTAACATATATACAATGAAGTGCATAGATCTTAAGTTTACAGCTTAAAGAACATTTATATTTGTATACACCCACGTAATCACCACCCAGATATAGAATATTTCCAGTACCCAGAAAACTCCCGTGTGACCCTTCCCTGTCAGTGCTCAGCCCACCAGAGGTAACCATTATCTTGACCCCCTGTCATAATTTTGCTTACTCTTGAGCTTCATATAAATGGAAGTATGTTTTATGTACTCTTCTGTGTCTGGCTTTTTTTTTTTTTTAGTATTTTAAACAAATACATTTAATGATTGCATACATACATACAAAAACATGCATACATAAAAATTCATTTAAGGGGCTTCCCTGGTGGCGCAGTGGTTGGGAGTCCGCCTGCCGATGCAGGGGACACGGGTTCGTGCCCTGGTTCGGGAGGATCCCACATGCCGTGGAGCGGCTGGGCCCGTGAGCCATGGCCGCTGAGCCTGTGCGTCCGGAGCCTGTGCTCCGCAACGGGAGAGGCCACAGCGGTGAGAGGCCCGCGTACCGCAAAAAAAAAAAAAAAAAAAAAAATTCATTTAAGATTTATTATAGACCTAAGTGGAAAAGGTATAACTATGAAACTTTTGGAAGAAAACGTAGAAGAAAATTTTCTTAAACTTGAATTAGGCAAAAAGTTCTTAGATATGATGCCAAAAGCATATTACAATTAGAAAAAAAATCTTCCTCATCCCAATAAATAAAATTATTGAATATGCCTATTCTTTATATCATGCTTAAAAAAGTTACTTAGACGTTCCCTCTAAGATAGTGATTAAGCTATGTATTTCCACTCTCTTCACTTCTATTCAACAATTTGGGGAATTCCTTGCCATTGCAATAAGACAAAAACAACAAATAAAGCGTATATAGATTGGAAAGAAGAATATGTTTTAATTCACAGGTCATATAACTATGGGTAAAGGAAAAATCCAGGAAGACTTCAAGAAAACTCCATCAACTAATATTTTAAATTAGCATCATCACAGGATACAAGGCCAATTTACCAAAATTAATTAAATCTATAAATAAGCAATAGATGCTTGGAATATGAAGTTCTAAAAATAATAATGTTTAAATTTAAGAATAAATTGAAAAAAATATGTTTAAGAGCTGAATACTAAAACTACAACATTCAGGTTGAAATTACAGAGGATCCAAATAAATAGAGATATGTAATTTTCAAAGAACAGAAAACTCAATATGACTAAGATACCAATTTTTTACACTTGATTTGTTGATTCAACATATTCCCAATCAAATTCCACCAGGGACATGTAGAAATAGATAACTGACTCAAAAATATTTATGAAACTGTAAGTAACCTATAATAGCTGAAACAACATTGATAAAGAAGAACAAGATGTAAGATTTCACTATCTGATTTCAAGGCTTACTTTAAGAACATATAAAAATCAATGAAATAATAAGAGTTCAAAATCAAATCATGCATATATGATAGATTGAATTTGACAAAGTTACTGATGTAATGCAGTGGGGAATAAAAGTCTTTTCAACAAATGGCTCTGAAACAACTATAGTTTTTAATAGAGAGAAATACCTTGATCCTGAACAGAGGCTATGCACAGAAATTAACTAAATCTTGATAAAATATCTACATGTAATGGCTGAAACTCTAAAATACCTAGGAGAAAATCTTGGTAAACTTGGGGTGGGCATAAGTTCCTTTGATGGAATACAAAAAATATGAACAATAGAAAATAAATAATTAACACATTAGACTTTTGGTCATTGAAAGGGATCATTAATAAGATGAAAACCCAAGTCCAGGAGAACAATATAACAACAATTATAAAAAATAGAAAACAGCAGACTACATATGTTCACATTAAAATGGAGAATAAGATTGATATTTTTATGAAAGTCACCATCTGCCATTTCCTCAGAATAAGTATAATTATGATAAACATCGCCTGCCTTTTTGCAACAGTAGCAGTAGCATAATACAGGTCACTTTCTACTTTTTAATTCTTCTGGGTTTATTTTTACTACCTGTTGTAATAGAGGGAATAGAATTGTGGAATCCAAGCTCTGGAATCTTATTGGTGAGAGTCAAGCAGGACAAAGGATTTTAAAATTAGGCGTAAATACATTACCACGTGCAAAATAGATAGCTAGTGGGCACCTGCTGTATAGCACAGGGAGCTCAGCTCGGTGCTCCGCGATGACCTAGATGGGTGGGATGGAGGGAAGGGAAGTCCAAGAGGGAGAGGATATATGTATACATATAGCTGATCCACTGCATCGTACAGCAGAAACTAACACAACACTGTGAAGCAACTACACTACAATAAAAAAAATTAGCGCTATGAAAATGGAAAGCAGAAAAGTTTTTGTTTACCTTAAAAAAATGAATATAGGACATGTACTTAAAAAAATTTTTTTACTATATAATAACATTAATTTTATTTTACTTGGCATAAAAAATTCAGAAAAAAATTATTTTATATTGGAGTATAGTTGATTTACAATGTTGTGTTAGTTTCAGTTGTACAGCAAAGTGATTTAGTTACACATGCACATATATCTATTCTTTTTGGAGATTCTATTTCCCATATAGGTTATTACAAAGTTTTTGTTTTTGTTTTTGTTTTTTTTGTGGTACGCAGGCCTCTCACTGCTGTGGCCTCTTCCATTGCGGAGCACAGGCTCTGGACGCGCAGGCTCAGCAGCCATGTCTCATGGGCCCAGCCGCTCCGCGGCATGTGGGATCTTCCCAGACCGGGGCACGAACCCATGTCCCCTGCCTTGGCAGGTGGACTCTCAACCACTGTGCCACCAGGGAAGCCCTACAAAGTATTTTTTTTTTAACATCTTTATCGGAGTATAATTGCTTTACAATGGTGTGTTAGTTTCTGCTTTACAGCAAAGTGAATCAGCTATACATATACATACATCCACATATCTCCTCCCTCTTGCGTCTCCCTCCCACCCTCCTTATCCCACCCCTCTAGGTGGTCACAAAGCACCGAGCTGATCTCCCTGTGCTAGGCAGCTGCTTCCCACTAGCTATCTGTTTTACATTTGGTAGTGTATATATGTCCATGTCACTCTCTCACTTCGTCCCAGCTTACCCTTCCCCCTCCCCGTGTCCTCAAGTCCATTCTCTGTGTCTGCATTTTTATTCCTGTCCTGTGTCTGGCTTCTTTTATTCAATATTATTTCTTTGAGATTCATCCACATTACCGGTGTATCAGGAATTTGTCTTTTTTATCGCTGTGTAGTGCTCCATTGTGTGAATAAACTACAATTTCTTGATCATCTAGCAGCTACGTGCTTCCCTGTCCATGTCTTTGGGTGGACACATGCACTCATTTCTGTTGGGAATAAATTTAGGAGGAGGATTGTTGGTTCATGGTGTGGGGGCCAGGATGGCTGTACCAGTTCTCAGTTCTGTACAAGAGTTTATTTATTCTACATCCTTACAAGCACTGGTATTGTGGTCATTTTTGTTTAGTCATTCTAGTTGGCTATATCATTTTGAGTACTTTCTTTTTTTCTCTTTTTTTTTTTTTTTTTTTTTTTGCGGTATGCAGGCTTCTCACTGTTGTGGCCTCTCCCATTGCGGAGCACAGGCTCCGGACGTGCAGGCTCAGCAGCCATGTCTCATGGGCCCAGCCGCTCCGCGGCACGTGGGATCCTCCCGGACCGGGGCACGAACCCGTGTCCCCTGCATCAGCAGGCAGTCTCCCAGCCACTGCACTGCCAGGGAAACCCTTGAGTACTTTCTTAACTTCAGTGAGTTGTATCTCATTGTGGTTTTAACTTGAATTTTTTTTTTTTGATGTCTCATGGTGCTGAGCTCCTTTTTTTATACTTTCTGGTAATTTGGATATTCTCTTTTGTGAGCTGCCTCTTCAAGTCTTTTGTTCATTTTTAATGCAGTTACTTGTCTTTTTTAATTGATTTGTAACGTTTCCTTATATATTTGGATATGAGTCCTTTCTTGGATGTAGGTGAGGTAAACATCTTCTCCCAGTCTGGAGCTTATATTTTTACTCACTTATTAGTTTCTTTTGGTAAACAGAAGTTCTTAATATTGGTTAAGTCCAATTTATCAACCTGTTCTTTTACAGTTAATGGCTTTTATGTCCTGTTTAAGAAATCTTTGCTTATCTGAAAATCGTGAAGATATTCTTCTGATTCCTTCTGGAAGCTTTATTGTTTTACCTTTCTCATTATGAATATAGTTCATCTTGAATTGATATTTGTTCATGCTATGAGGTAGGGGTCAAGATTCGCTTTTTTCCAAATGAATATCCAATTCAGCATCATTGATTGATGAGAGCATCTTTTCCTCTATTGTCTTGCTTAAGTGCTTTATTGTAAATTAAGTGGCCATATATGTGTGGGTCTATTTCTATTCCATTGGTATGTCTGTTCTAATAGCAATATCACACTGTTTAATTGCCATTGCTTAATTATATTTGCTTTATAATGGGTCTCAATATTTACTAGAGTAAGTCTCCCAACTTTGTTTTTCCTCTTCAAAATTTTCCTGTTTTTCTACGTTCTTTGAAATTTCATTTAAATCAGATTGTCATGATCCATTACAAAACCACTGTTGGAATTTTGATTGAGGTTACATTGAATCTATAAATCTATTTGGAAGACTTGACATTATAACAATATTGAACTTTCCAATTCATGAACATGGTATATTGCTCTATTTATTTAGATCTTCTTTAATCTCTCTTTAAAATGTTCCATAGTTTTCAGTGTAGGTCTTACACATCTTTCAAAAGATTTATTCCTAATTATTTTATGTTTTTATGCTAGTATAAATTGGTTTAAATTTCATTGTCTAGTTGTTTGTTGCTAGTATATAGAAATAAACTTAATTTCATATACTGACATTTTATCCAGTGATCTTACTAAATTCATTTATTAATTCTGATAGTTGTACATTATTTTGGATTTTCTATGTACATAATTATGTCATCTGAAAATAAAAACAGTTATACTTTCATCCTTTCCAATCTTTATTTCTTTTTCTTGCTTTGTTGCACTGGCTTGGATTTCCAGTACCATATTCAACAGAAGTGGTGATAGTGGACAAGAGGAAAGTGCTTAATAGTTTTATTTACATTAACAGTAGGGTCTTAAATATACAGCCTTTATTAGATTAAGAAAGTTTTAAAAAATTCTTAATTGATGGACAGTTTTTATCATGAATAAGTGTTGAATTTTATCAAATATTTTTCTGCATCAATGGGCATGATTGTATGTTTTCCCTCCTTATTCTGTTACTATGGCAAATGACATTGATTGATTTGCAAATGTTAAACCAACCTTACATTTCTGGAATAAACTCTACTTGTCATGAAGTATTAACCTTTTAATCTCTGAAATTGATTTACTAATGTTTTGTTTAGGATTTTTCATCTGTGTTCATGAGAGATATAAGCCTGTACATTTCTTTTATTGTAATATCTTTGTCAAGTTTTAATATCAGGGTTTTGCTGGCCTCATAAAATGAGTTGGGAGGTGTTCCCTTTTTCTGTTCACTAAGATTTTGTGTAAGATTAGTATTATTTCTTCCTTAAATGTTTGGAAAATTCATAGTGAAACCACCTGAGTCTAAAGTTTTCTTTGTGAGAGGTTTTAAATTATAGACTTTATTGTTTTTAACAGTATAGGATTCTTTGGATTTTCTATTTTTTCTTGTATTAGTTTTGCTAAATTGTGATTTTTAAAGAATGTGTCCTTTTCATCCAGGTTGTCACTTTTATTGGCATAATATCCTGTTATTACATTTAACATGTCATTGGGATCTGCAGTGATAGCCTCTTCTAATTTCTGTTATTGGGATGAAAAAAAGAGGGGTGTTATTTTTTTCCTATTTTTTCCTGATCTGTCTTGATGGAATTGTCAAATTGTATACATCTTTTCAAGCACCTAACTTGGCTTTGTTAATTTTTTCTATTGCATTTTTGTTCTCTAGTTAATTGATTCCTACTCTTATCTTGTTTACAGTCTTCCTTCCACTTTCCTTGTATTTAACTTACTAATTTTTTTTCTAGTTTCATGAGACAGAAGCTTAGATCATTCTTTTTCAACCTTCTTATTTTCTAATTGGTGCATTTAAAACTAAAAATTTCCACTCGGGTATTTCTTTAGTTGCTTCCCACAAGTGTCAATGTGTTTGTTTTCATTATCATTTGGTTAAAAGTTGAAAGTATTTTCTAATTTCCATTGTGATTTCTTTCCTGACCCATGAGTTATTCAGAAATGTGTTGTTTAATTTTCAAACACTTGGGAATTCTCCAATTATCTTTCTGTTATTAATTTCTTGTTTAATTGCACTGTGGTCACAGAACACACTCTGTGTGATTTCAGCTCTTTGAAATCTGTTAAGACTTGCTCTAGGGCCCAGCATATGGTCTATTTTGGTAAATGTTCCATGGCTGCATTTATTCCTTCCCCACCCCAGTGCCGTTAATATTATGCCTTTTAGCATTTAATAATTTATTATTACTTTAAATAGTTAATGTTTTTGTATCTTTACCGTTTCTAGTGTTCCTCATTCCTTCCTGAAGTTCGGTGCTCCATTCTGGGGTCCCTTTCCTTCAGCCTGAAGAACTTCCTGTGGAGGTTCTTGTAGTGCCGATTTGCTGGTAAATACTTCTCTTAGCTGTTGTTTGAAGGCATTTTTGTTTGGCCTGCACCTCTGAGGAGTATCTTTCTTCAAAAAGGTTGGCAGGTTTTAGGGTTCTTTTTCTTTCAGCAATTTAAAGATGTTAATCCGTCGTCTCCTGGATTCCAAAAATGTGAAATGCTTCACGAACCTGCATGTCACCCTTGGGGGCTGTGCCATCTTCCACGAGTCAGTCTAAAATTAGTGTAGGCGCTGCCAACATAAGCACATAGCATAGTTTTTCAAACATTTATACTTGTCCTTAAAAAAAGAAACTTTCCTTCCAGCTTCTCTGCTGGTTCCCTCCTCTCACTGAGGAAGCAGACAGAGTCTCCCACACCTTCTGGGTGTGTTCTATTTTTTGGGGGGGGGGTCCAAAAGCACCTTTATAAATAATACCCTCTTCCTTCACTCAGGTTCTGAGGAAGCTAAGAAGAAAAACAAGGAGTGGCCATTGCAGAGCTAAATATCCCTTTTATTCTGGACACAGGATCCCAAGTTGAGGGTGGAGGTGGGTATTTAGAACAGGGACAGTAACTCCCATTGTATGAGGGCCACCATATGCCCAAAACCACAATGGACACACCCCACACATTTTCTCAGCCCACTCAGAGGCCCATCCTCTGAAGCAAGTGTTAATAATTCCACCAAATAGACAGGAGACCAAAGTTCTAAGAATTAAGCAAACTTCCCACCAGTCTTGTAAGCAGGATTCAAATCCTTGCTAGTCACAACTGAATAAGGCGTTAAAAGTGGGATGGGGTCTCAGTCTCCAGCATAGTGCCTCATATGGCAGATTTATTAAACAGAGTAGAATATGTTATACACTTCTGTGTACGAAATAATGGCATCAAGCCACCCTCTCCCTTGTTCAAAATACTCTGGCTACATTGGCCTTTTCAGTTCCCCAAACACTCCAAGCTCTTTCCCACCTTGGAGTCCTGCATGCTGTTCCCTTGGCTAATATGCTTGTCCTGGCCCCCTTCACCTGGCTAAGTCCCACTCCTGCGGGTCTTCATTTAAATGTTCCTTTTAAAGTTGTCTGTTTTGGGAATTCCCTGGCTGTCCAGTGGTTAGGACTCAGTGCTTTCACTGCTAGGGCCCACGTTCCATCCCTGGTTGGGGAACTAGGATCCTGCAGGCCGTGCAGGTGGCCAAAAAATGAAAAAGAAAAAAAAAAAGTTGTCCTTTTTAACCCCTCCCCCGATTTAAATCAGGTCCCCTTTATAACCTTTTATCACCTCCTTTCAGTTTTTTCTTTCTAGAACTTGTCACAGTTTGTAATCATATGAGTCTTGTCATTTACATAATTTTGTCATTGATAGATGTTGCCTCCTTTAGACCGGAAGCTCCTCGAAGGCAGGGGCACATCTCCTTGGTTGCTGGCCATCCTCCCAGCCTTCAGCCCAGCACTAGGCACGGGTATTTTTGTCCCCATCCTCCTCCTCCTCTGTCCTCTTCACAACTTTCCTCTTTCTACTCCCACTTGTTTCCCTCCTTCTCTTGGTCCTGCTTCTAGTGGAGACAAGCCAGCGAGTTTTCTGGGAGCCGCACAGGTGAGCGGAGGTGATCCCTAGCGTGACTGTACTGGCTGGATCACAGCAGGGCGGCGGGCGGCTTGTTGGCATGTTTACCTGAGTCATCGTTGGCAAAGGTTGCCGGCTCCAGGATGGAACATGTGTGTGAGGAACGCCTTTTCTGTGGGACGCCCACCCCTCTTTAGACAAGGGCGGGCGTGGTCACCAGGTAAAGAAGTCTTGAGGTTACTAGGGATGAGGAATTTATGCGCCAAATAAGGAATAGGTTTCATTTTCAAGAAGCTGGGGCAAAAACCCTGTTCAGGTTAGAATACCTTAGCCACCTTTGGCCCTGTTTTATTTGTATGAAGCCATGTCGTTACAACTGGATTCGGTTCCCTCAGAGCAAGGATTCTGTTACCTTTTTCTTTTGTCCCCCACAAACCCCCAGCCCAGTGCCGGGCGAGCAAGCGCCCAGCAGACAGGCCTTTAGCACACCCTGAGCGCTTCCAGTGAGGGCGATCGTAGGAGCAACGGCAGCCGCTTTGAGCCAGGCATCGCCAATATCACGTACACGATCTCTCATCCCCACGGCAAAGTCCTGATTTCTTTATTTCTCTTTGATAAATGAGAAAACTGAGGCCCAGGCCTTGCTGCATTCACACGTTTAGTAAAAAAAGGATTCCAGATGCTGACCTGGCCTCTTGACTTTGGGTAGAGGTAGAGATAGGGAAAAAACAAAATAAAATAAAGAAACCCCAAAAACCTCTAATGGCATTGAAAACAATTACTGAAGATATTGAAATGTAAAATTTTTAAACTCTGTACTCTTCCTTGCAAAACCCCAGGCTTGCTGGTAGAATGAGCGCAGCCGAGTTTGCGCTGTGTTTTACCACTGTGTGGGCTGCCCAGCCCAGCAGTCAGGCCACCCTTGCTTATCTGCAGGTGCATCACCAGCCCTGGCTTCGTGGGGAGGGAGGGGCATCCAGGCTTTGCTTACCCAGGTGGGTCTCACCCTTGAATTTCTTTCCAGGGACTGGGTAAAACAAAACAAACCCCCAAACCTCAAATGAAATGGAATATAACAAATCAATGAAGATACTGCAGTCAGGGATGTTTGCGTCTGTAAAATATTTCCAGAAACCCAGGCAGTGCCTGATCCGAATGACTGGTGTGCTGCATGGCGGGGCACTAAGGATTTGTCTCTTCGCTAGAACCAGCCTGACAATCACTCGGAAGACACGCGAGAAAGACGCAAAGGTGAATGAACTCACATTAGCAAAACAGATTTGTGGCAATTATGTTGTGGCTGCTTCCATTTGGTAATCATCCTTTACAGCAGGAGTAATAGCCTAAGCAAAAAAAGAATGAGAAAAACAGAATTTGTGGCGGCATGAACTGCTGCAGCAACAGCATTCTGGGGTCCACTCAGCACACCCTGATGGGGACTTCTTTGTGCAGCCTTAAAAGATTCCTTTCTTTCTTTCTTTTTTTTTTTTTGGAGACGCTAGTATAGCTTATTAGAGGCACGTGAGAAAAAATTCACAACCCCTCTTTAGGGAGATAGGTAGTCATTTAAAAATGACTCCAAGCACGTACCCTACCAGAGGGAAGTGGCCACTGACTTGATGGCCCTGTGGGTCTGGATAAGTCATTTCAACTCCCCGAGTCCACTTCCTGGTCGAGGAAGTGGGAATAATAACGGAGTAGGCACATGCTTTACACTGTGGACAGTACCTAGCCTGGCACCGAGTCGGGGCTTCCTAAATGTGAGCTGGCTGTCTTTATGTGCAAACACAGCTGTTGTTATACTTTAGTATATACTCTCCCTGTTTGAACTATGGATGTGGGTCTGACTGTAATTTTTACAGAGAACCTATAGATTCTGGGCAAGCTGCAAGAACATGACATTATAGGGAAGTCAAATGATTTGACTGAGGTCGCAAAGCTAGTAAGAAGTGAGCTGGAATTAAAGGTAGACATTCTTTTCTCCTTCTTTTTTTGTTGTTTAAATCCCATCTCCCCCCTCCCAAAAGTGTCAATGAGTTCAGCCTCTTGGGGTTTTTTGGCCACGCGGCTTGCAGGATCTTATTTTCCTGACCAGGGATCGAACTCAGGCCCCCAGCAATGAAAGTGCCGAGTCCCAACCACTGGACCGCCAGGGAAGTCCCGAGTTCAGCTTTTTGAAATGCGACCTTTTCCACTCAAATTGTCAAATGAAAAAATTATTGTAAGGGCTTGTCTCCCCGTTCTCCCCTCCCCTCACTTCTCCTCTGTCAGGGGTCAGGATGATGCAGAAATTCTGGAGATGCCCACACATGTCCACACTCTGTGGCCAGGCAGGTCACGTCAAACATGTCTGGCCAGGTGAGGGTGCGTTTGAGTTTATACACTTAACCGCGCATTACTACCTCATAGAATGATCTCCTCTGTCCTCACTCTGCTAGTTTCATAACATTCTCACCCTTTCTCCGAGGGTCTCCGGGGAAAGTTAAGCCATTTGGGCTACTTAATAACTACAGGGAAAAGTGTGACACTCTCAGCTCAAAGGGGACAGAGGTTCATCTGTGGGCTTGTTAACCACGTTTTGTCCCTGCCTGCCCTTCATCACTGGTTTTCCCAATTAAGCTGTGAAATAGGTGAAAAATTCACATCTCCGGCATAGATTGTAGGGGGCTGAGCATGATGGATTCATTCAACCATGCATGTCATGTCACAAGCCAAGGGCTGTGACTGAGCCACGGCTCAATGAGATTCACCGGAGTTTCCCATTTAAAAGATGTTTTAAAGAGAGGAAGCAGAGGGGTGGCGTGAGAAGCACAGGAGGCTGGTGAGAACGGGATGGAGAGTCAATGTGAGAAGCACCTGCCTGAGACCCACACAGGAGGTGGAGACCACAGGGTTCGTGATTCAGCAAATGCTGAATGTTGAGGGTCTGGTGTGGCACAGGGCCCCCAGAGTATAAAGACAGGTGACTGATGCACCTGGTCCTGGGGATTACACTTGCTCAGTGCTTGCTATTCATCATCTCATTTAGAATTGCCAGGACCCAGAGGCCAGCACCACTGGTGGGGGAAGGGATGCACGTCTCCAAGGTCAACAGGAGAGATCGAGGGAGCCTGGGGCAGGGGTAAAGGTCGCCAAGACCCTGCGGGGAAACAGGAGGAATCTGCAGATGGTGCCTTCTCAGGGGGCTGAGAGCCCAGCTGGAGTTGGACCAAGAAATGCCAGGGTCTCCCTGACAGCCCGTGAGTGAGAGAGCGAAACCAGCTGGTTCTCAGTTGTCCTGGCAACACGGGGGTTCAGGTTCAGTGAATTATTATGAAAAAGTCACATGCAAATGAGGTAAATTGCCGTGAGGAGGAACCACGTAAGGTCTGTCCTTGAGGAAGTACTGGGGGGAGGGCGGGGACGTCTGGGAGGGATTTGTGCTGCAGACAAAGAACAAGACGGAGAAAGGAAGAACTCGGCATTGTGTAACAGCCACACACCAGGCCTGGGGGGCCCTGCAGTCCTGCTGTAACTCCCCTTAACTTTGCGGCCGTCGGATGAACAGTGCACATCAGGTTGTGGGACCCTGTGATGCTCCATAGACCACAGGGGCGGGGTCAGCAACTCAGCAACTAGAATTCTCTCCTTCTCCCAGATGACAAAAAAAGAGGCTTAGGGGCTTCCCTGGTGGCGCAGTGGTTGAGAGTCCGCCTGCCGATGCAGGGGACACGGGTTCGTGCCCCGGTCCGGGAGGATCCCACATGCCGTGGAGCGGCTGGGCCCGTGAGCCATGGCCTCTGAGCCTGCGCGTCCGGAGCCTGTGCTCCGCAACGGGAGGGGCCACAACAGTGAGAGGCCCGCGTACCGCAAAAAAAAAAAAAAAAAGAGAGGCTTAGAAAGATAGAGCGCCTTACCCAAGCTATCCGAGGTGGCAGCAGATTGGAACGCTAGGTCTCCCCGAGATAAACTCAAAAGTGGGTTTCTAGAACAGTCAGCCACCTATTCCTGAAAACCCTGGGGGTTAGACCATATCCTCTCCCACCAAAATCCTTCTCTAAAGACCAACCTGCTGTATTCAGACATTTAGGGAGCCGCTACCCACCTGGTCACTCCAAACTGAAACCCACCAGCGCGGCCTGCCTCTGTCCAGGGCTCTGATCCGCTCATTTTCTGCCTCAGACGAGGAACACAGACTTCAAGGAAAGCCTCTGACACTGTAGACCAAAGTCAACAGAGAATTAAGGGAATGGGCAAGAGCAAAAACAACAACAGAAAGCACCACAAAACCCTCTAATTAGGATCCTTAGAGAGACTGGAGAAGATGCTGTGTTCGTAAAACTAGAAGAGAAAACATTGAGAAAGGACTGTCCGAGCACAGGAGAATGTCTCCGGAAATTAAGAGAGCAAGAAATGAAGCAAAAAGGAGGCAGAAGAGGGAGAGGAGAAGGGAGGCGGGGGGAGAAGTTTGTTCCCAGCAGAGGAAGGCACTGTGAGCCAGGGTTTCTGCACGCTGCCACTAGGTCCTTAGCCACCTACTGGCCACGGGCGCCTCAGACCAGACCTGACCCAGTCCTGCAGCATCACCTCCCCGACCCTCTGAAAAGTGCCCAACCTGTCCTCTTCCACACGGGTCAAGGGACAAGTTGTCTCACTTTCCTCCGGCTAACCCCCACCTGGAAAGTGATTCTTTATCCCCCAGAACAGGTGATGGAAAAAGAAGGACATTGTATTCAAGTTCATAGCCTGCCTTCCCTTCCAGCGGGGCAAGGGGTGGGGTGAACCGGGGCGCCAGTGTTTATTTTCCTACCTGATAGCCTGGGATTATGACCTAACTTCAAACCACCCAAGCAAGAACGCACTTCCATTGTTCTGTCTCAAGAAGCCAGCTTAGCGTGTGTAGCTCAGGGTCGACCCTGGGAAATATTAGTCATGGAAACTAAGACTCGATGAAGGACTGGGATGATTAAAAGCCTCCAACCCGGGCTTCCCTGGTGGCGCAGTGGTTGAGAGTCCGCCTGCCGATGCAGGGGACACGGGTTCGTGCCCTGGTCCGGGAGGATCCCACATGCCACGGAGCGGCTGGGCCTGTGAGCCATGGCCGCTGAGCCTGCGCGTCCGGAGCCTGTGCTCCACAATGGGAGAGGCCACAACAGTGAGAGGCCCACGTACCGCAAAAAAAAAAAAAAAAAAAAAAAAGCCTCAGACCCAAGAAGCAGCCAGCTAGTCACTGCTTCCCAGGAGTGAGGCCCCTGACCTCCAATGTGTCAGGCTATCCTGCAGAAGTACTCACAGTAGGACCAGCCTGGCCCAACCTGGCCCAGGTCACTTGTGTGAAGTTGCGGAGAGCCGGGCGGAAAGCGGAAATCCTACAACACAGATAGCTGATGGGGAAACTGAGGCACAGAGAGGTTGCGTAGTGGACCTGAGGTCACATAGCAGCAGCAGCAGTGCCAGCATGTGTCTGGGGTGGACCAGGGCCAGACCCTGCCCTATGCTCTAGGGCCTCTCAAAACTTTTAAAAATATATGTTTGCAGATGGGGTTTAATCAAGACAGTATATTCTCAACCCACCTGCTTTGTTTGCATTGGCTCTTTCTTTCTTTTAATGTCTGGTTGAAGTTTGCATAATTGGGTCTTTAAGAAAAAAAAGACAGACTCCCCAAGGAAAACCACCAGTAAAAGACAGTGGAACTCACAAAGGTTGGCAGGGGACTGGGCAGAGATCTCCAAGCCAGACTTCCACTGTGCTTTCAAGAAAACTCTGGAGCTAGGTCCCAAGTGGCACTGAGGCCAGTGCAAGAGACAATCGTAAGCTGCAAAGAAGACCAGGGACCTCCCTCGCACGTGTCACCATAGCTAGGTGGAAATGTTGAAGATCCCTTCTCTGCGTGAATTTAACCCAATCAGATGAACAGCAGCAGGGCAAGGAATATTCCATTTACTGAAGGATTTTAAGCCGCCGATTTTGACTCTCCTTTTTTTTTTTAATTAATTAATTTATTTATTTTTGGCTGCGTTGGGTCTTTGTTGCTGCGTGCAGGCTTTCTCTAGTTGCGGTGAGTGGGAGCTAATCTTCATTGAGGTGCACAGGCTTCTCATTGCGGTGGCTTCTCTTGCTGCGGAGCACAGGCTCTAGGCACATGGGCTTCAGTAGTTGTGGCACATGAGCTCAGTAGTTGTGGCGCGCAGGCTTAGTTCCTCCGCTGCATGTGGGATCTTCCCGGACCAGGGCTCGAACCCGTGTCCCCTGCATTGGCAGGCAGATTCTTAACCACTGCGCCATTAGGGAAGCCCTTGACTCTCCTTTATAAGCCCTTCGGAGTATGATCGAGTTAACCCAGCCACTTCAGAGATGACACAGAGGTGGGAGGAAAATTCTGCAGAGTCACAAAGTCCAGTTAGAAGCCAAGACAGTAGTTGCCTGCAGGAGCTTCCAGAGCCTCCCAAGGCCTCGCTTCTTTGCATCGTGGCTGCAGGTCAGATGGGGAAGTCTGGGTAAGGTTTGGTAAGAGTGGATGGTGGTATTCCAGCTATCCCTGCTTCTGTAGAATAATAGCCAATGATCACCCACTGCTCACTTGCCAGGCACCCCACTGCAGGAAGGCGGCCCTGGCATGGGAACAGTTTATAAAAAGTGTTGGTCTCATTTTTACTGGAAAACCTGAGCTGGCAGGAGACAGAACAAGTTGGTCACAGGTTCCCCTACTAATATTCAAGCAAGCTGGCCTTACTTGCTCGAAACCAGGGTCAGGTGGTAGAGAAGCAAGGGCCAAGTTTGGGAAAAACAGTGGAAATTTTTAGTGGTTTCTCATGGCTTGGGCCACGGGCCAACCGGATTCCACTCCGAAGGTTCTAACATTCCCAGCCTAAAACTTCAGATGTCCTGTTTGTTTCAGAGAAAACAGGACACTTGGTTGTCAGCGAAATGGGTCATTTCAAAGTTAGCTTTCCTTTCTCCTGCTGTGTGACTCCAACGATATTAAACCTGTGAGTCGTGAGGACTGGGGCCACTCACCCTAAGTTTACATTCCAAATAGTTAGGACTAGCTGACGGATGCGTATTGAAGAAGTGAAACCTCATTGGCTGTTACCACATCAGGAGCAAACGGGCTGATAGGGCAGAGGAGTTAACACTGGCCGGTTGTTTGCTCCTCGTGGATTTTGCTCACGTGGGAAGGGAAGTGATAGTTTTGGAATCTGAACTTTGCCATTAAATAATGTCTTCTTCCCCCACCGGTGCACCTGCCAAGGCCTCACTCAACCTGTGTCCAGGTAATGCTTTTCCAACCCCTTCAGGCCAAACGAACCCTGCCCCTTGGTGCTCCCTTGTCTATTACAGCACCCATTCCAGCCAACCAGACTGAGGACTTCCCAAGGTCATCCCCTAGGACACCCTCATTTGGGTGTAGGCTAGACAAGCGGCCCCCTGCTTGAGCCACCCTCACCGCTAAGGCTCACCTTGACTGTGACCTGTGCTTCTCAGACCCAAGATAAGGCAGCTACTGCAGAAAAGGGGAAACCTATAAGAATGCAAAGCCGTTCATTGATATGAGGGGAGACTCTCCTGAGCTCCTAGGTTTCTGCTCACTGGAAAACATCGACTTTCCCTAGAAAGCAGATTTCCCTTCTCATCTCTTCCATTTCTTTTTTTTTTTTTTTTTTTTTTTTTTTTTGGCGGTACGCGGGCCTCTCACTGTTGTGGCCTCTCTCGTTGTGGAGCACAGGCTCCGGACGTCCAGGCTCAGCGGCCATGGCTCCCGGGTCCAGCCACTCCGCGGCATGTGGGATCTTCCTGGACCGGGGCACGAACCCGTGTCCCCTGCATCGGCAGGCGGACTCTCAACCACTGCGCCACCAGGGAAGCCCCTCTTCCATTTCTTGTATAACTTGTCCCTCAAAAGGAAAACTACAAAATCCTCTTAAGAATATTCTCAGCAGCAGTGGCAGATCAAAAAAAAGTGTTAGTGTGTTGGGTGTGAATCTGAATCTATACTCATTCAGTTCTTAGCCGTCTGTATCCGTCCATCTGACCAAATTCCTTTACAAGTATTTGCACCAAGGAAATCTGACTTGCTGCCTTTTGAGCTATTGTGGCTAACTGGGCTTTTTACTCGGCAAATCCAGAACCTTCCATCCTCATCCACCAAGTCTTTGTGAGCACTTATTAAGGCCTGATGGTCCTGAACACAAGCGATGAGATTAGTAAAGCTTTTAAAGTCAACAAAGAAAATAAATCAACATTTTTGTTTGTCAGTAAGAAGTTGATGGCATATATGTATGTATATGTGTGTGCATGTGTGCATGCACATACGCGTATCTAAAGAAATGACACACATTGGTGAAAGCAGCGTTATTTGGTTAAGACTGAAGGCTTTGTTGGGAAGGAAAGTGGTGGAATTAGTTGTTGATACAGTAGGTGTTTCAAATGTCAGATTTCAATGGTAATGGGAAGGAAAGGAAAGAAGAAAAATGGCTCCTTTAGAATATATCAATTCATCATTTCCCCCTTTGCAAACATTGAAAAAAGAAAGAGAAGCTGTATGCCTTTCCTTGAGAGGTGCCCTTTAGTTCTCAGAGAGATGAAGTTTGGGCTGATGTCAAGGTTACTAAGGAAACGATGTAGGCTTATGAACAGCAAAGCAAATAGACATGTAACACTTGAGTAAATCATTAATTCATTAATATTATTATTGATGGGATCTGGAGAGACTGACATATTCCTTCTTTATTCCAAGTTCTCAAAAGTTTTCTTTCATCACAAGACAAACACTCGGATGGCCACTTTATGGATCATTATTCCCTCTTGGCCTCACTCTTGAGTCGAAGGAGGACTCACTCTTGGATTTTAATGGATCAAAGAGAATGGTAAACCAGTCAAGAAAAGTGTGCTTCGTCGTTTTTTTCTTTTTTTAATTGGCGGCTCTGGGTTTTGTAGAGAATGGAAAAATGCATTAAGGATAGTTTGACTTAAACACAAAGCACCTTTTGGTTTGACAAACAGATGTGAGTAGCGGCAAAGTCACACTATTTCACCCACGATTAGGTCCGTTTTCATGGTGACTTTTTCGTGGCCAGATTTCGTGGCACGGGGAGGGGTGCTGGCAGGAGGCCGTGAGGGCCCCCAGCTGCAGGGATGGAACGGTCTTTGTGCGTTGATGCAAACCTGGGAAGGATGCGGGACCTGGCGGCCGGGCAAGGCCAGAACCCCTGTGAGGCTGAGGTTACAACACGAAGGAGTGTCCTGGCTTCCTATTATTTCCGGCGGTCTAGTGAGTCAGCATTTTCTCCCCTGGCACCCACCAGGCCTGGGGGTCACGGCGGAGGTGAGCGAGAGGTGAACTGTTCCAGCTGAGCTTTGCCTCCGGGCCTCCTCACCCCTCATCCATCCAGACCACCTTCATAGAAACCCTTCCTTCACTACTGCATCCTCGTTCTCTCAGGAGTACAGATACCCAGCCTGAACTGTCATGATCATTGCCACCAGGGAGTGTGAGGTTGGGGCCGGGCCCTTTACGACAGGGCCAAGCCTAGGGTGCCGGCCAAGAGCACATGTGTGTGGGGGGATCCTGTGCCTTCGGAGCTGTGTGACCTGAGAAAGTTGCTTAACCTCTCTGTGCCTTGGTTTCCTCCTCTGTAAACCAGACTTGGTCATAGCACTTACCTTGAAGGGCGGTTGAAAGCATCACCTGGGGGGTTTGTGTGCATTGCCAGCGTTACCACAGCCAGGGCAGCAGGAGCCCGCAGAATTTCAGCTCGGTTGGCAATCGTCCACCTCCTGGCCCTGCTCTAGGTCCTGGGCGCCTGCAGAGCCTCCACGGAACGTTAAATGAGGAGGTGCCTCGGGCCTCCCGTCCACCCCTTCGCTTTAGGCCAAAGAGGAGAAACTGTCTCATGCCACCCAGCAGGTTGGAGGGAAGCCTCACAGTGCAGTTCCTAGGCTCTGGGGGCCGAGCCTGCACAGCCAAGCTGAGGACAATGAAACGCCAGCCAGGAGGAGAGCGGCACGAGTGTTTATCAATCGAATAAACACGCTCCTCGCAGGAAGGTGCTGTTGTGAAGGCAGACGGGAAAGCCACAGCCCCCGGCACGTGTGAGCCAGAGGCAGCTGGAGCCCCCGGGGGGAGCAGAGGAGCAGGCAGTTCATGCTGATGGGGCACGAGGTGAGGGTGGGACCAGGGAAAGCTTCCTGGAGGAGGTGGCTTTTGAGCTGGGTCTGGAAGAATGAAGAAAATCTTGCAGAGGCTCAAGAAGCCAGGGAGCAACCTCTTGGAGGTGCGGTGTGCAGTGAGCTGGCTGTCCTTGGTCGGGGTGGGAGGGGGGTGCTTGGCAGACGAGAAGGAAGCTTCCTGTCAGATCCTAAGTTCTCTGAAGGCAAAGCCACCCTAACTCTCCTTAAACCCCAGGGGCTGGGGACAGCAGTGCCTGCCCATCAGGGTCAGTGGGTGATGCAGACTCGCAGACCTGGCAGCCCCTGGTCAGGAGGCCGCATTTGGGCTACGGAGGGGTCTGTCTCACGCCAGCAGTTCATCTCGGTTTGGGGGGGGGGTCCTGGGGGCTGCAGCGGGGCAGGGGGGACTTTGGGAAGATTCCCTGCGTCCCAGAGGAAGGGGGCGCGGGGGTCTGCTGGGTGCTTTGTCTTCATGGCAGCCACACTCAGCTTTGAGGGCAACCGAGGGCTGGGTACCAAATACTAGAAGAGCGTCCACCCGCTCCCCCTGCTCAAAGGATGGGGGCGGAAGAGGAGAGAGGGGGCAGCCCCCCGCCATGGCCCTGCACGTTCAGAGCACTTTCTCCCCTGAGAAGGGGCAGAGATGCTCCATTTCCCTGCTGTGTAGATAGAGCGGCTGAGTTTCAGAGAGGCTAGCTGACATCCCAGAAGCCGCACTGCCAGGGAGCAGCCCGGTGGGCCCAGAGCCAAGCTCCTCCAGTGCCCTGTGTTCTTCTCCCTTTTGCTCCCAGCAGCTCATGTACAGTCCTGCTGACCTCTTCCCCAAGAGGCAGAAAAGTCTGAAGCGCCTCTGTGCTGGGCACTGGGTGAGGCCAAGGGATGGGGCCCTGGAATCCAGGCTCCAATAAGTATGAGCTTTGACTCGAGCTGGAGCCTCCGGGCCCGTCTGTAACATGATGCTGCCAGCCTGTGGGGTTTAACCAGACACACAGGGTGGGTGTGCAAAGCTCCTTGCAAACATGGCAGGGGGTGGGGTAGGACCTTGGCACAGGTGGCATTTTAGATTCAGTATTTCCATCATCCTGTTCATATCGGTTACAGATTCTAATCTGTTTTCTAATTTTGCATAGCAGTGGGTGGAGCCTCACAGTGTGAGGCACGGCTGTGTTGGATGTCCACCCCTGGGCAAAGCCAAGTCACGGAAGGAAAGACTGGACCTTCCACCAGCGCTTGCTCTGTGGGTTTTGATTTAGTGAGTGGCCAAATCTCAGAGATGATGGAGATCCAGACTCAGAAGGACCAGGATGGGGCCCTATAAGGTGCGATTTTAGTCACACCCCCTGTCAGTGACGGATGGCTCCTGAAGCTCCAAGGCTCCTCCAGGCCCTGGTCCGGGAATGGTACTGGGCCCGGTGGTGGCTAGGTTGGCTGAGAGCTGCGAGGCCCTGGGAGCACAGGGCTGAGGGGACTGGACTTGCCCTGGGTTTGGGAGTGGAGACCACATGAGGGGACAAAGCATTTGGTAGTCGTTATCAAGAATAAAGTCCCCTTTCATTGACTCACTACTAGGCCCTTTGTTGAATCTGTCCATGGCGCATTCCCGGAGCTATAGACGCTTCAGAATCATCAAATAATAGGGTTCAAAATCAAACACTACTCCTTCCTCCTGTCCCAGAAAGACCTGTCTAGTCTAGACCCAACTGTGGGTGGAAATGGGTCTGTCTTCACCCTCTCCTTTCAGTGAAGCACTTTTACTTCAGCTATTGTGTTTAGATTTGATATTTCCATTGTCCTGTTCCTATCAGTTACAGATTCCAACCTGTGTTCCAATTTTTCAGAGCAAAAACTCCCCTGTACAGGAGCCCCGAGTTTTCAGAGGCTCATCCAAGTGCTGCTTTGGGGCCTGAGAAAGGCCCCGATGGGTGAGTGATTGAGGGGCAGGTTGCTGAACCGAGGAAGCACCACAAAGCTTTCCGCAGGGGTCCCTACATTCCACCCTGTGTCCCTACCGCTCCCAACAGATTCTTTCCGTGGGGAATCAGCCCTCACACGACATGAACGGGCTCGTTTTATATCAGAAGGCTGAATTTTAACTGACAAATTGGACAGTTCCCTAAGGCAAGGGTTACTAAGCTTTGTCATTCTCACTAAAAATGTGATTTATAATATATTCCTATTTGCTAGACGCTCATGTTCCCAGGAATGAAGGCCTAGCGCAAAAACAGGAGGTCTACTTACTATTTGACTCCACATAAAAATATACTCCACCAGTGTCTCCGTGAGCATGTAAACAGATGTGCATAAATCAAGATCCCACAGCGCCGAGTAAGCTTAATTTCATTAAGTTTTCATGATAGTTTAAGCAGTCACTTGAAATTCAGGACCGAGCAGAAGTAACCCACAGCTTGCTTTCGAATTTTGCATACTGAAGAAAAGATCTAAGGGTCTGGTGAAAGAAATTTTATTTCCTCTGCTTCCAGGTTATAAAGATAAAAACAGTATTTGTTGTTCCCTAAATACTCTGATATTTATGAATACAGATGTGTCAGATACCAGAGATCAGTCCCCACCTTCAGCCAAGCTACCTCAGAGATTCTTTGTAAAAACCACACACACAAAAGCAGGGTAAACCATCTGACTTCTTACAAGTCGGAATTAAAGTTGCAAACTCATTTTGCCCAAGATAATCAGAACTGCCCTAAGTTGTCTAAGTGGGCAGAAATGGATTTGATCTCTGTATCTGATTGCTTAGCAGAAGTCATCCAGCCAATTTTTCAACAGTCTCCATATCATGAAACTTCCTAAAAAACTTCAAGGGGGTAACCTGAGCTTGTGAAAAATGATTCCCAATGTCAATAGGACAAAGCTTCCCTTCCAAGAGGTAATTAGGGGAGCTCCGAGCGCCTTTCATATTTTACTTGACAAGCATCTTCTGCCTTTGTTCCGCCTGCTCTGGAGACCTTCAGTAGGGCTTTGCCATTTCTTTGTTAAGAGGAATGGTTTAAAAAGACACATTTATATCATAGTAATTGTTTAAAGTTGAATGCATCTGATAGGAATGTGCGTTTTACCCAATATTTTTGTGTGTGAAGAGAATACTACTTTTTCTAGGTAATCTTTTATTTAATTGTAGGCATGTTTGGGTTTGTAAGTTCTTTGTTGGAAACATTGACTCAGGACATACTGACCATATGAGCAAAGGATTGCTAAAGGGGTGATGTAATCTTTAGGCTCCACTGAGAGACGTCCAGTGTGCAGACCAGACCCCAAGATGCCCAGGCTGGTCGGAGCTGGTCTGGAGTTCTGTACCACATCTCGGTATGAAGAGTGTCCCTTGAAGGGACTGGGATGTTGAGATGTCTTGGCACTTGGAAGCAGGGTTCCACAACCGCAGCACTAAAGCATCTCGGGCTGGATAATTCTTTGTGTGCATGGTGGGTCAGGGGAGCGCGGTCCTGTACCCTGCAGGAGGTTGCAGCATCTTGGCCTCTGACCACTAGGTGTCAGTAGCAGCCTCCCTCCTCCAGGTGTTCCAGCCTAGAGGTCTCCAGACCCTGCCAAATGCTGCCTGAGGGGCAAAGTCGTCTGTGGTTGAGAATCACTGCTCTAAAGAATGAAGGAAGTTGGGCCTATTTAGCCCCAGATGACAATGTTTACAGGGAACATGAAAGCTGTTTGCAGGCATCGCATAAAAACCAAACGACTTGGAATGGCTTCAGAAGGCTGTATAAAAATAAATGGGGGGGCTTCCCTGGTGGCGCAGTGATTGAGAGTCCGCCTGCCGATGCAGGGGACACGGGTTCGTGCCCCGGTCCGGGAAGATCCCACATGCCGCGGAGCGGTTGGGCCCGTGAGCCATGGCCACTGGGCCTGCGCGTCCGGAGCCTGTGCTCCGCAAGGGGACAGGCCACAGCGGTGAGAGGCCCGCGTACCGCAAAAAAAAAAAAAAAAAAAAAGAAAAAGAAATGGGGTACAATTACAGAGGCCAATGTTGACTAAGGAACAGGGAGAACCTTCTAGAAGAACTGCTCAGCTCTCATTCCCGCAGTGCTTATGTTTAGCTGGGGCTAGAATCCTGACTCAAGATCCAGGGCTCTTTCCTCCGACAGATCTTTCTTGGAGCACTTACGGCCAGCAGAGCTCTGTGCCCGTAGCTGGGCACCCATGATCGGAGCTAGTTTTCTGTTTGGGGCAGCAGCAGAAGCAGCAGAAGGGGGGCCTCGTGGCCTGAGGGGTCTGCCCTTCCACCAAGCTCACTCCAGTTCCACAGGGAGGGTGGGCAGGACGGCGGAGGCAGGGGCTGTGCGTGGCGGGGCTGGGGGCTGGCGGAGGATGGGAATCCCAGAACGAGGAGGGCAGAAGGAAGAGCCTTCCCAACACTTGGAGTTTCTGGTCTGAGGTCTCCCGGCTGGTGTCTGAGCCAGGACCGGAATCCAGAGTCTTCATGCACTGCTCTTTCCAGGCGTCCTCCCAGAGCAGAGCCGGGCGAGCTCCGGAGGTAAGCACCTGGCCCCGGTTCTCCCGCCCCCACCCCTCACCTTAGCGTCCTGAGTTCTCTGGAACCGGCCTCCTCTGCAGGGAGCATTTTCCCGCGTGTCCATTAGGTGTCACCCTATGGTCTCAAATGACGGCTTACTGGGGCCCCAGTCAGAGAGCAGCTTTTTTCAGACTTACATTTTTCTCCTCTCTGCCTCTAGCATAAACATTCCGAAATTCTCCATGGCAGATATTTTCCTTTTCTGCTAAATGGGCTTCCCTCTTTTCTCTCTGCCCCTGCCTCCTTGACGATCTTCCTCCCCCTTTGCAGACCCTTTTGTTGGCAGTGTCCCACCAGGGTGCTCACCATGTGGTGGTGTGGCTCCTGGGGTGAAAGCAGCATAGGAGGTCCCCATGGAAACGACTCTGTGAGTGCCCGCAGGAGCAGGAGAGGCCACCCTGGCCTCGAGAGCCTTCTGGGCATCCCCCCAACCACCAGCTGCCTCCCCGGGAATGAGTGTGTCCAGCCCTGCGTCCTCCCATGCACGTTGCTTGTCCTGCGACTTCTGTAAACGCCTGCCTCTTTGGTCTGTTTCACCTTCTAGACTGTGAGCCCTGAACATCTCCCACCTTTCTTTTTTTTTGGCTGCACCGTGCAGCTTGTAGGATTTTAGTTCCCAGTTCCCCAACCAGGGATGGAACCCGGGCCGTTGGCAATGAGCGCAGAGTCCTAACCATGGGACCGCCAAGGAATTCCCTCTTCCACCTTTCTATACCCACATCACGTAGCACAGCATATGGTAGAATGTGGGGTATTTGGGGTGGACCTCATTGACGAAACGTCAAAAAAGAAACATTTTAAACATAGAAAACCGAGACAAGGAAACACATTAAAAACCAAAACAGTTCTAATCATAAAGGTGAAGAACGCAGGGAGATGTGTGTCCACATAGAGGGTAAATTTGGGGTGGCTTGGAAAGCTCTGGTGGGGATGGCAGGGCGCGGAGGGCTTGGGGAGCATCCCAGGTGCGGGAAAGGCGTGTGCTATGCTCAGAGACAGACAGAAACGAGGGGTGCCTGTACGGAGGACACAGCGTCTTCTGGCCACCGAGGGATAGTCGGGAGTTTCTGTAAGTTCAGAGAGTTGCTCCAAACCCCTTCTCAGCCTGGGTCTCACTTCCCGAGCAAGATCGTGTACAAACGAGAGTCTCCTCTGCCAGAAGCCTAGGCTAAAAAATGGCCAAACCATCAATGACTTAACACTTTCTTCTGGGCGGTACTGCATGTACTGGTGGGGTTTGTATGTGGTGTAAAAGCAGCAGAAAACAAAGGTGGGAACCACCGAGGAAGCGGGGGGGCAGTCATTCTGTGGATGTCGGGCCTGGGGGGTGTTCATCCCAGGACATTAAATAGTGTGACCACCCTAGGGGGGTGGATGACGGGGCTCCATGCGTTGGGGAGAACATGTGGACATTTTTAGATAGTGGGGTGAACTCGTAAAAGGTCTGATAATAAGAGCTCATATATATATGTATATATCATATATAGCACTTACTATGTGCAGACACCGTTCTAAGTGCTCCCTACGCCCTTGAATTAAATGCTCACAGTTGCCCAGTGAGGCAGGCCTGTCACCACTGGCCGTCCCCACCTTTCAGCTGTGGAAACTGAGTCACACGGAGGTTACGTTACGTGCCCAGGGCACACAGCTGAGGGTGCTACAGGCAGGGGTTTGGGCACAGGCTGCCTGACTCCAGAACTCTTGTCTCAGCCAGTCTACATCGACCAGCCACCACTATGAAGGTTCTGAATGTAATGAATACAATAGTGTTTCAGGGAGAGTCTTCTCATTGGACCCAGACTGAAGGGGTCCATGTTGGCAGTAGGCAGGTACATATTAAGAAGCTGGGGACAATAGTTTTCTGACTTACTTGAGTCTAAAATATTGTTACTCTATATGGGAAAAGAATTTTTAAAAAGAGTGGCTATATGTATATGTATAACTGATTTACTTTGCTGGAACACCTGAAACTAACACAACATTGTAAGTCCACGATACTCCAATAAAAATTAATTTAAAAAAACTAAACAAAATAATTGTTTAAAAAGATATACCATTATAACAATTAAAGACCAATTGCTTTATTTGTGCAAAACAATAATAAAAATAAAAATAAGTAAAACAGTGTCACTTGCAAAGTATCTTCACATCCATAACCATATGTGGTTCTCCTGACGGCCTTGTGCAGAGTATGAAGCAAATATTAGTGACCCCACCTTACAGATGAGGAAACTGAGACTCGGAGGCTAGTTGGGCGGCTCGTCAGAGGTGGAGCCGGGCTTGACTCTGGCCCAGAGTCTATTCCACCATCCAGTGTGCTGTGGATAAGGCTGCAGCTGCAGTTGTTTTACTGGAAGGGAACTAGCATACAGCAGGTGCCTACTATGTGTCTGGCATGTTAAGAGCTAATTTCAGCTAATATTCACCATACACCCCGTTAGGTACCGTTTTCCTCGATTTACTGAGGCTGAGAGAAGTGACTTGCCTGAGGTCCCCCACGAGGCTGGCAGAACCAGGCCCAGAACCCGCATCTGTCTGACTACAAAGCTGTGCTATTTTGACCCCGTCTGAGGGCTTCTTTCCACCCGTTTCCTCCTCTGCACCGCCGGCCACCATGCATCAGCCTGTTTCTCACCCTCACTTTGTGGAGCTGCGCTGCCAGCTCATGGGTAGGATTTGAGCTCTGAAAACTGGAAGAAGGGGCTTAGCTTAAAATTGTTATGGACACAGTAATTCACGAGGATCTGTAATAGACTAGATGGTGAGGGCAAAACCAGCAAAGAAGGAGCGGAAGTGAATGACATAAAAATTGGGGGATTGGGAAGCCAATGATAGGGAGGGTGACAAAGGGAAGGGTTTGGTGTAAAGAAAATAAGTTCTGCTTGAGAAATGTTTAGTCGAAAGTGCTGGCGACACCACGTACACGTGGTAGGTAAAGGGCAAGGCATAAAAGACGGGACTGAGGGTAAGCGGTGGGGCAGAGAAGCATCTCCTGAGTCATGGGGAGGATGGCAGAGCCCTAGGAACCGGCACCGAGGCCCCCAGACAGGAGGGGGGTCAGCGAGAGAAGGAGGCAGACGGGAGGGGCCGCCGGCCCTGCCCCTGCCTGCCCGCCTCACCCCCTCCCGCCCTGCGACCTTCACCTCCGCTCCCCTCTGGCCGCCCACACCCTGGGCCCTGTCATCACTCCGGGAGCCCACTCCCTGACCACAGCTTCCGACGCTGCCTGTCCTCTCACGCCTCCATCCCACCACACCCCCCCGCTGACCTCATCCTGATCTCCACTCCCCGGACTTTCCCACGTGGACCAGCGCCTCCCGGCTCCCCGGCTCCAGACCTCCAGACCGCACAGGGCATCATCACAGCCATTCTCTTGCCAGTACCCTCAACCGCTTTGCCCCCTTGTCCTTCCGTCCTGCTCATCCGGCCAAGCTTGAGCCAGGGATTTGCAGCAGCACCTGTCTCCTCCGCCCTGATGGAGGAAATCCCACACCAAGGATGTTTGGTGCCCACGAAGCCATGGTACCCAGAGTCAGCTGCCCAGTCCGCACGGCTCCACCCCCTCTTCTTCTCGGCATCTATTCCAAACCGCCAAGATCGTCCACCAGCAGATGGCTCCGCCTTCTGGTTCACAGAGGAGAGAGAGGGGCTGGGCACGGACGCGATCCGCTCAGTGCCCCCCTGCCTGTGCGTGCCTTTTTCTCCCTGTATGCACCACGCTAAGTGCTTCATTACTGCATTATCTCGTTTATCCTCGCAGTGGCCTTCCTTTACTCTCATTTCACATATAAGGAAGCAGCAGTTCAGTTAAGTGGTGAAAGGAGGCTGTGTCTTCAATTGTGTGCTTTTTTTTTTTTTTTTTTTTTTTTGGCCACGCTGCCCAGCTTGCGGGATCTTAGTTCCCCAACCACAGATGGAACCCAGGCGCCTGGCAGTGAAAGCGCTGAGTCCTAACCACTGGAGCACCAGGGAATCCCCTCAAATGTGTGCTCTTAATCCACAGAGCCAGGCGCTGTGCCAGATGCTAAGGGAATAATGGTAAACAAGACAGGCAAGTTTCTTACCCTCATGAAGCTCACGTTTTAGAAGGACAGACAGACAATACATAAGTAAACGAATGACTACGTTTAACAGTTGTAGACTGTGTCAGTGCCAGCAAAGGAAGATGCAGAGTTCAGCGACCGGGAATGCAGAGCAGACTGGCTGAGATAAGGGGGAGAGTGGAGGTCTCAGGAAGCAAGGTAAGCTGACAGCTCCTGTCCTCACTCACTCCCCACTTGTCCCAAAAGAGACACCTCCACCTGTTCAAGGCTGGTGCACTCTGGATACCGTTGTTAGCCAAACAGTCACCTGCAGCAGGAGCAGCTATGCTCTGTAGAGGTGATGAGCTCAGGGGGCTGAATGACCAAGGCCTGTAGGTGAGAAGGCAGTGGGGGATTTCTGGGGTCAATCAATCATCTAGGAAAGAAATGGGTCCTTAGAGGCTTGGCTCGCTAGCCTTGGATGGGGGCCTCAGTTGCCTTCCTCCACGGTAGGGAGAAAGATGGCACTGACCATGATGGAGGCATGTAGTTCAATTCCATCCAACAAAGAGGTGTGGAGTGGGGCTTCCCTGGTGGTGCAGTGGTTAAGAATCCACCTGCCACTGCAGGGATCAAACATGGGTTCGAGCCCTGGTCTGGGAAGATCCCACATGCCACGGAGCAACTAAGCCCGCGTGCCACAACTACTGAGCCCACAGCCACAACTACTGAAGCCCACGCACTTAGAGCCCGAGCTCCACAACAAGGGAAGCCCCCACTTGCTGCAACTAGAGAAAGCCCACGTGCAGCAACGGAGACCCAACACGGCCAAAAATAAATAAATAAATAGATTAAAAAAAAAAAAAAAGAGGTGTGGAGCAACTTGTCCCAGGTTGGGTTCTCTGGGGAGTGGGGGATAGAGAGCTGGGTGCGGGAAGCTTATAGGGAAGTACTCTCAAGACCAACACCTGTATGAAGTGAAGGAAGCAGGACTGGGGGAGGGAGAAGATTGGATGTTTGACAGAGACAGTGGGTACCTCAGCTTTAGTGGGTGTCTGCCCATGCTGCTGGGCCCACACATAGCCATAATCCCTGACACTATGGCTAATCAACTCATGGGAACATTGTGTCAGTTCCAGGGTGGCTGGTGACAAAGGCTGTGGCTGAAGTCATTCTGTCTCCTTAGATGTCTAATGCCTCTTTTGTATTGGACACTCTCTGGTCAGCTTTAACATGGGATACCCAGATCTTTGTTCTTGGTACCTGTTCTCTTAGGTTCATACACATCTTCTTCCCCAGATCTTCTTGTTCCCAATTTTCTAATATTTCTTCTTTCAGGGCTCTGACCGAGCAGCCAAGCAATTTACTGCTGCTCATGGGTCTAATCTTAGGCCAATTCTCTTTCCACATAAAATGGCTGACCAGGCCCACACTCTAAACTCTGTTCTAGACGATTTCAACTCACCACTGTCTTTCAAAGCCATCCCCGAATGGGACTGCACTACAGCCACATTCCCCTTTCAGTTGGTACCCACACACCAAGGGTGGTAAATAGAATAATGGTCCCCAAAGATGGCCCCATCCTAATCCCTGGAACCTGGGAATCAGCTAAATTACATGGCAAGAGGGAATTAAGGTTTCAGATGGAAGGTTGCTAATCAGTTGATCTTGAGATGGGAGATTATACTGAATTATCTGAGGGGGCCCAGTGGGATCACAAAGTTTCTTGCAAGCGAAAGAAGGAGGCAGGAGAGCTACTGGGAGAGTCAAGAAAGCAGATGTGATGATGGGAGCAGAACCAGAGGGCCGGCAGCATGTGAAGGGCTCAACCCTGAAGCCCTGTTGCTGGCTTTGTCGATGAAGGAATGGGCCATAAGCAATGGAACGCGGGCGCCTCTGAAAAGGAAAAGGCCAGGAAATGGTCTCCAGAAGGAATGCAGGCCTGTCCCTGTCAACACCTCAGTCTTAGCCCAGTGAGATCTATTTCAGTCTTCTCAACTGCAGAACAGTAAGATACTAAATTTGTGTTGTTTCAAGCCACCAAATTTGTGATGATTTGCTACAGCGGCCATCAGAAACGAATATCACACCGAGCAATCCCATCTGTGAACCCAGCTGGCTCTTTTCCCTTCTCTCATCGTGTGGTGGCCGGAGTTGGTGAGAGCTTAGGGACATGTGCCAGTGCCACAGTGGTGGAGGACAGGAGGTTGGGCCACTTGCTTGTGTCACTTACTTTCGCCTTCCGGCAGTCCTCAGCCCAAGGTGTGCAACTTACCCCATGACTGTTGCACATTGGGGGGTCTGAGAGAATCCAGCTCTCGATGGGCAGTTCTGGCCATGTGGTCACTTGACGTCACGGTCAGGTGCCCCATGTCTACCAGGGCTTAGCAGCATGCCAGGAGCTTTTGAAATTTAATGGTTCAATGAGTTTCGGTAAAGTTATTAGGTTGTGTCATTATCACAATATTCCAGTCTTAGAACACTTCCGTCACCCCCCGCCCAGGTTTCCCTCATGTCCACTTGTGGTCTATCCGTGTTCCTACCCCAAAGCCCAGGCAAATACGGATATACTTTCTATCTCTATAGTGTTTGCCTTTTCTAGAGATTTCATATAAATGTAATCATACCATACGTCGTCTCTTTTGTCTGATTTCTTTCATTGACTGTAATGCGTTTGAGGTTCATCCGTGTTGTGTGTATCTCTCCCATCCAGCTGGCCAGCACTCACACTCTCCTCACCTTGAGAACTGGGGGCGGTGACTGACAGCTCCTCGTAGCTATTTTTTGTCTTGCTTCATGAGCTCTTGCCCTGTGCACGCACAGTTTAATATTTAGTCTGAAACCCAGTCAGATTCCTATCTGGTTTCTGGAGTTCGTTCCCTACAGAGGACCCACCTCCACGAATTCCAGCCACTTTGGTTTGTAACCTGTGATCTCTGTCTTAATTCAGTGAGATGACCTTGCTGTCCTGAGCACCTGCTTTCTGTACTGTGATGTGGAAAGTGGGTCCTTGCTGAAAGGCTGGGGGATCGCAAAGACCACCTCATGTATTTCGGTTCTCTCAGGGATCCCAGTGCTATGTTGCCTATTATTCAATGTCTAAAAAGGTTTTTTTCCCATATATTTTGTCCAGTTTTCTAGTTGTTTATAGCATGAGGGCAAGTCTGCTACTAGTTATCCATGATGGTCTGCCATGATTTTCTTTTGATTTTTTTTCACCAGCTACTGTTATATACAATTAAATTCACCTTTTTGAAGTTCACAGTCTGTACAATTTTGGTGATTGTATACAGTTTGTAGTCAGCATCACAATCAAGATAGAGAACAGTTCCCTTACCCTAAAAGGTTTCCTCATGCCCCTTTCACAACCTCACCCCCCCACATGAAAGGTCCGCCTTTTCTATAATTTTGAAGTTATACAGTACATAGTCTTTTGTGTTTGATATCTTTAATTTAGTATAATGTGTTTGAGATTACCCACATTATTTGATGCGTTAATACTTTGTTCCTTTTTATTGCTGAGTAGTATTCCATTGTGTGGATATACCACAATTTATCTACTTACCAGTTGATGGACATTTGGGTTACTTCCAGTTTGGGGCTATTATGAATAATGTTACTAAAGGGCATTTTTGTATATGTCTTTGTGTGGGAAGGCATGTACATATACTTTGTGTATATGGAAATGCTGGGACATATTTTAAGTGTATGCTTAACTTTTAAAGATATTGCCATACTGGGCTTCCCTGGTGGCTCAGTGGTTAAGAATCCGCCTGCCAATGCAGGGGACACGGGTGTGATCCCTGCTCCAGGAAGATCCCACATGCCGCGGAGCAACTAAGCCCTTGTGCCACCACTACTGAGCCTGCACTTTAGAGCCCATGAGCCACAATTACTGAGCCTGAGAGCCACAACTACTGAAGCCCTTGAGCCTAGAGCTCGTGCTCCGCAACAAGAGAAGCCACCGCAATGAGAAGCCCACACACTGCAACGAGGAGTAGCCCCCGCTAGCCACAACTAGAGAAAGCCCACACGCAGCGACCAAGACCCAACGCAGCCAAAAATAATTAATTAATAAAAAAAAAGATATTGCTCTACTGTTTTGCAAAGTAGCTGTACAACTTTCTGTCCCACCAGTCCTTCTGCATCATCAATAACACTGTTATTATCTGTCTTCCCAACTTTAGCCTTTCTAATGGGTGCATAATGGTATCTCATTGATGTCTCCTTTGAATTACCTCAGTGCTTTTATTAAAAGTGAATTGACCATATAAGTGTGGGCATATTTCTGGATTCTCTATGCTATTCCATTGATCTACGTGCCAATTCCACACTGTCTTGATGACTGTAGCTTTATAGTAAGTCTTGAAATCAAATAGTTTAAATCCTTCAACTTTGTTCTCATTTTGCAAAATGGTATTGGGTATTTTAGGTCCTTTGTCTTTTCATACAAATTTTTAAATGTCAATGTCTTTTTACAAAGACTGTTAAAATTTTTTTTGCATTGAATATATAGATCAATTTGAGGAGGACTGACATCTTAAAAATATCAAGTCTTTCAGTCTATGAACATGGTATATATTTTCATTTATTTAGGTCTTTTTTGATTTCCTTTTGTAATGTTTTGTGGTTTTCATTGTACAGGACTTGTACATCTTTCATTTAAATTTATTCCTAAGTATTTTTGATGTTATCATAAGTGAAGTCATTCATTAAATTGAACTTGTAATTGTTCATCGCTAGTGTATAGAAATACAACTGATTTTCATATATAACCCTGTTACATTCACTTACTAGTTCCAGTAGAGTTTTCATAGGACTCATTAGGGCTTTCTACATACATGATTAAGTGGTCTGCAAAAAGGACATTTTCACTTCTTTTCTAATTTGTATATCTTCCATTTCTTTTCCTAATCTTGGCTAGGACATCCAGTAAAATGTTAAATAGACATAGTAAGAGCAGACATCTTTGCCTTGTTCCTGATCTTATATAGAAAGCGTTGTGTCTTTCACCATTGAATATGATGTTGGGTGTAAGTTTTTTGTAAATGCTCTTAATCAGGTTTTGAAAATTCCCTTCTGTTTTTACCTTTCTGGGAGTTTTTGTCAAGAAAGCCTCTTGAATTTTATCAAATGTTTTTACTTGCACCTATTGAAATGATAATATGGCTTTTCTCTTTTATTCTATTAATATGATGAACCATATTGATTGAGTTTGGGATATTAACCTAATCTTACATTCCCAGAATATGACCCCACTTGGCCCTGATGTATTGTCATTTTAATATATGGTTTGATTTGTGAATATTTTGTTAAGGATTTTTGTGTCTATGAGGGATATTAGTCTGTAGCTCTTTTTTTCCTTATGAGGTCTTTGCTTGGTTTTGGAATCAGGTTAATACTAGCTAGCCTCATAAAGTAAGTTGAGAAATGTTACTTCTTTTTTTCTGAAAGAGTTTGTGTAGAATTGATACTATTTCTTTCTTAAATGCATGAGAGCATTTACCACTGAAGCCATGTCACTCTGGAGTTTGCTTTATGGGAAGGTTTTTATTTTTATTTATTTATTTATTTTTTATTTTTTTGCGGTACGCAGGCCTCTCACTGTTGTGGCCTCTCCTGTTGCGGAGCACAGGCTGCAGACGCACAGGCTCAGCGGCCATGGCTCACAGGCCCAGCCACTCCACGGCATGTGGGATCCTCCTGGACCGGGGCACGAACCCGCGTCCCCTGCATCAGCAAGCAGACTCTCAACCACTGCGCCACCAGGGAAGCCCAAGGTTTTTATTTATAAATTCAATGTATTTAATTGATATCAGGCTGGTCAACGTTTATACTTTTTTCTGGATGAGTTTTGGTAATTCGTGTCTTTCAAGGAATTTGTCCATTTCACATAGATTGTCATGTTTATTGCCATAAAGTTGTTCATAACATGCCCTTATTCTTCTTTTAATGTCTATAGAATCTGTAGTAATGTCTTCTCTTTTATTCCCGATAATCAGTCCAGCTAGAAGCTTCTCAATTTTATTATCCTTTTCAAAGAAAAAGTTTTTGCTTTCACTGATACTCCATATTATTTTTCTATTATTTCATTGATTTTTTTCCCCTTACCTTTTTTTTAAATTGCTCTTTTTATTATTTATTTATTTATTTATTTGGCTGCATTGGGTCTTTGTTGCTGCGCACGGGCTTTCTTTAGTTGCAGCAAGCGGGGGCTACTCTTTGTTGTGGTGCACGGGCTTCTCACTGTGGTGGCTTCTCTTGTTGCAGAGCACAGGCTCTAGTAGCGTGGGCTTCAGTAGTTGTGGCACATGGGCTCAGTAGTTGTGGCTCACAGACTCTAGAGCGTAGGCTCAGTAGTTGTGGTGCACGGGCTTAGTTGCTCCGTGGCATGTGGGATCTTCCTGGACCAGGGATTGAACCCGTGTCCCCTGCATTGGCAGGCAGATTCTTAACCACTGAGTCACCAGGGAAGTCCTCCCCTTATTTTTATTATTTCCTTCCTTATGCTTGTTTTGGGTTTAATTTGCTCTCCTTTTTCTAGTATCTTAAGATGAAAGCTTAGATAATGTGTTTGAGCTCTTTCTTCTTTTCCAATCTATGCATTTAAAACTACATTTCCTTCTAAACACCGCTTTAACCTTATCCCACCAACTTTGATATGACATTTTCATCATCACTCAGTCCAAAACGCTTTCTAATTTCTTTTATATTTCTTTTTTGATCCAATTATTATTTAGAAGTTTGTTTTTAAGCTTTTCAAATATTTGGGGGACTTCCAGGTTATTTTATTATTACTGATTTCTGATATAATCCCACTGCAGTCAGAGAACATACTCTGTATGATTTCAATCTTTGTAAATGTGTTAAGGCTTATTTTATGCCCAGAACACGGTCTACCCAAGTGCACTTGAAAAGAATGCATGCTGTATCATTGTTGAAAATTGTTGCACTGTGGAACTATTACCTAAGTAAAAAAGGTTTAAACTATTGTTCAGATATTCTATATCATTGCCAATTTTTGTTTAGTTTTTCTAGCCAATGATAAGATAGGAGTGGTAAAATATCCAATTATGATTGTGGAATTGCCTGTCTCCTTTTTTTTTTTTTTTTTTTGTGGTATGCGGGCCTCTCACTGTTGTGGCCTCTCCCGTTGCGGAGCACAGGCTCCGGACGCGCAGGCTCAGTGGCCATGGCTCACGGGCCCAGCCGCTCCGCGGCATGTGGGATCTTCCCAGACCGGGGCACGAACCCGTGTCCCCTGCATCGGCAGGCGGACTCTCAACCACTGCGCCACCAGGGAAGCCCGCCTGTCTCCTTTTAATTCTGTCATTTTTTGCTTCATGTATCTGAAACTTTCTTATTGGGCAAATACACATTTATGATTATTACATCTTCCTGATGAATTTGCTCTTTCATCATTATGAAGTGTCCGTCTTTATCCCTGGTAAAACATTCTGATAAAATCTATTTTATCCAATATTAATATAGCCACTCTGACCTTTTATGCTTATAGTTTGCATGGTATATCTATTTTCCATCTGTTAACTTTCAACTTACCTGTCTTTATATAGTTGTCTTAAAAAAAATCCATTCTAGGGCTTTCCTGGTGGCGCACTGGTTGAGAGTCCGCCTGCCGATGCAGGGGACACGGGTTTGTGCCCCGGACCGGGAAGATCCCACATGCCGCGGAGCGGCTGGGCCCGTGAGCCGTGGCCGCTGAGCCTGCGCGTCCAAGAGCCTGTGCTCCGCGGCAGGAGGGGCCACAGCGGTGAGAAGACCGCGTACCGCAAAACAAAAAGTAAACAAACAAACAAACAAACAAATCCATTCTGATTATTTCTAACCTTTAATTAGAGTGTTTATTCCATTATCCTTTACCGTAATTATTGATATGGTTGGGCTGGATTTGCCATTTTGTTTGTTTGTTTGTTTCTCTTTTCTGCATCCCCCCCCTCACATTGCTCCTTTTGTTTAGAACGTTTTTTAGAATTCCATTTCAATTTTCCTGTTGGCATCTTATCTATAATTCTTTGCACTTTTCTTTTAGTGGTTGCCCTAAGGAATCTATTATACAATGAACTCAGGTCAATATCTCCTCTGTCTCTTGTATTATTGTTGTTACACTTCATACAGTTCCATATGTTATAAACCTCACAAGAAAATGTTTTAATTTTCTTATAATTATATTATAATTATAAATTATAAGTTAAATTATAAGTAATAAGTTAAATTATGTTATAATTTTTGCTATAAACTGTTATATGGTTCATAAAACAATTAGGAGGAAAAGGGCAAGTAGAAGAAAATGGTCATTTGCATTTACCCAGATATGACCATTTCTAATACTCTTCCATCTTTTTAGGATTTGCATTTCTATCTGATAGCATTTCCCTCAGCCCAAAGAAGCTCCCTCAGCATTTCCCATGGTGTGGTTCTGTTGGAGAGGAATTCTCTTCGTTATGTTTTATCTTAAAATGTCTTTGTTTTCATTCTTGAATGATGTTTTTTCCAGACACAGAATTGCCAGTTTTTTCATTCGGTAGTTTAAAGAGGTCATTCTGCTGTCTTGTAGCCTCCATAGTTTCTAATAGGTAAGCTGTCCTTCAGATCATTGTTTTTCTGTGCATAATACGTACTTTTGCTCTTGACGCTATCATTTCAGCCTTCAATAGTGTGATGCGTCTTGGCATAGGCTCTTTGTGTTTATCTTGCTTGGTGCTGGTTTAACACTTATATCTGCAAATTTCCATCTTTCATCAGGTTTGGAAAATTTTGGCCATTATTTCTTCAAATACTTTGTGTGTGTGTTTGTGTGTCTTGTTCTCTCTCTCCTATCCTCCTGGTATTGCAATTACACTAACATTTGCACATCTGATATCCTCTAACAGGTCCCTGAAATTCTGTTCCTTTTTTTCCCATGTTTTCTCTGTTCTTCTTCTTGGAAAATTGTTTTCTCCCCTTCCTCTTTCCCTCCCTCCCTCCCTTCCTTTTTCGCTCTCTCTTCCTTCCTACCTCCTTTCTTTATCTTTCTTTCTTTCTTTTCTTTCTTTCTTTTTCTTTCTTCCTTCTCCCCTTTATTCTTCCCTCCCTCCTTCCCCTTCCTTCCTTTCTTTTTTTCTTTCTTTCTTCTTTCATTTATTTACCTATTAATCTATCTCTTGATTTGATTTCACTTACTCTTTTATCTGTCATGTCTTCTTCAAGTCTACTATTTCCATCTGGTCTTTTTTTCACATTGTATTTCTCTGCTGAGATTTACCACTTTTCTCTTGAGGTTTTTATTCATTGAGGTCTGTTTTATTTTAATTCATTGAATTTAGTTATAATATTTACTTTAAAATCTGTTTCTGTCAGTTCTAACATCTGGCTTATAGCATGGATGGATTTCATTGGTTTTCTTGTCCATTTCCTTTTTCCTTGTTCCTTTCAGGTAGCTTTTGGATTGTATCCTGATGTGAATATTAAGTTGGAGAGATTCTGGGTTCTGTTATTTTCCTCTACTAAGTGTTAGTTTCATCAGGCAATTTTCTCATGTGGACGTGAACTGAAAACTCTGTTTCTTCAGGGATAGCACTAGTCTTGCTTCAGATTGTTTGTCTTTAGTTGAGTTGCTTTGGGTCTACATCACGTGTGTCTGCTTCAGAGGGCAGTCAGAGGTATGGACAGAATGAATTTGAAGATCCATTCTCTGGCTCTCTCTGGTGAGTTCTCCCACTCTCCTCAATGTTCATATTTTCATACATTTACTTTTATATTTCTACAGGCCAGAAAAGATGCAGGGTTTTCCACATGTGATCCCCATGCTGGACACACAATGTGTACAATATGTAGTCCCAAGATAAAAGCCACAGGAACAGCAACTTACTTGTATGCCTCTCCATCTCCCCTCCTCCAAGGAGCATGCACTCCTCATAAGAGCCTGTCAGCTTCTGTTCACTCTCAAATACCTTCAAGTGGTTTGGGTGCGTGTGTGTGTGTGTGATATCCAGGTTTTGTGGTTGTTTTTGTGGTGTGTGTGTGTGTGTGTGTGTGAGGTCTGGTAGGGTCTTCATCCATCTCACCCAGAAGTAGAATCCTGTCATGAATTGGTTCACAGAGAACACTTTGAATAGCACTGGTCTAAACCACTGTCTCAATGATGGCTCCATTCAGAATGGAGTTTGTAAGTTTCCCTTCCATAGTTTTCTGCCTGATGTTTATAATTAAGGGCTCAATAAGAGACAATGTCGGGCTTCCCTGGTGGCGCAGTGGTTGAGAGTCCGCCTGCCGATGCAGGGGACATGGGTTCGTGCCCCGGTCTGAGAAGATCCCACATGCCGCGGAGCGGCTGGGCCCATGAGCCATGGCCGCTGAGCCTGCGCGTCCGGAGCCTGTGCTCCACAAGGGGAGAGGCCACAACAGTGAGAGGCCCGCGTACTGCAAAAAAAAAAAAAAAAAAAAAGAGACAATGTCAATGCCAGTGGAAGAATTCCAAGTTTAGGCAGAGAAGGCAGGAGGAGTGTTAATAACATCTGACTATTGTTTGGTACTGTTTGACTCAGCAAAGCTCATTTGATGTTAAGTAGTTCTGGCCTCTGCAGATTGTTCTCAATGAATTTCTCTTCTTTTCTGACCTTCAGCCTCCTGTGATCTTAGCTGCTGAAAAGTGTAAAGCAGAGGAAGTCCTCAGGCAAGAGATATACCTGGGCCTGTGCCTACAGAGGTGGCCTTTTCCCTTCCACTAAAAAAATTGTGCAGGATTCCCTGGTGGTCCAATGGCTAAGACTCCACGCTCCCAATGCAGGGGGGCCGGGTTCGACGCCTGGTCAGGGAACTAGATCCCACAGGCCACAACTAAGGGTTTGAATGCTGCAACTAAGAGTTCGCATGCCGAAACTAAAGATCCCATATGCCGCAACTAAGACCTGGCACAGTCAAATAAATTAATACATAATTTTAAAAATTGTGGTAAAATACACATAATGTAAAATTTGCTATCTTAACCATTTTTAAATGTACTGGTCAGTGATATTAAATGCATTCATAATGTGTAACCAACACCATCATCTATCTCCATAATTCTTTTCACCTTGTGAAACTGAAAACTCTATGTGCATTAAAAAAAAAAAATCCTCATTCTTTCCTCCTCCAGCCCCTGGCCACCACCATTCTGCTTTCTGCTCTATGATTTTGACTAATCATGCAGTATTTGTCTTTCTTGCAAATGGCTTACTTCACTTGGCTTAATGTCCTCTAGCTAAGCTAAATATATGACAGACACTGAGCTATCAGTGACATAGACTATCCCACTGAATCTTCCCAACTGCTCAATTAAGTATGTATTATTACTATTCCATTTTACAAATGAAAAAAAAATAGGCTTAAAAAGGTGGTTACTTGTCCAAAGTCAGGTGCTAAGAGATGAAAGCAGAATTCACATCACCCAAGTTTGTCTGATTCCAGAGCTCATGTTCTTTACCAGAGGTTGGCAAACCTTTCCTGTGAAAAGCCAAATAGTTAATATTTTAGACTTTGTAGGCCTACAGTCTCTGTCACGACTACTCAACTCTGCCACTGTAGCATCAGAGAGGCCATAGGCAATATGTAAACGAATGAGTGTGACAGTTTCCAATAAAATTTATGAAAATAGATAGTGGGAAAGATTTGGATTGCAGGCTGTGGTTTGCTGATCCCTGCTCTTAACAAGTACACTACTCTGTTATTTTTTCCTTTGATCACCAAAGTTTTCAGTTCCACAAACATTTATAGCATTGCTTCTAAGCGCAAGGCATTGAACTTGGTCCTGAACAGGATGAGGAAGATAAAGTCCTTGCCTTGAGGAATCTCAGATTTGAAAGACAGTACATAAACACGTCTATAGTAGAAGGCTGACTCTGCAAAGTTAGTGCCAAAGAGAGTTGTGGGCTGACTCCGGCATCTAACAAACATGATGTTTCAGTGGAGGGGCTGATATATGGCATAAGCTTTCTAGTGAGAGAATCATAGGCAGAGATGGTAAGGAGAAGGTTTCAGAGTAGCCAGCACAAGCAAGAATGTTTCTCTCCCCCGTCGCTCATCTTTTGTTCTCTTTACCGGCATTCACTTTCATTGCCCAAACCATATGCACTTTGGTCCAAATCTTTTTGCCTTGCGCCTCACCTACTTTCTCCCTTGCTTTTCTTTTTCCCCCATTTCTTTTTCCTTTCTTTTTTATTTACTTATTTTCACTTCTTGATTATTGAATCATTGCTGATGCAACTCTTCTGCAGTGGGCTGGATATAAGAACATATCACAAATTTCGTCTGAAGTTTAATTCACGTACTTCTACGTGGTGGCACGTTCATCCTAAGGCATGATTATATAACATTTAAAAAATGCCATTTAGCCCAAGTGAAATATTAACTTAGTTCTGACAATTCAGCCAAGGTTGAAATCTTCTAGTCAATTCCAGGCAGTCAATAACACCCCACTGTTTGACCAATTTAATATCCTTTTGTTTCTTATACTCACCCATACTTCTAGTCTGTCCTGTTAATGTCTCTATTTCTCTTTTAATCTTCTTTATAAATTTTTTCTTCCTCTCTTGCGTCCTTCCTCTTTCCTGTACTTTTTGAATTGTTGACCTTCTTCAGGAGTTACGTGATTTCCTTTCTCCTTTCTGAAAATATATTTTAAAAATATCTTGTTCATTAACTTAACTGACATTTACTGAGCAATTACCACATAGCCGGCCCTTTTCTAGATACTGGAGATACAAAAGTTAAAAAAAAAAAAGGACAAAAATCTTTGTCCTCATGGAGCTTAAACTTTCTGGCAGTACACAAAATAAAGTAACAATAAATAAATAGGTAAGTAAAGGATATGATATAGAAACTGTTAAGGGCTGTGGAGAAAAAGTCCTGAGGATCAGGAATTTGGGTGGTGTGTTACAGTTTTAAAGACTGATAAGGGAAACCCATTAAGAGGTCTTTTGAGCAGATGAAGGAAGTAAACCACACAAGTATCTGCTGGGGGAGCATTGAAGGTGTTCCATTCAAAAAGGAACAGCATGTGCAAAATCCTGAGGCAGGAGGGTACATCCCCAGGTGGAGTACAAGGAGGGCAGGGTGGCTGAAGCTCAATGGATGAGGAAGAGGCTAGTAGATGTGATCAGAGTTGGGGGAGGATGAAGGACGTGCCCTATTTAGGGACTCTTCCATTGGAAGAACTTTGGTTCTTGTTCTGAGTGAAATGGAAATCCTTTAGAGGGTTTTGAGCAAAGTGAAATGTTGACTTATAATATATATATATATATTTTTTTTTTTTTTTGTGGTACACGGGCCTCTCACTGTTGTGGCCTCTCCCGTTGCGGAGCACAGGCTCTGGACGTGCAGGCTCAGCGGCCATGGCTCACAGGCCTAGCCTCTCCGCGGCATGTGGGATCTTCCTGGACCGGGGCACGAACCCGTGTCCCCTGCATCGGCAGGCGGACTCTCAACCACTGTGCCACCAGGGAAGCCCGCGGGGGCTACTCTTCATTTCAGTGCGCGGGCTTCTCACTGTCATGGCTTCTCTTGTTGTGGGGCACGGGCTCTACGTGTGCAGGCTTCAGTAGTTGTGGCACGTGGGCTCAGTAGTTGTGGCGCACAGGCTTAGTTGCTCCGCAGCATGTGGCATCTTCCTGGGCCAGGGCTCGAACCCTTGTCCCTTGCATTGGCAGGCGGTTTCTTAACCACGGTGCCACCAGGGAAGTCCAAGGGGTAAGGTCTTGATTGGTGACAGTACGTTTTACTATTCCCTGTTCTTCAGGGAAAAATTGGGAGATTTTGCCCTGCTAGTTTAAGGACTGTTAAACATTTTGAATGGTCTTGAGCACTGCTAGGTGATCTAATGCGCATAGTAGGTACATAGAAATACTTGTGGAATGAATGAATATGTAGTCAGTTAAATGGGTATGGCTGAATTACAATATCAGGTGACTTGCTTGTTCATGTTTCAGCTCTCCTGCATACTCTAGTGTTGTTTACTGGGTCTTTAAATTTTATTTGGCAAAGAGCATCAAAAGCGCTACGTTATAAACACACACCTACTCTTCAAGTAAAAATGTAGAGGGTTCTATTTACATATTTTAAGCGGTTCCATAGCAATTTGTGTAGTCCTCTATCATAGCAGTGATCAACTGTATTCAATTATGTTTGCCTGTCTCTCTCTAAATAGTCTTTGAGTTTCTTCAGGGTTGGGATCGTCCCTTATTGATATTTACACAGGCGTCCCTCTGTATCCATGAGTTCCACATCCGTGGATACAGAGGGCCAACTATGGGACTTGAGCATCCACGGATTTTGGTGTCCATGGGAGATCCTGGACCAATCCCACACAGATACCGAGGGACCACCGTTTGCCCAGCACCTAGCATGGGGCTTGGCAACAATGCCTGTTGAAAGGACATATACATGATATGATAAAGCGTGGTGGAAAGAAAACATGTGAGTTACCAACACCCCAGAGAAGCCTTGTCTGATTCCTATAAAATATACTCATTTCCCTTAGAAAAACACAATTCTTACCCTACCTATGTAGAATCTAGCTCCTTGACATCTAATTGTATGTAAAGCCCTCGATGAGCTGGAACAACGTATTCTCATCCCAAGCAGGCCTGGTAAATGAACTGTTATCGTCAGTAAATGATCAGTACGAATTGGGAAGTGAGCTTCCAGGGTCTGAGACTTGCAAGCTGAAGATAGACTGCTCCAGCTCCGAGTGGGTCGGTGTGGGCACCGATCAACCCACCCAACCGCAGGATCCAGGTCTTCAGCCTTTTCCGCCGGGGGGGCCTCTGCAGGACCCTTCCTCATAACCCTCCCGTGGAGACCCCCTCTGCCCGCACCTCCCCCCTCAGGGCGCCCCTGTCCCGGTGCCCCATCCGGACTTCTCCTCTGGGCTCCTCCACCCTCCTGACTTCCCCGCCCCCTCAAACACAACTTCCGCCCGCGCCCCCTCCCCACAGGCCGAACTTCCGGCTGGCGCCCCCTCCCTACAGGCGGGACTTCCGCCCGCGCCCCCTCCCCTCGCCGAGCCGTCGCGTCCTCCAGCCTGAGGCGATCCGGCGCGCGTGCTCTCGCGCTCTCCCAGCACGGCCGCGGGCTGCAGCGGCGCAGAGGCGGCGGCGGCGGCGTCCGGAGGCTGCGGAGCGCGCTCCTCCCCCTTCTGCCTTCCCTCCTGCTCCTCCTCCTGCTGCTCCTCGTCGTCGCCCGCTCGGCCCGAGCTGCGAGCGGCAAGATGGCGGCGCCCAGGCTGCCGCCCGGCAGGCTGTCCGGCGTCATGGTGCCCGCGCCCATCCAGGACCTGGAGGCTCTCCGCGCGCTGACGGCGCTCTTCAAAGAGCAGCGGAATCGGTAACGACCCGGGCGGCGCAAGCGTCGGGGGCGGCCCGGTGGGGCTGCGGGAGCAGTGCGGGGGCGCGGCAGTTGGGGAGAGGGCCGCCCCCTCCTCCCGGGACGGCCGCGGAGTGGCGGCCTCCGCGAGGCGCCCGAGGGGCCCCGGGCCGCCGATGCCAGGCCCGCGTCCTCCCGCGCCCGGTCCCCGAGGTGCCCCGGGGGGCTGACACTAGCTCCCCGCCCGTCAGTACAGGTGTGAAGCCGGGTGCAGGAAGGGGGACCGAACCAAGTGAGCCCTTGGCCGCCTGCTGCCTGTTTGGTTAGTTGAGTCGCGTTGATGGCGCTCCTGTAACGGGAACAGACCGACAGGCCGCCGGCGTCAGCATACGTGCTGGTGGGGGAGAGACACGTTACAGATGTGCAAGGTGGGAGGTGGCGTCACTCCATTCGGCCTGTCAGCTCAGGCTTTGTATCCCCAGTGGTGGCCTCGCTTTGTGGAGAGGCCACTTCAATCCTTACTCTGCCATTGAAGGGCCAGATGGCCATTGTCAAAGGTGCCCAGGAGTCTGACATACCTGGATTTGGTTCCTGGCAGTACAAGCTGTGCGTGCGTTATTGTGCAATTTTTCCAAGCCTTAAGATTTCTTGCCTAAAAATGGGAATATAATACATAACTTCATTTCTGAATTGTACAGAGGAATAACTGAAACAAAGGATGTGAAAATATAAAGTATGTGATGCTCTCAGTGCCTGTTTGGTTTTGTTCTAGTCTTTTCTGGGCCTCAGTTTCCACGTGTGTTTAATAGGAATAATGTTGGACAGTACCTTTCTGGGGACGTTGTTTGTCAGGATTAAATGAGATAATGCATATTAAATCCTTAGCACATACCTGACACATAGTACTAAGTAAATGCTAGCTGATATTATCCTTTAACACATTTATGGATGGTCCCCCATGTGCCAGGTTTTGTGCTAGGTGATGAAGTTGAAAAATAAAAAGTCTTCTTTTGGAAAGTCCTGTTCTGGGGAACCAGCAGATAGCAAAGAGTAGAGGGAGCGTAGAAGTCCTAGAGGTCCTTTTGATCTGAGCACTTCTACTGCCTTAAATCACAATAAGAAGTATTGAACAATTGAAAGAGTGCTAAGAGCCCAGGGCACTGCTCCTTATGGATTTTGGGGAGATATGTTAATTGATATGACACTCCGGGAGATGTTGAATGAGTTACTGCTTGGGCATATCTATACCATGACGGATCCTCCTTTTAGTCAGTAGTCAGTCATCTACCTTTATAAGCACCTACTCTGAAACAGGTTCTTTTCTAGAGGCTGAAGGTGCAGAGATGAATGTGATACCCTCCCTTTTTTCAAGCATGTTGGAGTAATTGCTGTGTAAACAAATTGTAATGGGGGGTCTAGACAAGAAGAGGTAGTGGCACAGGGGGAACTGCGGACCTCATGGATAGATTGGTGGGCCAGGAAATGTTTTAGATTACTCTGGCTTCATGGCTTACAGATGAGAGGGCTAATTAGAAAGAACAGTATGTGCAAAGGGACTGTGTGCTGATTTTGCACAGTTTCTGAGTGGTTTAAATGAGATAACATAGGTAAGGTGTATGGTACAGAGGAGATGGTCAGACATCGGGACACTCTTTATGACCTGGAGGATAAAATCCGAGACCCCGAGCCAGTTTACAAGACCTTTCTTGACTCTGTCCCTTGTGAGGGGAAGCATTGAAGGTTCTTTCAAGGGCATGGCATGGCATGGCAAGATCTGTATATTAGAAAGATCTCTGACTGCTACTGTTGGGGATACATTAGGGTGAGGGTAGAGGCAGGGGACTTTTAAGAAGTTGATGCAGAAGCCCAAGTGAAAGAGAAAAGTGCCTGAATTTAGGATATTATCTATGGGGGTGGGTAGGATAAATATTGAAAAATATTTACAAGATTGAATAGACAAGACTCAGGGACCAGTTAGATTGTTGGGGAAGAATGAGGAAGTGAAGATGTGTCCCATATTTGATTTGAGTTTTTCCTGGGGCTGGCAGGAAGTTTGTCCTAATTCCAGGCGGAGTTTGAAGACCAGGAAAGGTGAACTGATGTGCAGGTCTTGGGATAGGGAGGCATATAGTTGTGTGGTGGGGCAGAGAGCCTTTGATGAGAGTTTGTGAGATCCGGCTTCTGGTCCTGATTCTGCCACTACTTCTTTGTGTGTCTTTGGGCAAATCACCCTCACAGAAACTCATGGGGTTTCCAGAGTCCAGCTGCTCTGAGAGGATCCATCCAATGTCAATGGACCCAGAAGGAGGATGGACCAAGGTGTTACGAGTTGGATGGGATGTAAAGTGAAGCAAAATGAGACCTCAGAGTAGCAAATAGAAAAACACCAGACAAAGCAAAAACATACTGAGGAAAGTAAGAAAGTAATTGATGGAACAAAAGAATTCCTCTCCCCTTGAGTGTGGGCTGAACTTAGTGACTTATTTGTAAATGATAGACATGGGGGAAATGACAGTGTGTGACTTCTGAGACATAAAAGGCCGTGCAGCTTCCCCTTTGCTTTCTCTCTTGGATCACTCACTCTGACAAAGCCAGCTGCCATGTTGTGAGGACACTCAAGCGTCCAAGTAGAGAGATCTGTGTGGTGAGGAACTGAGGCCTCCTGCCGGCAGCCATGTGATGACCATCCAGGAAGTGGATCCTCTCAGTCCCAGTCAAGCCCACAGCCATGTGTGCAAGCTCATGAGAGACTCTGACCTGTGTGAGACCATAAATGTGATTGTTTTAAACTGCTCAGTTTGGGGGTAATTTGTTATATATATTGGTATATAGATCATCAGTATACCAATCTAAAATTTTCGTCCTCTGGATTAAACCCATATTCTATAACGCGCTCCTTGAATAGTGTCTTAACCACTAAAATCTGTAAAAAAAAAAAAAAAAAAAAGTTGCTTATGGTCATAAAACATCAGTACTAAGAGGCTATTCAGTTATTTCTTCTTTGTAGAAGACAGTTCTTTTTATTAATTGTTTTAAATTTGTTTTATACCTTTTTAATGTATGCATCTGCATTTTTAACATTTAACAAGTGATTTTTCTTGGCTGTGCTCCGAGTCTTTACAAGTCATGCTAGGTTCTTTCTGGAACAGAGTAAGATGTAAATACATTAAGAATTCTGTTTTCAGCCTTTTCCTGGAGGTTTTATTTTCCAGCCCTTTAGTTACACTTATGATGTATTTCTTCATCATTTATCTTTATGATGTATGCAGACCCCTCTATTAAAGTGTAGAGTCAAGTCAGATTGGTTGTCATACTCTATACCTCCACTGTCTGTGCAGCCACTTGTGACATGTGGCTATTTAAATTAATTAGCAATAAGTAAAATTAATAATTCCATTCCTTGTGCCAGCCACATTTGAAGTACTCGGTAGGCAGTCACGGGTGGCTGGTGGTTACTTTATTGGACTGTGCAGATACAGAATTTTTCCATCACCACAGTAAGTTCTGTTGAGTAATGCTACTCTGTTTTTTTCTGTAGGGAAGATTATGTTCTGGTTCTTGAGTATTCGTGAAACAATGTAACATTTGGATACTGCTTTCTGTAAATTATTCTCATGCTTAAACTGATACCTCATTGCTCTTCCATCCCATAAGCTTCTTGAATAAAGTGAATGTATCACATTCCCTGTATCCCTAGCATCTAGCATACAGTCTGATAATTATAGGTGCTTAACAAATTGCTGCTATTTGTATAAGTGATTACTCATGGTGCGTGCATAGTCTTTTTTCTTCCATGTTCATGTAGATAATAATTTTTTTTTTTTTTTTTTTTTTTTGCGGTACGCGGGCCTCTCACTGTTGTGGCCTCTCCCGTTGCGGAGCACAGGCTCCGGACGCGCAGGCTCAGCGGCCATGGCTCACGGGCCCAGCCGCTCCGCGGCATGTGGGATCCTCCCGGCCCGGGGCACGAACACGTGTCCCCTGCATCGGCAGGCGGACTCTCAACCACTGCGCCACCAGGGAAGCCCGATAATAATTTTTTTAAGCTTCTCTCAGTGTGGCTAATTTTTTCTTGTTAACCTATGTTTAGTCAAAATTATTTTTCTGATTACTTCCTTCGTGGCTTTGTATATCCTATATAATAGTGCAGATACTTCCCTCCATACTTTGGGACCCTTTTACCTTATAAACTATTTTCCCTTTTTTAAAGAAAGAACGTATTATATTCTAACATATTTACTATGTAATTATTTTTTTTTTTTTTTTTTTTTTTTTTTTTTTTTTTGTGGTACGTGGGCCTCGCACTGTTGTGGCCTCTCCCGTTGCGGAGCACAGGCTCCGGACGCACAGGCTCAGTGGCCATGGCTCACGGGCCTAGCCGCTCCACGGCATGTGGGATCTTCCCAGGCCGGGGCACGAACCCGTGTCCCCTGCATCGGCAGGCGGACTCTCAACCACTGCGCCACCAGGGAAGCCCCTACTATGTAATTATTAATAGTGGTTTCTTATTTGTTCTCTGTCTCCTTCCAGAATGAAGGCCTATGAGGACAGAGGTGGTTGGCTTTTTTGTAATTATCCTGTTTGGATAATGCTTCTTGAATTGGGTGTCTTTGAACAGTTTAGGAAATTGTCAGCCAGTGTTTCTTCAAATACTGCCTCTCTCCTGTTCTTTCCTTTCCTTCAAGGACTGTAATTACACATATGTTAAACCTTTCACTATATTTTATATCTCTCAAAGCCTCCTTTATGTATTTCCCATTCTCTCTGAGCTTTGGTTTGAAATTTTTCTGCTAATCTACCTTCTAGTTCTCTATTCCTCTTTTCTGCTATGTCTAATCTGCTATCATCTATTGTGTTCTTAGTTTCAGGTATTGTATTTTTGAGTTATTGTATTGCAGAATTTGTGTTTGATTTTTTAAAATGGATTACTCTGTTGTAATTCATTTTGTCATTTACCTTCTTAAGCATATTAATTTTAGTTTTTTTTTAAGAGAATGTGCCTGATAACTATCTATTCTCATTTTCTGTCTTCTTGTGTTTAGTCATTTGGTCCTATCTTTTATTGAATGCTGAATGTTGTGTAAGGAGTGTTAAGCCCATTTCCAAAATATTTGCAAACTCTAAACCAAAGTCAATCTAAAAATTATTTATTTGGGCTTCCCTGGTGGCGCAGTGGTTGAGAGTCCGCCTGCCGATGCAGGGGACACAGGTTCGTGCCCCGGTCCGGGAAGATCCCACATGCCGCGGAGCAGCTGGGCCCATGAGCCATGGCTGCTGAGCCTGCGCGTCCAGAGCCTGTGCTCCGCAACGGGAGAGGCCACAACAGTGAGAGGCCCACGTACCACAAAACAAAACAAAACAAAACAAAATAAAAATTATTTATTTCAACAAATGGTGGTGGTAGAACAACTTGATATCTAATTGGAATAAAATGAACTTTGACCCATACCTTGGACCATTCACAAAAAATATTTCAACATGGATTGTAGACCTAAACATAAAAGCTAAAACTATAAAATGTTTAGAAGATGGGAGAATATCTTTGTGATCTTGTGTGTAGGCAGACATTTCTTATCCAGCACACATATAACATTAACCTTGCAAGCAAAAATTGATTATCAAGCTAGACTTTATCAAAATTAAAAAAACTTCTGCTCATCAAAAGACACCATTAAGAAGATGAAAAAGGCAAGCCATAGACTGAAAATATTTGCAATACATATATCTGACAAAGAACTTGCTTTGGGGTATATAAAAGTGCTCCTGCAACTCAATAATAAAAAGACAATCCAATTAAAAAATTGGTCATAAAAATCTGTGCTTTACAAAGGAAGATTATATAAATGGCCAGCAAACACATGATAAAGTACTCAACATCATTAATCATCAAGAAAATGCATATTAAAACAATGAGACACCACTCTACGCTCTTTAGGATGGCTGTTACCAAAAAATGGAAAGTAAGTGTTGGTGAGGATGTGGAGAATTTGGAACCCTTGTACATTGCTGGTGGGAATGTGAAATGGTTCAGCTACTATGGAAAACGGTTTGGTGGCACCTCAAAAAGCTAAACACAGAGTATGACCCAGCAGTTCCACTCTTAGGTATGTACTTACCCAAGAGAGTTGAAAGCAGGGACTCAAACAGATACTTGTATGCCAGTGTTCATTGAGGTATTATTCACAATAGCCAAGAGATGGAAACAACCTAAGTGTCCATCAGCAGATGAATGGATAAACAAAATGTGGTATATACCTACAGTGGAAATTATTTAGCCATAAAAAGGAATAAAGAACTGATACGTGCTATAATGTGGGTGAACCTTGAAAACATGCTAAGTGAAAGAAGCCAGGCATAAAAGGACAAATTTTGTAAGATTCCACCTCTATGAAGTACTTAGAATTGGCAAATTCATAGAGACAGAAAGGAGATTAGAGATTACCAGGGGTTGGTGGGGGGAGTTATTGTTTAATGGTTACAGAGTTTGTTTGGGGTCTTAGAAAAGTTTTTGAATTAGTGGTGATGGTTGTACAACATTACTAATATAATTAAAGCCACTGAATTCTACACTTAAAGATGGTCAAAATGGCAAATTTTATGTTACATATTTTACCACAATTAAAAAAGTTAATAATGTAATTATGTAGTTTAAATGAGTGAATTGTATGCTTTGTTAATTATATCTCAATAAAGCTGTTATAAACAAGTAAAACCATAATGAGATACCTCTGCATACTCATTAGAATTGCTAGGATTAGAATGACTGACAGCACCAAATTTTGGCAAGGATGTGGAGCAACTGGAACTCTCGTACATTGCTGGTGGGAGTGTAAATGGTGCAACCGCTTTGGGAAACATTTTGGCAGTTTTTTATAAAGTTAAACATACACTTGCCTATGACCCTAGGTATTTACTCTAGAACATACGTTCACAAAAGCCTTGTAAAAGAATGTTTATAGCAGCTTTATTGGTAATAGCCAAATACTGGAACCAACTCGAATGTCCGTCAATGGGAGAATGGCTAAAACTGCCCGGTAATTGAAATGAATGAACCACCAGTGTACACAACAACATGGACGAATCTCAAAACATACTGAATGCAAGAAGCTAGACAAACAGTACATACTGTATGATTCTATGAAGTTCTACAATTGGCAAAGCTAATCTTGTCTGTATCGCTAATTGGCAATACAGACATGAACAGTGGTTGTCAAAGGAGGTTGGGGGTTGACTGGGAAGGAGCATGAGGGAATTTTCTGGAGTAGAGGAAATGTGCTCTATCTAGATGGGTATTGGTTGCCTGGATTTGACACAACTCGTTAAACACTAATGATCTGTGTAATTCACTGTATGTAAGTTATATCTCAGTTTTCTGTGTGTAAAATTATTGTCCTTCTCCTTGCCACCCCCAGAAGAACTTACTCGAGCTAAATCTCAGACTTTGTGGTAAAACAATGTTTGTGAATTGTAAAATTTGCCCTAAGAAAAGAAAGATTTATCTAATGTTCTTCATACAGTTAGAGTGAGTCGGGCTTTGTTTTACATTTTCATCTATGCCAGACAGTGCTCTCTGTTTCCAGAGCCTGAGATGAGCTGAAGTGACTGATGTGTGAATGCATGAAATGCTTGAAACCAAATGTAGAAAGAAATGGAAGTAGTCCTGGAAGGATAAGGGAAGTAATGTGGCACTGGAAATTTCGGCTCATTGTCCACTGAAAATTGCAGCGTGAGGGTGCTTTTGGAACCTTGCATTGCAGGGGTAGCCGTAGTGTGATTTCATCCTACTGCTGTGGAACCTGAGATCTCCTTCCTCTGGGGTAGGAGTGGAATTTGCTCGGCTTTTTGTGACCTGTGAATAATGCAGGGGCTGTTTTGCAGAGTGACTGAAATTGTTTTGTTTTTTAAACAATTGAGTTCGGGGAGCTTCTTCCTCTCCCTGTTGAAATGTGTCAGTATGAAATACTGATATCTTTTTGGAATCGGTGGGTTTCAGGGGAAAAAGGCTTTTGTAAGGCATAGGTCTAGTTTCAAATCTAAGTACTGCAACATACTAGCTGCATGAACTGCAAATATTTTTAACTTCTCTGAGCCTCAGTTCTACCCTGGTAGAACGGGTATTATAATAATGCCTACCTTGTAGGGTTGATGTGGGTATTAGGGGGTGCTGGATGTCGAGTCTGAAATGGTGCTTGGCACATAGTTGATGCCAGCAAACACCACTATTATTATTGCAGGCTCAAGTCAGAATCAGGAGTGAAAAGAAATGAAAAGTGTGGTAATTCTTGAAATTTTTTTTCATATTTTAAAATAGTGCTTGTAAAATTTTTAATTTCATCTCAATTCCATGATCAAGTTCTTGTTTTAATAGGCTTTGGAACTGCCTCTGGAACTTTAGAATAAGGAATAGATTTAATAACTCAAGTCAGTGGAAGAAAATTGGTTTTTCAGATCCAAAAGATGTAGGCAGTAATTTCTTACAAAATCTTAATCCCTTGGTAGAAAGGTATTTTAGTGATATTAAATAATTTAAAAAAGTTATAGAATTCCCAATAAAAAAGTGAGTACTTGCCAGTAACTTACATTATGACATGAGCAGAGGAATTTAGATGATTTTGCATGGAGTGACTGTGCTTTAGGAGCTGACATTTTAGAAAACCATACTTGTGTACTCTAAGGAAAAAGGAAATTGAAGCTTTCCGTTAACTTTCACTCTAGTGTTTTTGTTGGTTTGTTTGCTTATTTTTAAACTCTTGTCAAGTCAAAACCCACAAATATATAATAATGTTAATGCCTTTACGGAGGATGATATAACAGATAATCTAACAAGTACCCATGTATTTCACTTGCAAAATCAACAAATGTTAAAATTTTGTTCTCTCAAAATCCAAAACATTACTGATATTGTTAATGTCCTCGGTATTAGAACAAATAACCCCACAGGTTAGCAGCTTGAAGCCACAGACATTTATTGCTTCACACAGTTTATTAGGGTCCGGAATCTGGGAGCTGCTTAGCTGGGTGGTTCTGGCTTGGGGTCTTGCGCGAGGCTGCAGTCAAGCCGTGGGCCAGGTCTGTGGTCTCCCGAAGGCCTCACTGGGGTGGGAGGTCGGGATTCCACGCTCACACGAGTGGCTCTGGGCAGAAAGCTCCAGTTCCTAACCACATGGACCCCTCCCCAGGGCTGCTCGTGCCTCGGCAGCCGGCTTGTTGGAAAGCGAGTGATCCAAGAGAGCCCGCTCAAGATGGGAGCTGGGGTGCCTTTATCATCTTGGAAAGGACATGCCCTTACCACTGCGTGTTCTAAGGGTCACACAGAAGGGCGTGAATGCCCGGAGGTGAGAGTGGTGGGTAGGGCTCTTTGTTTCACTTTCCAGTCTCATTCCTCCCTCCCTTGTACGTGTTATACTGTATGTTTTATGCTGTACACGCTGCAGTTTGCATCTTTAATTTTTGCTCTGTTTTCGAGTGCTACCAGTTTTGTTTTTTTTTTTTTTTTGCAGTACGCGGGCCTCTCACCGCTGTGGCCTGTCCCGTCGCCGAGCACAGGCTCCGGTCGCGCAGGCCCAGCGGCCATGGCCCACGGGCCCAGCCGCTCTGCGGCACGCGGGATCCTCCCGGACCGGGCACGAACCCGCGTCCCCTACATCGGCAGGCGGACCCCCAACCACTGCGCCACCAGGGAAGCCCGCTTCTAGTTTTTATACATAGAGAGCTAGATCATTAACTTCAATTGCTGTAGAGTGTTCCTCCATAAGCTTGCATCATAATTTACCTACCTTTTTTCTTACTGATGGGTATTGGATTTGTCCTGAAGTTTTGGTAATTCAAACAGTACTGCAGAGACCATCTTTATACATGTCTCCTTGTATACCTGAGCCTTTGGATTTTTTTTTCCCCCAAAGCAGAATTTGAGGTAGGGACTTGGGTGAAGTAATTTAATCATAGGTGACCCCCAGCAGTCAGGAGTATGGCACAGGGGAAGCTAGGTGTGGAAGGGGGAACAACCAGTGCAGGGATGCCGTACTGAGTGGTAACTGTTGCAGGCAGCTGCAGCTCAACCCCGCTGGGAATCCCTGAGGGGTGCACCTCCAAATGATCTGTGCACAGGGCTGGCTGGTTTATCTATTAACCTGTTGCCCACTGGTTGAGAATTGCCCCTGGGCTTGTTATCTGGATGGACCAAGGCTGTGCGGTGAGGGACACCGTGAAGATTCGTTGCGGTGTGCTCTTCTTCTGAGACCTCCTCTTGCCTGACGCTGTTCACTCAGTCACGGGCTCTTGGAGGCTGTAGCTGTTTGGAATCTAAAAGCAAAGACCTGGACAGGAGTGTTAGTGCAGTAAGTTCAGTCCCCACTGCTGAAGACTGTCCTGAGGCCGTAAGTGGATAATCATCTCCCTGCTCCTGCTTGCAGTCTAGACTTCCCTGACTTTCCCCCGGCACTGTAGCTGGGCTGTGATGCCCAGGGGGCTGAGCCCTTGGTTGCCTCTCTCCTGTCAGTCTGTGGTTGCTGCAGCTGCCTGTTTGTGGCTATCCCTGGACATGGAAGTACCAAGAGACAGCCATTGAGCCCCTGAGTTCCAGATTACTCCTGCTGGTGCCCAGCTTGTAGTAGCAACTCTTCTTGATAATCAGGGTGGGTTTCTCCTGCCAGTGTAGTTGCTCTTCTTTGCCTGCTGGTTCACCAGCTTGAGAATCTCTAAGTGATCATTCTGTGGATCTAGTTTAAGATACACTAGATCCCTTTCTGTGTTCCCTGATGGAGACGTTCTTTGTCTTGGCCCTAGGGCTTAGTCCAGCACAGTCTAGCGTTGTGGGGTTGGGAAGCACAAATTCTGCAGGTTTGTCATTGGGAGTGGTGAGGAAAGGGGCCACTTTTTCTTAGGGTTAGATTTTCTCTTTGAACTTTTAGTTTGCTGGCTCACCGTGAGAAATTTGTTGCATTTTCTCCCTTTCTGGGCTCACTCCTCCTTGTATAATGATGTTGCGTTTGCTTCCACCTATTTCCCCAGTGACCCTAGCCTAAGATCAGGTTTTCCTGCTATTGGTGATTTGTGTCGTAGTGATATTAGGATATTGTGTATCTGGTCACTAAGCTAGCCAGCATCTTGGACCGGGTTCCCTCTCTGGAAGCTGTCTTGGCTTTGTCCTGACGTTGGAGGCGCACAGCTTTGCAGGTAACCCATACATAGGGCTGCACTGAGTCCAGCTCTTTTTCTCTCTCTTCAGATGCAGGGGAGTCCTGTCCTAACACTGACTTTTACGTAGTGACTCTGATCACCACAGGTGTAGGCGGCTTTTGGTTCTCGTCATCCTGCCAGAGTTGAATTGCAGATGACCTTAGGCCATTCTGGACATGTTCCACTCTGGTTTTAGACCTGATTATAGCCAAGTGTTTCCAGTCAGTTTCTGGTGTGTGGAGATATTCACCTTGTTTCAAAGTTGGGCTCTATATTTATAATTTTTAGAAATAAACATATGATTACTGTGTCTGGAATGGAGGGGAGATGTTTAAAGTGTGAACTCCTTTCTCACTGCACTTTCATTTCATAATGCAATAGACTTTTGTATGTGTTTCCCCTGACTTGGTTGTGACTTTGCTGTGGGCAGGAAAGTCTTTATGGTATCTTCTAACATAGTGCCCGGTCCATTGTGAGTGCTTAATATATGTTGAACTGAATAAACAATGAAGAGCCAATGGCTGTAATGAAGAAAGTCACTTCTTAGCACTGACAGCCAGTCAATAATGACTGCTCTGATTGCTCAAAAGTTATTAATTCGATTTACCGTGTTAGTTATTTACTTATTTAATTACCTCACATATGCTGTGTACCATGCTCTGTGTTTAGTGATGCAACTCTAGTTGGTACAGTGTAAGTATTTCTAGCTCACTTCAAACCACTAAAGGGGGAATAGCTCAAATGCTGTAATATTAAACTTGTAACTTCTTTCCTTTCCTCATACACACACTCCTAGTTTTCCCTCAGGTTTTAATGACCATTTCAACCCCTCCTGAAAGCCTTTTTGACCTATGTGCTTCTGTCCTATGTTCCCCTTACCTCTTTCAAAGAACTTCACTAGAGTATTATGATCACTTGTCACCTACCAGTCCCACTAGAATGAGAACAATCTGAGGGCAGGATTCTTCTTACTTACCTCTGTATTTTCAGTACCTACTAGCACATAATGAGCACTTGGTTGTATTTTTATTATTTCCTTAGATTATTTAATTTTCTGGGGTCATTAGATATAAAGTGAGAGCACAGAGGAAAGACTCTAGTAAGAGGTATAAAAAATGATCAAATAATGACAGATGATGATTTCAAGAGGTAGAAAATGTTTTGGTGTTCCTCGTTGCTTGCGTCAGTATGTTGACTAACTTTCATAAGGAAGGGGATATTGAGCACTTCAGAGGTCAGCCTAGTGCAGAACTCAAAATTAACCTACCATCTGCATGTACACACATTCACATAGCTTTCCCGCAAACATTACTGAGCCTCTGACCAACAGGAGTCTTTGGCTGCACCAAAAAGAAAAACAAAAAATGAAACAAAACGGGCTTCCCTGGTGGTGCAGCAGTTAAGAATCCACCTGCCAATGCAGGGGACACAGGTTCGAGCCCTGGTCTGGGAAGATCCCACATGCTGCGGAGCAACTAAGCCTGTGCGCCACCACTACTGAGCCTGTGCTCTAGAGCCCGCGAGCCACAACTGCTGAGCCCGTGTGCTGCAACGACTGAAGCCCGCGCGCCTAGAGCCCGTGCTCCCAAAAGAGAAGCCACCGCAATGAGAAACCCGCGTGCAGCAACGAAGACCCAACACAGCTAAAAATAAATAAATAAATAAATAAAAAGAAGGAGTTGGAGAGAAAGGTCATTATTAAAAAAAAGAAAGAAAGAAAGAAAAAGAAACAAAACAACTCCCCCCCGCCAAAAGAAACCCACGCCACTTGTCAGCTTAGCAAAGGACGCCATATGCTGTCTTGACTCAACCATGATTCAGATCAGCTGTGTTGAGAGAGAACATCAATTATGCTACACTATAAAAAGAACATCATAGAGTGTGGTGACAGTTTCCTTTATTTTTACCTGTGCCATGAGCTAGAATACCACACAAAACTACTTGGTAAGGTGTTCTGACTCAGCTTCAAAATACCGATGTGGTCAGTGTGAGCCACCCCATGCATCCAATTATCTTAAATGGACAAAGTAGACAGGAAGAAGTTTGAGCCAGCAAATCAAAATAAATAAGGTTAGAATTGTGACCAACCATGCCCCCAGAGGAGAGTTTCTCAGCTCTTTCATTCTTCCAGTCTTTTGTAGTGGTCCCTGGACCCGAGGGTGTGGTCACTGGACCGTGGGCAAGGACACTCATTCAAAGACTAAGGAACCCTGGGGCTCACTCTAGGCTGAGTCAGCCTCTCTGACGGCCACAAGCCCAGAGAAGTCATATTAGAGGTAACAGGACGATTTGTAAGCTAGGGATATGCTCACGGTAGCCGTGGAGGTTTTATATATAGTGCTTAGTTAAGTGCCGGGCACGGAATAAGCACAGTTTAAGTGTTAGTGGCTATCATCCTCATTGAGAATATTACAAAACTTGATCAGAAGACATTAAAGAAAACATAAATGGTTATACCATTGCATGATAGGAAACTGCAATAACGTAGAGACATCAGTTCTCCCCAAGTTGACCTGTGGTTTCAATGCCATTCAAAATAAAATCTCAACGGGGTTTTTTCTAGACATTCACAAGCTGATTTTCTAACTAATATGGGAAACTCCTAGGTTTTCTGTTACTCTCTGACTCCCTTAAGGCTTTGTATGGATTCTTTTCTGACTCCTCAGCTTTTAAAACCCTTCCCATGTGCAAAATTCCGTATGTCCTCAACCTCTCTGAACATTCCTTTCATCTTGATCTAGGTGAAATACGGCTCACTTCTAAGGACAAACTTTTCCCAGAAGGTCCTCAAAGTGGGCTGTTTTCTCCTATACCCAGTGTACTGCTTGGCTTGAAGGTGTGTAGGTGTGAAGGTGATTGTCATTGCTGCTTTCAGAACTTCTTCCTCCAAAACCCCTCCAACTTTTCATCTCATGCCATCAGAGTATACCTCATGGATAATCTCTTCTGCTATTAAAAGATCTGTTGGTCCCTCTATGTCGTTCCTTAAAGAATTTAGCTCTAGTTCACTGTTAACTCTGCGTTACTTCTCCTGTCTTAAATCTTGGTTATTTTAGTTTTTACATAGATTATCCTTTCATTACCCTGGCCTTTTATTTCTTGACTTTCTCTCCTTCAGTGAACTTGGACACCCCCTTCCTCCCATCTAACCACACATTGCCACGTGCTACCCAGGCCTTATGACTAACCATGGCTGCATTCATTCCCTCCACAATCTTAATTCCAAGAGTCCCACTCTGGCTGCCTGTTGTATCCTGTCTCTCCGGGTCCCCTATTCCAACAAGTCTTCAACCCCACCAGGACCCACAGTCTGTTGATCCTACTCCTTCCTATTCACTGTCCCTTTTGTTCCTTATGGTCACATTTCCCTTCTTAAATCCAGTTTAGATCTAAGGATCAGTAATAAAGCATTTCCTTGTGTACATTCTCAGTTCCCTTGCCTCTTCTCCTAACTTTGTCATACTTTCCTGGTAAAACTTCAGCCCTAGTTAAATCCAACTTGCTGTTTCTTTTGTGTCTGCACCCAAATAACTGAACAAGGATGGAGAAAAACTTACAACCAAACTGATTGGTCTTTCTGTAAATGGATGATCACTGACCTTGGGTAGGCATTTAGTTCTACCCAGCAATCCTTCTATTTCCCTAATCCATTTAATTCTCGTGCTTTCCTAGTCAACTGTTTTATGCCTTTTGCTCTCCCTAAGTCTCGGTTGCCTCTCCCTCATCCTCCTTCTCAGTTTCCTATTTTTCTGAAAAATTGGGGGCAACCAGAAGATAATTTCCAGGAACTCCCAGTACCCTCTCTACCCCCTACTTGTATCTGTCCCCATAATTTGCCTTCCCTCTGTTACTGTTGGTGAACTGTCTTCCTTCAGATGCCAGCCACCCTCAGGTCTGCACTAAATTCCACTCCCTTTTGCATACCTTGCTCCAACAATTCTCTCCCCCCCTTTCTTAAATCATCAGTTTTACCTTTTCTGTTAGATTGTTCTCATCAGTTTATAGATCTGCTGTAATTTTTCCCATCCTAGGAAAAATCTCTCCCCCATTTCCCTGATTTTTCTCTGCTCCCATTTATAATAAAGCTTCTCTAAAGAGTTTTTTATATTCACCTACCACAATTTCTCTGTTCTCTTGAACCCATTCCACATTGCCAAGTCCATTGGTCTTCATCTTAAATCTTTATCTTACTGGATTTAAGATAAATCTTAAAATCTTAAATCTTACTGGATAAATCCTTATCAGCTGCAGTTGATGTAGTTCATCACTTCTTTCTCCTTGAAACACCTTCATTTGGCTTCTAGAACACCACCCCCTTCGGATTTTCCTCTCTTGTTGGCTTTTCTCTCTGCGGTCCAGAGCTCAGTCCTCAGACCTCTTCTCCCCACCTACCTGTACTCTCCTGGCAATTGCATTCAGCCTTGGGGTTTTACTACTTTACATTTGACAGTAACTGTAACAGTTTTCTTTAGCTGGACTTTTCTCCTGATCTCCAAACTTGTATGTTCATCTGCCTACTCCACATTTCCACTTGTATTTCTAATAAGTACCTCAAATTTAACAAATCTCCACCTGAACTCCCGATTCCTCCCTTCTCCATATATCTTTACAGCAGTCTCCTCCAACTCAGTAAACAGCAGATACATCTGTCCATTTATTACTCAGGCCAAAGTTTGGAGCCATCCTTGGCTCCCCCTTCTCAGATACCCCTCATAATAATCTATCATCAAGTCTTATTGGCTCCGTCTTCAGAATATATTCAGAATCTGATCTGTGCTTCGTATGTCTGCCTCTGCCACTCTTTTCCAAGAATAGTGTCCTGACTGATCTCCTGTTGTCTTTTCTTTCTCCTGCTATGATCAGTTCTTTACAGAATAGCCAGAGGGATCCTTTCAAAGTGAAAGTCAGGTGATGTCACTCCTCTGCTCAGAACCCTCCCTGGGTTCACATCAGGAGCGGAAGTTCTTTCAGTGGCCTACAGAGCCTGTGTCTTACCCCTGAGTCACTGGATGCTTCCACCAAGCCCCCTGCTGTTCCTGTGATGCCTTTGCCTGCCATCCAAGCTCTTCTCACAGGAAGGGGCATAGTTTGCTTCCTCACCTTCTTCAGTTCTGTGCTCAAATACCACTTTTTTTTTTTTTTTTTTTTGCTGTACGCGGGCCTCTCGCTGCTGTGGCCTCTCCCGTTGCGGAGCACAGGCTCCGGACGCGCAGGCTCAGTGGCCATGGCTCATGGGCCCAGCCGCTCCGCGGCATGTGGGATCTTCCCAGACCGGGGCGCGAACCCGCGTCCCCTGCATCGGCAGGCGGACTCTCAACCACTGAGCCACCAGGGAAGCCCTCAAATACCACTTTTTAAATAAGGTCTTACATACAAAAAATCTTTCTCTACCTAAGACTGTAAAGACATTCTCCATATATTTTCTTCCAGAGTTTCATAGTTTTGCCTAACATGCATTCCTAAATCCATTTGGAATTACTTTTAGTAGGATTATACATAAGGCTCCAATTTGGTTTTTTCTCCTATGATTGATAGTTGTTCCAGCACCTCTTCTGGAACAGTCCGGCCTTCACCTGGGATCTTTAGTGCCAGCACTGTCATTTGCCAGGTTTCTCTGTGTGCACAGTTCTCTTCTGGACACTGTCCACTTCTGTGCATTTCACCTTCTCTTCGCTTCCTTTGCTTGGTATAATGCATTTGAGATTCTCTTTGTTCTGATGACAGATGAATTTTGACTGTGGTGAGGACATTGGGGAAGAGGGAAGCATGTGACTTTTCGGGGGGGAGAGGACTGATATATTTGGAACCCTTTAAAGCTGGTATCGCCAAACTATGATCTGTGGGCCAAATCTGACCTACCACCTGTTTTTTTTTTTTTTTTTTTTAATGGCCTTTGAGTTAAGAATGATTTTTACATTTTAAATGGTAGGGGAAAACAAATGACCAAAATTTCATGACACATGAAAATTATATGAACTTTAAATTTCAGTGTCCATACAAAGAGTTGACTAGAACGCAGCTGTGTTCGTTCTTTTGGATGTTGTCTCTGGCTGCTTTTGCCCTGCAGCAGCAGAGAAGTTGTGACAGGGGTTGTCAGGTCCTCAAAGCCTAAAATATTTACTCTCTGGCTCTTTGCAGAAAATGTTTGCCAACCCTGCAACCCTGTCTCAGGGAGTTGTCTCAGCTTGAGTGTCCTGGATATGACAGAAGAGGGGAATAGAGTACATAAAGGAGAGTTTTGAGGTCTGCAGAGATGAATTTCAAACTTTTGCCTAGGCTCTTTCTGGTAGGAGATAGAAATGTTTTTATTTTCTGTTTTTGTTCGTCTAACGCACAAAAAGGGGTTTATGCTTTTAAATAACAACCAATGATTGTTATTTTAAACTCTGAACTTGTGTGTATTGTAATAGTTTTTCTCAGTGACAGTGGTTAAGCGACTCTAAACCACATGTGCCAATTTTTAATTAAATGTCGGGTATTAGAATGAATCTTTCAACCAGGAGGTAAGTCTTAGTCGCAGTGTTAAATGACGAACGGTTAGTCTCCTTTTCAGAAGGAGATGCCGCCTGATGGATTGACTGTAAGATGTGAGTACGGATGGTATGTTAGGCCTATCTAACCTGTGCTGTAATCACCGGGAGTTTTCTTTAATTTTACTCAAACAGGACTTGTCAGGATTAAACCTACAGATCTGTTCAAACTTGAAGGAAGTGCAGTTCTACCTTTTGTATAATTCAAAGGCTGTTTTTGTTCTGTAATGTAACATTTCATTTATAAGTTGTCTTCAGGGTATACATTCATTCCTATGTAAAAGGAATGTCTAATGGTTGAATTTTAATTGTCCTGCTAAGTACTTTCGGCCTTCTGAGAATGAAGTAGCTAAGCTTCTTAAAGTCTTTGTGAATATTTTGTGTTAGTTTGGTTAAAGCAGAAGTGACAGCAATTTTTATTATTATAACATTTGTAATACACAAATGATTGACTGATCTTTACTGGTTATTTCACTGTCGTTAATAATTACACATACTTAGCTGTGCTGTCTTGACAGTGAACATGGAGTTTGCAGACAGAGTACATTAGGACTCCTTTGGATCTGTAATACCAAATAGCTTTCTTTCAAGGCTGTGGAGAAGGTAAAGAGGTACAGAAGAGAGTTAAATGTTTTCACAGTAGTTACTGTTAATGAAAAGCTTTTTTTGTCCTCATCTGATAAAAGTTGTTAATTTATTATATTGTATTAAAATATGGTGAATAAAATCTGTAGATATTTATTATATGGCTCTAGAGGAAAAGTTTTTTTTTTCCTTTCACCCTTTATAGAGGGGTACAGACATCTAAGAAATAGTCTCTGCTTTCAAGAAATTTAAAATGTAGTTAATTGAGTTACAACCTCTCACCTCTCCCTCCCCCTTTAAGCTTGCCCATTCAGTGGGGAAGGAGAAATTAGATGTTTCTTAAATACCAATTATAAGATATTAACACCTTAAGATATGACCCTTTTTTTTTTTTCAAATTTTTGGGTCCAGGATGTGTGAATTTCTTAATGGGAATGGAGGAGTTGAGCTAGTTCCTCAGTGTTTCCCTTTTTCCAGTTGCTGCTGCAAAGTACACTGATTTCACTGCTCCCATCAGGCCTGCTGCCTGGCTCAGGGCACATGCTCAGTACGTGGGTTACCTGACAAGTCTGTGAAGCAGTTAGATCCTGCTCTGAATATGTGAATAGTCTCATCACTGTTTTAAACTTGAATTGAACAAATGCAATTAGTGAATGCGGGTCTGGGCCCTAGAGATACAGAAAAAAATAAGGTAGTCTCTATTTTTCTGGGATTTATAGTCTAGCTGGGGTGATAGACCGCATCAGTGAATGTAATCTGATGTGGGTAAATGCTATTCCGTTCTATGGGCCGAGCTCCAGGGGCGCATAGAGATGGGCTGCAGTTCCCCTGAGTACTCTGAGTAGCAGAGGAGTCTCACCAGGGCTGTGGGTTTTCAGAGGCCTGAAAGGAGCCCGCAGTTTCTTCCAGGCAGAGGCTTGGGGGTGGTGTGAGAGGGCTTCTGGGGGAGGGCATACATGTGAACAGACCCAGAGGATTGCCAGTGCTTGCTGGTTTCAGGAATCCATGGCGAGGACAAATGACAGTGATCACAGTCCCAGATTATTTTCTCTTTATACCGCCGCGTATGTGAACTGTTGTATGCTGGATAGATGCTGCCGTGATTATTCTTTAGTAGCTATTGATAGTTATTTGTGTTACAGGGATCTTTTGGTTGGCCGTAGTTCAGGTAAACATTTTTCTTTTGGTTAAAAGTGTAATGAAGGAGAAAGGCATGGTGTATATGTGACAAATTAACATGTAACATTGGAAATTATTTTGGGTGGTTCATGAACTTACTAATTGTTCTATGGTTGGCATATCAGTTACCCAGTTTTCCTAAGAACAGTGCTGTGATTTTGTGTTGTCTATTATAGTTTGATTTCAAAGCTTTTGCTGTGCTAGATATCAGTTTTGAGTGAAGCAGAGGTTAAGATTTCAAAGAGTGACATCAGAGAAGACCATTCACAGTAGGAAGGTGGTGCCCATGAGAGAGGGAGCTTGTGAAGGACCCGCTGAAAGAAATCATACTGGCTTCTTTACCCCAGGTATAAACACACATTTCTTAGTCATCGTAGGAGAAAAAAAAAAGAGGCTTTATTGTAGATTATTTGAGTTCTAGAGCTCTACTTTTATTTGACTATAAGATTAAGTAATAAATGTCATCACACTTCATGCAGGTGGGGCAGATAGAGGTAATTAGGTTTATTCTTTGTTGTAGAAATCATGATCACTCTTGTCATTCTTCAGAATGTTTTAAACCCGTGGGTACTTTCTTAGCGTGTTAATAGTGCCTGCACTATATTTAGTATCGTTCGAGCCCAGAGCACGCCTCCCCCAAATAAGCCTCAGTGGCATATTGATTTTTTTGAATTAAAGTTACTTAAGAAAGAGCCAGTGCAAGAGGGACGCTCTGACCCTCCTCTCTGTTGAAAGCAGGCAGTAAATCTCCGTGTGAGAGGTACCCTCCCTGCATCTGGAGTCAGAAGGACAGCCTTATCCCCAAAGGTGAATTTGGGGCCAAGAAGCCTATATAAACAAACCTTGTTTCCTCTATAACGTACTACCCCAAGTCCAGACTCTCCTTAGATTCTTCACTAACTAAGCACCCAAAGCCTAAGTTTCTTTGTTCTGTCAATTCCTCAGAAATTTAGTGTTTCTTTCTCTAAAAAGTATAAAAGCCGCCTGCTGTGGCCCATTTTTTAGGTCCCATTTCTATGAGACCTCCATGCACACGAATTAAAATTTCTTTTTCTCCTGCGTGTCTGTCAATTTTATTATTAGTCCAGTGGCAAGAGCTCTGGGGGTAGAGTGGGAATTGCCTTCTCCCCAGCAGCACCCACTTCTCCTTAAAGCTGTCGTGAGAGTGTTAGTGAATCTTCTTCTTGTCATATTGTCACTGAAAGTGGCTTACACACTCCATTGTTTTATACAGTTTCTGAGGCAGGACTAATGCTGCACCTTTGAACTTTCACCTTTTTATTTGGTCGCTTAATTGCTGTGACCCTGAGCCAAAGCTTCATGATCCCCATTTAGAGAGGGCCAACGGGGGGAGGTGGGGCAGATTATTTTATGCACGATTTCCCAATTTTTAATTGAGTAATTTATATTCTGCCTCTTTCCAAAAACAAATCCTGACATGCCTTAAAAAATAAATACAGTTAGATAAAGTAAAGGTAAGGGAGGAAATTGGAGGGGAGGGAAAAGCCAGGAATAACGTTAGTACTCAGGAGTCATGCTCAGGGATCCGTAGTGTTAAAGGTGGGTCGTGGGTTTGACTCCAGGCTCCTTAAAGGCAAAGACAGAGGAGAACGTGATAAATAGTGATTTCTATCATCCATCCTTAAGATAAAAAGGCGACGCTTGGAGTACAAGTATTTATGGTCCTGAAGCTCGCGGAGGGAGTGTCTCCCAGGCCCCCCGAGCAAGCACAGCCGCTTGGGGCGCTTCAGTGGCCGTGCTTCTGGAGAAATGCCCAGCTCCCGGTGGTCTGGCTTCAGTTCATCCAGGGGTGAAATGTAGGGTGCTGGGATTCCACGGTGCGAGCACAGGGAGAGAATTCCTATGGTCAGGACTAATCTGTAAGAGTCTCTTCAATTGTCTAACAGCAATTTTTCTTCTGACATTAAAGCGGATTCTTGTTTCTTTAGAGGATTCATGGAATGAGGAAATGGGCTTGCGTTTAGATGCCATGCTGCACACAGAAATCCTTCTCTTCATAGCTGTGGAATGAGAGCCAGTGTGGGCAGTGCTCCTGGCGTGAGAGGCCGTGGGAACTGAGGTGCCCAGTTTGGGGGGGGGGCGGGGTGAACAGCCACAGGTTCATCCCCCGCCCTGGGCACACACTCTCCCTGGAAGCGAGCTCTCTCTGTCTCTCTGTCTCCTTCCCTCCCTCCCGCTCCCCCGGCTCCCCTTCTTTGTGGTTGAACGTGTGTAAGCTCAGAGCACTGCCTCTGGCTCCTCTATCTAAGAATGGGTAGTGTCTCTGCCCCCCAGGCAGTCCTTCATGAGGACCCTTTCTCATAACTTTACTGCAGGTACACACTGGGTGACAAAGGACATGGTTATATTCTCTGTCTAGAACGTGAGATGCAGATATTCTGGTTGGACTAAGGGCAGACCCATAACCATAAACAGTCACCTTAAACGGGGGTTCGGGTTGTCGTGGGGTGGAAATCGACTGTTTCAGTTGGAATTGTGGCTCCAAAAGTTATCAGCTGAGGGATGTGGGCAAGTTACATAGACTCTTCTCTGTCTCAGGTGTCTTGTCTTTAAAATGGAGAGGACAGTATTGGCTTCCTAAGGTTAATGCAAAGATTAAATGAGATAATACAGGGCAGTCCGGTTGATGATAAGAGCAGTGCCTTGGTGAAGTGCTCAGCGTACGTAGCTCTTTTGTGTCTTAAACGAAGGAGCTGGAACAGATAGGCCTAGCTTGCCTCCCCACAAAATTAAGTACCAGCAGTGTTCTGAAAAGGATGTTTGGAAATGTCTTTTTCTTTTTTTTCTGGTTTGTAACAATTTTATCCTTTTTCAGAGAAACAGCACCCAGGACTATCTTCCAAAGAGTCCTGGATATCCTAAAGAGATCTTCTCATGCCGTTGAACTGGCCTGCAGAGACCCATCCCAAGTGGACCATCTGGCTTCCAGTCTGCAGTTAATAACGGAGTGCTTCCGGTGTCTCCGGAATGCTTGTATCGAGTGTTCTGTGAACCAGAACTCAATCAGGTGCTGTTCTTTGTCGTTACATGTATGCCTTTGATAATATAATATCTCTTTGTGTACGTGCATGCTGGTTCCGTCATGTTGGCCTCTCTGTTAGAGATGGTCTTGGCATCGCAGTCACCCGTGTTTATTAGGAGACCCTCTGCGTCTCCGGGGACAAGTGCTCTGCAGGGCTTGCTGTGGGAGACTCCTGGATGAGTATGTAATGGGACGACGTGTTTAACGTTAGGGGCTATTTAGGTTTCTCACTTGTATTTATAATGTTTTGAGGGATTTCGTTTTTTACATAACAGTGATTTGAACTTAATTTTGATCCTTTGATTCTAGATTCTGCCTGCCTAAATGCATTTGCAGTTCTGGACTTCACTTCTTAGTTGTAGGTGTTTTAATTAGTTGCCCTTGTGTTTACTTCGAACAGGGAGCACGATGTGAATTTCTAAGACGGTTTATCTTAAGCATTCCTTAAGATTGTGTAAAGTTGCCAGCTACTGCCACCTAATTTATAATATACAACTCAAATGTAGTTACAAAGATGAGCAAGGGAATTGCCCTGTCCTGCTCTTGTTCTTTTACATGTTACACTCTCCTCCCAGAACTGAGCACCCTTCCTCTTTGATTTTATGGAATCTGCTTTTTATTAACAATTTTTACTTGAGATGAAGTCCGAAGCCACAAAGCATGCTCACTTTTATTTCCTGGACTTGAATGTAGACGAGCCCCCGGGCTCCCTGTTACTGCCATGATGAGTGAAGTCGGGCTGGTCCAGAAGCTGGTGCAGAGACTCCCTGTGCTGCCCAGACGGTCTTATACCTGAGGCTTTGATATGATTAATGAGGTTGTTTTAGATCAAAGGATAGGGAATCAAAAGAGAGAGTTGTTTAACTTCAGCACAGAATTGAACATGGCGTCCATATACAGATAAATGGCTAGAAACGGTAATGATCTTGGTAGTAATAGTTAACACTGAAAAAGTATAACTAGTTATATGCTAGAAGCAGCAGGCCAGAGGCTAGATTATTTTGTCCCTTTCCAGGCAGGGAGGCCCTCTAGTGTGACGGGAGAGGGAAAGGAGAGCCCTAGAATGGAAATTCTAACCATTCAGGGCCTCAGCTCCTGGGAAAAACATTTTTGTAGACAGAAAGACAGCAAAGATTCTGGTAGGGACTCTGAGGTCAACCGTAGCTAAAGCTGCTATTCCCGAGCCTGTCAAGATTCAGATCTCAACCAATATGTGTTTTTCTGATGTTTTCAGTTATTAAAGAGTTAATTAAAAAGTAGGATGCTGTTAAGGCCTAGACCTTTTTACATCTTTTGTCTGAACATTGCACTTTGTATGGACTGGAATTATTTTTTGCCAAGGGTGTATGGAACATGGGGTATAATACAGCAAAGCAAACAATCTGAGTCATACGAAATTTCAGGAAGTACTCAAAGAAAACTGTTGAAAGCAGTTAGCTCTGCATGTAAATATAATCCCTACTGCTGGGGTCGCTGTACTTTTACTGCAGAGAGCCAGATAAATAGTTCAGGCTTTGTGATCTCTGTCAGAGGGGCTCACTTCTCCCATTGTAGTAGAAGGGAGCCATATGTAGTACGTGAACAAATGCACATGCTGTGTTCCAGTAAGACCTCATTTGTGAACATTGAAATTTGAATTTCATAGAATTTCCATGTCATGAAGTTACATTTTTCTCCCCCCACCAAATCTGGCCATACAGAAGCAGGCAGTGGGCCCAGGTGCCTGGCAGCCATTTGTATGTGTAGAGGCAAGAGAAGGAACAGAGGTGGAACAGCATCTTCTTTTCGGAGGCAGGTGCTGAGCCCCTTTTCCCACCAGTCTTGTGTTCGGATAAAGAGGAAAGGAGCAATGGCTGTCTGCCCACCTGGCCTTGGGGAGGGGAGAGAGGATTCTAGCCTTGTGCACACTGACCCTGACCCTCTTCTTTAGCAGTGAATGTCTTGGCTTAATTCTGATCTATGTTGAGAAGAAGTGAAGAAGGTAGGGAGCTGTATGAGTTTCCTTTGCTGCTGTAACAAAGTACTGCAAATTCAGTAGCTTAAAATAACAGAAATTTATTACTGACAGTTCTGGAGGTCAGAAGTCCAAAATCAGTTTTCCTGACCTAAAGTTAGTGTCAGCAGGGCTGGTTCCTTCTGGAGTCTCTAGTAGAGAAATGATTCCCTTGGCTTTTCTAGCTTCCTGAGGCTGCCTGCATTCCTTTACTTCAGAGCAACACCGTAACCTCTTCCAGTCTCTTTCTGACTCTGACCATATGGCATCCCTCTGATAAGGACCATTATGGTTACATGAGGCCCACCCAGGTGATTCAGGATAATCTTCCCATCTTCAAACCATTAATTTAATCACTCCTGGAAAGTCTCTTGTGGTATTTTCTGACCAGTTCTTATTCTCCAAAAACAGCCAGCGGTCCAACAATGCAGTTCCATTCTGACACTAACTACCTCAAGTTAGTGGCTTCAGATCCCATAACTTCATGACTCAGTCCCCCAAGACTGCCCCACCTTGGATGCCAGCTGCAAATGGGGTACCCAGGCTACATTTCTGCCCAGCTGACTACAAATTGAGGGGTTCCCAGGACACCCCTCAGGTTTGATAATTCAGTAGAACGACTCAGAGAACTCAGCGTAGCACTTTACATTCTGTTACTAGTTTACTATGAAGGGACAGCCACCTGGAAGAGATACATAGGATGGGGCGGGGCACAGAGCTTCTGTGCCCTCTCCAAACATGCCATCTTCTGAGCACTTTGATGTGCTCATCAGCCCATTCAGAAGCTTTCCAAACTCATTGTTTCGGACTTTTTGTGGAAGTTCCATCACATAGGTGTGATTGATTAAATCATCGGCCACGGTGATTGAACTGCCTTCCCTTCCTCAGAGGTAGGAGGTTGCGGTTGAAGGTTCCAGCTGTCTGATCTTAGGGCTGGTCCCTCTGGCAGCCACCTCCCATCCTGCAGGTCCAGGAAGAGTCCCCTCCTTAGCATAAGCTCGGGTATGGTTGAAAGGGGCTTGTTACGAATAACAAAAGGCCTTCCTCTCACCCAGGAACTTCCAAGGGTTTTAGGAGCTCTGTGCCAGGAACTGGGGACAAAGATCAAATATAAATCGATTACATCACATCTCTGCCATGTAAGGTAATATATTCAGTTTCCAGAGTTTAGTATGTGGACATCTTTAGGGGGCCATTATTTTGCCTAGCGCAGTCTACCCTTCGGCCCCTAAAGATTCACGTCTGTCCTATGTGCAAAATACATTCGTCTCGTCTCAAGGTCCCCCACATTCTCGACCCATTCAGCATCAACTCAAGCCCCAAATCTCATCTAAGTCTCATTAGCTAAAAAGTCCCAAATCTTACCATCTAAATTACATTTGGGTGAGACTCTGGATATGATTCATCCTGAAGCAAAATTCCTTTTTATCTTTGGACATGTGAAACTAGACACGAAGTTGTCTGCTCCCAAAATACAATGGTTGGATGGGCCTAGGATAACAGTTTTAGACATTACCCTCTAAAAGAGGAGAAAATTGAGGGAAAAGAGGAGTCACTGGTCCCGAGCAATTTCAAAATCCAGTTGGGCAAACTCAGGTTTTGAGGCCTGGGAATGATCCTCTGTGGCTTGAGGCTCTGCCTTTGGTCCTACCCTCAGAGTCATCCTTCCTTTTTCTCGAAGGGTAAGAGTCATACATGTTTTCAGCTGAGTAACTTTGTCAGCCTCTTTCCTGCCTGTAGGATTTTGGGAGTTTAACAGCCTTCTTTCATTTCATCCTTTCTCTGTGCAATTCATCCAGGTTGGCAGAGTTTCTCCTGGTATAACATTCTCCAAAACCTTGTGGGTCTCACATGTATGTCATGGGGAATTATATACCATTAAGCAGTCTAGGGTCTGCCATAGAGCTTTCTTAGATAACCCCATCTCTATTCCTGATTTCTGCTGAGATCACTGAGGGGAATGAGTAACACTCCTAGTCTCTTTAAAGAGCCCTCTGTGTAACTGATCATTGACCTTTTGGTTCTTCCAAGGCATTAGCAAAAGGTCGTCCAGCCACATCCTTGGCTTTCTCTCCAGAGCACAGTTTCCTCACAGTGAATAGTCTAGTTTTAGCGTCTTTTCCAATCCGGATAGACTTGAGAATTACCCGAATCATACCTGGTTCCCTTTTAGTCTCCTCTGTCTCTCCCCTCTCGTATTTTACCATACACACCAAGAGGAAATCAGGCCACACCTTCAACGTGTTGCTTGGAAATCTGCTCAGCTAAATATCCAAATTCATCGTTTTGCTAAGCTTCTGCCACTGTAGAAAAAGGATTGTTCTGTCCAGTTTCCAGTAACGAGTTCCTCATTTTCTTCTGAGATCTCACCAGCAGTGCCTTCAGTGTCCACATTTCTATTTAAGACATCTAGGCCTTTTCTGTCATGCTTCTCAAAATTCTTCCAGCCTCTGCCCATTGCCAGATCCCAAAGCCACTTCCACATATCTGTTTGTTACAGCAGCACCCCATTTCTCCTACCCACATTAGTTTCCTGTTGCTACTTGACAAATTACTAAAAACTTAGTGGCTTAAAATAACACATTTATTATCTTACAGTTCTGAAATTCAGAAATCCACAGTGGGCCAACATGGCTGAACCCCTTTTGGAGGCTCTAGGGGAGAATCATTTTCCTTGCCTTTTCCAGCTTGTAGAGGCTGCCTGCACTCCTTGGCTCATGGCCGCCCTCCCTGACCCTCTAGTATTCCTCTTATAAGGACCCGTGTGATACATTGGGCCCACCTGGTTAATAATCCAGGACAGTCCTTTCATCTCAAGGTCCTTAATTTATTCACGACTAAAAATCCCCTTTGCCATGTAAGGTAACGTATTCACAGGTTTTGGGTATTAAGATGTGGATACCTTGGAGGGCCGTTATTCTGCCCACTACAGGAACTGTTAACCGGTAGTCTCTGCATTCATTGTGGATCATAATTTGAAGTGCAGGTTTAAGAAAAAGAATGTGTCTGACTTTGTCCTTTTTAAAAACCTTATACAGGAACTTGGATACAATTGGTGTTGCTGTTGATTTGATTCTTCTTTTTCGTGAACTTCGAGTGGAACAGGAATCCCTGTTGACAGGTAATTTGCAGTATGATTCATGGTTTACTTACATCTTTGAAAAGGATTTAGATACCAGTACTCTGAGTATTACATCATTCATTAAAGCAGATGGTTCTGTATTTCATGATACAGAGAAACTTCATTAGTGATATTAAAGAATTATCATAGAAGAAAGTTGTAGTGACTTCCAATTTTCTCCCTCTGTTGTGGGCTAAATTGTGTGTGTTCCACCCACCCCGCCTCCCCCAATTCATATGTTGAAGTCCTAACCCCTAGTGTACTTCAGAATGTGATTATATTTGGAGACAGGGCCTTTAAAGAGATAATTAAGGTAAAATGAGGTCATATGGGTAGACCCTAATCGAGTGTCACTGGTGTCCTTATAAGAAGGAGAGATGAGGACACAGGTGCAGAGGGACGACCACGTGAAGACACAGGGAAAAGATGACCATCTGCAAACCAAGGAGAGAGGCCTCAGAAGAAATGAGTCCTGCTGACACCTTGACCTCAGACTTCTAGCATCAAAACAGAAAACACATTTTTCTTGTTTAAGGCACCCTGTCTGTGGTACTTTGTTACGGCAGCCCTAGCAAAATGACAGTGTCTTTTAATATGTGTCAATGTGACAGGCCCTATTCTAGGTGTTGGATGTGATCTGAACAGGGACCAAAGCAGTCAAAAATCTCTGTCCTCAGGTGTGTACGTTCCAGTGAGGGGAGCCTTGTATTAAATACATTAAATAAGGCAAATATGCAGCATGACAGAGAGGGAAGTTAGCTCTGAGTGTTAATAGCTGTTGGTATGGGATTAAGAGAAAAACCAAGCTCCTTAATTTGAAGACCAGGAAGCTTTTCCAGACGTTTTGGAATGTTTTTGGTTCTTGAACTACTTGCATCAACACTTCTTTGGACAGGGGTTATTATCATACCATTATATTTAAAAATAAAAACATAGAATTTTAACAGATGATTTCTTTATCCGAGGAATTGAAATACTTGTGGGTAAACCTAAGTCATTTAATAGAACATCTCAATGTAAATATCCAGCTTATAAAATGTACTAGATTAGAGGTTAAAAAAATTTTTTTTTAGTGCTAATTCAATGAATAGTTACTTCAAATGTGAGCTCTCCAGCTGTATTTAAAATACGTTGATTTATATACATTCTTAATGCCTGTACTTACTATATAAAGTGAAGCATGCTTATCTGAATGTTAGTGGGGGGGCTGCTGTGAGAAAGTAGAGAGAGAATTTGAGCCGATTGTCTGTCTTCACAGGCATAGAGACCGAGGCCCACAGTGAAACAGGCTAACTGAGCTGTCAGAGGTACTACTCGGCTTGGTTTAGTTCTCATTCTACTCTGTGATTTCTTAGTGTTTTCATTTATAACTCATTTGTTAAAATTCCTGCGTCTTTCTATTTGATTTGAGATTCTTCCTCTGGGACATTGTAATTATTTTTTGAACTAATTAAATTATCTAAGAATTGGCACACAAAGTGTTGGCTCTAAGTTTTTTGGAACAGCAATAATTTCTTTAGTATTCTCAATTTGGTAGCGTGTAGCATTAGGTTGTAAAGTGTTTTAAAATGTTGTATATTTAAAAGTATTCTTGTAGCTCCATTTTGTGATAAAACAGAAGCCTCAGTACTCAAATTGGGGGATTAAAATCCAGCAGTAAAATACAGATTTCGCTCTCTTGTATGGAAAGGCAGTTATTTTTGAAGTCTGACTGTGGTATGATAATTCAGAAAGAGAGTTCAGAATGTACTACGTTTTGTAATTGCTGAAAAAAACACCGATGTGGTGGGTAGTGTGTCACTGACAGAGCTGAGGAACGGGGGTGGGCAGGAGTAGGTTTCTCTGGTAATGGTGGATTCCTAAATAAGACACCAGAGGAAGCACTGCACAAACGCTGTGAGTAAATAACTGTCAGAGCGGAGCCAGCCCTCCTCCACTTGTGCAGAGAATCCCATCCCCACTCGCCCACTCAGAAACTCTTGCCCTGAAAGTGTCCCCTTTCTCTCCAGCATCATCCCTTTCCCCTCTTTACTCCGTCATTTCACCAGCGTATAATGTGCTCTCCTGTTTTCCACTTAAAAGTGTCTTCCCTTGACTCTGTCCCCCTCGGTCCAGTATCCCTTGTCTCTATCCCAGGACTGCTACAGAAGATTGGTTACTTGGTGTTTACAATATGCGATGAAAGATTATTTCATCCTTTCTTCTCAGGATTAATTTTCTCTTCACTGAAGCGAATAGATGATCTAACAAAAAAACCAAAGAGCACATTTCTGAAACTTTTTATGAACTGGTTTGTCATTGATGAATAAATCAGTTGTTTGGTTGGCGGCTTGGCTGTTCATTGATATCCACCAGTCAGAGAGCGTAGATCTTCATAGACCTGTTTTATGTTAGGTATATTAAGAGTTGTTCACAATTTACGTAGTTGCAGTTATATCAGTTAATACATTTTTATTGTTACGAGATTCACATCACATAAAATTAACCACTTTAAAGTGAACAATCGAGTAGCATTTAGTGCATTCACAGTATTGTACAGCCACCACCTCTGTCTAACTGGAAACATTCTCATCACCCCAAAAGGAAACCCTGTACCTATTGAGCAGTTGCTTTCCATTTCCCAGTTCCCTGAGCCCCTGGCAACCACCATTCTGCATTCTGTCTCTATGGATTTGCCTGTTCTGGATTTTTCATATAAATGGAATCATAGAATTTTATGACCTTTTTTGTCTGGCTTCTTTCAGTTAGCATAATGTTTTTCGAGGTTCATCCACATTGTATATGTATCAGTGCTTCATTTCTTTTTATGACTGAATAATAATTCCATTGTATGCATAGAATACATTTTTTTGTGTATCCATTCATTCATTGACGGGCATTTGGGTTGTTTCCACCATTTGGCTCTGGTGCCACTATTTGGCTATTTAAAATAGTGCTGCTCAGAACATGTGTGTACATATATTTATTTGAGTACCTGTTTTCAGTTCTTTTGGGTATATACCTAGGAGTGGAACTAGTACGTCAATTTCATATTTAAATTTTTAAGAAACTGCCAAACTTTTCCATAGCAGCTGACTATTTTATATTTTCACCAACAGTGTACAAGGTTCCAGTTTCTCCACATCCTTGCTGACATTTGTTTTCCTTTTTTTGGAGTATAGTTATCCTGGTGGGTGTGAAGTGGTGTCTCATTGTGGTTTTGATTTGCATTTCCCTAATGACGAATGATGTTGAACATCTTCTCATGTGCCTTTTGGTTATTTGTAAATCTTCTTTGGGGAAATGTCTATTCAAGTCCTCTGCCCAGTTTTTTTTTTTTTTTTTAAGATTTTTTTGATGTGGACCATTTTTAAAGTCTTTATTGAATTTGTTACAATATTGCTTCTGTTTTATGTTTTGGTTTTTTGGCCGTGAGGCATGTGGGATCTTAGCTCCCTGACCAGGGACAGAACCCGCACCTCCTGCATTGGAAGTGCGGAGTCTTAACCACTGGACTTCAGGGAAGTCCCCTTTGCCCAGTTTTTTTTTTTTTTTTTTGCGGTACGCGGGCCTCTCACTGTTGTGGCCTCTCCCGTTGCGGAGCACAGGCTCCGGATGCGCAGGCTCAGCGGCCATGGCTCACAGGCTCAGCCGCTCAGTGGCCATGGCTCACGGGCCCAGCCGCTCCGCGGCATGTGGGATCTTCCTGGACCGGGGCACAAACCGGTGTCCCCTGCATCGGCAGGCAGACTGTCAACTACTGCGCCACCAGGGAAGCTCCCCCTTTGCCCAGTTTTTAATTGGGCTTTTAAATTTTGTTGTCAGGTTGTGAGAGTTATTTATGTATTGTGGATACTAGGAATTATGTTGAATCTGCAGATCCACTTGGGGAGAATTGCCATCTTAACGATATTGAGTCTTCCCGTCCATGAATAGGGAACATCTCTCCATTTATCTAGGTCTTCTTTTTCAATTGTATCAGTTTCAAGTAGATGGCTTGTGTCTGTTGACAGAGTTGGAAGGGCATTACTGAGGCAAGAAGGAAAGTGGAAGTGATACTTCTCACTACCTTCTTGAAAAAGGCAACCAGTGATATTACTGAATTTTATTTGGAATTCAGAATGCAACTTTGTTTCAACAATGAAACTTAAACAAATTTTATAGTATGTTAGTTCAAACCTAATAACAAATCTTTTCAAAAGTGTTCTTGTCCCCTGATACAGTGCCTGTACTATCTGTTCTCTGTGAGAACCTTGCTCTTTGTAGATTTTTAGCAGGGTATATCTGTGCCAGTTTTTTGTTACCGCTCTTGAGGTAAGAACTATAATTACGTTGTCAAAATAATATTTAGAGTATTATTTTCAGAGAATAATTGCAGTGGTGTGACGAATATATTATGCTCATCAAATTATATGTAAACATAAGCATGAGTTATTTTAATTGAGTTATTGGTGTTGTTTTTGGCCTTTGTTCTTTTCTAATCTGTAAAAATAATGTTGGGCTTTTTGAGGGGCTTTGTAACATTTGCAGTATTTACATAAAGATCACTTGATAAGCTGTTTGGTAAAAGTAAACTGTCATTTATACTCGTCTGGAGTTTTCTTTTCTTGTTTCTAGGACGTCTTTAAACCTTTTCCTTCCCAGAATTATGTTCTGATTCAGAGTGCTAATTTTTAGTTGCCTGATGAATTGTTGGGTTGTTTGGCTTTCAGACTGACTTATATTGTTGGCTTTTTTTGTGTGTTAAATTAAATCTTACAAGGATTTCAGTGTTAATACTCTAAAATATTCAGCAGAAATAGAAATGTCATTTTACACTATGACTTAAGATGAAAATGAAGGTATTATTTTTTATTATGAACATTTTATATAATTTCATTATAGAGTAATTTTTAAAAGTGAAAAGAAAAATAATCATTGTATATGCCGGCTACATTAGACAAACACTTGACTTTTTTTTAGTCATTCTTCAGTATTTGTGTGTATGGGTATGAGTGTGTACTTGCAGTTTTGTATCCTGCTTTATTTTAGATTATAATGTTCATTCAGTTTTGAGGTTCTTGGTTCAGCACTTTGTCTTCATAGTTTTTTATCTCAGTGTTGTGCTTTTTGGCCACAATTTCGCAACTCTTCTTTGAGCAGCCAGTTGTCGAGTTACTACTATGAATAAGTGAGTAGCACAGGCACATTACACGCCTCAACCTTCTTCATCTTTACAGCTGCTCTGCCTTTGAGCTATTGGAGCAGCAGTGACAGGCTTTGAAGGGAAGGCCTGGGTTCCTTCCGGAAAAGTCTGAGGACAGAGGACCCGAGCTCCGGGCCTGGGTCAGTAGGCCCATCCCTCCCTCCTAGCAAAGCAGGGATCTGGGAGGTTGAAGGTCTTTGGAAGTCCTCTTGCCCTTAAAAACATCTCCTGGTTGCTGCCTGGCCAGGATTTCTGTTAATAGAGCAGGATCTTTCATTTCATCTCAGCCTCTCCTGTGGCTCCTTCCTTGAGGAGCTGACTCCTGTTGCTGAGGGAGAGCCACCGCTTGTTTCTGCCTGTCTTGCTTCTGCCACTTGCAGGCTTCATGCTCCAGGCCAGCTCCCTGACCTTCTGAGCTTTGGTTACTCTTTGCAAGAGGGGGATAGCATTAACCCCGACCCCATACGGTTGTCACGTGGGTTAGATGGCATCTTACAGTTAGAACACAGCGTCTAGCACCTAGTGAACTCTGAGCACATGCTAGTTATCACTGTTATTGTTGCCTCATTCCTTGGTTCTTGGTGCTTTATTCATGCTGGTCTTTTGTTCCTCAGAAGCGTCTCTCTCTCTCTCCACTCAGGGTCTCATCACATGCCACTCTGTCTGTATGGACTGTCCTGGCCCCAAAGGAACCACTTTGAAAACAGCAAACAGTCGGGTGCAGGCACTGATCCCTCAGCATGGGTGCCAGGCAGGGGTAGCTGGGGCCTGGCACGGAGGGCAGAGGCTGAGGCTTGTCAGGCACTGGCTTTTAGTTGTGTGACCTGAGGAGGGGGCTGGGGCAGGGGTGGGCATGCAGGGATTCACGGTAGTGTCTGTTCACTGCAAAGTGCACAAGTATTTTAAGTATTTACTTACCAGCGTCGCATACCCGTGAGAACCGGCTGACTGTTTGCGCTCTTCTCTTGGTGTGTGGGGTCTGGGGCCCTCACCTGCTGCTGACTTGGGTGACGTGATAAAGATATCTGCTTTACTGTGGCAATTAAATAAGAACTTGTATAAAATAAAGCACTTGGAACGGTACATGTCGCGTCAGTGATTGTCTAATGTTGGGTGTCGTTCTGGTTATGGGGCTGTTGTTACTCGGCTTTGAGCTTAGCCGTCTGTGCTCTTTTTCGTGGTGCAGGGGCTGGGAGTCCAGAAACACATTTCTCCTCTGCTTTCGGTGAGGTTTAGCCAGTGAAGGATCTAGTGGGGACCAGAAGGCAGGAGGGGAAAGGGTGACTCGCCCCCTACTCGGGTCTCCCCTGGATGGTTCCCCTTCCAGCTTCCTTCCCACTCGGAAAGCCTCCTAGTATTTCCTAGAGACACCACTGTTAGCTGGCCTGGGCCCTTCTTCCACGTGCCAGAGGTGCCAGCAGTAGCCTGGGCAGCCCCTTCCGCAGAGGCCCAGGTTCCAGCTCTGCAGAGCCCGTCCAGGCTTCCGGGTTCTCACAACCTTACCCTCTTCCCTTTGTGCCTCCAGTTTGAAGGGTGGTAGGTGGTGGTTTCCTGTAGCCTTAATCTCTGTGTTACCTCAGTGTTGCCTTTTTAGTTGAACTAATTCCATATATTAAATTTTCTTTGTTAAAAAACAGTTTGGTTTCTGTCTGTCTGACTTGGTCCCGACTGATTGAACTATTCTTATTTTCTAAGGCTTGTGCTTGATGCCATCTTCTCTTGCTTCCCCTGGGGCCCTCTTTCCCTTCCTCACAACTTCCCTCCCTCCCTCCCTCCCTCCCTTCTCTCCATCTGCTCTGCCAGCTCGGGTACAACCAGGAGACACAAACCGCACTGCAATTTGAATAGGGAAAATTTAAAATAAAGAATTACTAACTATAACAAAGGCTTGAAATAACAGGGGATTGACTACTAAGAAGTAAAGAGAATGCCAAAGAACACAGGAATTGCAGATATAAGGAGCAGCCAGTGCCCACAGGGCTAAGAGGAGTGTCCAGGGAAGAGGCTCCCCTCCCCCTAGGCCTGAGATCCAGGCCTGCTTGGAGAGGGCACGGCTGTGGCTCACTGGGTGGTGGTGAAGTCGCCGAGGGGTGGTGTTGGTGGAACTTGATGGAAATCCACTCTCTGGGGTGCAGGGGGTAGTCATCCACAGAGAGCTTCCATGACTTGAAACTGGCTTCGAAGCATCCTGAGGAGGTTCCTAGCTCCTGGACACTGCTGGTTGGTCCTGCTGTGCGAGACCTCCTCACGGGAGAAGCTGCAGGAGATGAACGCCAGAGAAACAGGAGAAGCATGGCCAGAAGACTACCCAGAACCAGAAAGAGAAAAACTCCGCTCCCTCCAGCCCTCCAGTGCCCCTCCAGCGCCTCTGCCCACGAGGCCGTACGTGCCAGCTGACAAAGGAGACCTTCAAAGGGCCCACCTTTATGTTTGCAGAGCAGGCAGCGAAGCTAAGAGGCAGTGATTGATAACTGGTGCTCAGTCAAAAGTAATTTAAATGCGGTCTGTTCACAGATGCAAAGAACTCTAGAGAACCTTTAGTTCCTAATGCATTACATTCTCACAAACACTTTGTTATTTTCTAATTTTTGCCAGTGTGGTGGGTGTGTAGTACAATCTTGTGGTTTTCCCGTGGGTTTGAGTGCTTTTTCTTTTGTGTGTGTGTGTGTGTGTGTGTGTGTGTGTGTGTGTGTGTGTGTATATATATGTATATATGTATATATTGGGTGCGCCAAAAGGCTTGTTCAGTTTTTTCTGTACGATGATGGCGATAGTGGTACTCAGTTGTCTTTAACTTCGTTCAAAACAATTTTGTTAAATTGTAGGTGACAGCTGTCATATCAGCGTGCATTTAAAAAAAGACATCAAAATCGGTGAATTTTTGTGTAGCCATTTTAATATAGAAGATGGAAGAAAAAAAGCAATATTTTTGGCATATTATGCTTTATTATTTCAAGAAAGGTAAAAACGCAAAAAAAGATTTTGTGCAGTGTATGGAGAAGGTGCTGTGACTGATCAAATGTGTCAGAAGTGGTTTGCGAAGTTTCATGCTGGAGATTTCTCGCTGGACGATGCTCCACAGTCTGGTAAACCAGTTGAAGTTGATAGCGATCAAATCGAGACGTTAATCGAGAGCAGTGAAGGTTATACCACGCGGGAGACCGCCGACATACTCAGAATATCCAGATCGAGCATTGAAAATCACTTGCACCAGCTTGGTTATGTTAATTGCTTTGACTTTTGGGTTCCACATAAGTTTAAGCGGGGAAAAAAACCTTCTTGACCGTATTTCCTCATGCTATTCTCTACTTAAACGTAATGAAAACGTTTCAGGTTTTTTTTTCACATTGTGTGGCATGCAGAACTTTCCCAACCAGAGATCGAACCTGTGCCCTCTGCATCAGAAGTGTGGAGTCTTAACCACTGGACCACTGGGGATGTTCATACGTTCCATTTTTAAAACAAATTGTGATGGGTGATAAGAAGTGGATACTGTACAATAATATGGAACGGAAGAGATTGTGGGGCAAGCGAAATGAACCACCACCAACCACACCAAAGGCCAGTCTTCATCCAAAGAAGGTGATGTGTATATGGTGGCATTGGAAGGGAGTCCTCTATTATAAGCTCCTTCTGGAAAACCAAATGATTAATTCCGACAAGTACTGCTCCCAGTTAGACCAATTGAAAGCAGCACTCGATAAAAAGTGTCCAGAATTAGTCAACAGAAAACATCATTTTCCATCAGGATAATGCAAGACCGCATGTTTCTTTGATGATCAGGAAAAACTGTTATACAGCTTGGCTGGGAAGTTCTGATTCATCTGCCATATTCACCAGACATTGCACCTTCGGATTTCCACTTATTTAGGTCTTTACAAACTTCTCTTAATGGAAAAAATTTCAATTCCCTGGAAGACTGTAAAAGGCACCTGGGACAGTTCTTTGCTCAAAAAGCTAAAGTTTTGGGAAGATGGAATTATGAAGTTGCCTGAAAAATGGCAGAAGGTAGTGGAACAAAAGGGTGAATATGTTGTTCAGTAAAATTCTTGGTGAAAAGAAAAATGTGTCTTTTACATTTACTTAAAAACCGAAGGCACTTTTTGGCCAACCCAATACATATATATATATATATATTCATTCTGTGGAGATTTGGACAAACGTACAAGGACATGTATCCATCACTGTAATATCATACGGAGAAGTTTCACTGCCCTAAAAGTCCTCTGTGCTCCACCTGTTCACACCGCCTCCTGTGCCCCAAACCCTGGCAACCACCAATCTTTTTTTTTTTTTTTTTTTTTCTTTCTTTTTGCGGTATGCAGGCCTCTCACTGTCGTGGCCTCTCCCGTTGCGGAGCACAGGCTCCGGACGCGCAGGCCCAGCGGCCATGGCTCACGGGCCCAGCCGCTCCGCGGCATATGGGATCCTCCCAGACCGGGGCACGAACCCGTATCCCCTGCATCCGCAGGCGGACTCTCAACCACTGCGCCACCAGGGAGGCCCACCACCAATCTTTTTACTGCCTCCATAGTTTTGCCTTTTCCAGAATGTCATAAAGTTGGAATCGTACAGTTTGTAGCCTTTTCAGATTGGCTTTTCATTTGGTAATATGCATTTAATGTTCCTTTTCATGGCTTGATAACTCATTTCTTTTTAGTGCTGAGTAATATTCCACTGTCTGGATGGACCACAGTTTATCTATTCACCTAATGAAGGACATCTTGGTTGCTTCCAAGTTTTGGCAGTTATGAATAAAGCTGCTATAAACATTCATGTGCAGGGTTTTGTGTGGACTTAAGTTTTCAGTTACTTTGGGTGAATACCAAGGAGTGTGATTGTTGGATTGTATGCTAAGAGTATGTTTAGTTTTTTAAGAACCACCAAACTGTCTCCCACAGTGGCTGCACCATTCTGCATTCCCACCTGCAATGGATGAGAGTTCCTGTTGCTCTACATCCTTGCCTGCATTTGTTGTCAGCATTCTGGATTTTGTCCAGTATTCTGCAGTTTTATTTGGCGAAGTAGTCTAAATGTGTCAACTAGGTTGTTATTAAATCTTATTTAAATCTTCTAAATATGCTGATTGTTTTGTCTGCTTATTTTATAATTTACTGGAAAGGTATATTGTTATTGCCGAATTTAATTGTGGGTTTTTCTCTTCCCTCTACACTTTTGTCAGTTTTTCTTTAATATATATTTGAGACCATGTTATTAGGTGATTCCAATTTAAAATTATACCTTTCTGTGAATTAAGTAATTCTGAAATGACTTTTAAAAAAATTTCCAGTAATACTTTTTGCCTCAAAGTTTATTATGTCTGATTTTAAGTGGTTGTATGACTACCTTTGTAGGCTGGTATTTGCCTCGTATATCTTTTCACCATTCTTTAACTTTCAGTGCTTCGATAGCCTTATATTTTACATGTCTTGTTTTAAATTGTCTATTGTTAGATTTTAAAAGATCCAGTCTAAGAGCAACTGTCTTTCAATTGGAACACATATTCCAATGATATTTAATGTGATTACAGGTATATTTGTGTCTACAGTTACAGTGTTTTAAAGAAGTTAATTAGTTTTGTATAGAGCACATTGTTTTGGTAAGGCATTTTAATATTAACGTCATACCAAAAGTTTCATTGTGGTGAGAGACTTTTATAGTTAAAAGAAGCAAACAGAAACTTCCTGTTTAATAACATGGAGTATTTCTAACTAAGATGTATTTATTTGGTGTTTTGAAAACTTCTTTTAATCATGTATCTTTTTTTCCTTTATAAATCCTCAGCTTTTCGCTGTGGTCTGCAGTTTTTAGGCAATGTTGCCTCACGGAATGAAGATTCCCAGTCTATTGTTTGGATGCATGCTTTCCCAGAACTCTTTTTGTGAGTATATTGATAAGAGTTTTTCTGACTTCTGAAAAGATTGTGGTTATATTAATTCCCAAACAGGAGAAACTAACCTTTGGTAACAGAACTCAGGACAGCAGTTGCTCTTGGTGGGTGGTGGCGGGTTTAGTAGTGGCTGGTAGAGGGCATGAGGTAGACTCGTGGGTGCCTGGGAATGTTCTGTATCTTGATCTGTGTGGTGGTCACATAGGTATACACACGTCTCATTGGGCTGTACACGTAACGTTTATGCCCTTCGTTGTATGTCAGTTTTTACTTTAAGTAAATAAAGGTTTTGGTTAAAGTAAGGAATGCTGTTAAGGACACATTTTTTATAAGAAAAAAACCATAAAATATTGAAGTATGGGCAATGAATTAATCATGTATTTATTAATTGAGCATTTCTTATATGCTCGGCACAATGCTATATGTTTTGGTAGATATGGAGAAGTATCAGATGTGAATAACCAGTCTGTTTATGTAGACTGATTCATGGTGTACTTTCCCTGGTGATTTGCTACTGTGTTTTGACCAGCTGTGTTCATAAGAAATGGAGCATGGAGATGAAAGGTGAGCAGGTGATGGAGGAAGGATAGGTAATAGGAAAGGCCCCATCCTGGGGTAGGAGGCCTGGATTCTAATCCAGGTTCCGTTGCCAACCAATGGGGTAACTTTGGTGGTGGCAACAATATAAGCAGCAGAGCAGCTGTCGTTTGAATGCCCAGAGCTGGGTCTTTTCTGTATATTTCCCGTCCTTTACCCTTTGCCCTGTGGGGCAAGTGGTACTGTCCCCCGTTTGGACAAATGAGGGAACTGACACTTATCACTGGTAAATGGCGTAGCTGGAACCGGAACCCCATGCTGCCCTCTGGATCCAAAGCCTACGCTCTTTAAATACCAGCTGCCTAAGTTCTGTGCTGCCTTCCCTGGTTGTATAGGTTTTCTGGGCTCATCTGTATGGTGTAAGGATCAGATAAACGCTAATGTTATCTCTAGCTCACTGAGCCTGTAACCGGTTCTCAAATTCCTGCAGGTAATTAGAGTTGAAGGCATAAAATCTTTATGGTTAATAATAATTGAGCTTAGGTTGGAAGGGAAGAATTGTGGAATTCAAGCTGTAGAAATAAAAATTACTCATTTTTGAGAATTCATTCCTTTCCAACATTTTGAATACCTCATCTCTGCCAGGTTCTGAGCTAGAGGAGTGGAATAAGGGTAACTTAGATATATTCACCGCTCCCCCAAAGCCTGTGCTGTAAGCATGTTGTAGTGTAAGAACTGATGTATTAATAACACAGGTGAATCTAGGTGTCATAGGGACACAGAGGAGAGGCCCTGAACAAGGCCGTCAGAGGAGTTTACTTGGCAGTTACATGGTGGTTTTAGATTCGTTATCAAATCTGGTCCTCACAGAAGCCCTCTGAGACAGGCCAAGGAGGTCTTGTTATTATATTCCATTTTTATGTCAGAAAACACACCGAAAGAGGTTATGTGACTTCACTCTATATGTGTTTGTGAGACAGATACAACCAAATTTGAATTCAGCTTTGGCAGGTACTGGCTTTGTGCCTTTGGGCAAGTAAAGTCAGCACATTCTTCATCTATAATAAAGGATAATACCTCCTCCAGAAGAGCATTATGAAGTTTAAATGAAAGAAAAAAAAATCGTGCCATAGTGCATAACCCATAATATAATTGAAAATTGATAAATTAGTGCCCTTTCTAAGATCACATAGCTGATAGGTGGGTGAACCGGGAGTTATATGGAGGCTTTTGACTCCAAATTTTATTTCTTGCCAGTATATCATCTTTCCCTTAAACATTCTGTCCCTCAAACTGGTAAAGAAATGTCTATAGTCATTGAAGTATTACGGCTTTTGATTTTTTTTCTAACAAGAATGAACATTTTAATGCTTTATAAATGTAATCATTTTATCTTTTTCTTTAATCAGATGTTATTTGCTTTTTGCCTCTGACTCATAAGTGAACTGCAGCTTTTGTATTGGGTACTCTGTGTCGTGACATTTTCAATTTGCTATTTTTGCCATAAATTATGTACTTGTTTAAAAGTGTTGTAGTTCTTCATTAAATCCTTAAAAATATCAGTATATACTGAACTTGTTGACGGGATTATTATTATTTATGAGTTATAATCATGTTTTATCAGCTGCTAAGTTGGGCTGACACCCTGATTTCTTTATTTGGAAGGTCTTGCTTAAATCATCCAGACAAAAAAATTGTTGCCTACTCATCAATGATTTTGTTCACATCCCTTAATGCTGAAAGAATGAAGGAGCTGGAAGAAAACCTCAACATTGCGATTGACGTCCTAGGAGCTCACCAGAAGCAGCCTGAATCCGAGTGGCCGTGAGTATCTTGTTATAAATGTGGCTGCTTAAACATCCTGACGTCACTTTCCTGGTAGAGGTTTTAAGTAAAAGTTTGAATTATAACAATTGAACAGTAAGTTTAAGCTTAACATATGTTGAAAAACTAGGAAAAGATCCCATTTCTAGCCTTTCTTGTTTGTAAATAAATATGTGTTTCTCTGATGTCCTTTCTATTCTGACTTCTGTTTTGGATGGAGTATATTTTTGATCCTCTCCCAAGATAATTTGTTCTATTTTCCATAAAGTTGGAGTATTACTTACAGGCCCTAAATGTCTTTGTGGCATTTTATGTTTCTGATTAGTGGGACCCCACCTCCCTCATAAAATATTACCACAAAATTTCTGCACTTACAGAAACAGTAATTCTGCAAAAGAATTTAATTACAAATTTGAAGTTTATAGCTTAGAAAATATTAAACGTGATTGAGACTCTTCTTGTTATAAAGGTCTTTATCTTTGGTTCTTCCCTTGGACAGATATAGGGTAAGAAAGTCAACACAATGAATTCTGAGTGAAAGTTGAGAATTTGCTTGTAACTTCGTGCAGCCCCTGGAATGGAAAGTATATTATATTTAGAAAAACAGTCCCAGCAACTAACATATAAAAACTCATGCATAATTGACAGCCATTTAAATGACCATTTTTGAGTTGCAAGAAAAAAATCTGCCTGTCACTGGCATTCCATCATCATTGCTTTGTGTATCTAATATTATTTGCCACCAGGATTATACACTCAATGTTATGCCATAAGGTGGTGTAGCAAAGAATTCCAGTTGTCTGTATGGATGTCCAGTCAGAACGCTTTTTTTTCTGCCTGTATTGTAAACTGTGAGAGACAGTTCTTACCCTTTAAATAGTGCCAAAGTAAAAATACTGCTATCTTTACTCACTAGTAGATGTTTACTATTTGTTGAATGAAAGAAAGAGTAAATGGATTTTACTCCTCATTGTTTTGACCTGAAAGCAGCATGAAGAACCAGACCCTGCTCAAGGTTTAAGTTCACCCGAACTTCTTCCCAGAGAGATTGCCAGAGCAGAAGTGCCTGGGGGGCATCCCAGGAGGCACCACAGAAGTCAGGAAACTGAGTGTTTGTTTTGATGTTTAGGTGAATGAGGAACCTTAACTAAGGCACTGAACTTCTGTGGGCCTCTTCTTCTTTATTTCTAAAATGAAAGAATTGATTTAGCTTAGAAGTTTCCAGACTTTTGAATTTCGTGTCCCATATGTTATTTTAAAGGCATGCAGACATGGTTACGAACTCACTGGAGTGGTTGGTTTGGCACAAGGACGGTTGGGTAACGACACTGCCTGTCTTGCTGTCTACCTGTCTGAGCTTGAATGGCAGTACCTTCAGATGTCATTCTTGCCCTTTGCTCTGATGACTTTACCTTTTTAATTATATTTGGTTAAAGCGGACGAGCCAGTATTCAGTTCTGGTGACTTCTAAAGCATATGGTTTTGTATTTGACTGGTTACCTGGTAAGCACAAGCTTGACGTCATTGCCACTCAGGACTTATCTGAATAACTCAAAACTGCAAAGGAATGCTTGCTTAGGAGATCTAGCTGGAAAATGAATAGTCCATCTGTACCTCTGTGGGTGCTCAGAGTTTTTCCTGGGTTGGTCCTGCACATCCGGGAGCTGCCTGTCTGTACTTCCCTGGTTTGGGTCCTGGCTTACACTGAGGAGTAGTGCCCAAGTGGCTTTGCTCTATCTTATTGAGGGGCCACCGTGAGACATTGCTGAGAGCGCTGCCTGCCGTGTCACAAGAGAAGGGGCTCTGGTCTCTCTGCAAAGACTAATTGCCCTTTTCATGAGGGATCTGATTTGCTTTTATCTTGGAAAGCCCATGGATTAGAAACTGTTCCTGCTTTGTGCAGGCTTCTAGGAAATTCAGAAAACACGCAGATGCTTGCTTCAAACAATTAATTAATTCAGTAATTATTGGTGGAGTTCTTGAAGTGTACCAGGTACCGTTGATGGCACTGGAGATTCAAAATTAATAAGACGTTACGTTTTAGTGAGAGAGACAGATAATGAACCTAAAACCCCAAATAAATGTATAACAAACGTCAGATAAATTGGAAGAAAAATACACAGACTGTGTACTAAGCTGTCCCTTAGAATGGTACTTGAGTCAGTAAACGCTGTATAGTATTAGCTAGTATTTTATTAGTAGTAATACAAACATGATTGGTATAGAAGACAGACAGTAGAGAAAAGAAGAATCAATGTTGGGTTTTTTTTTTTTTCTTGGCCATGGCATGCAGGACTCCTGCAGTGGAAGCGCGGAGTCCTAACCACTGGACCGCCAGGGAATTCCCATGTTGAATCTTGATTAAGTACTCTGGTGAGGTGATGTGACGCAGAGTAACTTTGTGCTACTTTAAAATTTGGAGGTCAAGGAAACCTTTCCCGAGTTGGTGACATTTGAACCGAGAACTGGGTAGCCAATCATTGGAAGATCTGTGGGTAAAGGTGGAGACAGATTGGGAAGAGCAGTCCCAGCAGTGAATACACAGGGTGCAAAGACCCCAAGGCAGAGGCCTCTGTCGCGGGACTAGGGAGCCCAGGGTTTGGACAGCGTAGTGGGTGAAGGGGTACCTGGAGGCCAGTGATGTGGGGCTTTGTGAACCAGGAAAAGGCGAGATCAATTTACTCTTTGCCACGAGAGGCGATTGGGGAGTTTTAAGCAGTGTATGGAACGACCTGGTCTGTGTTAGTTAGTTATACATATTTATTTTTGGCTGCATTGGGTCTTCGTTGCGGTGCGCAGGTGTCTCATTGCGGTGGCTTCTCTTGCTGCGGAGCACGGGCTGTAGGTGCGTGGGCTTCAGTAGTTGTGGTGCGCGGGCTCAGTAGTTGTGGCTCGCGGGCTCTAGAGCGCAGGCTCGGTAGTTGTGGCACACGGGCTTAGTTGCTCTGCAGTATGTGGGATCTTCCCTGACCAGGGCTCGAACCCGTGTCCCCTGCGCTGGCAGATGGATTCTTAACCACCAAGCCACCAGGGAAGTCCCTGGTCTGTGTTTCGAAGGCTCCCTCTGGTTGCTGGACTGAGGTTGAGCTGTGGGGAGGGGAGAGGGAGGAATGGAGGCTGGGCTGCCTGTTAGGAGGCAGTTGTAGTTGTCAGGAGGCCAGGGTGGCTTAGATGAGGGTCATTGCAGTGGGATGAAGAGAGATGAATAGATTGCGTGTGCTCTGCAGGCGGAGCTGATGAGGCTTATTATGGATTCGATTTTGGGGGTGAGGTGGGAGAGAGGAAGGCAAGTGTGGGAGCTGGGTTCTTGGCTTGTTTGAGTGAGTGGGGTGGGGCTAGGGGACATCAGGAGTTCGTTTTGACTGCGTTAAGTTTGAGGTGCCTTCTCTACATCTGAGTGGAGCTGTCCTGTGGCCTTGTTGACACGTATGTCATCCTGCATATGGGCAAGTATGATTGTAGGATAAATTCACAGTTTGCAGTTACTCGCAGAGAATGTGCTTTTATAATTTTGACAGACACTTCCAAGCTGTCCTTCATAGATGTTAGACCAGTATATACTTCCCTTGGCAAATTTTGAGAGTAGTACCTGGTTTCCTTTATCATTGCTAACAGAGTGTGCTATCAAAGTTTTGGATTTGCCAATTCTGCCAAGGTTTAAAATAGTATCATTGTATAGTTTTATTTTGTATTTTTCTTGTTATGAGGTTGAGCATCATTTCATATATTGAAGAGTCTAATTTTCTTTTATGTACATTCTCATTTTCTTCACCCATTTCTCTATCAGGATGGCAGTCTTTTCTATATATGTAGGAATATTTTTTAAATTAGGGAGATTAGTCCTTTGTATGAAATAAAATCCAATTTTTTTTTCTCACTTTTTTGTCTTTTGACTTTGCTTGTGGCACTTTTCTTCATGTAAAGTCTTTTGATATTTTAATAGATGAAATTGCCGGTCTTTTTTAATGTCTTAAGATTTTTGGTAATAGCTATATAGGCCTTTTCTCTACTTAGGTTTCCTTCCAGTATTGTATCGTTTCAGTTTTGATGTTTAAGTGTTTGATCTGCTTGGGATTTATCTTGGTATAAAGGTCCCCGTATGGACCTACATTCATTTTACCTCCAGGTGATGCTGGTGGTCACAGCGACAGCACCGTATGGACCCATCTTTCCTTTGTCTTTGCCCCATTCCCTGCACCCTTGACCACCCCTGTGTGTGGAAAACATTTTCAGTTCAAGTTCTACTTCTTCACCACACATTCCAGCATGTAGAATAACTCTTTCCTTCACTGAGTGTCTCTCAGTCTGCTAATTAGGCCATAAGGATTTTATAAAAATATTGATCAGAATACACTTACCATGCATTTTTTAGGATATTTTATTTGTTTAGGAGGAAATTCTCCAAAGTGCCTTTTATTTGCACAACCTGATTGAGTTGGGTTTGTTGTTTCTTGTCTGAAAACTGTTTCATATATTTTGTCTGCTTTTGTAGTTGTTTAAGGTAGGAGGTCAATTGTTCATCTGTTATCCCTGGAATTGGAGGTGATAGCTGGAGATTTTAACACTCACTTTTTAGCCACTGATAGAAGTAGACAAGCATCAGTATAGATGTAGATGATCTCAGTAGTACTGAGATAGGTAGCCACCTTCACGTGAGTCTGGTTTATAGAACATTTTCTCAACACTTGGAAAATTTACTTTCTTTTTAACTGTCTGCATTATGTTCACTAAGATAGACCATAGTCTGGGCTATAAAAAGTTACAATGAATATATGAAAAGGATTGAAAACATACGGAATATGTTCCCTGACCACAATTAGCCTAGAAAACCATAGCAAGATGGCCTAGAAAAATTCTAAAGTTTTGGAAATAGCACATCTAAATGATTTGTCAAAAAGGAAATCACAAGGCAAATTAGAAAATCTTTTGAACTGAAGGATAATGAAAGCATAAAATTTGTGGGATAAAGCTAAAGCAGGGTTGAGAGGGAAATTTATAGCTTTAAGTGTTTATGTCAGAAAAGTAGGTCTGAAATCAGTGACTTAAGGTTCTACTTTATGAAGATAGAAAGAGAAGAGTACAGTAAATCCTCAGTAGAGAGAAGAAAATAAAAGGACACAAGTCAATAACATGGAAAACAGAAAAACAATAGAAAGGATTAACAAAGGCAAAGCTGACTCTTTAAAAAGATCAACAAAATTGATTAAGAAAAAAGAAAGAGAGCACTAATGACCAGTATCACGAAAGAAGGCGTGGTTGTCACCTCAGTCTTAACAAACTCAAAGCTTGGTGAAGCTCCCTTCAACTGACAGCTCTGCAGGCTGAGGGCTGTTTGCAATAACATTCAAGGACATAAGTGTTAGGTCCTGAGTCCCTCTTTAAACCCTGGTAGTATTTTATTGTTTATAATTCCCCTAGTACACTGCTCTTCTTTCCTTCAAGCAGTCTTTGCAAGTCCTTTTGTGTCACCTCTAATTTAAATGCTCTCCTTTCCCTCTGCAACTAGGGATTCACCAAACTCCTGATTCTCCTGTCCCATCCATCGCCCCTCTTCCCTGCAGCCCTCTAGTTAGATAAACTTTGTTGTTTCTGTAATCCATGATGTGTGCCTGTGTGCTGCACCTAAGACATTTTTCTCTAATTATCTCTCTATGCGTGTGTCTCTCTCCACCCTTAGAGTTTGGAATTGCGGCTGGGACCTAGCCCCGCGCACACAGCATGTGGAACATTGTGGTTTTGAATGAATGTTCTTGTGGGAAAATGTTTTGAGCTCCAAATAGGTGAATTATGGATGAGCTTTAGGGTCACAGTTTTGTACACCTGGCTTGATATGCATGAATTTCTGTTGTCACTGTTTGATGACCTACCTAAATTGACGTGAAAATTGGGAATTTTGAATATTACCCATTATTGTTAGAAATATTTTACATCAGTGTTGGTCACTTATTTGAAAGGTTGTGGAAGAAACAGAATATGTGTTTAGGTTTTGTGTTTATATGAAGTGACACTGTGTCGTGGTAGTTAATATGCTTCATTTGGTTACCATACTTAAAAGGCATACTTTAATTCTGTTGTTTATTAAGAAGTGATTAAATAAACTGTTTGTCAATATAAATGCTTTACTGTCATGCTTATTCATAACCTTGGTTATGAATAGTATATTCTTTAGTTCTTAAGTCTTCAGATGCCCTCTGGTAAATATGATTCAGAATTAATTAATAGTCCTATTCAATCTTTTTAGGTGTCACAGTGGTACTTTGAAGAAATATGCTTGTAATCTTTGCCTCAAGGGTTTCCCCAAGTTGATCTCTAAGTTTTGATGAGTGCATTGCTTGACAGTGAGGATGTTTTCTTGGTAACTTGAGAGCTCTTAAGGAGTAGATAATCAAGCCAGTATTCATTACTGTGTTGTTGGCATATGTTTAAATAAAAAGTATGACATGTCTATTTCTCTGGTTAATTTTAGCACTAAGTTTCTGACTAAAACAATTTAATATGTTTTATTATACCTGAACTTGTAGCTAAATTTCATATTATTGTTTGAACTATAGTGAAGTATTTTCCTTTCTCAACTTAGATAAAAACTATAGTAGGCCCTTTCCTCCAGTTGAATAAATTTGAATCATTTCAATACATTTTTCAGAAGTAAAATCGGAGAAAAATATTTTGAGGGTTTTCATTTTCTTTTAGCTGCTAATAGAAAATAGTGTGTGAACCTCTAAAACATTTGAAGATTACAGCTAATCAAAAATTCAATAAACAGGAGTACTTCTATGTATAAGGTATGCCTATAAAGTAGATAAGGCCATGTCTGTTTTACTATGTTTGTAGTAACAAAACCTTTCCCTCCTTTTTTCTCAGGTTCTTGATTATTACAAACCATTTTCTGAAAAGCCCGGAATTGGTTAAAGTCATGTATGCCAAAATGAGCAATCAAGAAAGGTAACCCCAAAAACCAGTGTGGTTTTGAGTATTTAGCATTCCATATAGAGTATTCTGTACACATGACTGAAAAACTGTGTGGTTTCTTAGTTGGCACAAAATCTCTAAATACATGTTTCTGTGTCAGTAATGGTTTTAAATTGGTTGGTTAACATTACAGCGCAGCCACAACAGGCAGTGATTTACGTAGGGTTGCAGAATCCAGGTTGGCGCCATTATTCAGTAAAACCATATTAAAACATGTTAAGAACAAAATGTTATGCTTGTCCCTCGATTTTATAAAAGTAAATCATGCAGCTGTGTATTACAGCTGTATAGGTGAAACGTGCTCATTTGTTCACATCCCTGCTGTCATGATTTGGGATACATTCTGCTAGGTTTATAGTTTTCCAGTAGATATTTTAGACGGAAAGAAAATCAGTACCCCTCTGTGACCTTCACTGGCCGTGTAGGGGAAGAGCAGTGCCCTCTGAGCCCAGAGACCTTAGTACCTTGGCTCTGTGCTTTGTTGTCATAGTAACTCTTTATGTGACCTTAGCCAGGTCTTTCACCTTGTTTGGATTCAGTTTCTTGACATGTAAAATTAGAGGATTGAATAAAATGATTCCTAGTACTCGGTCCATTCCAAGAGTGTATGTTTTTCCTAACCTGATTGGAAATGTTGCCTTAGGAAAATAAAACTTACTCAGAAGGCACAGATCTAATGATCAAAAACCGTAAAAAATGTTAATCTTTGGATTGTAGTCACAGTTGTGATAATTGCTGTGGTTTTGAAATTCTTTCTGTACAGTTGGGTTCCAGCAGTTAATCTTTGTGCGCTCCTTTGTAGTCTTGTTAAGTAGTGTTTTTTCCTTCTCTAATATCTTTAACAAAAAGGAAAAGTTTGTGCTTTTAAAGTCAGTTTAAATTCCGTATTTATAAATCCAGTACCCCCTGCCACCACTGTCACATGCATACTTCTCTTACAGAAAAAGAACTAAAATAAGTAATGTGAAGAATAGTGCTATAAATTAGTAAATTGCTTTGCAGTAAGGAACGTCCGAATGCAAGAGAATACACAGTTTTAATATTCAAGTTTATGTTTTCCATATTCCTATCAAATGATCTATTGTTAACTGATCCATTTCCTAACAAAATGAGGATGACAAACTAAACATTGTCCATTTTTATTTATGCAGAACTTGTAGCCACGGCTTTCCTACTTCATACGAATTCCTTACTCAGCTGCCACCTCTCCCCCGTCCTCTATTTTTCTTCCACAGGAGAAGTGCTTTTGTTTCATCACATCGTCTGTTACACGTTGTATCACGTCACAAACCTGCTTGCCATTGTATGACACTAGTGTTAGATTGTTAGCTCTGTGAGGGCCAGGATTTGGTCTTTTTTATTCTGTGGTGTCCACATTTCCTAGCCTGTGCGTGGCACGTAACAAGCGCTAAAAAAAGTTTTTAAATGAAAGCTTGTGTAGACGAGTGAATTTTTCTTACTCATGAAAAGTTTTCTCTAGTATATTCATTAATGTAACGTCACCTACTGGACTGGAAACCTCAGAGTTGTCCCCACCTCCTCCTCCACTTCCCGCTTTACACTGGCCAGTAAGCCTTACCGAGTGTATCACCTTAGTATGGTGTGAATTCACTCGCTTGTCACAGCTCTGGTTTACATGTCACCTTTGACTGGACTTTGGCTACAGCCTGTTTTAAAACTGTGATAAAATACACATAATATAGAATTTACCATTGTACCCTTTTTAAAACGTACAGTTCAGTAGTTTAAGTGTATTCACATTGTTGTGCAACCAATCTCCAGAACTTTTCATCTTGTAAAATGGAAACTATACCCATTAAACAACTGCCCCCATTTCCCCCCTCCCCCAGCCCCTGGCAGCCACCATTCTACTTTCTGTCTCTGTGAACTTGCCTCCCCTAAGTACAGTTGATCCTTGAACAATGCAGGGCTCAGAGGCACTGAACACCAGCGTCAGAAACCCGAGTGTAACTTACAGTTGACCTCCGCATCCGAGGGTCCTCTGTGCACTCAGATTCAGCCAAGGGCAGATCGTGTAGTACTGTAGTGCCTGTTTATTGAAAAAATCCCACATACACATGGACCCACACAGTTCAAATCCATGTTGTTCAAGGGTCAACTGTACCCCACATAAGTGGAATCACACAGTATCTGTCCTTTCATGACTGGTTTATTTCACTTAGCACAGTGTCCTTAAGGTTAGTCCATGTTATAGCACGTGTCAGAATTTCCTTCCTTCCTAAGGGTGAATAACATTCCACCGTATGTATTGACATATGTCACATTTTGCTTATCTAGTCGTCCATGGATGGACAACTGGGTTCCTTCCACCTTCCAGCTACTGTGAATAATACCGCTACAAACAATCCTGATTGTTCTAATTTGTGTTTTCCCTTCTCCTCTGTCATCTGCTGAACTGCCTGTGTGGGTCTTGCCCTGCCATGTAGTGGCCTGTGTAACTTGTTACAGGATGCCGTTAGACTCCATGGTGTGGTGTTCAAGGCCCTTTTTAAACGTAGCTTCATTTCCAGCTCCTTCTCATTCTCCCCCAGTCACCACGCTGTAGCCACACAGAACTCCTCTCAGTTTTCCAGGCTTTCCCTTTGGCTTCATGCTTTTGTGTGTGTCCTTTTCTCTGACCGAAATGTCCTGACTACCCCTCTCCTTCTGGTGAGTACGTACTCATGCTCTGTTGGCCCTTTTCAGATACTGTCTGCTTTCTGTTGTCTCTCCTGACTTTCCCAGGCAAAGTTTTTTGCATCCTCATCTGCACGTTTATCATGATAATTTGCTTTTCTGCTAGAATATGTATTCTTCAAGGACAAAAACTGAATCTTGTGAGTTCTCTGTTCTTAACACCCACCAGAATCAGTACTGGAACAGTATTGGAATGGAAAACTCTACTAATATCAAACACTTACTGAAGCCTATCTGTAAGATGCCGTCTCTGTTGATACTGCAGACAGCAGATGGCTCCGTCAGCCAAGAGGAGGTGGTGTGCTGCCGTGGACCTCGTGGGTCTTGGCTGGTTCCGGTGGAGCTCACTGTGGGAACTGCTGAGTCTGCTTACTTGTCTTTGCTCAGGGGTGGGAGGAGGGGATGGGGTCTTGGCAGGAGTGCTCAGAGTTGTGCGGCAGAGTAGAGGCTGCTGGGTTCCCTGTTGACTCGTTTGGGGCAATGACAGATAATTCTTTGTTCAGAATGGAACGTTGACAGAATAATAGGATTGAAAAGATAGGCTTTTCTCAACAGGGATGTATAACGAATTCACCTCTCCCCTTGCACCTGGAATGGTGCTGCACGCCATCCTGTGAGTACCGAGAAGACAGGACATTTTCTGTGTTCTGTGGTTCAGATGAGGGACTGCACTGGAGATTTCTGGGGGGCCTTTGTGGTGTCTCAGCTGGGAACACACACCAGAGGCTCCTGAGGCAAGCCCAGGCTGTGGCCCCAACCTGCTGAATTAGAGTATATGGTCGGGTTGGGGCTGTTAGATTTAAAACGCTTGAGGCTCAGTCAGCAAAACAAGTACTGTATTCATTAAGCACCTGCTGGCGGTCCCTGGGGCCCCAGGGTGCACAGTCCCCACCTGCCCTTAGTGTGGGCGCGTAGGGAGGGGAAGCGCCGTGTGAGTTCGGAAGCCCTTTTCTTGTGCTGGTTCTTTTAGTTGTCACAGTTAGTTGACTCCTTCACCCTGGTAGTTTATTTGGGCAGAATACTTGGTGAAGATATTTTGGATACAGGGTCAAAATCAGTTCACATGGTATGATTCAGCAGAAATGAGAGCCTGTGTTTATACAATTTTCTTGTCCCCCTTCCCAGCGAATTGGAGTAATATTGAATTAAACTAGCTGCTCTTGGAAACCAACTTCTGTAGTTTTCAGGTTTATAATTTGTATAGCATAGTAGTTAAGAGCAGAGGCTAGTTGTGCCTCACTACTTTGGCTAAGTTACTTTTTGGAACTGCTTCATCTGTAAAATGAGGATAATAATGGTAGGCACCCTCTGAAATTGTCATGGTTACTAACTGAAATGTATCTAAAGCTCTCAGTGCTGGCGTGTAACTGTCACTCAGTAACTGTGAGTGGCCATTTCTGCTTCCATATTTCTGCTGTTATTACTACTTCTTCTCTGATGATCTTGACTTTTTCCTCCAGGTAGCATCACTGTTATGTATGAAGGCAATATACAGCCATTGTCATTTAATCCTCAAAAAGACCTTGGGAAATAGGTATTATTCTTGCCACTTAGGTATTTGCCCTGGGTTACAAAGGTAGCAGAGGTGGTATTTGAACTCTTGTCTGTCTGATGCCAAATCACTGATCATTTTCCCTGTAGCACACTAACTTCTTATATCTGTAATTTATGAAGGGACTAATGAAATTAATTCAGCAACAGCTGTCTGCCTGTATCTTGGTTAGCCTGTTTTTCAGGTTACTAAAAGTTTTGGCCTTTGTGGCATGCCATTCTACAAATTATACAGGTGGAGTAGTTATTCAGAATTTGTTAGAGATGTCAGTCTTTGAATTACAGATATTTTATTTCCAGAATTATTAGATATTATTTCCTGCCCTAGAACGCTCATGAAACTCCCTCTTCTCTTTCCCCCTCCGCCTTTGCCCTTCACTCATAAAAAACTTACCTGTTTCAAGATGGTGCAGGCATGGCTTTTGAAATTGTAGACTGCATCAATTTAAGCATAACTTTAAAATATGAATCTTGCTATAGAATTTTCTCCTAAAATCCTTCACGTGTACATTGCTGTCAATTTTTTTATGAAACAGGAATCATCATTTTGAGGACAGGGTATGTAACTGTTCAGTCAGAAGTGAATTAGAAGTAGAACGCTAATGACAGCCAGTGATTGAGAGATAAAATTATAGAGTGACTCTGAGTTGAGTGGTGTGTCTGGTGAGCCTGAGGCAGCTCAAGTGATGATTTCTGGTTTAAAGGAAGTGAGACTGAGTTGTAATAATTTTAGACAGCTAGTCTCTGACCTCTTTGACTGGGTTTGGTTTTTTCCCTCCCCCCTGGTTAAATTATTTATTTATTTAGTTTTGGCTGCATCAGGTCTTAGTTGCGGCACGGGATCTTTTGTTGTGGCATGCGGGCTTCAGAGCACGTGGGCTCAGTAATTGCGGCACGTGGGCTCTCTAGTTGAGGCTCTTGGGCTCAGTAGTTGTGGCATGCGGGCTTAGATGCCCCGCGGCATGTGGGATCTTAGTCCCCTGACCGGGGATCAAACCCACATCCCCTCCATTGGAAGGTGGATTCTTTACCACTGGACCACCAGGGAAGTCCCTGACTGGGTCTTTCTACTTTTGCATCCTTCACTCCTGAGTGAATAAATTTGTTAGACCACTTGTGTTCTGTTATGTTTTCAAGAAAGTATTTAGTGTGGTTCCCCCGAGACTGGAAGAAGTAAGGCATTCCACATTATGTCCCATTTTCCCTGACTGCAGTACTTTTCAGTACACATATGTTTTCTGGCATAGAAGTGGGGATGGCAAATGAAATGCACGATCAAAATAAATGCTTCTGAAAGAAAATTTCCTACTTGACTTATATGTCCTGTGTGTGATTCCTTCATTTTATGAGAAGGATTTTTTGTTTTGTTTTGTTTTTTGTTTTCCTTTTTCTTGGCCGCGCCATGTGGCTTGTGGGATCTTAGTTCCCCAACCAGGGATTGAACCCGGGCCCTCGGCAGTGAAAGCGCAGAGTCCTAACCACTGGACTGCCAGGGAATTCCCGAGAAGGATAGTTTTTGATGGTGGCTAGAAGTAGAGGGAGTTGGAGAGTTAGGTGGGGATTCTGGGTGGGAGAGCCCCATATTTCAGACTAAAGTTTTTGGACCCACTCCTTAACAGTGGGAGCCTTTAAAAGTTTTTATTGGCAGATGACTTAATATAAGTACGATCATTTAATGAAGTATAATTTATTCTCAGGTAATATTCAAGCTTGGTTTGTACTTTTATATTTTAAAGATTAATTTCTGATTTTTCCCCCCTTTTTTCCTTCCAAATCACTCATTCCCCATCTCCTTAGATCTTTAATTTTGTAATCACCTAACAGAGTGTAGAGGTGCATCTCCTGAGCCAGGGAGAAGTCTGAGGAAGCACTGCCCCTGGGTGACTGTGTAAAGCAGGCAGGAAATCTGCATTTACCTTACCTCTTGGGGCCACCTCCCATGTCTCCCCCTGTCAACCGGTCTCCTTGGACCCCAGGGCCTTCCTGTGGCTGCTGGACAGCCTGGATTACCACCACCCTGTGGCCTTTTGTCCTGACCCCACCTGACTCCTTCAGGATCTGCTCCTTCCTCGTTCAAGATCTGCCTGGTGTTTGGTCCTTTCCCCTAGTTATGACCTGTCTGTTCCTCATTCCTCTTCACCCTGTTTTGGGTAGTAGTCCACTGGGTGCTGAACTCCCTAAAGCCAGGGATCACGACTTCTTAGACCTCGAAATAACTGCCAGATTACAAAGAATATTTTTAGAGCAGACATTTGGGTTCCTCTTGAATCATACGCGCTAGGTGGCCTCTTCCTTAGCATTCCCAGAGGATCATCCTGCTCAGGGAAGGTGGAAGGCCTGGCTCTGGGCCAGAGTACCCCGTTCATCTTCAAAGATATGTGAGGGCTTCCCTGGTGGTGCAGTGGTTGAGAGTCCGCCTGCCGATGCAGGGGACACGGGTTCGTGCCCCAGTCTGGGAGGATCCCACATGCCGCGGAGCGGCTGGGCCCGTGAGCCATGGCCGCTGAGCCTGCGCGTCCGGAGCCTGTGCTCCGCGACGGGAGAGGCCACAACAGTGAGAGGCCCGCGTACGGCAAAAAAAAAAAAAGATCATATGTGAATTCGAGAAAACAAACATACCCCAATACTGAGCTACTTGTTGTTCTTTTGTGCTCAGTCGAGGGGATTATTTGTTTGTTTTGTTTTGGATTAATAATTTCTATAAGAAATCTGAAGTTTTAGGAGTTTTGAAAATTGCTAAGGTCTGTGGGTGATATTAACAGACTGATGATCTTTGCCAGCCTTTGGCTAAAATACAGGAAGAGTTTAGCACGTTTTATTTTCTACTTGAAGGAGTAACCAGTTCTTATTTTTCTCTTAGTGAGACATGCTCCCTGCCTAATACAAGTGTATTTTCCCCCATTTGCTAAGCATTTTAGATATTTGTATCACTTCTGATATAGAAATACATGAGAATTATGCATATCAGAAAAAAATCCCAATCAGAATGTGATTTGGAGAAACATCCTACTTGATTTATGCTGGGTAGATTGTTCTGTGTATGATTTGTTTTTCCTGGGAGAAGGAAAGAGATTGTTGAATAGAAATATTTAAGTGATAATTTAAATATTGAAGTAAAAATGGCATAGGTTTGGTCTTCAGATTTGTGTTTTTTTGTAAAGTAAAATAGTGAAACAAACAAAAAACCCAGCCTTCATAAGACAGATAGTAGAATGAGTGGGTAAAGCATTTGGCCCAGGAGATAGATTGAATCCTGTGTTTGAACCCTGCTGCAGCAGCTCAGTATGTGTGACACTGACAAGTAAATTGATTAGCCTCACTAGGCCTTATTTCCCCCTTTGCTCTTGGGGCTGTTGACAGTATCTGCCTCATGAAGGTTTTGTGTAGATTGAATGAGGAACTGTATGCAAAATGTTTAGCTCTGTAGTAAATAGTGAATAAATGTTAGCCCACTTAACTTTGCTGTTGTTTTAGTAGATGTAAATACTATGAAACTTAATTTGACAACATTTCTGAAATGTGGAATTATTCCAGTGCTGAAAGTAATGGATATAAAAAGGTGCTTGTTTCTGTAACCAAATCACATCAGAGAAATCAAGATTTTAAAAAACAGGCAGTTGATGAAGATTAATTGTATTCACAAAAAATATGTTTTCCCTAGCTAGACATTATAAGCAAGTAAGGAATGTAAAAATAAACATATTCTCTTAAAATGGCCTCTATAAATGTTTTTAGCATTATACAATTTCAACATTCATGTAAAAATCTTTTATGTTTTATAGGGTTACGTTGTTAGACCTTATGATAGCCAAAATCGTGGGTGACGAGCCACTGAGCAAGGATGACATCCCTGTGTTTTTGAGCCATGCCGAGCTGATTGCGAGCACTTTCGTGGATCAGTTCAAGGTTGTGCTGAAATTGACCTCTGAGCAGCATACTGATGATGAGGTAAGAGAACAGACAGATTTTCTAACTCAGCTAGGTCCTCTAAGGACAAAAGCTTTAAAAACTATTATAGGGACTTTCCTGGTAACACAGTGGTTAAGAATCCGCCTGCCAGTGTAGGGGACACGGGTTTGACCCCTGGTCCGGGAAGATCCCACATGCCGCGGAACAACTAAACCCGTGCACCACAACTGCTGATCCTGCACTCTAGAGCCTTCGAGCCACAACTACTGAAACCCACATGCCATAACTACTGAAGCCCGCGTGCCTAGAGCCTGTGCTCTGCAACAAGAGAAGCCACCGCAGTAAGAAGCCCGCATGCCGCAGCGAAGAGTAGCCCCCGCTTAACGCAATTAGAGAAAGCACGCGTGCAGCAACAAAGACCCGACGCAGCCATAAATACATACATACATACATACAAACAATTATATAAGTAACGTATCTGCTGAATGTTGGTGGGTGCACTCCCTCTCTAAAATTCCTATGTAGGGGCCTTTGGGATGTGATTAGGTCATGAGGGCCCTCATGAATGTAATTAGTGCTCTTATAAAAGACACCCCAGAAAGATTCCTTATCCCTTCCACCATGTAAGGGCACAGCGAGAAGTTGGCTATCTGAAGCCTAGACGAGGCCCCTCCCCAGAACCCAACCATGCTGGCACCCTGATCTTGGGCTTGCAGCCTCCAGACCTGTGAGAAATAAATATTTGTTGTTCATAAGCCACCCTGTTTGTTGTATTTTGTCATAGGAGCCTGAGCTAAGACAGTATACTTATTTTAGAACAGTTATGAAAGTACAGAAAAGGGAGAACAGTGCCGTTATTCTTACCATCCAGAGTTAAAGACTTAACAAAATAATAGTTAATATATTTTTCTAGGCAAATAACATCAAATACATGCATGCATACATACACACATACACAAACACATATATATATTAAAAATGAAATCATTCTGAGCTTCCCTGGTGGCGCAGTGGTTAAGAATCCACCTGCCAATGCAGGGGACACAGGTTCGATCCCTGGACCGGGAAGATCCCACCTGCCGCGGAGCAAGTGAGCCTGTGTGCCACAACTACTGAGCCTGCGCTCTAGAGCCCGCGAGCCACAGCTACTGAACCCACGCGCCACAACTACTGAAGCCTGCGCACCTAGAGCCCGTGCTCCTCAACAAGAGAAGCCACTGCAATAAGAAGCCCACGTACCACAACAAAGGGTAGCCCCCGCTCGCTGCACCTAGAGAAAGCCCGCGCACAGCCACGAAGACCCAGTGCAGCCAAAAGTAAATAAATAAATAAATTAAAAACTGAAATCATTCTGTACCACCTATTTGTAAGTTCCTGTTTTTTCTTCTCCTGAATGTATGTAAGTTGCATGAGGGCAGAAGTTTTGACTGTTATGTTCATAGAACTATGTACATAGTAGGCACTTTAGTGAATATTTGCTGAGTGCACAAACAAGCAATACATAGTGAATGTCTTTAAAATGCCGGTGTAGCATTCTGTGTAAAGAATTTACCATGATTATTTGTCTGTAGTTGGACACTTGAGTTCTTATTTCTGTTTATTATAATTAGTGCTGTAGTCTGTGTCTTTGTAGTTATGTCTTCATACATTTAAAAATTCTCCTCAAGCCTACCCTAGATCCTTTAGGTGTTTTCTTTACTAAGGAGATGGACACTAGCTTACAGTAATTGTTTCCCTCCTCTTTAATTCAGGAATTCTCTTTATTTTTGTCTGCTCCTTCCTTCCCTTCTGTCTTAAAGTTAGCATTGTTCTTTCTCTGGAATACTACTCAGCAGTAAAAAGAAATGCACTTCTGGTATAACAACAGAGATGAATCTCAAACATAGAGTGGAAATAGACTAGAGAATATACTGCATGCGTCCATCTCTGTGAAATTCTACAGCGGGCAAAACTTATCGATTATAACAGCAGATCAGCTGTCACCAGGGCTGGAAGTCGAGGGGTGGAATTGATTGTCAAGGGACATGAAGGAACGTTTTGGGTAATAGAAGAGTTATATGTAGCTGTGTACAGTGACACAACCCTACCCTTCAGATGGACTTATTTTATTGCATGTGAATTATACCTCAAGTGTCGATTTCAGCGTGTTCAGAAACATCACAGAGGTTATTTCCTTGCTGATAGGAATGGTGAGTAGAGAGGTAATCACTTGGGCGCAGAAGCGGGAATAGGTGAGCAGGCTGCCCTTTGACAGGCCCGTCCACTTGCTGTCTCCAGATGGGAAGGTAGGGAAGGTGGACCCTGACCGACAGCATTTCCTGGAGGGCTGTGTGTGACACTGCGGACCTGTTAACTCCCACAGTAAATGTAGGCCGTGATTATGCTTGTTCTGCCATGTAAGTGTATTTCCTTCTTTGTGAAAATACTTTCTTCAAGGTTGCTTCGCTGTTGATTTTCTGTGCTGGATCAGAGAGCCCATGTCAGGTCTCACGGTAAGGTCAGTATTTTAATTCTCCTTTCTGTGGTAGCAGAAAGCTTTACTTGTAGGCTGCTTCCCTTTCTGGAGATAGAGTTGCCTCTGTTTCCAGCAGGAGGAGCAGCGAGCTGTGCTTCAAGGAAGTTTCAAAAAGGAATTTTCCAGGAGACAGAAAATGAAGTACAGTTAGTACTTGTTAAATCCAGCTTTGAACTTTTTCAAGGCACTTATATTTAAAGTATAGATGATTTCAATATTGTACTAAGAAGTTACCTGATGTAACTTTTTATGTTTAGGAAAAGTTATATTTTTCACACTTTGTTCTTTAAAGGTGGGAGGAATTATTATGTATTAATAGAATGAAAATTGTAGATAGTTTTTTTTTTTTGAAAAGCCCAAATAGTTCACTTTTTGAAAATTCATTGATCTATATACTCATGACTTGTACTTGTTAATGTATATATGGTATCCTTTAAGGTTGAAGTTTTAAAAAAAGCCATAGTAGTATTTAAGAAGGACTTGTACCTCAATATTAAATATACCATAAACCTCGTAGTGTATCGGAGCTGGCCTGTAGCAACCTCTGAGAGTCAGTTATTAAATATACAGAAATTTGTGAGCTTGGTAGTTTGAAGTCAGCCACGGTGGAAGTGTTTATACCATTCACTGCTGAATCCACTGCCAGTTTACCAGCAAACCACTGCATTTACCCATTTGTGATATTTTTAGGACAAGACGTCCAATAAAGTTCTCACGATGCTATGACCTAAAAATCAGAATGAAAATAGATGTTTTTAATAGCATCAGTTTTTAAATTTATTTAATTGTTTGGCTTTAAAATTCTGAGGTTTTATTCGTGTGTTCCTTTATACAAGTAGTCTTAGGTTCTCATATTAACATACCTGTTTCTGTCCTTTGGTGAATTTTGGCGTACTACTTGTTTTCAGTTTTTGGTGTGTTCTTGTCAGTTGTAGTATGCTTATTTTTTAAGATTGAAGAGTCAGTTTAGCTTTATCTTGAGTCTCAGTCTTGTCACTTGCTGTAGTGAAACTTGCCTTTCTTATGAAATATTTTCTTTGTTGTAAGAAAAAATAATTCAGGCCAAATGCTGTGAAACAGAAGGTTAAGAACTCCTCTTTTTCACCCATCCCCCATCTATTTTCTACAGATACATCAGCGTATACTTTTTTCCTTTCGAAACTTTTTTGTATATACACACCTATACATTTTGTTGCTTTTTTGAGACACAATATACTAATTCTATCCTGCAACTTCCTTTTCACTTACCCCGATATTTCGTACACTCTAACACATGTGCATATGCATCTCACCCTTTTTAATAGTTGAATAGTATTTCACTATATAGATGCATCACAAGTTTTTTCTTTTGTTCTTCATAGATGTACATATGAGTTGCTTACAGATTTGTTTTCTTAAAAACCTTCACAAATAATACTACAGTGAACATCCCTGTAAAAATATCTTTGCAATTTTGGACAAGTAGGTCTGGGATTATAAGTTCCTTGAAGTTGAATTGCTGAGTAGAGGGAGTATGTTTATTTAAAATTTGTAAGAGAAATTTCTAAATGACACACCTAAGAGTACAAGAGTGTGTGGGTCTGCACCCCTTCACTAATCTAATTATCATTTCTCTCTTGTTTTTCAGTGATCAGTATGTTAGTTTGTTTTTCATGTTAGGTTACCTTTTAAAATACGTTTATTAATGAGCATTTTCAGAAAGTTAATCTTTTGTTACACATATAAGAAACTTTTTTTTGCCCATAGTTAATTTTTTGTTTGAATTTATTTATGGTAGTCTTAGCCTTTTAGGAATTTGTTTTGTTTTTAATCTAGTTAGGCTTATCAATTTTATCCTTATGACTTCTGAATTTTTTTTTTTACAGATTACTAAAATCATCTCCACTTAGATTGTGGAAATATACACCTATATATTCTAGTTCTTTCAGTACTTTGTCTGAGTTTGTAATTAACCTAGAATTTATTTTTGAGTAAGAAGTGTAGTGTAGATCCAAATGAATTGCTTGTGTCTTAACTCTGCAAGACTATGTAATCTTTGGTAGAAGACTGCTTGGGTTTGAACCTGGATTTCTTATTATTGGTGTGTGATCTTGGAAGTTACTTACCCTCTTTGTGCTCCAGTTTCTTTTGCCTATAAAATGAATTGTATTTTAATATAAACACTTAGTATACTGACTGGTACATAGCTACTATTCCCCAAAAGTTATCTGTTAATTATTGTATCAATACCATTTAGTGAATAATCTCATCCTTTCTACTAATTTTAGTGCTACCCAAATCATATGTTAAATTTTTAATATAATTTTGGATCCATTTCTGGATTTCTGACCTTTTACGGTGGAAATCAGTAAGATACTAACAACTGTTAAAGAATTCAAATGAATTCATATGTTTATATGCGATAAAGGAATGCTGAAATGAACTTACAGAGAGATGCAGAAACTAGTCTATGCACAAGGCAATAATTAATTGCATTCCAGCCAGACAGAAGTAATCTCCATTTCTGTAGACAAGAATCATTGGCATTGTTGTCAGTTTTATGCAACTGACAACGTTGTAAAATAGCTCAGAGACACTGAATTGGTAAAGTGAGCCCAGGCAGATGATCTAGATGGTAGACTGATCTCTGTTTTTCTCTTTAAACAACTTCAAAATCTTGTTCCTTTGACTTGCCTACATCTTTTTTCCCCCATCTGTGTCTGACTTAATGAATATAGTTTTATAATACTTATAAATAATGGAAGGGTATCTCACTTATTCCTCTTATTTTTTTAAAAAAGTAATTTTTTCTGGCTGTTATTTCATTATTAGTTTCCAAATGCTCATTAGAAACGCTTCATTAATAAAAGGATTCTAATGATTAAAACTGGAGATGTGGTAGGTGAGGATAGATTAATTTTCTTTTGGGTTTATTTCAGGGAATATCATAGAATTTAGGAGCTGGAAGGAAACTTCAGATCATCTCTTCCAACCCCCTAATTTTATTTTTGTCTTTTTATCATGAAAAATTTCAAACATAGACTAAGAAAAAGTGTCTTGAAACCCCATCACCCAGCTTCAACACTTATCAATTCACCCCCATTCTTGTTTCATCAACAGTCCCACCCGTTCTTATGCCAGCTGCCCCCGATTCAAAGAGGGCTCCCACAGAGTTCATCAGTTCATAGTTTACATGTGTCTCTAAAAGATAAGGAGTCTTCATACATAAGTAAAATACAGTTAGCACATCTGAAAACTTAATAAAATTTTAATATCAAATGAACAGAATTTAAATGTTCCCCATTGTCTGATATTCTTTTTCAAGTTTATTTCTTTGAATCAGGATATAAGGGCATACTTTGCAATTGGCTGCTGTATCTTAAATCTCCTTTAACTAGGTTCCGCTTTCCTCTTCCTCCTCTCTTTTTTTCCCACCTTTGCTCATTTTCTGTTGAACTGGGTTGTTGCACCTGTACAGTTTCCTACAGTTTCGTTTTTGATGAGGATATCTCCATGGTGGGGTTTAACATACCCCCTCTTTTCCTTGCCTTTCCTGTGAATGATAATTCCTTCCAGAGGCTTATTCAGATTTGGGGTTTTTTTTCTTCTTTTTTTTTTCTCTTTCTAGTATATTTCATTGTTGGTGATAAGTACTTTCATCAAGAGCCATATAATGTCTGGTTGTCTCTTTTTGTAATGTTAGCAGTTGTTAATGACTATTGCCTAGATCCATTAATTCTTTGCAGGTTGTGAAATGGTGGTATTTGGACTCTGTCATTCATTTTTCATTTTTTAGCTGGAATATTTTATAAAGAGAAACTTCTAATAAACTATTAGGTTATGCAAGGTTCATTTTGATTAAGAAAAACAGAATAAATGGTTGATCCCCCCCACCTTTGATTACCAGTCTTCAAAGTATTGAGCTGGTTTTATGGTATCATACAAAGTTGATGAGTGAGTTGTTTAGTTTTACTTTAATCATTATTATGGAGTCATGGCTTGTAAACCACTGGATTTGTTTTCAGTCCATTTTAGCAGTAATTCTTCCTAATGGTTTCACGTGCCATTGCTGGCCGGGGGAGCCTCTTCAAGTTGCATCTGATTCCTTCTGACATGATCCGAGGAGACTCTGATAGCTGCCTTGCTCTCTGGTATGACAAGGTGTCCAGGGTCATCTCATATGTGCTCTGCCCCAGACCTATAGCCAATCAGCCATTTCTTGAAGGAGAAGTGGTATCTGAAGATGACCGTCTGGGCAACTACTCATTTAATAAAAGGATGCAGACGCTGTGCTAAATAAGTTAATAGATTTGCTCCAGTCTTCTAAACAGACTTCTAATCTAGATATTTTCTCCTAACCTTTAAACTAGCAAGCGAAACCTATTAAACAAAATTAAAGACACACAAAAAAATGTGTGTTTCTTGCTATTTGAGATTTCAGAATACTATATTAAAATATTATCTCCTGGGGACTTACCTGGCGGTCCAGTGGTGGTTAAGACTTTGCATTCCAGTGCAGGAGGTGTGGGTTCGATCCCTGGTTGGGGAGCTAAGATCCCACATGCGTCGTGGCCAAAAAACCAAAACATAGAGCATGTTGTAACAAATTCAATAAAGACTTGTAAAAGTGGTCCACATCAAAGAAATCTTTAAAAAAAATACTGTCTCCTAATTGGAGAATAATAAATACACATTTAGAATTTTAAAAAGGAAATAACTTGTTTTTCTTTTGAAGAACATTATGTGAGATAATAAATGGTTAAATTTATATTACCACATTTTGTCAAATAATGTGCACTGTAAAAATGAAGTAAAAAAATCTGTGCAAAAATTACATTTTAAAATTATATTTAGACTACCTAATGCCATGCAGTTGGTAGCTGGTAGTTTCTTGATCATGTACTCTGTTTGATAATAAGTTATTTAGTAGTTATGTGAACTAACATTTTCAAGTATCTTTTCTAAGCTACCAAGATATTGCATATAGGTTTATATTCACCCAGAAATAATCCAAGTTATTGCAGCTGAAGTTCTTTCAACCACAGCATTTTACAGGATTCCTGTGGACAAGAAATTAATGTATTTCATGGGATATTTGTATCTTTAAAGTAAAACTTGCTTGCTGGGAACGCTTTAAAAAGAAAGTATTTGCATAAATGTTATGTACATAGCTAGTAATTTTGAACATTTATTCCACTGTTGGAAGGTATTTTTGCTTGAATAAGAACTTTTCTTACTCTTTGCTCCAAGAAGACACATAATGACACATAATCTTGTGTTCTTGATAGCAGATGTCTGCTGTTGGTGAAAATGATTATTCCTGTACATGTTTAATACTTCTGTTTTGTTCTTGATAGTTCTGGTTCTCTGTTTAGATGTTACAAGCACTGTCTCTTGAATATTTTTTGTAATATTTCATTCTCCTACAGTTACTTAATAATAGTCAAATCATTTTAGCTTGCCTTAAAAGTCATATTTTCTTTTCCTTTTAGGAGGCACTGGCTACAATTAGGCTTCTTGATGTCCTTTGTGAAATGAGTGCTAATACTGACCTGCTCGGCTATCTACAGGTTTATCCTGGCTTGCTGGAAAGAGTGATTGGTGAGTGAAATATCGCACATATTGTTATTATTAATTATTTATTTATTATTTATTTATTTATTTATTTATTTATTTATTTATTTATTTATTTATTTATTTATTTATTTATTTATTTATGCTGGGTCTTTAGTTGTGGCATGCAGGATCTTTGGTTGCAGCGTGTGGGATCTTTGGTTGCAGCGTGAGGGATCTTTAATTGTGGCATGCATGCGGTATATAGTTCCTTGACCAGGGATTGAACCTGGACCCCCTACATTGGGAGCATGGCGTCTTAACCGCTGGACCACCATGGAAGTCCCCATATTATTTTTAACTAAAAAATCTTTGACTTGTCATACTGTAGTATAAGTTCAAACACAGATCCTTAGCTTTCAGTGTATTAGTATATTTTTGAGATTTTTTTGGAATATTTTTTCTTGAAAGGAATCACAGTGTTTTGGTAACAGCTCAGGCTTTTGCCACTTAACCTGCTGTTCGTGATGCCTAATCAGTTGATGAGGATATTAATCCTGTTACACAGGGTGCCCATAGTGGGTGTTCCATCAGTAGTGGTTGTGATGGTGATGATGGAGGGGGCAGTTATGACAGTGATGGGGGGGTTATGACAGTGATGGGGTTTCGACGATGTTGGCGATTTTCATGCTCCTGTAGTTTTACCAGATTTGTTAGTAGATTTTTCCAGTTACACTTATGGAACGTGAAGAATATTGCTTTACCCGTAGTACTGATAATTATGTATTCTGTTCTTATAAGAAAACTGTTTTAAATAAGAAGCCATTGCTTGAAATATTCCCATCTTTGCTAAAAAGCTGTTTGCAAAATAATTCATCTACAACCTGTTCCTTGTGCTTAGCCATGCTTATGGTTGCTCTTCAGTGTTTGCTATTTTTTTCTTTAAAAAAAAGATTATACTTATTCTGGAGACCCATACGCTAAGGAAGATGAATTGGTGTCTAGATGGGTAGATGAGTTAACAGTGAGCTTTAGGAGATATTTAGAATCTCATATCAGTGTTTTATTTTGAATGCGGTGCTTCCAGTGATAAGTAAAATAAGACATCACAAACCTGAGAAACTGAATCATTGTGGGAAAAGCATGTGTTTGGAGCCAGGGCAAACATGGGTTGTCAGCCCAACTCTGCCCAATTACTAACTTCTCTGAGCCTGATTTCTTCATTATAAAATTGGGAAAGTGACCTGCCTTTAGTAACTTTATTGAGAGTGTTAAATGAGATCATGTGAAAACATTTAAGAAAGCTTCTGGAAGATTGTCTACTTTCATAGGCTGCCTACAAGCATTTCATAGAGTATAACAATGTTAAGTTATTTCTCCTGAGGGTAGCCAACATAGATGAATGGGGAACACATGCTGCCTTCTGATTATCTGGACAATGAGAAAAAAAATCAACATGCTTCTTAGTTTTTGTCATATGGCTCATTACAGATAGGTGTTGCAGGTTAGACTTAGCTGACTGTAGTTGTCGCATGAGTTCCTTCATAAAGAAGTTGGAATTGGAATCCTTTTACTAGGAAAGATGGTAGAAATTTTTTAGCTAACTTTTCTTTGTGGATAAATAGAAAGTCCAGGTGGGGGTAATCATTTTGGCTTATCTGCAAAACTAGAGTCATGAAAAATTCTAAAGCAAAAGCAGAAGAGCCTCCTAATTGTTATTTTAAAGAAAGCTTTCAGTACTCTACCTGTATTTTATTTTAATCCATTAAAATAAATTAGATTTATTTATGGGAATCTGGTATAAAACATAAAAATAAAAATTTTTCTATGGAAAATGAAGTTCATTGTTTTTGTCATAGAACTTTTACGAGCGATTCATGTAGCTGGCCTTGACACCGTAAACATCTTCAGCCCCTGTGCTTGCATAAAAGCAGAAGGTGACATCTCAAATATGGCTGAGGGCTTCAGGTCTCATCTCATCCGTCTGATTGGAAATCTGTGTTACAAGAATAAAGATAACCAAGACAAGGTACGGTTCTTTCTTAGTATATTTCATACACACGTGGCTTTATTTAGAATCCGTTCACTTTTGGGGAATGAAGCTTGAGGTGCTTAGAAAGTAGCCTGAGGTATATCTATATGCATATATTGCCACAGGTAAACATAATGTGTCATATTTGTTTGTATTAGGGTTTGTATTTTTGTAATTTTGTGTTGTCTTTGTCCATAGTGTTTGAGCCAGTCTCCTTTCTTTTAAATAGTGAATGCTGTCCTAAGTCTGTGCATTTAAACACACTATTTGTTTATATAGAGAACAGTGAATGAAAAATAGAACCTAGAAATTTTCAAACACATAGTAGACGTTTAATAAACAGTAGTTTTTATTAACTGTTATCTTAAAAAACAAACAAACCGACGGACCTAGAGTCTGTCATACAGAGTGAAGTAAGTCAGAAAGAGAAAAACAAATACCGTATGCTAACACATATATATGGAATCTAGAAAAATGGTACTGATGAACCTAGTGGTAGGGCAGGAATAAAGATGCAGATGTTGAGAACGGACTTGAGGACATGGAGGGGGGAAGGGGAGGTTGGGACGTAGTGAGAGTAGCATTGGCATATATACACTACCAAATGTAAAATAGATAGCTAGTGGGAAGCTGCTGCGTAGCACAGGGAGATTAGCTCGGTGCTTTGTGACGACCTAGAGGGGTGGGATAGGGAGGGTGGGAGGGAGGCTCAAGAGGGAGGGGATATGGGGATATGTGTATACATACGGCTGATTTCACTTTGTTGTACAGCAGAAACTAACAGAACATTGTAAAGCAATTATACTCCAATAAAGATGTATAAAAAAACAAACAAAAAAACAAACCTTAACATCTGTGCCCTACATTTATGGATGATAGCATCATAAGCATTTCTTCCCGATATCTTGAAATGGACATGATGTTTAAGTATTAAATCTCTGAAAACTCAATAGACTGCCATTAGAAACCTCTTTTGTGCTGAATAGCTTAGGGGCAATTGTATTGATAATGTGATTAAAAAGAGATGGCACGAGAATTGGACCATATGCTTCATATTGAACAAGTCTGCCTGTATTTTTCCAGAGTTTTACTTTGGGTGGCATTTGTTTTGCTTCGTCAGATATTGAATATATGTGTGGCAGGTTATATTTTTTCCAAGATGGCTGCAGAAGTACCTCATCATTCTGCATGTATTCCTGCAATGTGACTTTGCCACTCCCCCATCAAGGGTTAGATTTACTTCTCCATCCTCTTGAATCTAGATGACTAAGGCCCTGTGACTAAGGCTTTGAATAATAAAATATGGTGGGAGTGATCCTGTACCACTTCTGGTGTAGCCCTTGACTGGTCTGGCAGATTCTGTATCTGGCTTCGTGGAAGCCAGTCACCACGTAAGAAGTGCAGTTTCCCTGAGATCATCATGCAATTCCCTGAGATTACCAAGTCCACATGGAGAAGTCCTGGAGGATGAGATGCAGTGAGGAGAGAGAAAGGGACTAGTCAAGGAACACCAAGGAACCAGGCATGTAAGTGAGAAACCATCTGGGAACTTTTTAGGTAGTTGCTCAGTTCCTTCATTCCAAGCTCAGCTCCTCAGTTGCCCAGTTGATTCCACATGAATCAGGGACAGCCTGCCTGGCAAAGCCCTTTCTGAATTCATGACCCACAACACTGTGAGAAAAAGTAAAAAATTGGGGAAAAAAATTTTTTTTGTAGGTTCTGCTTCTGTTAATGCCCCGGTAAGCTAACGTTGGACTGATCCTCTTGCAAATAATAATTATAAACTCTGGACAAAAGACAGCTATGTGAAGACACTCAAATTTGACACAAACAGATAGATTTTGGAATCTAAATGACAGTTGGAAGAACGGCGCAGCAGAGAGTGTGCCATGCAGGGCAGTTAAAACTCTGATAGAAAATCTACAGCACTTTTAGCTTAAAGAATCAAAGGACAGTTTGGAGCAGTCACAGCCTTTAGAAAGTAAAAGGGGGAATCCCGGAAAGGAGAAAGTTAAGCCCCACATTCTGTGTACCAGCCACCTAAATCCCTGCTGGTGCCTGAATCAGAGATGCATGGGGCAGGCTCCAAGCAGCTAAGCTAAGGATAAGATAATTATACTGAGATTTGAGCTGCCACCCTGGAGTTTACGGTTTAAGTCCAACCAAGGTAATTACCTGCTAAAACAAAAATATCAATATTCTTTAGAGGAATGTAATAGAATCTAGAATTTTCCACAGAATAACATTCACAATGTCTAAGATAACTTATGAAACACAGAAAAATATGACCCGTTATCCAGACAAAGAGATAACGGAGATAGACTGTGTGGTGACACACATGTTGGGTTTATCAGACAAGGATTTTAAAGCAGTTGTAACTATGCTCAAGGATGTAAAAAAAAAACATGCTTTGAATGAATGAAAAGATAGCTTATCTCAGCAGAGAAATGGAAACTATAAAAAAGAACCAAGTGGAAGTTCTAGAACTGAAAAATGCAGTATCCAAATAAACTACAAAAATTTTACTGAATGAGCTTAACAACTTGAGATGACAAAGAGTCAGTGTACTTGGAGATAGATGAGTAGAAACCATCCAGTCTAAAGAACAGAAGAAATCATCCAGTCTAAAGAACAGAGGAGAGAAAAGGTTGAAAATGGAATGGCCATCCTAAGATGCTAAGTTTTGGAGTAGTGTGTTTTGCAGCATTTGATAACTGGAATAATTCCTATAGGATGTGGCACAGAACTTAACACTGGGTAATTTGCTCCTTTATTACATGTGTATACCATTTTGACGGCTCCTCATCTTCAAGCAGGTGTGAGTGGAAGACTACTGATCCACCCTTGGAAAATTACTGGACTGATATTTGTAAGAGAAAGTTGATAGAGGATAAAACACTTTACCTTTTTTTAATGACCAAGACTGCCTTTCTTCAGGAGCACAAAAGAAGTGGTTTTCTTGTGTTTACCTATACTTTTGTTGCTAATTTGGATTGGCTTCTTAAAGGAACAAAATGTAGTAACCCTTAAAAGGCTTATGAAATAACTCACTGAAGTCAGGGTCAGATTGCACCGTAAGTAAATACGGAGTGTGCCCGAGTGCTGCTCTGGAGAGGTCGCGGGGCTCACAGGAAGTCTACAGTGTGTCCTTCACGTGTGCAGTTGCTAATAGCACTGCTGACTTCTGAGCAAACACTCTTGAAGGTATGAAGGAGTTCATTCTTTGAGTGTAAGAATGCCTCTGTTTCTCCTACTTTTTTTACCTATGCCAACAAAAAGCTTAACCTGAAAGCATTACTTGTGGGATTTTTTTTTCTCTTTCCAAAGAACCTACCACAGCATAACAATCTTGCAGCCAAATCCTGATTCAATCTGAGCATTAGAGACATTATTAGCCTTGCTCATTGATACCTCAAAGGATGGAGTTCACTAGCACTTGATGACTTTAGTTATAATTTTGGAGAAATGGATGGTTATGTAGCAGGTCTTTATCACCATGCCATTAATTTCCATTGTATCCTCTGGATGGGTTGTCGCACTTCTCTGCAAATTGGGGCCTAAAAGGATGTTTGGCTCTTTCTCTACTAAAAGTATGAGTTAGGGGGATTTTGTATCGTTGAGCTTAATTTAGTTCATCCCTCACCCAGAGGGAAGAAGGGACTCCTGATTTGTTTAGTGTCTACTATGTCCAGTGTTGTGCTTAGTGAACTAACTGCATGTGTTATCCACTTGAATCTCTGCATCAGCCCTGCAAATCCGGTTCTGCCAGCCACACTGTAGGGAGAGGCCACCAGTTAGTGATTTGCAGAGTCCAGAGTAGAATTTAGATTTGTCTGTGAGCTCCTGGGCCTGTGCTGTCTCCCCTGTACCATGGAGCTTCTCATTTGGGAGCTCTCCAAGGGTTTGGAGAAGGGGTTTAAAACAGTCTTCCTGAATGACTTGAGACCGAAGATGCTGGAGGCTGGTGAACCCTGCCCTCCCAGGCTAAGCAGCCCCCTTGGGCCTGCTCTTGGTTCAAGTCTGCCACCCGTTTGCTGCTCACATCTCTGTCTCTGATTCATCCATGCATCAAATGTGGATGGTCCCAGCCTTGGACCCTTAGATGGATAAGACAGACAGGTGTGTCCTCCTGTGCATCTTCCCCTCTGGGAGCACCGAGGGGCCATCCTTGCCTCGTTGAACTGGAATCCTAGAGTTACCGACACACACTTCCTGGAATCTTTGTGTACTACCTGACTGCTCTGAGGTTTGATCAGAAGCCATTTAATAAGCCCAGCCTGGTCTCTGTGCTTGTCTGTGTAACTTTGTTTGTTGCACTGAGTGCGTGCCCACCTGCTGGATGGCTCCCCCTGTAGTTAGTTATGTGGCCCTTTCCCTGTTACAAAGTTCTTTTCATCTGCATTAGTTCTTTGGAGCCTTTTGACACCTCTGTGGAAAAGGCTGAAAAGATATTATCATCATTTTCTAAATGAAGAAACCAAGGCTCAGAGAGACTAAGTGTGATTTAATTCAGCTAGCATTTATTGACTGGAAACTGCTATGTGCCGCACGCTCTGGGGAAGACAGAGTCACCTTAGTAGGGAGATCCGCACGGGCACTAGCAGCTCTAACCAAAGTCCCTGTGTGGAGGGCCGTCGGAGAGGAGCAGATGAGTGACGTGGTCCTCCGGTCTGGCTGTGCCAGTGCCTGGAGTAGCCCTCTCTCAGCCAAGACGGGAGCTGGCCTGCACCACAGTAGCACGAAGGGCAATAATCTTCCTTTCCATTTGTGTCTTTGGGCAGTGTTCAAGAGGATCAAGTTGCCTAGTTTCAGATTGAAAATCTGCTCAGAAATTTGTCTTACCCAGTCTTCCATGAATCTTGAACTCTTAGGTCTGTACACATGATGGATTCTAGTAGTTCCTGAATTGTAAAGCAATTTCTAGACTTCCCTTTACCAAGTCATGGTAGGGAGATGTGCTTAGCTACTTAGCGACTTCTTACCTTGTGTTTTGTGCTCGACTTAACGTGGTATTTTCTTGCTTCATCTGTAGTGGTTAGTTTACTTTTAAAACCTTTGTGGACCTGAAATGGAGATTTTATTTTGGTTTCTATTGTGAGAAGCACATAGATATTGCTGTAAACATGAAGAAAGCATTCTCCAGCTTCTTATTTGTTAGAATAAGGAGTGTATAGTTTACTTTTTTCCTTCCCCATTCTTCTTTTCTTTGCTATTGTCATGAATTCTTTAACTGAATGCTTTATTGGAAGAAAAACCAAACATGGTTTTTGTTTTTGTTTTGCCATAAAGCTAAATGCATTTTCAAAAATGGATGAGCAGCTGATCTAGTTTCTCTACCTTTTTCCCCCCAAAGAAATCATATTGACTAAGGTGGGCCATCCACTGTTCTGGCTGCTGAATCCATTCTGCCAAAGGTTTTGTGGAAATGCTGCTCAGTTTCTTCTCTTCCTCCTCCTCCTCCTCCTAATAGAAAAGATTGCTAGCATTCACACACATTTGATCCCATGTGTTCAAACGTATGCATGCATAAAGCTTTCATTAAAGGCATAACTTCATTTTAAAAATAAGCCTGTCCTATATGGAAAAGTTCAAAGTGTAAAGACAATAAACTGTTTGACCACCCCAATTTGGAATAATCTATTTTGAAGGTAGGTTTCATTTTTATATATACATATATATGAAACCTTTGTGATACATTTTTCATTAAAATGTTTTACCCATTGTGTGATTCCCAACATCTAAACTGTACCTGCTACATAGTAAGCATTCAGTAAATTTTTCTTGAATGAGAATTTATTTTAAAATATTTGTCAACTGTCCACTACATACTGAGCACAGTTTTAGATGCTGAAAATATAAAGCAGATAAGACACAGCCCTCCTCTTCAAGGAGTCTCAATTTTACTATAAAATTTCCTGACTATACTTGTAAACAAAGACATGTAGTAAAAATAAAATAACTTTTTTAAACAAAAATTAATATTCTTCTAAATTCTGGGTTCTGTAATTATTTTTGAAAGTGTTTTATGTTTAGGATATATTTGAATATATTCTAACTTATTGTAATTTGCCTTATTCTTACTTGATTTATCCATATCTATATTTTAGACTGTTAAGATATCTATATAGCATAATATTTGCAAATAATTTTAAAAAATTTAATCTGAAGTTTAGGCTTTGTGGATCTGATTGCACTTTTTTCATTAATCTTAAAGTTTTAGACTAAATTTATGATTGTTAAGCATTCGTAACACGATTTTTTTCGAGGGGAGGGGTACCTTTCACATCCAGATGGGAGAATCCTTGAGCAGGCAAACTATTAAATCCTTTTTAAAAATGATTTCTTTCTATTTGAAATGTTCTTAAGCAGCATATTCACCTATTAAATCATGAAACTTAAGAAAATCTCTTGCTCTTTCCTAATTATTTTCTTAAGGTTATTGCTCTTAGCAGGGGTCAGTCCTTGTCTTCTGCGTCAGTGCTGGCTGACTCAACAGTTACCCAGAGAGTTGACTGAGTGCGTGGTCTGCGGAGAAATGAGCGCTTGACAAGTGTGTGCTGGTGTTTCCTTTGTGCTGCTGTAGAGTGGGTTGAGGTGGCAGGGCCCTTGGCGCTCTGTCCTCCCACAAGGCCAGCACCTGCCTTCTTGGCCTGTGCCTGCCCTGTGTGGGCTTCCCAGCCTGCATTGTTTACCCCAGGGACCTTAACTTGGCCTTCAGAACTCAAGGTCATAAGGTGCCTCCTCAAAACCTTCTGAGGTCAGTGCAGGGAAGCTTTCTCGCCCCCGCTCCCCTTTCTACCCTGTCAATCTACTCCTTGCTCCCCTGCTTTATACTCCCCCCACCCTCAGTTTCTGTATGTAAATACATTATCAGTTGTTAATTCTGATGCACATTGCAGCATATGTGTGCTGCTGTTTTTACTTAAGACTGTAGTGTGATACGCATCCATAAACTGACGCCTGGCAAAACCATGACATACACAAAATTTGACTTTAGTGTCGCTCAGTTTTACTTTAGTGAGTAAAAGTGGTACCTTCCTAATCATCTTCCACCACCACCACTTTTCCTTGCTTCTCCCTTGAGGATTAGTCTTCTGTGAAACCCCTTTCCCTAGATCTCCGTGGATGATAATGGCTAATCGGCCCTCTTTCCCAGACACGTATTTTTCCATTTTTACAGGAAGCTTCAATACCGTAACTCTGTGCCTGACTAACTGGGGAATTCCAGATAGGCTATTGAAAATGTCCTGACATTGGGCTCTCCTGGCACTGGCTCCTCTGTCTTCCCTCGGCTGTAACATTTGGATCCATAAATACGAGTGATGCTTATGGGGGAACCTTACAACGGACAGAAGGCTTGGGACAGTGCAGAGAATCCAGACAAGACTTAGAGAAGCCCACTTTTGCCTCTTAATTTCACCACTTTTTAGCTGTATAAAGTATAAATTGGGACATGTGACTTAACCTCTGAATCTCGGCTTCTTCATGTGTAAAGTGGAAACTGTTACACCTACCTCACCGGGTTGGAAGGATTAAATGTGATCACTTACATAAAGCATCTCATAGCGTGTCTTGGTGTCTGGTGTTGCTTACCACCTCCTGCTCTCCCCTCCCGCACCAGCCTCACTGTAAATGAGCAGATCTAGTTCATTTCAGTGTCTCCCCATTGTACGTATTTAAATGGAAATTTGTACACATTTCACAGGTGTTTACAGAAACCCTCATATTCCGTATTCTCTGTTTATTACTTTTCTAATAGATGGGACTTTTGGGAGGAAGCAGAGTGAAAGCAAATATGAGAACTTTCTTTAGAATGAGAATGTGTTTTTTTTCTCTTCAGTTTGACCACTTTCTGAGTTGAATATCTCTTTCGTTATTATTGAGTAGAGAGCTGAAGTGTTTTCTGTGTGGATACCAAAATCTGCTCTAGCTCAATCCCGAGAGTGTGTTAAAGAACTTTTAAATTACAGGTGTATGGCCCATCTCAGTTAGACTCTGTGTTTTCCGTCTGTCAGAAGCACGTTGCACAGAATCCCAGCTTTTTGATTTGAAGATTGAATGTATAGGCAAGAGCTGGCTTGCTTAGAATTCCACTTCTTTGTAATGTAATCCCAGTTCAAGAAATATGTCAAAATTCATAAATCAAACCGTCACCATTAGTTTCCTGAACTTATAGTTCCTGTTACAGTAAATGAAATTAAAATTCCTATCTTGAGGACACATGTCATGGTTGAGTGTATTGTAAATTTTTTCTTTTGAAAGACCCACAAGCCCCTTTCTGTATCTTGTAGAGTGATCAGCTTGTTCTTTTGCAGAAAAGGCTTCATGTTGTTTAAAAGGAAGAATCATGCTAAATATATAAATCAAATACAACAATTTACTGTAGTCTGTTACTATTGCATACTAACCAGGCTCCTGCCTGTGCCAGGCTCTTCCGTGGTTCCCACTGCTCTCTTCCCCAGGAGACTGTAAGCTCCTTGCAGGCGGGACACACATGTCTGGTTTAACACCTGCCACTATACCTAATGTGCAGTGTGAGGAATTAATGGGCAGTGGATGAGTATCCAAATTTACTCATTAGTCAGAGCTTGGGTAGTTGAGTTACTTGCTTGGAGCAGTAGCAGGCTGATGTCTGACCTCCAGACCCAGATTCTCTGCTGTGCTCCAGTGCATCCACACTCGCTGGAGAAAGACACATTTGAAATCTTGGACCAACGTGTGTGAGTCCTTAAGAGGGGGCACCTTTTGTAAAACAGCGCATGTGGGACTGACTTTGTTCTGGGCAGTGATCGCTCTCCTTAGTTCCTGTTGAACTGTTTTCAGTAGTCTGTGACTTCCTGGAGATTAGTGTAGAAAACTGCATTTCAGGGACGTGCATATTTCTCAGAAGCATCATTTACGCATACCCTAGATACCGAAAGGAAGACAGTGGGAAAGTCAATTGCCCGCGGGGACTCAGCAGTTTGTAAAAGCCTGAAATCCGGTTTCCTTTACTAGGCCATGTGGTCAGTTTCTAGACTATAGGGGTTTTAAACGGATTTGTGTTTAATAGTAAAAACCATTATTTCGCAGTATCCATAACAAGAGGTAACTGAGAGACTTAGGTGAGGGGAAAACCAGCCACATAAACTGAGTACCTTGTTCCTGGATGGAAATATGGAATATTGTAAAGATACGCGTTAGTTTTAGACTCATTGTTAATTGCTAGGCCAATTACAGTCCCCTGAGGGGGGAACCCAGAATTTTGACAAAAAATGAAAATAACTGAGGAATTATCTCAACAGTATTAAAATATACCCTGAAGTTAAAATAATCAACAATGTACAGAAATCCATAGGTTAGTGGAAGAGAGCATCCTTTAGAAGCAGACTCCTGAGAAGTTATAAAAAGTTAACATGTGAGAAGGAAAGCCCAGAAACCCAGAGAGAAAAGGAAAGTTTGTTATAAAAGTGAACCAGGGGTAATTGGTTAACTAGTTGGAAAAAAAATCTAACCTGACCCGTAACGAACACCACAATAAATCTTGGCACAGTGGTTAAGACTTTGCACTCGCAATGCAGGGGCCCGGGTTCGATCCCTGGTCAGGGAACTAGATCCCACATACGTGCCACCACTGAGGAGCCCGCCAGCCTACCACACTTAGGACCTGGTGCAATGAACCAACCAAATAAATAAATAAGTAAAATATTAAAAGAAAAAGAGGAGTAAAGGGTTAAAGATGGAACCATAGAGGTCTAGATAGTATTTAGTTGATTTTTCAGAATAACCAAGGATATTTTATGGATTAGAAGTAGTGAAGATTGTCATAGACTTAGCTATAAATAAATGAGAAACTCAGGCTCAAACCACCCTAAATAGGTTTACACCTGGGGTTCTGCTAAATAATAGTTGGGTGACCCTGAGCAAAATATTTAGCCTCTTTGCAACTCAGTTTACTCAGCCAGAAAGAGGGTCATATTAGCTCTTATGGCAAAGAGCGGTGTGAGGAGTAGATGAGATCGTCCCTGTACGAGGTCAGATAAGCACTCCGTCATGGTCAGCTGCATTTATACTTACGCCGATGTCAGCATTGTTGATAATACTAGAAACAATCTACTTTTCCATCCGTTGGGAATGTTTCGATAAATTACGGTGGTCCGATATGTAACCAATAAAACCATGCTTTCAAAGAGCATGCACCATATTGGCCCAGTGCTCATGACGTTATGGTCAGTGGGAATTGGAAGCAGGACACAACATTGTATCTCGTAAACCCCTACTTTTATATTTTTGTGTCTATCTTATATGTATATTTACACAGATACAGACGTGCATGACAAAATGACCCCAAAGAAATACACTACAACATTAATAGCAGTTATCTCTGGCTGGTAAAATTAAGGATTGGTTTCTTTTTCCCATGTATTTTTTTGTAGTATTTACAGTGAATGTGAATCACTTTAATAATAAGAAAATACTATTAAGAACAGAAAGGGGCATGAATGCCGAATTCTGATTTTCCTCTGTGATAAGAAGAGCATATGCCAAGTTCATTAGTGACCAAGGTAATTCTTTCCTTGTTCTACTTTCAGAGTAGCACACCATCCTGACCCTTCCCAGCCAAGGTCTGGGGGCTTTAACAATTACAGTTTCAATCATATTTTTAGTGGAAGGATTTGAAAAATTAAAATGTGAGCATAGGATCTGGATGATTCTGCCAACAAGTAATATCTGGGATGGAGGTGGTAGGTGGTGTGTATGTGTAAGAGACAGAGAGAGAGGGGAGAAATAATAAAGGTTATTTTTCCAATGTGTGGAACATTGAGGGGAATAGGAATTCTAACTCACCCTTTATTGTCAGGTGTTCTGATTTGGGTATACTAGCTTTTGCCGAGTGCATGAGTGTCCAAGATTTCTGTTACATATCTCAACTTAATAAAATCTGAGTGCTTTTGACATTGTGAAATTTCTTTGTATTTCCCCAGGCTTCATTTCTCTGGTTAAATGAGAAAAGTGCTCTTATTTCAAATGTTAGAGAGTATTCTCCTTTTCTAAAAAAATATAATCGAACTGTCTGTCACACATCTAAAACAGTTTTGATCTTCAGCATATTTCGTGTTTTTTTGTTTTTTGTTTTTTTTTCCTGGCAGCAACTGAAAATTAAGAGGATCAAAGTCGTGTTCCTATAAAAAGCCTTTTTTTTTTTTTTTTTTTTTTTTGCGGTATGCGGGCCTCTCACTGCTGTGGCCTCTCCCGTTGCGGAGCACAGGCTCCGGACGCGCAGGCTCAGCGGCCATGGCTCACGGGCCCAGCCGCTCCGCGGCATATGGGATCCTCCCGGACCGGGGCACGAACCCGTATCCCCTGCATCGGCAGGCGGACTCTCAACCACTGCGCCACCAGGGAGGCCCAAAAGCCTTTTTTTCATCAACACTTGAAGTCACTATGAGGTTGCTCCCCCCGCCCCCCTTAAAAGCCTATTGCTTATCTCATTCTGATAGAATTTAATTTCAGACCCATCACATTCTAATGGACCAAGAGTGATATTTAGTCTCAAGCTGTGGAATTTAGTTTTAATTCAAATCTACTGCTGTGTTGCAGTTAAGAGTAAAAGCAGGAATAATTTTGACTCCAAATATGAACGAATGTGCTACTTGGCGGCGTGGTGTAGGCTTTTAGTGCAGTTCAACAAATCTGTATCTGCCGTATGCTGTGTACCAGCCAGTACTCCAGGCGCTGGGAATGAAGAAATGGATTTGGCCTCGTGCTTACTCTCAAGGAATTCACACTGTAAAGGGGGGAGACAGGTGTGAAAATAGAGTCGAATAAGTGGTGTATGAAAAGTATTCAGAATGAGTAGTAGAAACATTCTAGATGGTCGATGTAAATGGCTCACCTCTGAGCTTCCGGAAGAGCCCTGGGATCTAGGCCTTCAAGGGTGATTGAGGAAGAGGCAGGCAGAGAAGAGGGTTGGCCTTGCAGGCAGATTAGCACCTGTGAGCAGGTGTGTGGGACCACGTGCTGCCTGCCGGACTTAACCAGGACCGAGGGGGTGGGAGGTGGGGTGGCAGGGTGACGAGGGACCTGGGGTGGGGCCACAGTGGAGGGCTGGCCAGCTAGGCCGTGTGGGCCTTTGTTTGCCGTACTGACGGGCTCTGAACTCCACGGGAGGAGTTGTGGGTCTTAGGACAGTTTCAGTCTTGAAACTGAAGACTTAAATATCTTCCGTTTCTGAAGATGATCTATTCTGTGTTAGATCCATTTATTCCCTCATTGCGTACCCCAGCCTCCAGGGACTTCGTCCTGCTCGGATCCCGGATCGCTCCTCCACTCTGGTCTACTGCTCTGGCTTTTCATTCTTGGCATCACGGGTGGTACAAAGGCTACCCAGTGGCAGGGTGTCACCCAGGTCCCCTGGGCCCTCCAGAGGTTAGTCACGAAAGTGAGTCTTGTCAGCCAAGCAGAGCAGTTGGGAGGTAGCCCAGGCGGGTGTTTACTGCGTGAGCTTCCCCCCGACTCCCTGCTTCTGGCATTCTCACACTCTTACACTCAGCACAGTGTATGGGAAAATTTTGATTTGGGGGAAAAAGAAAGTTTAAATTCCATTTTTTTTTTACTTGCTAAGAAGGCAGCCTTGGTACACTTTACTTCTCAGAGTCTCAGCTCCTTCATCTCTAATGAGATAACATTACTGGCCTCATGCATTTATCCTGAGGATGAAATTATTTTTTGTGATAACGCGAGTGACTGCCCTTCACGAGTGCCTCCTGGGTGTTCCCGAGTGGGGTGTTCTGTAGAGGGTTTCGTTTATCCCATCCAATCCCAAAGCCCGTGTGCCACCAGCTCACTCTGCCTCTCGGGGCACGGCCTGTAGGAAGGTCCTGGCTCGGGGCCCGGCTCACAGCACAGCCATCCTCGCCTCTGCTGACGCCTCGGGGAGCAGGGCCTCAGCCCCTCTGAGTTGGGCCCCTGAGGGGCAGCGCCATGAGCAGGAGCCAAGGCAGGGGGAAGGACGGGGGCCCTGCCAGTTGCCTGGCTGCCTGGGGGCTGCCCTCCCTCTGCCTAAGGACGGGCTTGCTTTCTCTCGCCGGGCCCTGGACGGGAAAACCACACGTGGTCCCTTGCTGGCCACGTTCGCTCTTGAGGCAGATAGCCTCCCAAGTCTGCCTCAGGGGTGCACACGCCTGCGCAGTGCTCAGGATGTCTGTGTGGTACTGCCCTTGAGGTGGGCAGGGGACGCCCGACTCTCTGCGACCCTCCATCTTCCCTGTGATCAGCATCACGCTGACAATTCCATTATCAGCCTTGTGGTTCCTTCAGTTCAGACCTGTGTTAACAATGCACATACACCTTGGAGGGGAAACAGTTTAAGCCCTCGTCAGGCTTTCACATATTTGTGTGATGTATTTCTGTCTTTGCTGAGAGCAAACTCGATAATATGGTTAGGAGTAACCAAGACTCTCCCCCTAACCAAGCCTAAAGCCTGTGGTCAGTCACCGTAGTCACTTCCTTGCCTGTAGTCTTTATGCTACTAGTGGTAATAACTTGTCCACATTTGGAAGTACCTACATTTTCTTTTGGAGAAAAGGTATTAGTTAACCTTGGCCACTTATTTAGATTGGAAAAATAAAAATTTAAACCTTATTTAAGACCACGGAAAAGTAAATTGCTTCTAAAATGAATAGTAACAAAGCAGTCACAATAATAGAAGCAAGCATTGCATACTGCTGACTGTGACAGACACCTGCCAAGCCCTTTACGTAAGCCAGTGCATTTATCCTCAAGTATTTCCTAGAGTAGTAGGTGGTGTTATTATCCCCATCTTACAGATTTGTAAACTGAGGCCTGTCCGGGTTAAAATACTTGCCAGTCAGTGGTGGAGCCACATGAGAACCCAGGCGGCCTGGCCCTGCGTTCCCCAGCCGCCTGCTCCTCCTGCTGTGTTCAGCGCAGACTCAGTGTTGGCCACACCTCTGTAGTGGTTGTCTGCTGAGAACATCATTAGCCAAAGACACAGTGCTTCCAATTTTCTCCTTGTGGTCACAGATTCTGGTTCTGTTTGTAAATAAATGCATGCAGAATATCCAGTATCAACCTTTCAGGTGCAGGACTAAAAATGATTCTCTTTGCTTATTCAGACAACTTTTAAGTAATTAATTTTCTGAGTCCAGTCTTAAAAGACTGACATTTCCAAAAAAGATACCTATATTAAACGAAATTCTGTCTACTAATATATACTATTATATATACAGACACACGTACATACATAAGCAGAGAGAATATATGTTCTTTAATCATTTAGAGACAGTAAACTATTGGCATTAAAAGAAAATAGCTAAATAGCTATGATGAGCTTAAAGAATATTTCCAGTGTTTGTTTGACTAAAATTTTCTGAGAAGGCCCGTAGGTATCATTTCAGCCCCCTCTGCTGAGAATTGCAGGAAACCTTGTTCCCTCTTGTGAGCTGGGTGGGCCAGCTGATCAGAAGTTTGCTTGTTAGGTGGGTGGGTGGGGTGTGATTGTCCTTTTCCGGGTGGACTGTTTGTATTTCTGTACATCTTATGTTACAAACCCTTCCCCAAGCTGCACTTAGCTCATGTTACTCTCAGACATTTGAATAATTGGTCTAACGTGAGACTGATTTCTGAGAATGACTCATCGCTGTTTACTTGGTATGATTTAGTGACAGTGTTGAATTTACACACTGGAAAACTCCAACAGGAAACTTTAAAAATAAGTCATTTCCATGGCAGAGTTCAGACAGGAGCGGGGTTGGAGTTTTCATCTTTTGAGGCCTGTACAGTCAGTGCAGGAGGAGGGAGGAAGAGGAGACTTGAGGATCATAGATGAGATGAGATGAGAAACACAGTTTCACATGTTTTCTGAAACAGATCACACCCTTCTCCTTTTGGTGGCAAGGAGTGACTTTGGTCCGCACCTGCAGCCCTGGAACTGACAGCCTGGGGCCTGGGGGTGTGGAGGAGGCCGGCAGGCAGGGGAAGTCTGAGCTGGGAGGGGCGGGGTGGGGGGGGTCGTTGACAGAAAAATCTGACTGGCAGGCCCCTGGGAGTGGGGAGGGGGAAGGCGTGTCGCTCGCCTGCTGGAATTTCTCCCTCTCTCTCCCTCTCCCTCTCCCTCTCCACCCCCCCTCTCTCCCTCTCTCCCCCTCCCCCTCCCTCTCCCTCTTCCTCTCCCTCTCCCTCTCCCTCTCCACCAACCCAACCCAACCCAACCCAAACAGACCCATGTCAGAGCTTCTGTGCAGAGGGAGGCAGTACCAGCTGATTCTTATAACGCAGGTGGACAGTCGCACCCCGTGCTCTCACCCTGGGCTGAGGAGCCCTGTTACCAGCCGCCCCAGCAGCAAAGGCTAGTAGAGGCCCAGGGTGGGGAAGCCTGGCCAGAGCCAGGTTTAGTCAGATTTAGAATTTTGCTGTTTCCCCTCCAGGGCCCCTGGAGAATGTGTTCCAAGGGAGGGAGGGATGTTTCATTGAGCATTTTGAAGAGGGAGAAGTCAGTCCTTTCTGTATTATCTTTAAGATGGATTTTCTTTTAATCTCGGAAAATCATTTCTAGCAGTTTTAGAAGGATATTCTTATAGCACCGGTAAATACAGATAGCATAAAACCTTTTTCAAGGAGTTTTTAGTATACTATATGTGAAAGTGTTTTGAAATTTTAGTTAATGTCAGAATTGTGACTAGAATTCGCATGCAAAGTAAAAGTGTTATTCTCTTTTATAGTTTTTATAAACAGTTCAGCTTGGCCTTATTAGAAAATTAAGCACTGATACACTTTCTCCAATCGGTCGTACTCATTTAGGCTACATTTATTAAATTGACATTTATTGGACTTCGGTGTACACTGTCTATTAGTTTTACTTACCTTTGTAAAAAATGGAAGATTCCGCCTTTGTGATGAGAGGCAAAAAATTCCAACTATAGTTGATACTTCAAAGTTTGTACAGCAGAGAGTGACTTAGCTGTTTGTTACCAGAACAGTGCTGTCAGAAAGGCCCCACGCAGGGGTTAGGGGACCCCAGCCAGGGTCAGCCCTTCACCCCTGCCCTACCCCCATCATCCTGAGTTTCCAGTGCTCTTGCCTGACCTGTGGCTCAGAGTTGTGCAGCCTGCTCCCCTACTTCATGTGCAAGGTAGGTCTACAGTCTCCTTAGTAGGGTCGTTGGAGAGTTGACCTGAACCACGGTGGGTGGAGCACAGGCATACGTGGACCATCAATGTCTACATGTAGTATCGCAGGCTTTCTAGCCGTTTCAAATTTGTGTACAAGCTCAGAAAAACCAGTTTTAGTTTTATGGAATTACGTACTCATGGCTTGAGATATCCCCCTCCAGTGCTGTACGATCATGATGTCTGGTTCAGAACATTCAAAGTATTGATCTTGAAAAACTGAAGTTTCTTACAGAATATCACACCAAACTTCAAGGTTGCTTTGGATGTGGTACTGTGCTCACAGTACTGTGTTCACAGCCTTGGACATTCTTGGTTAGTGCAGTGTTTCATGCTCTGACAGTTACCTTTAAGATGTTTTTACATAAGGTAGATAGCTAGTGGGAAGCAGCCGCAGAGCACAGGGAGATGATCAGCTCGGTGCTTTGTGACCGCCTGGAGGGGTGGGATAGGGAGGGTGGGAGGGAGGGAGACGCAAGAGGGAAGGGATACGGGAACAGATGTATATGTATAACTGATTCACTTTGTTATAAAGCAGAAACTAATACACCATTGTGAAGCAATTATACTCCAATAAAGTTGTAAAGAAATAAAAAAATAAATTAAAAGGAAAAAAAATGTTGTTTTTAGGTTGCCAGGTGTTAATTTAAACACACACCAGCCTGTGTGCTTGCGCGTGCACGCATGCCTACATACTCCCGCCACAGTGCCGGGAGCTGTGATTTAAGGTGGAATTGATAGAGCAGTAGGTAATGTTTTATATTTAGGGCATGCTCCTGATGTACAGCTTCGTGTGACATCTCGTTTTTTAAAAGCCTGAGGCATCAGTAATCTTTATAGCAAGAATTCTCATGCTGTTAGGCATTCCAGGCTTACTGTCTATTCTGCCCAGTAAATATATGGCTTTTATGGACTTATAAATCATGACAGTAGGATTCATACATATCCAAAAAAAGAAGAGATTTAAATCTTTACCAAGTTACCAAGATTTAATGTAGTTTAGCCATTATTCTTACTTAGAAGTAACATTCTTATCTAAAGGCAGTATATTTCATATCTTTGAAGGTAACTCTAAAAACATATTGCCAGAGAAACAAATATTTATTAAGAGCACCCTGTGTGCCAAGCACTCTGCCAAGTGCAGCAGAGAAGCAAGTGAAAGAAACTGCCCCAGCCCTGCAGTAGCTCACAGCCCAGAGGAAGGTGCTAAGAGGTAAAAGATGATGGTTGCCTGCTGGGCATTCTGACTCCGCGGTAGAGGAGGGAGGCGGGACAGATGGTAGGGCAGCACGCCCCCCACTCTGTCCCCCACTCTGCACGGGGCTCTGGGGCAGGAGCAAGGGCTTCAGCCTTTTGGGACGCGGGTTAACCATGTCGTCAGCAGCGGCCACGTTCACCGAAGTGTTCTCGAATTCCACCCCCCCCCACCGACTCCTTCCCTCCCCTCCCCTCCTCAGGCTCTAGTTTGGGAGGGAGTCAGGAGCTGAGGAGAGGAGAGCACCAGCGGGTCGGGTCCAGAGCCTGCCTGCGCCTCCCCCCCCCGCCCCCCAATTTACGTACAGACAGAATGCGCAGATTTTAAATGAATGGTTTGGTGCGTTTGGGCAAATCTATACATCTGTGTAACTGTCACCCCAACTGAATATATAGAACATTTGCATCACCTCAGAGCACTCCACCATGTCGGGGCTGGCTTTTAGGGGCTGGGGGTACAGCCTCCTGCGGAGGAATCATGGCCCTGAGTAAGAACCAAGGCCCAGGGCGGGATCCCGCATTGCTCGTTTCCTGTGGTGGAGATGGACCTGTGCCTTGGCTTAAACTTCCCGGGAGCAGCAGCCCGTGTCCTGGAGGTCCTGGCTCATGTGTGGCCTGAAAGCGCTCAGTCTTTCCATCTTTAGATGACGTTTCTCATCCTCTTCCTGTGCTTTTAGTCAGGTGTCTTGCAGGCCGGGTGCCTCTGTGAGCGTGCCTTCGTTACCATGGTCCTCTGTGTGTGTACACAGCCCGTGGGGCTTTATTCACGCACAGGGGTAATTGCTCCACATTACTCCCTTTAGCTTATTAGCAGGCGTTTACTGAGGGCCTGCCATGTGCCAAGAGTCTCTATTAAGCTCTCAGTTTCGCAGACCGAGTCAGATGCAGTCCTTTTTCTCAGGTGGCTTCTGACCTAGTGTGCGCCACAGACGATAGAGCTATGGTGCGCGGTGTGGTCAGAGCTTGGGAGGGGGTAAAAGCACGAGGCTTGGGTGTCCGCGGCAGCGACGATAATAGTCACACTTACTGAGTGCCTGCTTAGCACTAGGCATGGTTCTCAGGGCCGACCTCTTAACTCATTTAACCCTCTTGATGTTATTTTCCCCGTTTTACAGATGAGGAAACTGAGGGCCAGAGAGGTTAACCAATGTGCCCACCACCACACAGCTGTTCAATGACACGAGCAAGAAATAAGCTTTGTTATTTCTAACCACTTGGATTTTTCGGGTTGTTACTGCAGCATAAACTAGCCTATCCTAACTTGATAAGAGCGTCCTGGAAGGGCTTGGACAAGAGCCACTCCTGGGGGTGGGGAACCACTGAGAAGCCGGCTCCGGGTGTCTGGAGTGGGAGGACAGGGAGGCCTGATCAGGGGCGTGATGATAAGGTGGAAATAGGAGGACAGATTGCAGAGGAAAGAATCTGAGAAAGATAGGAATGCAAGAGGATGTTTTTTCCTTTGGTGAGATGATGGTACTTGACTGTTGCTGTCCTTTTGGGAGAGAAGTTAGCTGTTCGTTGTTGCCCTTCCAGTTCAAGGACTATTTTTGGTATTTCTGTTGGTGAGTTTGAGCAGAGATTAAAATACCATCTAAACTACTAGGAGTCTGTGAACTCCCTGCTGTTTCCCTCAGTTCCTCGGCTCCTAGCACCGTACCTTGCCCAGGGCAAGTGCTCTGTAAATGTTTAGGGATGAACAAATGAATATTCTTAAATATGTTTTTTTTTAACACTTAAACTTCTTTAAGCTCTTACTTAAGCTACATTGGCTGCTTTTTCCTTTTCCTCTAACCCTTCTAGGGAGATCAGATGTGAAAATGGTAATTGATAAATTTGTAATACAGCATAGCAGGCATAAACTCTTTTTAAAGAGGTGAAAGTGAAACGTAGTGTCACGTCACAATACAGTTTGTGCTAGAAAGTATCTATTTTCCTGTTTTTGAAACTTCTGAATCCAGTGGCTAGAACATTTTACACAATCCTTTGCTCTTTACTTTTTTATCATACACCTCTTCCCTGCTTTGGCCTAGGCATTATTAGTAATTACGTAAAAATCTGTTTTAAGCTACACCCCAGGGAATAACAAAAGCTGGCTGCTTGTCTACATGGTCTTTAATTAAAGTTGAAAAAAATTAGGCCGTTGTGATGCAGATATTTTTTAAATGCTGCCTAAAACAGGCTGATTTAAGTGCAATCAGCTGTAAACTGTACTTAAATGGATTAAAGTATAATCTGGCTTTTTAAAAAACCACATCTGTCTGGGATGTGGGTAGGTGTGGTCCTAAGTTTAAGCAGGTGAATGGACCACATAAGCCTATAAGAGTCTTCTGACTCCCAGGTTTGTCTGATTTTTTAAAAATTTCCTATCACTTCACTTTATGGTTTAAGTGAGCTGAACGACAAAAATTAATCATAAAAGATGATATTATACTCATAACAATTACAGAAAAAGTGAAATGCTTGAAGTTATAGGTAAAAAAGTAAATTAATTTTCTCTGTCTATACTAGCTTTTGTCGTGGCATTCCTGAAGCTGTTTTTGTAATTATTTTCTTCTTGTGTGTCTCCCTTGTCTGGTTTGTATTTCTTTCTTTAGGGCCAGGTACCTTAGCTTCCTATTCTCAGTGTGTACATTACCTGACCGAGGGCCTGACCCCCAGTAGGTAGTCAGATATTCATGGACACTTCCCCTTTCTAGACAGGAGGGATGACTGTTTCTTACTTATCTTTGTAATAGTGATATAACAGGTAAAATCGATTATTTCACTCAGAAGTAAATGCAGTAGAGTCCTTTTGACTGTTGTATTTTCTTTGCTTAATATTGCTAATTACACACACACAACACACACACTTTGAATGTAACATCTTTGAATGTGTCTCTGCACTAAACTTGTTCTTTAAATACAATAGTATTCTCACCCTGATTGGCTCAGTCATAACTTGTTAGGCCGTGAACTTGTTAGGCCCTCCTAGATAACGCCTAGCCTTGGTCTGGGCCGGGCTCTTCCTTCCAGTTTCTCTCAAGCTGACTTACGAAAAGCTGGGCCAGAGCGTGTGTTTAAGGATCCACTGAGTACGTGGACTCCTAGAGCAGGAACTGAAGGGCCTCCAGGGCCTCAGGGACTCCGAAATGGTCAGGAGCCAGAGCCGCTCCCACCGCCGCCCAGAGGCCGCCCCGCCTCACACTCTGCCCTCCACCTGTGCGTCCAGCCCAGCGTCCTAGCTCTTCAGACTTCCCTTCTTTTTTCCTTATGGCACCGAGCGGCCACCAGCCTGACTCTTGGTGCATCCTTATCTCACTGCTCCGGAGCCTGCCTCTGACAGGTCACGTCCCTCTGTGTCTTGGTTCCAGATCTTAAGAAGAACTGTGTGGCTTCTCTTGGGTCAGTTTCCACCCTTGTTGTAGCTCCCTCACTACTCGGTGTGGACCCTGGACCAAGCACAGAGGCATCCCCTGGGGCTTTGAAATGCAGAATCTGAGGCTCCACCTCACGCCTACCGTTAACAAGATGCCCAGGTGGTTTGACTATACAGCAGAGTTTAAGAAGCACATGTGTCACCATGGCCACTCCTGCACAGAGAGCCGCGTGACACTGTTTCCTGGAGGAGGAAGTCGTGACTGTGGCCGGTCAGTGTGGAAATGACCTGGCCTGTGGCCAGCCCTCTCTCGCTTTCCCACCCTGGCACGGTGTCACGGGGGCCCGGGGGTGGGGGGGCAGGAAGATGGCAGAAGGGTATCCGAGCTACAGAGTGCTCAGCTCGGAGGTGTGATGAGGAGGGTGGGCCTGCTGTGATGGGAGGAGAGCAGGAGGCAGCTGGCTGCAGAAGGAGATTTTGTGTTTGGAATAAAGGTTTGGTCAGGGTTATGGAAAGCCTTTGAATAAATATCAGGCGAGGAATTTGGAGTTCATCCCTCTCGTCACTTTGCTTTGACACCTGGGCAGCCCTGCTGCCCTTCACCTCCTAGGCTTTTGCATTTACTCTCCTCTCGGCCTGGTTCCCAGGGAGTTGCATGGCTCACTCCCTCATTTCCTTGAGGTTTTTGCTCATCTTGTCAGTGGCCTTTCCTGCCTCTCCTCCCTTTAAAGTTGTCCGCCTCCCCCACCCCCGCCGCCCGCCCACTCCTTTGGCACTCTCTCCCCTCCTCTGTCACACTTGCTGCCGTCTGTCCTACGATGTGTTCATATGATGTTTTGGGTTTTGTCTGCTCCCCGTCCACGCTGATATTCCTGGAATGTAAGTACAGTGAGGGTAGGCAAGGACCATGTTTCTCTCCTTCACTGTTCCAGTGTCTACAGTGGCACCAGGCATAGAGTAGGCTTTCATTGCAGACGTGGTGTCAGCCGCGTTGGGTCCTCTACCACCTTTTCCTACCCCAGTGTCTTCTAGGCTCCCCTTGTTTCTTTCCTCAGGCTGCTAAGCGTTCTTGGAGAAAATTGCAGTACCTGACTAATGAGCTCCATTCCAAAATCATGCCAGCCAGTTTTCCCTGGGCCTTTCCAGGGGCCTTTCTACTCGTCATGAATCCCGCAGTGCTGGCTTGAAATCTTTCCCTCAAGTCCCGCAAGGGATCCAGACCACTTCCACTGTCTACTGTAGCTCCCGGAACTGCACTTCAGACGCCTGCTCGTTTTCCAAGTCTGAATTCTCTGCATCGAGTCGTCTTCCCCTTTCCCTGCAGTGGGAGGAGCTCCTTTTCTTCAGGAACAGATCCCCCACCATCGCCTTGCCCCCAGCCTTCTCTCACATGGGTTCTCCCCCTGCAGCTCATCCTCGCGGGGGCAGGGCACGGGTTAGGATTTGGTGGAAGGGCTTCTGCCAGCGAGACTTGTTCATCCAAAGTGTTTGCAACTACTCTCCCCACTCGTGTGTTCTCAGACTTTTAAGTCTGAGCTCGGAAGACTCTGCTCTACATCAGACTCATCCAGGTTTCTCTGGCCTTGTCTGCAGGCTTCACACTCTGACCCGCTGTTTATTATCCTTTGTCTTTCGCCAGTGGTACTTCTGTTGACGTTTCCCTCTCCCATCATCCTTTGTGGGCAGATTTAAGTTAAGATAGGGTTTTCTCTTTTTTCGGTGTCAAACCCTTGCGTGCTTTGCTGAAGAGGAACCAAACAAGCTTTTAAGCAACCAAGGAATTTATTCAAAACTGTGTTCAAATGAGACTCTCTGGATGGAACAAATAACACAATTCCAAAACCACACATATATTTAGTAAGCTGTGTACTTACTTGAAGTTCACAGACACTTCTGGTCCTCACACATGTTGTTGGGTTCTCCGCATCAAACAACGAGAATGTCAACCCTATGTGCTAGCGCACTAGCAACCACAGAAATTCTTGTCTGTTTTAAAACTTCATTGGATTTTGATTGTGAACCGCCTCACATCCTTAGTAATATGCTGTTCGTTTATCGTTTGGTTAATTCTCAACAACCATTGTTTCCAGTAATCCTGTTCTTTACAGTGTAACTGATCTTATGATAATTCTTCTATTTTGTAAATGATAAAGTTCCCTTTCAGAGATTTTCAAGAGCCATGCTGATAGGAAAGCAAAGTAAAGGAAAGTACGCCTGCCTGTAGAGACACCAGCGGATCAGAGGAGATTCCCTCCGAAGGCTGGGTTGGTCCTGGAGCCCACCCCTTCCCAGAGCAGTGGCAGAAGGAAATATTGGACTTAGTGCAGGGATGATAAAAAGCAGTAGGTTGCTCAGATAATAGATAGAGATGCAGACAGGAGTCAGGCGGGTCTGGGAGCCAGCGGGAGGGGACTGAGAGCTGGGGAGGCCTGGCAAGCTTCTCAGTAAAGCCGACTTCATCAGCGGTTATGGAGGGAGGATAATTCACCCGTGCATGGGTTTATCTTGGAGGTTTGGGGGAGCATTTAACTCCTTAACCCCAGTTTCATTACAAGAAGTTGCTCTAGAGCAGGGGTCCCCAACCCCCGGTCCACAGACCGGTACCGGTCCATGGCCTGGTAGGAACCGGGCTGCACAGCAGGAGGTGAGCGGCGGGCAAAGCAGCAAAGCTTCATCTGCCGCTCCCCATTGCCCCCCATCGCCACCTGAAACCCCCACCCCACCCCCCGGTCCGTGGAAGAATTGTGTTCCACAGAACCAGTCCCTGGTACCAAAAAGGTTGGGGACCGCTGGTCTAGAGGCTTGCACTGGGATGAGTGGTATGAATGCTGCTGGCTTTGCCCCTCGTTTCCACTTGCACCTTGGCACTGCCCAAGTTCTCCCCGCTTGGTTAGTTAAGTCTTCCGTGCAAATGTTTCAGAAGCCCCTTGTGTTATAAATCGCTCCTCAGACATAAATTATTTCCTAGCAAATTGCTAATCTTGCTGTTCAGAAATATTGGTTGTTCTCACAAAGGCACGACTAAAAGGGAGGCATTCTACATGAAAGTGGTCCCTGTGCATACAATGTGCTTGGCCAGGAAGACTCAGTTACGTGCAGGTGGCATTTCCCCTTACGTTCATTTATCAATTTAATATGATCTCAACAGTATTCTCAGGTCTTTTTCTGGAGCTAGGTAAGTTTGTTATCAGGTTTATTTAGATGGATAAATGAGCAGTAATAGCCCAGATATATAAATGTAGAAACACCTGAAACCTACGAGCATTAGGCGAAAACATGAATGAGTTTGTTTACGTTACAAACTGAGAGTAGAGAGCAGCTTCCTGTAGCCTCCTTCCCAAAGCAACAACAGGAAAACTTGATAAACTTAAATATACTTTAAAACAAAGCCTTTGCACAGCACAGAACAGATAAGCCAAGTAAAAGGATAAATGACAAAGTGGAGGAAAATATTTACAACTTAAATCACAAACAGAAAGCTAATATCCATAATACGTAGTTTCTAAAATTAAGAAAAAGACCAATAGCCCTATTAAAACTTTATAAAAGAATAATTTACAGAGAAATAAATGCAAGGGGCCATCAAACTAATGAAACAATGCTCAATCTTGCTCATAAAAAGACAAATGCACACTAACCTATACACTGAGATACCATTTCTCACCTATTTGAGAATAAACATGATTGGCAAGACTGGGGGGCAGTAGACATTCTCGTATGGTGGGAATGCAACATGGAACAGTGCCCAGCAAAATTAATACATATTTACTCTTTGACTCAGCAGTCTTGCTTTTAGGAAACTTTCCCAGAGACTAGCTTAAGACCGTTAATTGCAGCTTTATTTACAATTCTAAGATGTTAGAAGTAACCCAGTGTCCCTCGGTAGGGAGTTGGGGTTTATCCATACAATGAACTGTAATGCATTGTAAACATACGTGAGGTGGTCTTCTGTGTATTCGGAACACTCTGCGGAGTGTGAAAACAGCAACCACAAAAGAGTTTTAGAGTATGCTGTCTTTTGTGTTACACGGGGCGAGAAATATGAATCCCATATATTTTCAAAGAGACCATGGAAGAATAACCTAGAACTAATTTTAAAAAATTGTAACTTAAAGAGAAAAGGACAGTGTGGAATAGACGGGTGGAAATTAGAATTCTCTAGAGGTACCTGTTTTATAGTATTTACTTCAAAATCATGTGTATGTTTTACTTAATTAAAATTACATCAGAAAGAAAAAATACAAATGCAGTTCTTCAAATAAAGGAAAGAAAAAAGGGAGGGAGGGAGGAAGGAATCTATCACACAGAGAAAATTATTTGAAGTGATTTTAAGACATCACATTTTGACTTTGTCGCTCTACTGGGATATATCCTAGGAACAGAGGAGACACAGAGAAATTATAAACTGCATACTGGGTAATATGGGTATTGTTATTCTGTATATTTATTTATGCGTGTATGTGTTTACTTATGTCCCTGTACATACCACATACTTCAGATTTAGGGTAAAGAGAATAAGCATTGTGTTTATGTGGTTAGGAAGCGAGATTTTCAGCATAAAAGAGACAAATATAAAAGCAAAGAAGTTAAAAACCCTTAGTATAAAGTTTGAGTTGGAAATAACCGTATGAATTTATGATTGGTAATTATTCCTTCTAGAAAGTACATATTTTCTAGCTTTGTTCACTGAAAAGGGCTAAAAACAGCGAGCCGCTGTAGCATCCAGATTGTGTTTTCTTAATACCATTTCTCCCAAAAAGGAACCAGGGCTCCTTAGAGAAATGGCTGGTTCTGTCTGGAGCAGAAAATAGGGAAGATGTACCTTGGACATACAGACGTACAAGAAAGTTGTCAGAGACTATGTGGGGCATTATGTACTTCACAAGGACATAAATGCCTACTTGAAGGGTTGACCACTGGCCAAAGGTGGGATGGTTTTAGGATGGAAAAGAAAAACGACTGCAATGGGTTGAAACATATCGAATACATAAAAATCTGTCACAATATAAGATGTAATGCTAAAAATGTAAGAGTTCTTTTGGAGGTTACTAAGGCACTAATTCATTATTCTGAAAATTGATAAATAAAGGGAAAGAATGTAGTGTTTACCCTGCCTTTCAAGTTTGAGCTCTGTGTCAGGGCCATCAAAGAGTTGATGAGAGACACTTCTTTATAGAAGGATTCCCGCTAATAAGTGAAGAAGGAAGAGTATAATAGGAAAATCACCGTTTTACTTTTGCACCCCTTAAAGAAATACTGGATTTAGGTAGCCAACATCAATAACTGCTAAAGCCCATTAGGGTAAAAAGCTGATATGGAGCTGTGTAACGGGTATATCTGGCCCCCATCACCGGAACCCACTGATCAGTCACTCAGATGAGAAACCGGACATTATGTACTTCTTGGTGGTATGCATAAGGAGTGCCGCCTCCCTTATGAAGTGTTCTTGCTAAACTGAATTAATCGGAATTAAATCAAACCTCTAGATCTAACTGCCAGTTTAGATAAAATATAAGGGATAGAGAGGCGTGATCAAGGCATCATTGAAACAGTCAGCGAGTCCAGAGCCCGGTGCTAAGTCAGCCAGTCTTCGTACAAGACAGACAACCAGCTCCTTCACTGATGGGTGATGTGGAGGAGGAGGGCAGAGTATCTCACAGACTTAAGAAGACGCAGGAGGCCTGTCATCCTCATGCCGGCTGGAGACTTCAAGTGCTGCTTTCAAGAAACCAGTTGTAAAAGGACAGCTTTGAGATGTTCGTGGATATTGGAACATGGACTGGCTGTTAGATGTTACTAAGGAGTTACAGTTAAGCTTTTTAGCAAAATAACGACATTCTGGTTATTTTTGTCAAGGCGGCGCTATCTGTTAGAAACACTGAAGGATTAGCCAGTGAAATGATGTGATGTCTGAGGTTTATTTTAAATACTCTAGGGGTGGAAAGTGTGGAAAGAGGATAGAGAAACAAGATTGACAGCATGGTAACTTGAAGCTGGATAATGGGTATGTGGTATTTATTACACCTGTCTCTCTACTTTGTGGTATGTTAGGAAAGTTCCACTAAAAAAGGGTTTAAAAAAAACCTTTTAATTCCTATTGTTGACCTTAGATTGAAACCCTTAGTGGGTGGGGGGGATTGCCGTGGAATCTGAACAACAGCTTCGTCGGGAGAATAATATCTGTAGTGCGTGTGGTGCAGGTCCCCACACACAGATATACATGTTTTAATTGTTGTATTCGTAGACAACAGTTGCCACGTTATCTGGTTGGTGCAGCGCCCTGTGCTAGGTTGATAGGAGAACAAAGGATGAAATGGTTAGAATCCTGGCCTGTGAGAAGGAGGGAAGGCCGCCGCCAGCACAGTGTAGGGGAAGTGGAGATTGCCCGGGAAAGGAGGCACTTGGACTGGGCCTTGAGGAAGCGTGGGTAAAATTTAGTTATGTGGCAATGAAGAGAATATTCAAAAGGGATGAATTACACCAGCAAAGGTAGAGAGGAAGAAAAGCAAAGAGTGAGCGGAGTAACAAGCTTGGCTGAAGCCGGGGAGAATCTTGAATAGACTTGGTCAAGAAAAGTGGATGGGGCCAGACTCCACAGGGCCTTGGAGCCGGCTTAGAGCATCTCCTGGCCGGAAGCCATGCCTCTTTTATTTTGTCTCCCTGGGTAGCCTGGTATAGTGCCTGCTTGGTACTCAGAAAATTTTTGTTGAATGAATTTACTCTGTATACAGTGAGGGAAACTGACCTGAATAAAACCCTGTAAGAGCGTCAAGAAGTTTAAAAAACATAAAGACTTGTTCTGTGGAGCACAAGGTATAGATATATGTTGGTTGAATAAAGAGTAATAAACTTTGCCAGAAGTATTTTGCCACTCTATAAATGCATTTCTAAATGAGGATGCCCAGATGCAGTTTCTCAGAGCAGGCTGTGTCCCAGATGGTAAGACTAACAGCCGGTGAAGTGGATTCTAGGGTTTCTGTACTAATAATGCTATGACTTCTTGAGAGCTTACTGTGTGTCAGGTCTGTGCTTTATACTTGTCTTTTACCTACGAGAGGTATTACCCCTGTTTCACAGATGAAGAACCAAGGTCATAAAAGTAATTCACCCAAACCAGTTGTAGCAAGTATGATTTGAACCTAGATCTGTTTGAATTCCATCCTAAGCAGAGCTTTTTAAAAATGTAGATTGCAACCCATTAATGGAATATGAAACCAGTTTAATTGGTCATAGCCAGAATTTTTTTTTAATGATGTGGGATAAGGTGGAATAGAAAATGTTTCATGTATCACCTAAGTATTTAGCAAGAACTACACGTGCTGTAATAAATACTGTGGCCAATTGGGACAAATTATGTGAGAAAGATGGAGGGGAGGGTATGTGATGAATGCGTGCATTGACAGACGTACCCACACACGTGTGTTTCTGTATGAGTTTGTGTATGTACATTAGGTTCCATATAAAACGTATTTCTTACTATTTCTTAAAGTCCAGAAGTATTTACGTAACATTGCAGGGGGCTGTCTGACTGAGCTGGAGGGTAGCCAGGCTGGGCTCTAAGGTGTCCTCGAATGGACCCGTTACAAGGGCTCTCCCCAGAGCACGTGGCCAGCCTGGGAGGGACACGCCCGAAGAAGCTCGTCCTGTCATGGGATGGCAGGTGTGTGAACTTGAGAGCTCGTTGCTGCCAGGCCCAGCAACCTCACACTCTCCCTTGCCTTGCTCTTAAGCCAGCGTTTCCTTTGATCACATGACCCGGAAATGCCCCGCTGCTTCCCTCACTGCTCCTGGTATGGCCTTTCAGAAACTGTTCACTTGGAAAAAGGAGCCCACCTTCCCATTCAGAAGAACTTTCATCGCTTGGGAAAATGATAGGTCAGCTGTTTGGCATTGCACAGAGTTTGCTCACCTTTAGGGGATCACGGTCTCTTAGGCCCCCCTCTCTTCAGGGCAGTCGTAGCAGCATCCCAGCAGGGCTCCACCTTGGACACCGGATCCCTGAAAGGCCCGTGGGCCATTCCAGCCACTCTGGCGGCTCTCCCAAGAGGGGCATCAGAGCCCAGGGGAGCACAGACTGTTCCATCTTTTCTAGAGCCTTCCCAGGGCTGCTCTCTTTTTTCCTCTCTTTGTTCACAGCAGAGTTAGAGAAGTTCTGGAGCACACGCATGTGCTGCGCGGTCTGCGTCCTCTGCATGAGTGACCTGAGTCTTCTCCCAGCGGTGAGGCTCTGCTGCGGGTAGAGAACCTAGCCTGGGAGCGTTTCCAGAGACCCAGCGCTGACTTGCTCCTGCAGGCGGGCTCTTCCCTCTGACTGTGCTCACAGAGTGAGGAGAGCAGAGAAGCCTTCCTTCTCCATCTCCCCCTGAGCACTGTTTCTTTCTTCTGGGCCTCTTTTTTTCTTTTTATTTCTCATCCAGTAAAGTTGACTTTTTGGGAGAGTATATAGTTCTTTGAATTTTTTAAATATCTGTGTAGATTCATGTAACCACTGGTACCACAGTCAGGATACAGAACAGTTGCATCGACCCTGAATCTCTCTCGTCCCATCTCTGTAGTTACACCCTTTCCCCACCCATAACCCCTGGCAACCAGTGATCTCTTTTCTACCATGGTAGTTTTATCTCTTTTGAAGGTTTCGTATAGATGGAATCATGCGATATGTAACATTTTAGGGCTGACTTCCCTCACTCATCATAGTGTCTTTGAGAGTCATCCAGGTTAACGAAAGTGAATTCCTTTTCACTGCTGTGTAGTAGTCCATTGTAGGGATGTACCACAGTTTGTTTATCCATTCACCCTTTGAAGGACGTTTCTTTTGTTTCCAGCTTTTTGGCTATCACAAATACAGGTGCTGTGAACATCTGTATACAGGGTTAAGTTTTCATTTCTCCAGGGTCAGTACTCAGGATTGGGATTGCTGGATTGTATGATAGTATATGTTTAATTTTATAAGAAGATACAAAACCATTTTCCAGAGTAGTTGTTCCAGTTGACATTTCCACCAGTGATAAATTAGAATTCCAGTTGCTCCACATCCTCGCTTGCACCTGGTATTATCAGTATTTTCTATTTTAGCCATTCTAATAGGCATGTCATGGTATTGCATTTTGTTTTAGTTTGTATTTCCCTAGTGGCTAATAAGGTTGAATGTTTTTTTTATGTGCTTAACTTGTCATCCTTATATCTTCTCTGGTCAGGTGTCTATGCAGTCCTCGCCTAATTTTATTTATTTATTTTATTTTATTTTTCTTATTTTTAAATTGAGTTGTTTTATTGTTGAGTTTTGAGAGTTCTCTATGTGTTCTAGATACAGTTTCCTTGTTGCGTATGTGATCCACAGTATTTCCCCTCAGTCTGTAGTTTGTTTTTTCATTTTCTTGGCAGTGTTTTTGTCATAGCAAGAGTTTTATAATTTTGATGAAGTTTGGTTTATCAGACTTTCCTTTTATAGATCTTGCCTTCAGGGTCATTCTAAGAACTCTGTGCCTAATTCAAGATCACAAAGATTTTCTCATATGTTTTCTCCTAAAAGTTTTATAGTTTATGTTTTACATTTAGGTCTATGTTCCATTTGAGTCAGTCTTGTGTAAAATGTGAAGTTTAGGTCAAATTTCTTTTTTTTTTTTTTTTTTTTTTTGCACAAGGATGACCAGTTATTCCAGCACCATTTGTTGAAAATACTATCCTCTATTTTTTAAAAATTTATTTATAGTTTATTTATTTATTTTTGGCTGCATGGGGTCTTTGTTGCTGCGCCCGTGGGCTTTCTCTTGTCGAGGAGCACGGGCTCTAGGCGTGCAGGCCTCAGCCGTTGTGGCCCGTGGGCTCTAGAGCGCAGGCTCCGTAGTTGTGGCGCACGGGCTTAGTTGCTCCGTGGCATGTGGGATCTTCCCAGACCAGGGATCAAACCCGTGTCCCCTGCATTGGCAGGTGGATTCTTAACCACTGCGCCACCAGGGAAGTCTCTATCTTTTGTTGAATTGCATTTGTACCTTTGTCCAAAGTCACATGGCCCTATTCGTATGGGTCTGTCTCTGGATATTTGCTTCTGTTCCATTGATCTCTGTGTCTAACTCTTTACAAATACCGTGTTGACTTGATTACAGTAGATTTATATTAAGTAGTAAAATTGGGTAGTGTGATTCCTCCAACTTTGTTTTAGCCTAAACAGTTCTACCTTCTTTGCCCTTCCATGTAAATTTTAGAGTAGTTTATCTATAACTATACAGAACCCTGGTGTGATTGTGATTGGAATTACGTTAAATCTGCCTCTCACTTTGGAGGAGAATTGATAGCTTTACTACATTGAGTCTTGCAGTCCATGAACAACAAATGTTCTTCTCCTTATTTAGATATCTTTTTTTTTTTTTTTTTTTTTTTTTTTTTTGCTGTACGCGGGCCCCTCACTGTTGTGGCCTCTCCCGTTGCAGAGCACAGGCTCCGGACACTCAGGCTCAGCGGCCATGGCTCACGGGCCCAGCTGCTCCACGGCATGTGGGATCTTCCTGGACCGGGGCACAAACCCGTGTCCCCCGCATGGGCAGGCGGACTCTCAACCACTGCGCCACCAGGGAAGCCCTAGATATCTTTTGATTTCATTCATTAGTGTTTCGTAGTTTTCAGCATACAGATCCTGTATGTGCTTTGTTAGAATTGTATCAAAATATTTCACTTTTTGAAGGGAGCTATTATAAATGTTTTTTTTTTTTAAGATTCAGTTCCTAGTTATTCATTGCTTGTATATGGAAATACTATTGAGTTTTGAGTGCTGACCTTGTCTTCTGTGGCCTTGCTAAACTCACTTATTCTAGGGGTTTTTAAAAATAGATTTCCTGAGATTTTGTACATAGATAAGCATATCCTCTTTGAATAAGGATGAAGTTGTGTTTCTTCCTTTCCAATCTGTATGCTTTTATTGCCATTTCTTGTCTTATTGCACTGCTAAGCCTTTTCTGATTATGCTGTGATGTCTCTCTTCCCTCTTCTCTGGGGGTACTGAATGGAAACAGAAGTCACTTTTTACTGAATGGGGAATTATTAAAACTGAAGAGAAAAAAATAATTACAAGAAAAGCAAAACCAAAAGAAAAAGAAAGAAAATGGCCTAATGTTTAAAAATATATATATGACCCACCTATCGGAAGAACAAGAGAAAAATAGTTGTGTTTATACTCAGGCATATTTGTATGTAAACATATCCTCTTCTGGAATTAACTTTGGAGCATTCTTATGCCAGTCCTTTCTGGGTAGAAAGAATAGCCAGTAGAACTGAGTTGTAAAGAAATGTAAAACTGTACCTGCAGACCATCTTCTGGCCTTTTGGACAGAAAGGACCATTCCATACCTTGTGTTCCAGCCGCCACCATCCCAGTGCACGTGTGTGTCACAGACCCTCTGGGAAGCCCTGTGACAGTCCTCTAACATAAGGCGTGGGTCTTGCCCAACGCATTGCCTTAGAAACATGGCGAGTCCCCACCACCTATTGACATCTGTCAAGTTGTCGCCGTAACTCTGTTCCTGGTTCTCATGGCCGTTTGTCTTGTGGAGAGAGAGAGCGGATGCTGCGCTGCCTTGTCTCTTCCAGTGCGTCACAGTCTTAGAGTTGAGATAGTCTAGGGACAGCGAGGGAGAGCGGGCAGCTTGTGGGGGAGCTCTCAGGGTCTCCCAGCCCTTCCTCGTGGAAACCAGAGCTGCCTTGCAGGAAAAGAAACGCAACTGTTTTGTTGAAGGAGGCCAGTCCGGTCAGACTCCAGCTGTCCTCCTGCCGTATCTGCCTCTCCTGGTCCTGCCTGGAGTGGTACAGCAGAGAAGCCAGTCCAGGGAATTGTCCAAGTCAAGTTCCTGGAAAGGAAAAGGAAATTTTAAATGGTTTTTACTAGATGGGGGTGGTGAGTGGGTAACATTACACTAAAGTGTATTTCCTGCTTTTTTTCCTTCTCTACTCCCCACTCTTGATCGTTAAAAATCGATAGTAACCTGTCACCAGCACTTGTCGACCATGCAGATCTTCAGAGCCCGCCATTTCCAGAGGTTCTAATTGCAGCCTGGAGCCACCTTTGAGAAACACTGCCCCTCAGTCCTTACCACCCTCAGAAAAGGAGGGGTGGGGTGGGCAGGGGAGAAGAGGTGGATGTGCGCCCACGAAAGAGCGTTGGGGTCTGCGACACATCACTCTTTATTTCTACCTGGCAGCGAAACCCGTAGCTCACTGGTTCTGAGATGGGGCTCTGTGTCCATGTCCCTGTGCTCACATTCTGGACCTCAGCGTAGGACTGTGCGCTCCCTCTGTAAGTGGCTTAGTTGAGATTTTATAAGAAATTAAGACTAAAGTTAGAAAATAAAAACATCATGAGGGTTTATAGAAGGGGCATGCCTTGTCGAAAGTTTATAGTTAGCCCGCATTTAACTTTTTAATTTGTTCAAACATTTACTTATTTGCTTGTTGAATCATTCAGAAATAATTATTCTATAGTGTTTCTATTTTATTAAAATATATTTAACACTGGTAAATTTGGCTAGAATTAGGTGAATGGCAAAGATGGCTTTGGGCAATTTTAGTCTGTGTAATAACACCTTTTCTCCTTAGTGTGACTGTTTATAATACAAATACAACTTGGACTTTTGTTAATGGAAGTTTCGTGAAACACAGAATCTGAGTAGTTTTCATGCTTAAAGGTTTTGTCCCTTTAGTGCCTTATGTGGTGAGCATGGATCTCCAACTGAGTTAACATAGTAATACCAACAATAGATGCTTAGGGGCTATCACTTAGCCCCTGACAGCAAAGGCTGTGAGGTGGAATTAGTAGCCTCTTGCTGTTGATTGGAAACCTGGAGCTTGGGAGATTCCATGGAGCTGCCGTGGGCACCAACACCCGGCCACCCCACAGCCCTTTGGCTCCATGCCCGGCCTACACATCACCCGTCTGCTAGAGGATGGCCCGATCAGAGAGCCCTGGACTGCATATCATCACTCTTGAGCATGTCTTGTGATATTTCTGAACTTAAGTTTTCATGTCCTTAAAACCAAGATGGTAATAGACTCTGTAACAGAGGGAATATTCTGCAGAGATAAAAAACACCCACTGTGTAAAGGCTGCAGGTGATGTTTCTATTTTTTTCCATCTAAAACCTAAGAAATGTGGACCGTATTTTACCTGAATCTTAAGTTTGTTGGTTAATAGTAACTAATCTTTTTGCAGCTTACAAAGCACTTTCACATGCACATCATTGAAGGAGGTTTGCAAAATAGGTGGCTTTGATTAGAACACTCTGGAGAGCCATGGTGTGTGTGGAAAGAAGTCGGTGGCTGATGACAGCCTCTCCGGGTAAACTACTACAGAGAACTGTAGAATAAACCTTCCTGTTTTGAGAGAAGCAGAAATGGCTTCCAGTCAGTTGAACGTTCTACAGTGATGTTTGTCTTGGGACTTGGAACTTGTGCCTGTGTTTTCTGTGTTTTGCAAGGTGAAAGTGAGAGTGGACAGTTCCTGCCATTCTGGTGAAGAGTTGAGCATCTCCAGGGTTGGGTTGTATCATAGCCCTTCTGTTCTTTCAGCCAAAGAAGCGAGGATAAGTCACTCTTCTTTTCAGAATTGCATAAATAGGTGGAGCAGTAGGTTTTTGAAAGGGCTCTACAGGAGAGTGATTATACTTTGCAGATATGATACATGATAAGTATATTTCATCTGACCATCCTTCTCTTTTTTTCACCTTTAAAAACTTTTCCTTTCAGGAAAGTTCACGTACCATAGCCATGCAGTTTTTCATACAATTTGCAGAGATCCATAAACTCCCTGGGACCTGTTTCTGGACCTCATAGTTAGAACCCTGCTTTAAGGGAATTAAACTGTGATATGGAAGAAAAATCTGGACTTAAAAGCCTAGGCAGGCCTGATTCTAAATCATATAGGTGCTCAGATGCTTAGTAGCTGTGTGATTTGGGGCAGGAATAATTGAGCCCCAGTTTTCTCAGTAGAGAAAAAGGAGAAAAATAATGCATGCATTATATCTTGGCAGGGTTGCTATAAGCATTAAATATAATATATGTAAAGTACATCAAGTGATGCTTGGTATTTGACAGTCACCCCAAAATACTAACTACTGCTGCTACTGTTTTTAAGCATTTATAGTCCAGTCAAATTAGTTTTTGTGCCAGAGAGTCTGAGACAGATGTAAGTTTTTTAAAGGTTTATTGATGGGAGGGACTGTGTTTTTCTCAGCTTTTTATTTTCACATATCATTTTGCACGTAATTTCTTAGTAAATGTATCGAGTTGAACTTACTGAACCAAGTAGTATTTATGTCAGTCGAATAGTGGGCAACGTTGAACTTGAATGATTTTATGTATATGAGCAGGAATCTTAAATAAACCAAAACGCTACTTTTATATTTTGAAAAATAATTGATTTGGATTTTTCTCTTGAAATTTTACTGTGTCACTCCTAAGTAGTACCTTGCTTACTGAGAGCAGCCAGCTTTGAGGAGGAGTTTGTCATACTTTGCTACATGCTGAGTAGCCTGTAATGATCAAGATTATCCAGTTAGCATAAAGTGCAGTTTAGTTTTTATTACATACTTGTTACCATAGCTGGAGTTGGGTGGGTGTTTAAACCTTCGTGAACTCAAAATTCTTTTATGATGATGGAACATTTCATGTTTTAATACTCTTCGTACAGAGTATGTGTTTAAATATTTTACCAGGTATGTGTTTTTTACAGGTTCATATAATATATAAAATGCATTTCTGTTCCAAGAAAAATATAAGTGGTAAACAGTTGGGAGGGAGCTTGCATATTTCCCTTTATTATCCTGTCTGATGATTAGTGCACTCAGCTATGTTCAGCCTCATGTGTAACCAGGTTAGTGTTTAGTTTTGGTTAGGCTGTTTTCCTTGTGAGAACAAAAATAGCCTATCCTGTGCCCTGCCTGTCTTCCAGATGGAGTTTTTGCATTGTTTCCACATCACGGTACTTAATGTAAGGTCAGATTTTCTTGTGAAAACAAATTTTGGATTAACTGTGTGTGTGCACTTGCACACACCCCTCCACACCTGCCTATGTGCTTAAGCTCCAGCAACCAGCTAAGGTCATGGGTCTAATTTCAAGATGCAAAAGAGAGTGGATGTTCTGCTTTGTAGCATAAAAGTGCCGAAGCAAGTTCTGAATACACAGTAGATCTGCATGGAGACCATGAGGCTTAATAGAAAGAGCATGAACTTTCAGATCCACTGGTGACCTTGGACGAAGCCCTCAGTAGCTGAGTCTCTGGTTCTGATTAATGTACCTTGCTTGATTATTGTGAGGATTTAATGCTGGGGCTGGCAAACTACAGCCTGTGGGTCTGTTTTTGTCAATAAAGTTTTATCGAGACACCAGCCACGTCCCTTCCTTTCGTGTTGTCTTGGCTGCTCACATGCTACACCAGCACAGTTGGGTAGTTGTGACAGAGACCACAGTATGGCTTGCGAAACCTAAACTGTTTATTTTCTGGCTGTTTACTGGAAAAGTTTGCTGGCCCCTGATATAATGCAATCAAAAAATCATGGTTTGAGTCTCAGCCATGCTACTCAATACCCATGACCATAATCATGTTCTGTAACCTGTTCGTACCTTCTGCTTTTCCGCTATAAATATTATTTATCCATCCATTCAGTGAATATTATGTGCTTGCTATGAGTCAGGCATTGTTCTAGGCTCAGGAAATGTAGCAGTGAACACAGTAGACCCATATACCTGCCCTGGTGGAGCTTACGTTCCAATGACACCTACTCAGTGAGGATAATAATACCTCACTGGGAGGACAAGATGAATTAAGGCTTGTAAAAGCACATTTAGAACATTCCTTGGCACGTGCTCAGTTTCGCTGTTATTGTTATGCTAAGTGTAGGATTGTTAATGTTAAAACAAAGTAGAACCTCAGCTCAGGGTTGGAACCCTTGGAATTCCATGTTGACGGTCCCTAATGTTTTTATTGAAAGAATGAATAAGTAAAAGTAAATAGGAGTATACCATTCATTACCCCATACAGAGAGAGAATAGCTCATAAGAAACTGTGTATAATCTCCACTAAGTCAGAAAATAGTGTCACTGTGGTCCCAGTTCAGAGCAATGTGAAGTTCCCAGGTTGTTCGTGGTACAGAGGACTGTGCAGATGGAGAAGATGAGAGCAGGAAAAGCAAAACATCTGATACCTCCGGTCTCTTAATATTTATTTATGGAACTTGGAATTAACTCCTGGAATTTTATGCTTATTCCATATTTTAAATTCTCATTAGACATAAGATCCTTTGGACTTCTGAAGTTCTTCGAATCTAGGAGTAGGGAGAAGAAGCACTCGGGAATGTAAGGATAAGCATAGGCTAATACTCTTTGAAGTGGTGATTATGTTTTAAGACTGAAGATTAATATTTAAAAATATGAAATCGATTCTAGTTTCTTTATATACTTAAATATTGGTAATCTAATCAAATTGGTGTTTGCACACAAGGTCCTTGGACGTGAGTGTTTTACACCTTAGTACTCAGGCATGTATGGGGGGCGGGGTGGGATAGAGATAATTGGTGAGTGGAATGAATACATAGTGGCAGAGGACCTGGAAGCCCCTGATTGTATGACTTGGGGAAAATAACTTAATTTTGCTAATTTTCTCATTTGTAAAGTAAGAAGATTGGACCAAATCTTTCCAGGTCCTTTTCAGCTTTAATTATGTGATTTGTGAATTTTCTCTTTAACTGGATTCCCCAAAGTAGAAAGCTTTGTATTGTTTTTCTCTCCTGCTAGAAACTGCTACTTGTTCCTTCACATAATGACGTGACGCCTTTGGTTCTTCATGTTCTAAGTACAGAACACATAATTTTGGAATAACAGGGCCCTGCCCTTCTTGAGAAGTTGTCAGTTTCCTCATCTTCTTAATCAAGATGATTTCCTTTCATAATCCTCATCTGTAGGTGGGGTATAATTTTGATGGGCCACATAATTACCTAAGTCACTTTCCAGTTCCCACATTTTATGATTCCAGAGTAAAATTCAGAAGACTAGAGATGGACTGGAAGGCAGAAAGCTGTGTTACTTAGTTTTGTTCTTTTAAGGTGGAAAAGAAGGAAACCTCCCCAGCTGGGAGCTTTCCCAAACTAGACTTGCTGTAGGGAGGTGGCTGGGACCCCCGATAGTGATTGCAGGTTCTTAGTAGGCAGCTCTGTTGTTTTTCTGTGATGTTTATGCAGATCCTTTTTCCTATAAAGCTCTTCCTTTTGCAAATAACTCTGTAGGAAATGTTTATACCTAAAAGCATATATGATGGGAGATGACCAATTCAAGATTGCCTTGTGTAATTACAGATGTACAGACTAAGACTTGAAATCTGTAGTTTGTGGTGTGTGATTTGGCAGAGATCAAATAAAATTCACATACACTTCTTGAAAATACAAAGAGAAAATCATCTATACTTTATTTGAAAACATGCCATTTCTCTGGAACTTTCATTTTTAGAGTAATTAGTAATATGCTTTTGAAAAATTACTTGAAGTAAAGTGGAAGAGTATACTCCAGTGATTTTTACCAATCAGGAGTCATTGCCCTTAGAAATATAAGGTTTAAAAAAATGTATACACACACACAGTTAATAGTATCAGTGACTTATAATATCTGCAGTATTCCAGATTTATGAAATTCCAACTAAGAAGTCTTATCTACGTAAAAAGAGAGTATAATTTTGAACTGCTGATTTTTAGCCTGTTTTTGCATCATACGTTTTGAAGGCAGAGAGCAGAGTGTGAGTGAAGGCCTCCTTCCTGCCTATTTTAGAGAGTTTCTCGTGGTGAAACGTGTTCAGGTAGGTAGTGTGGTGGTTAGGAGCTCTGGTTCTAGAGTCAGCTGGATTCAGGTCCAAACCCTGGCCATGTTGTGGACCGAGGAGTGGCCCTGTAGGAGCCTGTTCCTCTCAGAAAGAAGGGACAACAGGAAGTCCTACCTCAGGCTTCTGGGAGGATTAGGACGGAGAGTTGATGTAACATGAACAGTGCTGGGCAGACACTTAGTAGATATTAACTACAGTTATTTTTGTTTGCACGAGTGATCCTGATCTTGCTTCTGAAATCTAAACCTTGGTCAGTGACTTCCTTCTTTATCTCCTAATGGAAGTCCTTTGGCACCTTAAGAGCAGTGTGTTGGGAATTGGACTTGCAGTTCTGGATCGAGATGGTGTAGGTGCACTTCTCTATATTTCTTCTGCTACGTCAGGCTAGAAACCCTGGACATTATATGTAAAACAAGCATAGGGAGACTCAGAAGGTGGAGAAGAGGGCAGGCAGCCTGCCTAGGGGCCTCAGGACTCCAGGGACGGCCCGATGGTACATTCTCTGGGTTCTCTTTTTGCCCCATGTTTCTCAGACTGGATGTGAGAGAAGCTATCGATCCAGAAACATGGGTGCAGACCAAAAAAGCCCCCAGGAGAGAAGCATGCTTTTTCTAGCCAAAGGACGAGAAAGGGGCAATTTAGCAAGACAAACTTTTAGACGGTAACCGCCCTACTTCAGACAAGCACCACGGAAAAAAAAAGTCCCCCCTCCCGCACCCCATCGGAAAAGGCCGAGTGGGGAGTCTGGACTTAAACCTTCGCCCAAATGTAATGAGGTTCCCCGCTCCCCCCGCTGGCTGGGGTCAGAGAAGATTGGACTTCCGTCCCTGCTCTGTGTAACAAGGCACCCTCCCTCGCTGCCCAAGCGTGCTGTCAGTACTGGAGCTCCCACCTATTCGGGAGCAGTAGGTATAAAACTATGGTTTCCTTCTGCCCAGCAGGGAGGAGGCTGAGGGGGGACCTGGACCTTCGCCCTCACGTGGCAGCAGCAGGAGGCTGCTCCCCACAGCCCTCACTGTCCTGGTGTTACGAGGAGACCAGCTAAAACAGGAGATCCACTTAAGACCCACAGTCTCAGCAGTATACCCCAAATGTTGAGAGTACAATTAAAAATCATGCATTACACTAAGAACCAGAAAGATCTCAACTTGAATGAGAAAAGGCAGTCAGCAGATGCCAGCACCTCGATGACACAGGTGTCAGAGTTACCTAACGAGGGTTTTCAAGCAGCATTCATGAATGTGCTTCAACGAGCAGTTACGAACAATTGACGCAAATGAAGAAATAGAAAATCTCAGCAGAGAAAGAGAAGATATAAAGAAAATCCAAATGGAAATTGTAGGACTGAAAAGTATAACAACCCAAAATAAAGTGAAAAAACTCATTGGACTGGTTCGGTAGCACAACGGAAAGGACAGAGGAAAAAATCAGTGAACCTGAGGATAGAATATACGGTGTCCAGTCTGAACAACAGAAAGAAAATAGACTGGAAGAAAACTGTCAGGGACATGTAGGACTCTAATAATGGTCTGACATTCTGTCATCAAAGTCCCAGGAGGAGAGAAGAAAGAAGGTAGGGCTGAAAAAGTGTTCAAAGAAACAGTTTCCCGAATTTGACATACCAAACCTACAGATTCAGGAGAGTCAAGACTGGGGTCATGTTTCCTTCATTCAGCTTTATAGACAGTGACTGTCCCAGCTCTCTGGAATGTTTATGATCCCAGTTGCCCATCTGTCCTCTTAAGGGGTCTTGTTTTCAGTCTTCTATTTTTTTTTTTTTTTTTTTTTTTTTTTTTTTTTTGCTGTAGGCGGGCCTCTCACTGTTGTGGCCTCTCCCCCTGCAGAGCACAGGCTCCGGACGCGCAGGCTCAGCAGCCATGGCTCACGGGCCCAGCCGCTCCGCGGCATGTGGGATCTTCCCAGACCGGGGCACGAACCCGTGTCCCCTGCATCGGCAGGCGGACTCTCAACCACTGCGCCACCAGGGAAGCCCCTCAGTCTTCTATTCTTAATGACCGAAATCCGCTTGCCTTACCTTAGTCCAGGTTACATCAACCAACATTTTCAATAGAAGCAAACAAGATAGTCTTTCTGCTAAATATCTTATGTTTTCCTAAGCTAGCAATTACCTGGGTAATATACCCAGTAGAAATGAGTGCTGTGTTTACCGAAAGTCATATACATGAATGTTCTTAGCAGCTTTATTCGTAATAGCCAAAAACTGGAGAGAGCCCAAGTGTCTCTCACTAATAGAATGGGTAATACACCATGGTATGTTAATCCAGTGGAATAGTACACAACAGTGAAGATGGCAAGCCACCATGAGGTGCAGAGGTAGGTTTTGTAAAGGAAACCAGACACAGGAGAATGCGCACTGTATGACTCCATTTACCCCAGATTCCAGAAGAGGCAGAAATAATCATCTAAGGTGATAGAGACTAGAGTACCAGTTACTGTGAGGGCTTATCAACTGGTAGGGTGCTGGCACGTTCTCTGTCTTGATCTGGGTAGTGGTCGCACATGTGCAGACATATGTAGAGCTTCTAAAAGCTGTCACACTTAGGAATTGTGCACTTCATTGTAGTAAGTTAAATTTTAAAATAAAATGTGTACGTGTTCTGAAACACAGATCTCTATGTAAAATCTTGGTATTGCCTTAAGGATGAAATGGAAGCTCATGAGCTTGGCCTTCAGGGCCTTCCGTGCTGGGCCTGCCCTGGCAGGGTTAGGTGTGCCCCTCTTCTGCATGCCCATGGCACTTCATGTCTCCTCCAGCTCTGGATACTAATGGCGGAGTTTGCTAGTCTCTGGGGCCTTTTCTCTCTCCCTTCTCCCCACCCCCACCCGGAATTTAGTCAGGGCAGCAAACGTGTCTCATTCACCCCTTAGTCTCCAACACAGGATCTGTCAGAAAGTAGCTATCTTTTAAATATTTGTCAAATGAATAAGTAGTTGCAGATTAATAGGCTTTCAAGTGCTCGAGTATTAACAAACCGGGAAATCAGTCGTGGAGAAGGGACCTGAAAATGAAGTGTGACTTTCCTGTTCAGGCTAATAGTGAGATTCCTGGGGGACTGGAGGAATGGCCAGAGTCCTTTCCTGCTGCTCGGGACAGTTCAGGTTTGGCACCAGAGGCCTCTTCTTGGGTCTCCTGAGGCTGGCAACGTGCCAGTCCCGTTGTTCCTGACTGCTTCCGGGCAGGGGCCTGCCCCCAGCGGTCCCGGCCCGCCTCATTGGCCCCTTCCTCCCCCTTTCTCTATCCGGAGCGCTCCCAACTGTATTCTTGGGATTTTTCCAGCATATTTAATGTTATTTCAGTCATTATCTCTTTTCTGAAGACCTGAAGTATATATTCTCCTGCAATTTGTAGGGTGCAATTGAAAAAAGCATGAATTTTAAAATTTAACAAACCTGGGTTTTGCCACTCACTCTGTGACTGTGAACAAGTTGATTAACCTTATAAATCTCGTTTTCCTTATCTGTCTGATTCCTACCTTGCAGCGCTCTCATGAGCACCACATTTTTGCATGTAAAATGTTGGCACGTAAGGAGAGATTTGGTATACGTTTCCTTCCTCTTTTCCATTCCCGTTCTCTAGCAGAGCGAACTATGTTTCTAACGATAGGCGTGTTTCTAGAATGAGGCATCTTCATTCACAGACACATTCCCCTCCTGGTAGTCTGCTTCTGAAAGGTGACAGTGGGCCTTCCACGTGACACCTTCAGAGGCTGTGACGGTGTCAGCCAGTCAGTCAGGATTCATGGTTGGCAGGCAGGGGAGAGAAGGGCAGGATGTTGGCCGCCCCCCTTGCCTGCCAATTCACCTGTGGGCTTCATTCCTGCCTGTGCCCAGAGGCCGAACACCTCAAAGCAGGGGCCCCCCCTTCTGTTCTCAGAGCTGTTCTTACTCATTCTTGATACTCCTTCCAAGGGTGGATCTGTGTCGATGTGTACGTCGATGTGTGCCGATCTGTGCCAATGTGTACAGTGACTCCCAGACTCCCAGCACTGGCTGGAGGCTCAAGCTCTCAGCAAGTCTTTTTTTTTTTTTTAAACACAATTGGCCAGTTGATAAACAGTTTCCGAGGCTATATTTATTTATGGCAAGGAGCTCATCCTAATACAAGGAGCAGTTGAGACTCTGTCTCTGGGTTAAAAATTAAAAACTGAATGTGTTCAGGACAGAATTCTGTTTGTTCAGGCACTGAAGTGTGACATGGTAGACGATGTGTTATGGGTAGGAATTATACCCCAAGTAGCAGAGGTGGAATGCATATTTAAAAAAACTTGCTCTATGGGTTATTTTTGTTCCAAACGTAGCTGTGCGTGTTAGCGCACACGTGCCAAAACAACTTTTCTGAGCTGCTTTGTTTTCTCTGCCACTGACACGGTTTTCCGATCCCTTTCTAGTATGACTGCTTTCTCGAGTCGTGTCTTGTGTACTGTGAGGAGGCTGCTAAATGGAGTGGAGCTTGAAGTCACGTGCACTCAAGTACATTAGACAGAAATGCATTTCTCGATTCATGTTTTCCCCTGCTTCTGCTTAAAAACAGAGGTCTCTCATCTAGCTCTTCACATATTTCACTGGTCAGCTTTTGACGTTTTGCTTAAACTCCAGTAATGGAAAAATAACACTGTGCTTATACTTTTTTTTCCTCATTCTTCAGCTAGTCTGAAGTTCTTTACAAAGAATGCAACAAAAATGCCATAAGTAGGAGGATAAATAAAGAAGACGATGTTCCATGTCTAGCATTTTCTTGAGCACTTCCTAGAAGCCAGCTGTTGTGCAAGACACTCTTTTCTCACCACCTACTTGATGACACTTTGTAGGAGAGCTTTTTGCCTGTCTTCCACATGAGGCCAAGGTGACTCATCCAAGTTCACATAGCGGAGAGGGTGGCAGTGCTTGGGTCCTGCTCCCGCTCTCCTGCCATCGCCCCTGTCAGGTCACAGGGTCTGGGAGTCGGGGCAATGCTGTGCCGAGGGAGGGGTGCCGTCCTGCCGGAGGGGCCTCCTTATCAGCCTCTGACCCTCATTCTCCTGGACCAAACACTTGGAGATGTCTTATGTTCCAAATCAGTTGAAAATACCTTTCTGACGTCCAGCCCTAAGGTTTCTGGTTGCTTCGTAACTGGTCAGTGTGGAAGCAGATGCTTTCTGTGCTTTAGCATTCGTTCACTAGATAGTTACTGAGTTTCCACCATGTGTGCGGCACTTCCTTCTCACTTAAAACAATTGCTCTTCTTTCAGTCTTGTAAGCAGAATACAGTAAGCTTCTTTAAAACCAGTTAATTTCATTCATTATTTAAACAAAGATTTTATCTGCTGGGTGAAGAATTCATGAGAAAATTGCACTGAATTCAGATGCAGATGTTTGCCGAAGAAAAGTGAGTTGTTAATCTTCCTGGAATTTGATGGTTGAACTTAAAAAATATTTTTTTAATCACATTGTTCTTTGTACTTCTGGACATTTTAAGAGTCCCAGTATTACTGTTCTTGAACAGCTTCTTTGTTTTTCCATACATTCTTTCAGAGCACTGCTGCTGTACCTCATTGGGCTTCACTGTGGAACTGCGGTATCACTCTTCTCTCTGAACCCTTTTCTGATTATACCTGCTGTAACAGCTGTTACATGCTTTTCTTTTTCATGTGCTCTTCTTTTCTAGAGTGTTCCGCCTTGCAGTGTCTGGGGGTGGGGCAGGGTTAGCTGTGGGCTGCAGTCTCTGAACAAGTCTGGGCACCTCGGCCCTCGCTGCCTCCCTGCCATGGCCCTCTCAGCCCTGCACTGGTGCTTTCCCTCCCACCTCCCAGCTTCCATTCCGAGGACTGACAGCTTCTTACCTTGGGCACTCGATAGACTCACTTCATGGGAATTCTGTCCGGACATCAGTCTTCTTGAAGTTGAACTTCTCATCATCAAATTTGTCTTTGGTCTTCTCGTGGCTCAGACTGGGACAAAATGAGTAGGTTGGGATTTAAATATTTTAGTGTATGTATACTATGAATACTATGTAATTTTAACAGAACAAGATAAGAAATTTGTATATTTCACAGTCAACAGTATAATTTGTTTTGGAAGTAAGCTTTCTTTTTTTTTTAAATAATTGCAGCATGTTTTATTATATTTTTGTTCATAGCAATATAATGAAATCCTTCAAAAAATTTTTTTATACAGCAGGTTCTTATTAGTTACCTATTTTATACATATTAGTGTATAGATGTCAATCCCAACCTCCCATTTCATCCCACCCCACCCCCCGTGGAAATAAGCTTCTAAAAGAAGTTACCCTGAAAAATTATCAGTGGGCAGATAATCTGATGATCACTTTAACTTTTAAAGGAAATCTTAGCACTGTGCATTTTCAGTTATTGGTTATCTCCTTCCAGGAAAAAAAGTTCATATTGCTTACAAATTAATCCATTGGGAATGAGTGCTTACATTTGCCCTTCGCTGTCTGCACCCACCCCCCTGGGAGACCCAGTTCCCAGGCCTCAAAGACCATCTATCTGTGTGCAGATGACCCCAAAGTACCTCTCAAGCCCAGACCTGACCCCTAGGCTCCACGGTAGGATACAGGACTGCTCACATTCTCTGTATGTGAAACATAGAGGATGTAACTGCTGACGTTTCCTTGGCCGCTCCAGACACCTCACCCCTAACCTGTCCCACATTGTGCTCGCAGTTCCCCCAGCTCCTCCCCACGTCTTTTCTCCTCTATCTCAGTAAATGACACCACCCCCATCCAGCTCAGCAGAAACTTAGAATCTTTGAGTCATCTTTCTCTTACCAACCACCATTCTAGAAAGCAATTTCTGTCCGGTTTACCTTTAAAATATATCTCCCGTCAGCCTGATTCTTCCTGTCCCTGCTGCCCCCACGGAAGTCCTACCCTGCATCACCTTTTGATTTGTCTACTGCAGTACTTCCGAATGGGCCATCCTGGCACCACTCTTGCTCCTTCCCCACAGTTCTTTATATGGCAGTCAGGGGTCATCTTTTTTTTTCTTTTTTTTTTTCTCTTTTGCGGTACGCGGGCCTCTCACTGCTGTGGCCTCTCCCGTTGCGGAGCACAGGCTCCGGACGCGCAGGCTCAGTGGCCATGTCTCACGGGCCCAGCCGCTCCGCGGCATGTGGGATCTTCCTGGACCGGGGCACGAACCCGCGTCCCCTGCATCAGCAGGCGGACCCTCAACCACTGCGCCACCAGGGAAGCCCAGGGGGTCATCTTTTTTAAAATCCAAATTGGATTGTTTCATTCATCTGCATAAAATCTTCAGTGGCTCATTTTACACTTAGAAAAAAATTAAATTATTTTCCTGACCTTCAGGACTATATTTTACCCTGCTGAATCACCTTGGGAACTTATAAAGTACACACATACATAGATGTATATATGCCTGGACCTTCACCCCCAAGATTCAGATTAAGTTGACATGAAGAGGGACGAAGGCATTGCTAGATTTAAAAGTTCCCCAAGTGATTTCAGATCCACAGTAAGGACTGAGAAGCACTGCTCTGTACCAGTGATTCTTAAAGTTTAGTGCATCATATCGTCTGAAAGACTGGTTAAAACAGTGTCTGCAACCTTGTCTGCAGTCTGTGTCTGTCGATAGATGAATGGGTAAAGAAGGTGTCACACACACACACACACACACACACGCGGGGCGGGGGGGGGAGAGAGAGAGAGAGAGAAATATTACTCAGCCGTAAAAAAGAATAAAATCTTGCCATTGCAACGAGATGGATGGTCATAGAGGGTAGTATACTAAGTGAAGTAAGTCTGAGAAAGACAAATATTGTATGATTTCACTTGGTGTGGAATCTAAAAAACAAAACAAATGAACAAACATAATAAAACAAAAACAGAATCGTAGATAGAACAAACAGGTGGTTGCCAGAGGAGAAGGAGGTGGAGGAATGAGTGAAATAGGTGAGGGAGACCAAGAGGTACGAACTTCCAGTTACAAAATAAATGATGCATGGGGATGAAATGTACAGCATGGGAATACAGTCAATAATATTATAATAACTTTGTATGGTGGCAGATAGTAACTAGACTTATCGTGGTGATCATTTTATAATGTAGAGAAATATCGAATCACTGTGTTGTGCACCCAGAACTATCACAGTATTGTAGGTCAATTATACTTCAGTTGTAAAACAAAAACAAACAGGGCATCCCTGGTGGCGCAGTGGTTGAGAGTCCGCCTGCCGATGCAGGGGACACGGGTTCGTGCCCCGGTCCGGGAAGATCCCACATGCCGCGGAGCGGCTGGGCCCGTGAGCCATGGCCGCTGAGCGGCTGGGCCTGTGAGCCATGGCCGCTGAGCCTGCGCATCTGGAGCCTGTGCTCCGCAACGGGAGAGGCCACAACAGTGAGAGGCCCACGTGCCGCCAAAAAAACAAAAACAAAAACACTGTCTGCTGAGCCCTAACCGCAGAGCTTCCCGTTCTGTAGGTCTGGGGTGGGACCTGATGATTTGCGTTTCTAAAGAACAAGGGCCTAGAGTCTGCCATACAGAGTGAAGTAAGTCAAAAAGAGAAAAACAAATACCGTATCCTAACACATATATATGGAATCTAAGGGGGAAAAAAAGGGTCATGAAGAACCTAAGGGTAAGACGGGAATAAAGACACAGACCTACTAGAGAATGGACTTGAGGATATGGGGAGGGGGAAGGGTAAGCTGTGAGAAAGTGAGAGAGAGGCATGGACATATATACACTACCAAACATAAAATAGCTAGCTAGTGGGAAGCAGCTGCATAGCACAGGGAGATCAGCTAAGTGGTTTGTGACCACCTAGGGCAGTGGGATAGGGAGGGTGGGAGGGAGGGAGACGCAAGAGGGAAGAGATATGTATAACTGATTCACTTTGTTATAAAGCAGAAACTAACACACCGTTGTAAAGCAATTATACTCCAATAAAGATGTTAAAAAAAAAAAGAACAAGAGCAAGGGCCCAGATGACATTTATATTACTGCTCCAGGGACTGCAGAGGAGCCACCACTCCATAGGGTCTTACTCCTTCCTCTCCATCCTCATCTCCTACCATTTTACCATCTCTCTGCACACAGCCATGCCGGCTTCCTTTCCATAAGTCAGTTATGCTCAACTCTTTTCACCCGTGAGTCGGTGTACTTCTGGTTCCCTCGAAATCTTTGAGCATCTGCCCCATATTTATGGCACAGGTCTCAGTTCACACGTCACCATCTTGTAGAAAAGTCACCCTTTCTGAAATGCTGCCCCCTCTGCCACTCTCTAGTTGATCATTAGGAATTATCATAATCTGTAAACATATTTTTTAATTTGTTTACTTATTTCTTACCCATGCACTCTCTCCCTCTCATGCAGCTGTCCATCTGTCTGCCTCTGTCTGTTATGTTTCATGAGCAGAGGGACCCTGATTACCTGTATACTAATGGACGTGGATGGGATCAGGCCTAAGAGCTGTTTTGCCTCCTTCACACACATGTATTTTTTTCAGCAAATTGACATCTAAGGACAAGGCAAGGGATGCAAGAATGAATGAAAGCTGCTTCATGCAGTTGAAAACCCCAGTGTCTAATGAAAGAATCAGACTATCAAATAAGTAGCTGTTGTCTATACTGTGGACCTAATACAACCAGACTCAGTAATCTGATTGTCACTACCCTGGGAAGGAGCCAGTCACGGGCCTCGAGAAGCCAAGGAATATTACGTTAATTCAGCCCTCTCCACAGCATAAAGAGAGAAGAATCTTCTGCACCTCCCAGCATTCTTGTTTGCTTTTGTTGTTACTCTGCTAATGTATTGGGCCAGAGGTGTGTCCTTTCTTTGGAGAGAAGCTTAAGTTTGCCAGGACCTTTCTGCTCCCACCTCTGTAAGGCCACTCTTGTCTATACCAACCATACTCCTTTTTTTCTTCTGGACTTCTGGTAGGGAGTAGAGATTTTGCCCCAGAAGACTCTTAAGTGGGTCAGACCAATACATGAATCAAATTAACTCCAAAATCACTTTGACCTCAAGGCAGAAAATTCATTCCATATTAAGGGACTCCAGTGAAAGGCCTAAATTCACTGTAATAATAAAATGCCCACAGGAGATACTCTATATTTGAATATTAATTCTATCTCATTATCAAATTCCCAGGGAGATACTAAAATCCAAAGATTACATTTCATTTTAAATTAAAGTCCAAAGACATTAAAGTCAAATTCTCTGCCCATGTGAGTTAAAATTCAAAGAAATTAAAGTCCAAAATGCATCCTCCCAATTTATTATTCTGCTTAATCCCAGCTGGAGGGGCTCTTGACGCCTGCATGGGGTCAGGATTCTTTTAACAGCTGCAGCCGGGGTTGGTGTCTTAGGGTTTCATGAACCCCAATACTAAATCTCTGATATGCCTCACTTCTAAAAAGTGTTAACAGGGTACAGGCTTATCATGTACTGGCTCCCCACACACACCAAAGTCAGGAAACAAGCCAATTCCCAGTCTTCTAGTCGTTACCTGGACCGTAGAAACCAGCAGTTAGTGTTTGTTGTCAAGTAGCGGAAAGTCTGTGATAGCTATGGGAAAGCGGTGGATGTAGAACATCTTAGTTTCTGTTTCACCAGCATTTCGGTTAGTCTGTGACAGTTAGTGGCCTGTGACATTTGGGAGCGGTCTCCTCACTAATTTCCTGGGTCCTGCTCTCCTTTGTGTGAGTAATTCCAGGGAGCCAGAAGCATGCTTCTCCCAGCACCTCTCCTGGGTTTTGTAGGGCTCCAGTCACAGTTTCTGTTCTAGTAGCAACTAAAGTACCGATCCCTCTTCTAAAAGTCAGCTTAGGAGCAGTTAGGACTAGGTACATTTTCAGTTCCCTTTAGATCTTTTTATCCTGACTGTCTAGATGATTATTTCCCACTTTATATCTGGGTAATCTGTCCTTTATGATTTTAACTGTTGCTCTCCCCAACCCCCCCTCCCCAAGTAAACAAAATTACTTTTCCTTAATCTAAATCTGCTGTTGCTTTCTTTTGTTTTCTCTTCATCCACTGCTTCCGTTCTGGTAGTAAGACTGAACCACTTTTTTTTTTTTTTTCTTTTTTTCTGGTTGTACCGGGTCTTAGTTGCGGCAGGCGGGTTCCCTAGTTGCGGCTCGCGGGCTCCTTAGTTGCGACTCCAGGCTCCTTAGTTGCGGCATGCATGTGGGATCTAGTTCCCCGAGCAGGGGTGGAGCCCGGGCCCCTGCACTGGGAGCGAGGAGCCTTAGCCACTGCACCACCAGGCAGTCCTGAGACTGAACCACTTTTTCACACCATTCTAACCCCTCTTTGTTTTCTAGAGACAGAGTGCTCCAAAGACCTTTCACAACTGCAGTATGCCATTCAGTTTATATTTCTACATCAGAGTAAGAAGACAGTATCCTTGTGATTTTTCTGGTCTTGGGAATCTCTCTAAATTTTCTCTTAGGTATGATATTTGCTGTAGGTTTCTGACACAAGCCATTTGCAAGTTAAAATAGTTTTCTAGTTTTCTGAGAATTAAAAAAATAGGTGCTAAGCATTATCTGATGCTTTTTCTGTGATACTGAGATAATTATTAGTACGTTAATGAGGATAATTGCCTTGTAGATTTTCTGATCAACATTAAGATGATGATGAATTTTTAAGGTATGTTTAATTAATCTAATATTATTTCCAGGAATTTTGGGTGAGGTTGTCTTGGGAAGTGGTGTATGTTCATAAATAGGCCTGTTGTTTTTCTTATACTGGTCTGTCTTAATCCTGCTTTTAGAATCAAGCCACAATAGCCTCATAAAATGAATTGGGAAGCTTTCCCTTGTTTTTTTTATTGTTTTTGAATAACTTACATACATAATAGATTACCTGTTACTTAAAAATTTGATGGTACTTACTTGAACAGCTGTTTGGGTCTTTGACTATTTTTGTCCGTGAGTCTTTGGTATTTTCATATCTTTAAATTATTTGAATTTAAATATTTAAAGTATTGACCTTTTCAAGCTTTCTAGTTATTGTGTCAGTTTTTCTCAGAAATATCCATTTCATCTAGATTTTCTATTTTTTTCCATAAAATTCATAATATTTTATTATTTTATCTATGTTTTCTATATCTGTTTCTCTCTTTTCATTCTATTCTTTTTAAATAGATATCTCTCTTTTTTCCTTCATCAGTCTTTCTGGAACTTTTCCATTCTATTAATGTTTACAGTGAGCCAGGTTTTGGTTTTGGTTCATCATTTCTGTGTGTCCTTCCTCTCTAATTCACTGACTTTTGCCTGTCAGTCAAGAGGAACAAAGATAAGAGTGATTAGCAGGCTTCGCTCCAGAAATAATGCAAAACAGGAATCAAAGGAATGACATCTTTAAAATACTAAAAGAAAACTAGAATTATATATCCAGCCAAAATATACTTCAAAACTGAGGGCAAAATAAAGACATTTCCAGACAAACAAAAGTTGAGAGAATTTGTTGTCAGCAGAACTGTGCTATAGGAAATGTTGAAGGGTGTTGTACCAGGTGAAGGAAAATGGTACCAGCTGGAAACCTGATTCTATACAAAGAAATCAAAAATACTGGAAAAACTAAATATGTGAGTAAGAATAAAATACCTTTATCTTCAATTTTTAATTTTTAAAAAATATCATCAGCTCTTTGAAGCAATCATAATAGCAATGTATTTGGAGGTTTATAATGTATATAGAAGTAAAACGTGTGAGAGCAGTTGCCCAAATGTCAAGTGATGTATACAGTTGTAAGATTCTTACATTTATGTGAAATAGTATAATATTATTTGTAGATAGACGATAAAAGTTAAAGATCCATATTCTAAACCCTAGAACAACCACTTTAAAAAAAATAAAGGAAAGAGTGTTAGTTAATAAGCCAATAGTGGAGGGAAAAAGATGGAATATTTAAAAATACTCAGCCTAAAGGAAGTCAGGGTAAGAGGAAAAAGGGGACAAAGTACATTTAGGATAAAAAGAAAACAAATGTCAGAATGATATACTTAAACACAACTATATTGATAAGTACATTAAAACTAAATGGCTTATATATTCCAATTAAAAGACAGAGACTGTTAGACTGGATTTTTTAAAAGCAAAACTCAGTTATATGGTAACTACAAGAAACACACTTTGAATATAAAGATGAAGATACGTTAAAAATGAAAGAATGAAAATGATATACCATGCAAACACATAAAAAAGGTGGAGTGGCTATATTAATGTCAGACAAAATAGACTTGAGATATACAGAGGAATATTTCATAATGATTGAAGGATCAGCTCATCAAGAAGACATAAAAACATGAACATACATTGCAAATAGTAGAACTTCAAATACATTAAGCAAAAACTGGCAGAACTGAAAGGAGAAATAGATCTATAATAATAATTGAAGATTTCAGCACTCTTAGTAAATTCTAGAACAAGGAGAAACTCAGGAGTAATACAAAAACTTGAACACTGATCAATGAACTTGACCAATTAAAGTTTATAGAGCCCTGCACCCAACAGCTGAATACATATTCTTTACAATACACATGGAACATTCACCAAGGCAGACCATACACTGGACCATAAAAGAAATCTCAGTAAAATTGTGGTAATGTTTTCTTAGGTCAGTCTCCCAAGACAAAAGAAATAAAAGCAAAAATAAACAAGTGAGACCTAATCAAACATATAAACATATAATCAAATGTATAAACGTTTCCTTTGGCACAGCAAAGGAAACCATAAACAAAAAGAAAAGACAACCTCCCTACTGGGAGAAAACATTTGCAAACGATTTGACTGACAAGGGCTTAATTTCCAAAATATACAGACAGTTCATACAACTCAATATCAGAAAAACAACCCTATTAAAAGATGGGCAGAAGACCTAAATAGACTTTTCTCCAAAGAAGACTGTATACAGATGGTCAATAGGCACATGAAAAGATGCTCCGCATCTCTAATTATTAGAGAAATGCAAATCAAAACTACATCGAGGTATCACCTCACACCAGTCAGAATGTCTGTCCTCACAAAGTCTACAAATAATAAGTGCTGAAGAAAAGGGAACCCTCCTCCACTGTTGGTGGGAATATAAATTGGTGTAGCCACTGTGGAAACCAGTATGGAGGTTCCTTAAAAAACTAAAAACAGAATTACCATATGATCCAGCAATCCCACTCCTGGGCATATATCCAGAAAAGATGAAAACTCTAATTTGAAAAGATACATGCACCCTAGTGTTCATAGCAGCAGTATTCACAATAGCTAAGACGTGGAAGCAACCTAAGTGTCCATTAACAGATGAATGGATAAGAAGATGTGGCATATATATACAATGGAATATTACTCAGCCATAAAAAAGAATGAACTATTGCCATTTGAAGCAACATGGCTGGACCTAGGGATTATCATACTAAGTAAGTCAGGCAGAGAAAGACAAATATTATATGATAACATGTATATGTGGAATCCAAAAAATAATACAAATGAATTTATTTACAGAACAGAAACAGACTCGTAGACAGAAAAAAACCTTTTGGTTACCAAAGAGGAAAGCAGGGCGGGGGGCGCGATAAATTAGGAGTTTGGGATTAGCAGGTACAAAGTACTATATATAAAATAGATAAACAACAAGGACTTACTATATAGCACAGGGAAGTAAATTCAATATTTTGTAATAACCTGTAATGGAAAAGAATCTGAAAAATAGAGAACCAAATCACTTTTCTGTATATCTGAAACTAACACAATATTGTAAGTCAGGTATAATTCAATAAAGAAGAAGAAGAGGAAGAAGCCATGTGAAGATGAAGGCAGAGATATACTAGCCTAAGAACATCAAAGGTGGTCAGCAAACCACCAGATGTTCAGAGTGAGGCATGGAACAGATTCTCCTTCATAGCCCTTAGAAGGAACCAATCCTGCCAACACCTTGATCTCAGACTTCTAGCCTCCAGAATTGTGAGAGAATAAATTTTGTTATTTAAGCCACTCGGTTTCTGGTATTTTGTTACAGCAGCCTTAGGACACTAACACAATAGCCAAAGCAATTTCAAAAAACAAAGTTAGAGGACTGTGCTTCTTCTATTATGACTTACTAGTAGGCTAATTAAAGCAGCGTAGTATTGGCATAAATATAGGTAGATGTATAGAAAGTCCAATATAAAATAGAGTCCAAATACAGAGTGAATGGGGAAAAGCTAGTCTTTTCAACAAATGGTATTGGAACAATTGTACATCCTTATGGGGGAAAAAGAAGAACCATGACCTTTATCTTGCACCAAACTCAAACGTTGATTTATAATGGAAATATGAAAGCTAGAGTTATAAAACCTATAGAAGAAAACATTGTGGATGTGTTGAAGAAAGCCATAATTTCTTAGGACACAAAAAGCACTAATCATGAAAAATATTTTGATAAATTGTTCTTCACCTAAATTTAAAAGTCATACTCTTTGAAACACGCTATTAAGAAATTGAAAAGGCAAGTCACAGACTAGGAGAAAATATCCACAGTGCTTGTATCTGGCATAGGACTCACCCGTATCCAAATTATGTGAAGAACTCCTACAACTCAACAAGAAAGAGTAGCCCAGGTAGTAAAATGGGCAAAATATTTGAACAACACCTCATAAAAGAAGATACAGAAATGGCCCATAAGCACCTGAAAAGATGCTACACGTCAGTCATCACAGAAATGTAAACAAAACCCACAATATGATGTCACCTAAAAAGTCTGACAGTACCAAGCGTTGTTAAGGATCCAGGGTCACTCAGTTACATTGTTAGAGGGAATGTAAAATGGTACAATCATGGTGGAAAATAGTTTGGCAGTTCCTATAAAGTTGAACATACACTTAAAAAATGACCCAGCAAGGGCTTCCCTGGTGGTGCAGTGGTTGAGAGTCTGCCTGCCGATGCAGGGGACACGGGTTTGTGCCCCGGTCTGGGAAGATCCCACATGCCGCGGAGCGGCTGGGCCCGTGAGCCATGGCCGCTGAGCCTGCACGTCCGGAGCCTGTGCTTCGCAACGGGAGAGGCCTGCGTACCGCAAAAATAATAATAATAATAATAATGACCCGGCAATTCCGCTCTTAGACATCACCCCAGGAGAAATGAAAACACGTGTCCACAAGAAGACATGAACACATAGTGTTCATAGCACCTCTATTCATTACAGCTAAAACTGTCCATCAACATGTGAATAGATAAATAAATGGCATATTCATAATCAGAAATAAAAATAAACTACCGATACATGTAACAACATGGATGAATCTCAAAAACACTGAAAAAGAGTTCTTTTGATGTATGTGGTCTTATTCATATTATAGTATAGAACAGACAAGATCTACCTCTAGTGACAGGAAGCGGATGGTTACTAAAGCAGTGATTATAGAGGTGCACAGGAACTCTCTGGGGTGATGGAAATGTTCTCTATCCTGATTTGTCTGTGGTTGCACAGGTGCAATTGCAGTCCCCTGTGTGTAAATTACATCTCAACAAAGTTTATTTCATAAGTAAAGAAAACAGAACACCCCAGGGGAAAGTGTGAAGGACAGTGTCTTCTGTTTTAGGAGTTCTTTCAGGGTTTGCAGCAGATCTCAGACTTTGTTTGCCTCAATAGATGCTCTTGGACTTTGCGTAAATCAGGAGTTCACAACTCACTGCATGTCGGAATCACCCGAAGAGTTTGTCTAAGACACTGATGTCCAGGCTTTGCTCCCAGAGGTTCTGATTGATGTGTTCTGGGGTTGGGACCACGGCATTGGTTGCCTTCGAAATCTCCCCAAGTGATTCTAATGTGGAGTCAAGGTTGTGAACCTCTGGCCTAAGCTTTTGCTCTGAGTCCTAGAGAAAGATTGTCTGTGAAATGCAGGTCGTGTGCTTTCTTGTTGCTTCTTGAGTAACATCCTTAATTGTTCCTCTGGCATAGCAGCTCAATCATGAAATGCCTAGTAGTAAGCTGCACAGAACACCGTGGAAATAAATGCAACACAGAGATAAGCAATACTTATTTTTGTGAGACTTAGAGTTGATTGTGGAAGGCGAAAGCCAGCAGAGGAGTATGGATGGAAATTAGTAACCAGAGGTGTACCCAGTTCATGAGACAGTCAGGAAAAGCATAAACTTAGAGCAACCCGTACCTACCAGATTTCCTGATTGCAGAAATGTGTGTTTATATATTTCAAACTTTGCTGAACAACAGCTTGTGCTCTGTGAAGCATTACCATGTCCAGCCCTTTTCAAGTACGGAAGGAATCCTATAGAACCTCAAAACCCAGTGAAAATAATATTGCAAACTGCTGCCATTTCCTGTGTCCTTAACTGTGTGCTAGGTGCCGTGCTGAACGCTTTCCTGTGTAATCCTTACTTCAGCCCTGTGAGGTGGGCACCACTCTCTTGTTACACATAAGAGAATCTGGAGTTCATGAAGCTCAGAACCCTCCACAGGTTACGCAGCTAGAGGGCTGAGCTGGATTCTCTTGTAGGTCTGTCTGCCTCCAAAAGTATCCGTCTTTCCTCTGTGTGCTTGGGATGGTAATTGGTCTCACCCCGTGGACGGGCACACCCACATCTCATACAAGATGGTGCACCTCATCCAGCACCCGCCTCCATCCCCTCGGGCTTCCAGCCTTCTGAGTTGCTGTCACACCTCTGAGAATGGCTTCATCTGTAGATCAGAGCCTTGTCCGAGCATTGCCACACCCATGTTGGTTGTGTGCTCACTTCAGCACAGGACTCTACTCATCTTTGTGTGTGCGCGTTTGTTTTGAGGCGCTATGTTATGAACACATTTCACCAAATGTTAGTTACGTTGACTTATGGGGCGTTTAAATAGGAGATTCAGTCCTGCATTGGTACTGTGCTCTTGTCTTTATTCAGGTTTTTTTTATTTTTGTGTTTAGCGTTCAGTGTGAGAGCAGACAGGATAACTGAGGCTCTGTTTTTTGGTCAACCTAACACATTTTCCTAAAGAAGCTTAGATATTAATGCAGGTTGGGCCCACACACTTTGCAGGGTGCATTCTCTGAGATTACTATTGGCTTCGGTGGGAGAGAGCAGTTAGCAAATCAGTGAGTTGTCCTGCTATTTACAACTCTATTTCCAGAGGCTAAATGTTAGTTTGTTTAAGTCAGACTTACTGTCTTGTTGAGATGTGTTACATCGTGAAAGCATTGACTGAGCTTGGCTCCTTGCTAGGGAGCTACAACTTGTGACTCATTCATGATGGGTCTAGAATCAGTTGAAGAAAACTTGTTAGTTTCCTAATTGTTTCCCCCTCTCCTGACAGGAGCTCCATGCTGCAGCTCAGTGGCAGCAGGAACTTGTAAAACTTGAGCTTGGTGATGACACGGAGCCTCAAGTCACTCCTGCTGGAGGTGTTGCATCCTGGGATTCTTTTCCCAGTGACCGTAGCCTGTGTTCACTCTTCAGTGTATATTGCGTGTTTGCCATGATGCCACTGCTGTCCTTGTCTAGAATAGTTCACTTATGTTATCAACATTTAATGCATTTCTATAAAAAATTATCTAATATCATTTCATAATGCAGTGGTGTGAGTGAGAAGTATTTATCTAGGAAAGCAGACCCTCAGTTCAGGCATGGCTCTAGTGTAACCATGATTTTCAAGGACTCTTTAATTCACCCTTACTGCCTGCTTTAAAATGTCAGGTTTTTTTTTGGTTTTTTTTTGCATTATGCGGGCCTCTCACTGTTGTGGCCTCTCCCGTTGCGGAGCACAGGCTCCGGACGCACAGGCTCAGCGGCCATGGCTCACGGGCCCAGCCGCTCCGCAGCATGTGGGATCTTCCCGGACCAGGGCACGAACCCGTGTCCCCTGCATTGGCAGGCGGACTCCCAACCACTGCGCCACCAGGGAGGCCCAAAATGTCAGTTTTTAGCCTGTGATTTTATTTCCTTACCCATTTAACATATCTGAGAAGTCTCCTCCCCACACCGAAAACGAGATGTTTTTCTTGCAGTGAATAAGAGATCCTTAATACTTTCTCACTTACCAAAAAAAAGTGGTTTTTGAAAATAAATTTACAATTTTGCCTCATACACAGTCGAATTGTGACTCGGCTTTATGGAAGTTATCCTCCAGTTTTCCTCATGCTTTTCTCGGGAGCCAGCCCTGAACTCCTTGCCCCAGCCAACTGAACTTCATCCAGTTCACAGCATGAAATTGCCAACTACGCCGTCACCCCTGTGGCCCTGTATTGAGTCTTCACTGAGTGCTAGTCAGCACAGTAATCCATGCCATTCTTACAGTCACCCTGTGAAGTAGGTCCTGTCATCCCCATTTGACAGGGGAGAAAACTAAGTCTTAGAGGGTAAGTGACTTGCCCAAAGCCACCAGCTCAGAAGTGCTGTAGGGCCAGACTCTGCCCCCAGCGCCGGCTGTGCAGCCCTCGCTCTTCATCCCTGCGCTGCCGCCTCCCGGTTCCTGGAACACCCCATGTTCCTTCTGATCCCCCAGCTCTTGCGTGTACTCTAACCCCTGCTCAGAGCGTTCTCCACAGCCCCTTTATTTCTGTGTTTAATTCCTGTTCGTTCTTCTCACCGCGAGCTAAAGGTCACCTCTGCAGGGAGGGCTTCCCTGAGAGCCCCATGCTATGTGGTCCCCTAGCTACATCAAACACCCAGCTCCTCTGGTGTGGAGATGCACCCACGTTCCAGAAGGGGCTAGATCACACGTTCGCATGAAGCTGGTGAGTGTCCGCGGCTGTTCTTGCTGTCTGTGCCGGGCAGCAGGCCTGGCTCCTGTCCTGGGTCTCTCTGCTTCACCCCGAGACAAGTTCATGTGGTAGGAGCCCTACTCTCCCATTTGCAGGCTTCATTGTTAGCACCCTCATCCTGCGGGTGGGTGCAGGGCCGATTATTGGACAAGTGGGGGTGTGAGGGTTGCATGGAGAAGCTTTGGATACAGTCTCAGGTGGGGCCACTACCAGTTTGGCCATAAAATTTCCCTCTGTGCCTCTCAAAAACATGAGGTCCAACCCTCAGTATTGGGCTAACCCTCCATGCCAAAGCTTCTCAGACTATCTGTGATGAAGAACTAGCTATCTTTCCCCCAAACCATCCTGGACCAATATGTTTATAAAAGAGAAAAGGGAACACTCTTGGACTGCTGGTGGGAATGTGAATTGGTACAGCCACTATGGAGAACGGTATGGAGGTTCCTTAAAAAACTACAAATAGGGGGCTTCCCTGGTGGCGCAGTGGTTGAGAGTCCGCCTGCCGATGCAGGGGACACGGGTTCGTGCCCCGGTCCGGGAAGGTCCCACATGCCGCGGAGTGGCTGGGCCCGTGAGCCATGGCCGCTGAGCCTGCGCGTCTGGAGCCTGTGCTCCGCAACGGGAAAGGCCACAACAGCGAGAGGCCCGCGTAACGCAAAAAAAAAAAAAAAAAAAAAAAACTACAAATAGAACTGCCATATGACCCAGCAATCCCACTACTGGGCATATACCCTGAGAAAACCATAATTCAAAAAGAGTCATGTACCAAAATGTTCATTGCAGCTCAATTTACAATAGCCCAGAGATGGAAACAACCTAAGTGTCCATCATCGGATGAATGGATAAAGAAGATGTGGCACGTATATACAATGGAATATTACTCAGCCATAAAAAGAAACGAAATTGAGCTATTTGTAATGAGGTGGATAGACCTAGAGTCTGTCATACAGAGTGAAGTAAGTCAGAAGGAGAAAGACAAATACCGTATGCTAACACATATATATGGAATTTAAGGGAAAAAATGTCATGAAGAACCTAGGGGTAAAACAGGAATAAAGACACAGACCTACTTGAGAATGGACTTGAGGATATGGGGAGGGGGAAGGGTAAGCTGTGACAAAGTGAGAGAGGGGCATGGACATATATACACTACCAAATGTAAAATAGATAGCTAGTGGGAAGCAGCAGCATAGAACAGGGAGATCAGCTCAGTGCTTAGTGGCCGCCTGGAGGGGAGGGATAGGGAGGGTGGGAGGGAGGGAGACGCAAGAGGGAAGGGATATGGGAACAGATGTATATGTATAACTGATTCACTTTGTTATAAAGCAGAAACTAATACACCATTGTGAAGCAATTGTACCCCAATAAAGTTGTAAAAAAAAAGATAATATAAATGAATTACTAGAAAACAAAAAAAATTTTTTTAGACATAGAAAATTAAAGCCCAAATTTTATTATAAGATTCAGCAAACATCGCATAAGTATGTTAAATTGCTGGCACAGTTTCTCACTCTTTCACACACTTTCTTGCAGACTGACAGTGCTCTCCAGACCTCACTTTGAAAAGCACTTATTAGTTAAGTGACCATGGGGAGGGTACCTAACTTTTGAGCCTCAGTTTCTTTTTCTGTAAAATGGAACCAGTAATACTTACCCTGGCATTGTCAGAATTAAGGGAAATCATTTAAGTGTCTGTCATTGCCTGGTAGATGCTGGATGTCTGTTAAATAGCAGCTCATTAACCACCTTCTAGTGCCTCAGGAAATTTATAGGAATTAGATTTCTTCTCTTCTTTCCTGCCTTCAGCAAGTCTGTGTATCACAGCCAACTGGAGATCTGGTTTCTTTCAGTTGGACCGTGGTGTTCAGAATCCTTAAGTCATGCTGGGAATGTTCATTGCTACTGGCTTGTCTTTGCTTCTGTGCCTTTTCAGTAAACAACTAGGAAGAAAACATTTTTTAGAAAGAAAAGAGAAAAATGTATCATGAGTTCATGCTAGTATTTCTAATTTAAATGTAAACTACTTTGATTTGATACTTCTTTCTTATGCTAAAAATCTTGGTTCCTAATGACATAAATTACCCATTTTCTTTAAACTAAATCTAGGAATAAGGGTTCAGAATGCCAATCCCAGTGTTAATGGTGCTGAGACGACCTCATGCAGCTGTGGGACTGCAGTTCCATCTGAGCTCAGGACACAGCTCCCTGGGGACGTCCCATCAAAATACTGTTTCAGTTCTGTGAAATAATTGTCTTTGTTTCACATGTTGTTGGATTAATTTGTTTCCATCTTCTGTTTTCATAACTTTATAAATTCATTTCTTCAAAATTGAGCTGTGGGCTTCCCTGGTGGCGCAGTGGTTGAGAATCTGCCTGCCAATGCAGGGGACACGGGTTCGAGCCCTGGTCTGGGAAGATCCCACATGCCGCGGAGCAACTGGGCCCGTGAGCCACAACTACTGAGCCTGCGCGTCTGGAGCCCGTGCTCCGCAGTAAGAGAGGCCGCGATAGTGAGAGGCCCGCGCATCGCGATGAAGAGTGGCCCCCACTTGCCACAACTAGAGAAAGCCCTCGCACAGAAACGAAGACCCAACACAGGAAAAATAAATAAATAAATAAATAAATAAATAAAATTAAAAAAAAAAAAATTGAGCTGTAATCACATATAACAGTATGTTAATTTCAGGTGTACAACATAATGATTCAGTATTTGTATATGTGGTGAAATAATCACCACAGTAAGTCTAGTTAACATGTATTATAAACTTAATTTCAAAAAGTTCGTAAAACATATACAGGATCCCAAAGTCAGAATTGTACGACGGGGTACATTCACAGAGGTCTCACCTCTGTTCCTGTTTTGTCCACTTCAGTCTCTGCTTTGCTCTGTAAATAACCATTATTAGTTTTTTATTGAACCCTTCATTTTTTTTAATATAAAAAATCATCTGTTTCTCCTCCTTTATTACACAAAGGGTTCACATATAATCCTATTCTGCACTCTGCTTTTTTCACTTACCATTCTATCCTGATCTCTCCATAGCATTACATTAGTGATCATGGTTTATTCAACGGGCCTATATCGATGGATGCTTGAGTTGTTTACAGGATTTTTCTTATAAATTGTGCTACATTCAACATCATTACTCATCAGAGCAATGCAAATCAAAACCACAATGACGTACCACTTCACGTCCACTAGGGTGGCTAAAATAAAAGACAGTGTTATCAAGGATGTAAAGAAATTGGAACCCTCATACATTGCTGGTGGAATGTAAGATGGTACAGCCACTTGGAAAAACAGTTAAGCAGTTACTCAAAATGTTAAATATAGAGTTACCATATGACTAAACAATTCCACTCCTCAGTATATAGCCAGAGAATTGAATACATATATCCATTCAAAAATAGGTACATGAATGATTGTAACAGCATTATCATAATAGCCAAAAGTTTGAAACAATTCAAATGTGTGTCAGTGGATGAATGGAAACTAAAATACATATGCAGACATTAGGATATTATTATTCAGCATGCTGATACATGCTTCAACATAGATGAACCTTGGAAGCATTACGATAAGTTAAAGAAGCCAGTCACATACTGAATGAGTCCATGTGTATGAAACGCCCAGAATAGGCAAACCCATAGATACAGAAAGTGGGTTAGTAGTTGCTAAGGGTTGGAGAGAGGAAGAAATAGGACTGACTGCTGATGGGAATGGAGCTTAAAAACTCTTCTTGGGGGTAATGAAAATGTTCCAAGATAGTGGTGATAGTGAGACAACTTTGGGAATATGCTAAAATCCACTGAATTGTATATAAATGGGTGAGTTTTATGGTATGTGAATTATACCTCAATAGAAGTCTTATAAAAATATAAGCTGTGCTGAAGTAAATAACCTTGTACAAACATAATTCCATGTGACACTGTATTTTTGATCCTAGAAATGGGATTACTGGGTCAAAGAGTAAATAACACATGTGATTTTGCTACGTATTGTCCAGTTCCCTACCATAGGGATCGTGCTACTTCACATTCACTCCAGCAGTGTCTGAGGGTGCCATTTCCTGTCACCTTACCAGCAGCATGTGTTGTCACACGTGATGATTTGCCCTTCTGGCCGCTGAGAAATGGTATCATAATTTGCCTGCATCTTATTAGGAGCACAGTTGAGCAGATTCTGATATCTCTGCAGTCCATCCGCATTTCTTTTTTTCTGTGCCATTTATGTTCATGTATTTTAGCCATTTTTCTGTTGGATTGTTGGTCTTTTCTCAGTTTCTACAAGCTCTGTATATATTAAAATATTAACCCTTTGCCTGTGATATCTTTCAGATAATTTTTACAGCTTTCAATTTGCCTTTTTAAAAATTGTAGTCAAATTTTAAAACCTTTCTCTATTGCTTCTGGATTTTGAGCCATAGTTAGAAATGTTTTCCCTGCTTCTGGCTTAGAAAAAGAATTCACTTACTAATAAACTGAGATTCACTTGTAGTTTATCCTGGTGAATAATATTAGGAAGAGATCCACTTTTATACGTTTTAAAGAAATTTTATTGAAGTATAGTTGGTTTGCAGTGTTGTTTAATTATACTTTTTTTTTCTTTATTTTTGATCTAACTTTTTCAGCCATATGCATACACATATCCCCTCCCTCTTGGACCTCCCTCCCACCCCACCCCCATCCTACCCCTCTAGGTCGTCACAGAGCACGGAGCTGAGCTCCCTGTGCTGTACTGCAGTTTCCCACCAGCTATCTGTTTTACACATGGTAGTGTATTTAGATTAGTCAAAGCTAATCTCCCAATTCATCCCAATTATACTTTTTTATATGGCTGTCCAGTTGCCCAACATTTTTGAGGAAGGGTGAAAAGAAAAATAAAGTATCACTTTTTGTTTACGTCTGTTTTTAAATATTTCTGGATTGATATAGGTGTTTCAGGTAATTGCACAAACAGTATTATTATAGCAGGGAGTAAGGAAATAAAAAAGGAGCAACAGATCACCTATAATCTCCAGCCCTTCCCAGTCTGTTTCAGCGTGTCAATTTGTCTTCTCTGTTCTTCGTAGGTGAACGAGATGGATGGCATTCCCCTGATCCTGGACAGCTGTAGCATCGATGACAGCAACCCCTGTATCCTTGATGTGACTCACGAGCGTTAGTTCACCCTCGGGGGCCTTAGCGGAACAAGGCCCTTGCCTGGTATTCATTCAGGAGGCAGCTGGCTGGCTTTCTTGGTGGCTCGTTCCTAAGAACTAAGCCACTTTCTCAAGGTTCGGGGCTGGAGTGTCACTCCTGCGGTCTGTGCAGCGTAGTGAGCTCAAGTTTTCGAGGTGACTAGGACATTCTAAACCAGCCTTCTACTACAGAGTGCCTTAAGACTCTGAGGCAAAAGCTCATCCATTGCCCCTGTGTTCGCTGCATGTCACTGATGTCACCTTTCCAAACACTATGTGTCCCTTGGAGTAAATGTGAAGAAGCTTACATTTTTTTCTATAGAGATTCGAGGTATCCAGTCCTCTGGAAGAACCATTTTAACACTAGTTTGGAGGCCTCTGAGACCTCAGGAATGGGGAGAAACGTTTCAGTGGCCCCAGATTCTGGTTTTGGTTGGGTACGGTCTTGCGACCCTCTGTTAGTGATGCTGGGGGCTCTGGCTCTTGCCCTTACCTGGTTTGACCACCCTTCTGGAAGGTGTTCTGCAGGGAACTTGCTTCTTCCCCCCCACTCCACCAACCAAGGTCTTGCCCTGTCAGAAACTGATCTAGTCCAGTGATGAGGAGCCAGGGACTGGGTACAGCCTGTTAAGTTTGAGAGATAATCTGTTTAACTTCAAGACCTTCCCTGGTGAGAATCAAACTCAGCCCAGTCCCTTGCCCTGGCTACTGTGTGGCCTGGTGCTTATTGCAGGTGGGGGGCAGGGGTGAATAAGGCCATTGCAAGGACTCTGAGTTTGTAACCCTGTGGGAGACCAAGGAGGAGGGGAATTTTATTTTTAAAATGCTCACTGTGGTTTCTGTCAAGAAGAGAAAAGGAGCTGATGAAAATCATGTGTTTCAAAGTAAGTAGATTGAGAAATGCTTATTATTTGTGCTAAAGATACTGTCATTTGTCTGATTAGCAATAGAAGAAAATCTCCTATTTTAAAGAGCATGATAGCTTATAAGCTCAGTCAGGGAAAGACAAACAGCCTCAGAAGACTTTTTTGTTCAAGGTAAAACAGAGTCGGTTCACTGCATTGCATTATGATCAGGCACCACAGGCTGTGCTCATTAGAGAGTTTTGAAATATTTTAGCCCCAAAAAAGGAAAGGAAAAAGAAGAAAGCTTTCTGTCACAGGAAAGCAGTAAAAGAACATTCAGGTGTAACTGCAGGTGTTGCATTTCCTAATGAAAAAGATGATTTATTGCGAACAAAGAAATTCACCCAGTTTTACTTTTATATTCCCTCAGTTGACCTTCTAGTGAGAAAAGGTTTTCATTGCTAATCTTTGGCCTTTAGCAAAGACCAAAAAATTAAAAGGCTGTTGCACACAGCACATCATAGTTCTGCAGATATGCTGCATGTGGCTCATGCTTACAAAGTCTTTTATGTTGGCATCCTCCTTGCCGGATATTCATTCATTCATTCATTCACTTCTTTCAGGCAACACTTATTGAGTCCTTACTATGGATTTACATACATTACAACACGGTGAAGCAGTTACTGGCAACACTGTGAAGCAGATACTGTTATCATTATCCGCCCTATTTGTAGGTGAGAAAATAAACTGAGAGAGCTTTAGTGACTTGTCCTGAAGGTCAGACCCAGAATTTAAACTTGGTGTGTACCTGATTCTTAGCTGCTTTCCTAAACTGCCTCCTTGTAAGTCACTGGGAGGGAACGGAACACGTACAGAGAAAGCACAGTAACATATTCACGTAGTGGAGAAATTACTCAGAATTATAAATTGAAAAAATGTAGATGGACAATCTATGTAGATAAATGGTTTTTTAAATGATAATTAATGAAGCATTGCAAGCTTCCAGAATCTCCTTTAAATTGTCAAGAAGTGGCAAAATGTTACACGTTTTGTGTTATGTACATCTAGTAACTCCTTGGACTTTTGTTTATAAACACCTACTAGATTTTCAAGACATAAAAAATACACTTAACAAGATATGAGATACATACCAAAATATGAGAGCAAAGGGAGAATGATGGTTGAATGGTCAGAAATGAAGAAGTATTATAGCCTAGGGATTCAATTTTTAGATGTGAGCCATAAATTAAAACCTGACCTCCCTAGTAGCCAGAGCAAATAGGGCCATAATACAGATCACAGAACAAATCCACCCCATGTTCCTCCACACTGTTTCTCGTCTCCTGCTCTCAGGCAGGTTTTCCCAACAATTATTTAATTTCCCTGACCTTGCCTCCTTACTTCTCATTCACTCCCCCACCCCCATTCATATGTTTTTTTCTTTCCTATATTTTTTATTCATCAAAATAATAAATCTGTATTTTTTTTTAATGCCAAAAGGTGTAGAATGGGGGAGTGAGTTCTCTGGCTCCACCCTCCACACTTTGCAATTCACTCTCTCAGCTCTTTCTTCTAGTAGTTGCTTTTCTGTAACTAAGTAATATGCTTCGCTGCTGTTTCTTGATATATCACATCTTGGTGTTACCTGTTTACGTTGTTATGACACTAGGATTTAGCTCTTGTATACCACCTCCTCTCCTCCCTCCCTCATGCTCCCACTATAGTTAAGATCCCATTTGCTCTGTTGCCTGCATGACTGGTGAGGCTGAGCATCTTCTAAAATGTTTATTTACCATTTGGATTGTGTGTGTGTGTGTGTGTGTGTGTAAAATGTGCTTGATCAAAACCTTTTGCCCATTTTTTCATTGGGTTATCTTTTTATAATTTGTTTGTAATCTTTATATATTCTAGATAGAAGTTCTTTGTCAGCTACATGTGTTGCTAATATTTCCTTTCCCTTGTTCTATGACTTATCTTGTCATTCCCTTTATAGCTTTTTTTTTTTAATTAACAGAAGTTCTTAACTTTTAGTCAAATTTATCACTTTTTCTTTATGGTTAGTTTTTTAGGTGTGTATCTTGTTAAAGAAATATTTTCATACCCTCAGGTTATGATGATAATCTATATTCTGAATACTTCATATTTTTATCTTTTATATTTATTTATTTTTAAAATTTTTATTGGAGTATAGTTGCTTTACAATGTTGTGTTAGTTTCTACTGTACAGCAAAGTGAATCAGCTATACGTATACATATATCCCCTCTTTTTTGGATTTCTTTCCCATTTAGGTCACCACAGAGCATTGATACCTTTTATATTTAGGTCTGTAATTCACTTGGAGTTGATTTTTGTATATGGTGTGAGTTAGAGGTCTATTTCTATGTTTTTCCATATGGGCACGCAATTGTCCCAGCCCAGTTATTGAAAAGAACACACATTGTCTACTCTAGTGCCAGTTCTATCGTAAGTCAGGTGTCCATATATGTGTGGGTCTGGACTCTCTTTTCTTTTCCATTGATCTCTGTGTTCTATCCCTGTACCAGTACTATGGTATTAAGTACTGTCACTTTCTAAAGTATCTTGATATTAGTCGACTGAGTCCTTCCAACTTGTTTCTTCTTTTTTAAGAGTATTATGGCTATTTTTGGTCGTTTGTATTTGCCCATAAAAATTTTAAAACCAGCTAGTCAGATTCTACACATTCACACTTGTGTGTTTTTGTGCACACATGTGCATACACGTATGTACATGCATGAAATCACTACCAACAAAAACAGTGTAAAATCCCCACATGTTGAATTCCTCATTGAGATTGCTTTGGCTAAAATCAATGTAATGAGAGTTTACATCTGAGTCTTCTAACTCATGAACATGGTATATCTGTCCATTTATTTAGGATTATTACTTTTCAGCTTTTATTCCTCTCTGTATTTTTATAGCTTCTTTGCGTGGATTTTAGTATGTATTATTTTGGTTATCATGCATTTCAAGTGTTTTCTAATTTCTGTTATGTTTTTTTTTGACCCATGGATTATTTAGAAATGCATTTCTTAAATTCTGAACTAATAAGAATTATCTTTTGGAGATTGATTTCTAACATAAATTCATTATGATCAAAGAGCACATACTTGATGTTCTTTGTCCTATGAAATTTATTAAGACTTGCTTTATGACCCAGTGTATGGTCAGTTTCTGCAACTGTTGTGTGTGTGCTTGAAAATCACATCTATTCTCTAGTAGTGGAGTACAGTATTTTTAGGTCAAGTTTGTAAAATTTTTACATTTTTAGTGATATTTTTATCTACTTTGGTTTATCGGTTGTGGAGAGAAATGTTTTAAAATATCAGCCTATGATTTTAGATTTCTCTAAATTTCTCCTTTTAGTTATATAATATTTTTCTTTATATATTTTGAGACAACATTATTAGACGAAGGTGTATAATAGGTCTTGAAAAATACCCCTGTTGTCACTGCAAAGTGACCCTCTGTATCTCTAAAAATGCTTTTTGCCTGTTACTAATACAGCTACTTTATCTCACTTTTGGTTGGTATTTACATGGTATAACCTTTACAATCCTTTTATTTTCAGTCTTTCTGTGTCAGAGGTGTTTGTTGTAAACAGCATAGTTGATTTTTTCTTAATCTAGTTTCTTTGCCTTTTAGCTATTGCATTTAGCCCTATATTTACTGTAATTACTGATGTGTTTGTATTTAAGCTACTCTGGTTAGCTTTCTGTTTTATTTTATTTTTCTCTTTCTTTTGGATTGATTGTTTTATATAGTTCAATGTTTATCTTTTTCTGGTTTAAAAGTTTTTAATTCTTTTTTTCTATTCTGTTAATAGTGCCCTGGGAAATTACAACATGCATCCTAGACTGAGGAAAATCTAATGTTTTTCAGACCTTTACCCCCTTCCCAGATAATACAGGACCACTCAGCACCCCCCAATTTATATGCTGTTGTTGTTATATATTTTTATTCTATTTTTACAACTCTGTAAGATGTTATTATCGTAGTTCTATAACGTCAGTGTTCATTTAGATCTATCCACATATGTACTACTTTCCTGCCTTTCACCCCTTCTTATAGCTTTGTCTGTCCACCTGGGATCATTTTCCTTCGGCCTGAAGTCCTTCTTTCAGAATTTCCTTTAAAATGGGTTCATGGGTGAGGAACCATCTGAGTTTGTTTGAAAATGTACGCCTGATTCCAGCATTTTGTTGTGATAGCTACAGGATCTCATTGTTTTAATATGTATACTTTGACTTAATTCTAGTATTTCCAGCATGGTATCTGCACCCTCTGCATCTGGTATCCTCCATGCCAGAGTGTATCTACTTTACCCTTTTTGTTGGATGGATTTGGGACATAATCTAGAAGGAGAATCAACAAGACTTGGTGACACTTCAGAGGTGGGAGAATAAAAAAGAAACAGCATCACAGGTGACTCCCAGGTTTCTGACCTGAGCAACTAGATGGATGGAGATATTCCCACATTTATTGAGAAAGGGAATAATTTCAAAGGAGAATATAGACAGATGAATGTGTTCATAAGCTTCATCATTTGCCTGTTGTCACCAGTCACCTCTGAATTGTCAGAGTCAATGGATGCTTTGCAGTTCTCATCGTATTAAAACTCAGTTCAACGGATCTCATCACTTCCTCCTTAACATAACACTTTTTTCTTTCATGATAGTACCTCCTCTTGGGTTTTTTTCATGTCTTCCTGGCTCCTCCTCCTTATTCTCTGTTGTTACTCCCTCTTCTACACAACTTTTAAACGTTGGAGTTCTCCTGGACATTCCAGAGCTCAGGCTCTCTCTTCTCACTCTACATTTTCTCCTTAAAGAATCTCACCCATTTATTCCTTTATTCGTTTATTCATTCAATGTTTATTGAACACCTTTTATGTCCCAGACACTATTCTGGGCCCGTGGAATGACAGGGAATCCTGTAGGGAGGCTATTGGCATCATCCAGGCAGGAGATGACAGTGGCCTGGGCCAGGCTGGTAGCCGTGGAGATGGGAGATGAAGTTGTATTCTGGGTATTCTTAAGACTTTAAACATCATTTGTTCACCTTTGTCTACCAGATCTAACCTCTAGACAGACCTCTCTTCTGAGTCTCAGGCGTATGTCTCTGACACCCTGCTTATTAACATTTTGCTTGCATATCTTACTGACACCCCAAACCTAGGATGTCCAAAGTTAAGCTATTAATATCTCTGCAAAATTCTCCCCTGTCCTTTTCAATAAATGTGGGAATACCTCCATCCATCTAGTTGCTCAGGTCAGAAACCTGGGAGTCACTCATGATGCTGCTTTTTATTCTCCTGCCGCTAAAGTGTCACCAAGTCTTGTTGATTCTCCCTCCAGAATATGCCCCAAATCCACCCATTTCCCTTCATCTCCATTGCTACCATCCAGTCCTTACTCTCCTCACCCCTGGCCTGGATGTCAGCAGTAGCTTCCTAACTCATCTTTCAGTTTCTGGTTTTGTTGTGTTGCGGTGATATTTATTCCCCATCCACTCAGTGCAGTCTTTTAAAACCAAAATAGGGTCATTCCTCTCTGCCTCTTGACTCTCCCTGCCCCGCACCATCCCTCATAAACATGCCCATTTACAAAACCTCCAAGCCTGTCCATTGTCCTTAGAATAAATCCACAGGCTCCAGCACGTCCTGAGAGGTCCTGTACGGTCTTGCCCCACCTGCCTTTTCATTTACCTCCAGACCGGTCTTCCTTTTTTATTTTTTCTTTTGCCCTACCCAGGTACGTGGGGAGTTTCTTGCCTTTTGGGAGGTCTGAGGTCTTCTGCCAGTGCTCAGTAGGTGTTCTGTAGGAGTTGTTCCACGTGTAGATGTATTTCTGATGTATCTGTGGGGAGGAAGGTGATCTCCGCGTCTCACTCTTCCGCCATCTTGAAGCTCCTCCCGGTCTCCCTTTCTTAGCATTCCCCAGAGACTCTTCATTTTTTGTGTCTCAGATCTGTCTAATTTCTCACCTCAAGGCAGTCGTTATGCTCATCTCTCAGCCTGAACTCTGTCCCCTGGCTCAGTCCTCCTCGTCTCCATGTCCACCTTCCTCATCTCTTCCTCAGGGAAGCCTTGCCGGTTGACCCCTCCTAGAACCTGCTCTGTTCCTTCAGCTTATCACAGTCTGTAATTGAATGAATATTTGTGCATTTATGTCTTAATTACCCTCTAGACCAAGGCCCATATGGCAGGGACCATTTTTTCTGTTTTTCACCTAAGTATAATATGCTGCTGTCAGGTGCATAGTAAATGTCCAATAAATATTTCTTAGATGGGTAGGTGACAGAGTAAAACAGTGAACAAATGAATGAAACAACAGCAGCTTGAGGAAGTTGTGTGTGTGTTTGTGTGTGTTTGATGGGTGAGGGGTGGTTCAAAGCACAGGAGAAATTTCTCCCATAGGTGTGATGATTCTCTTGTGAATTGAATAAGCTTGGTTTGGCAGTGATACTATTTCAGCTTGGTTTGGTTTAACCCCTTCTAATAACTCACACCAATCAAGCTTTCATTGAACTTTAATTTCAGTATTTTGTGTTAAAAAGCAATAGATATTTTGGATATGCGTAGACTAGGAATCAGTGCAGATAGTAAATGTCAGTTAACAGAAATACCTCCATTCTCTGATCACCCTGGATTGACTGGCTGTGTCCGTGTACTCACGCATCCTCCACGGGGTGGGGTGAGGGTGAGGGCTCGTGTTACCTTAGGGTAGCAGTCCTTGTTCCCCATGGGCAATCTGTGGTTTGGACCCTATGAAAGACTTCCTCTTTACTTGGGGATTAGGAATTTCAAGGTGGCATATCAGGGCAAACTAAACTGAAAACTCTCCCAGGCTAAGAACAGGGCTAGAAGGCTTACTGTCCCATTTCTTGGAGGTGGCTTCTAGAGACCGACTGAGATTTCTAGTTCCAGGGAAAAGACAACATCTCAGAGGGGTGCTTAACCCCAAAGGACAGTGCTCCGCGACGGCTGCTGTGTCAGGGACACAAGACCAGCTGTTCACTTGCCGGCTCCCTTGCGGAGACCCGCAGTAATGACACAGTAGCAGATGCCATCAGAAAATTCCAGCTCTGCTACCACAGGGTCCATTTCTTATTTGTCATTTATTGTGGCAAGTGGGATTTTTTATTGTTGTTGTTTCCAAATAGAAACAGCTGAACTTTATTTGAAATGTTTTCCCTTGATTCTTTTTTGATCTACGTTTTGATCAGTTGTCCTTGATGTGGTGTTTTTTAATATTGTTTTTATTGGAGGGGGAGGGGACAGGGATAGGATGAGAGTCTAAACAGGGTTGGGGTTTTTTTCTGTTCTTTCTTTTTCTTCCTTCTTTTCTATTTCCTTCTTTCTTTCTTTTTTTATTGAAAGGCCTCATTTGTAAGTTTTCCTTGTGTACAGAAATGTAACTGTTTATAGGAATAATAACCAAACAGCATTTCCCCAGTAATCTCGTGTTCGGGAAGTATGGCATAGTGGCAAGACCATCAGTTCTGGGGCTAGACGGATGCAGATTCTGCCACTTCTTAACCTCTAAACACTTCACTTAAACCTCTGTTGTGAGCTTTAGCTTATTTATCTAAAATGGGACCTATCCCCACAGGGTTGTGGTGAATGTGAAATGTCATCGTGTTTGCAAAGTGCTCAGCCTATAGTTTCTCAACAAGTAGATGTTCTTGTACAAATATCCTATTACAGCTGTTAATGCCTAGGAGAAAGGTATATTTTCATCTGTGATTGCACTGTGAGCCAGTGGTAAAACTGAAATAATAACGATAATAATATCACAGGACAGAAGAGAGAGTCCTCAAACAGACTGACACATGCACAACAAAGGCACCCCTGTAGCTGAACAGAAAAGGATGGTCTTTTCCCATAAATGCTGCTAGACCAATTTAATATCGTAGGGGGAAGAAAGCCTACCACCCCTGCCTCATCCCATTCATGAACATTAATTCAAGATGAATCATAGACCTTAATGTGAAAGGGAAAACACAAGAACTTCTAGAAGGAATCATAAGAGAATATGGTTATTGTCTTAGAAGAGGCAAAGATTTCATAAACAAGACATCAAAATTATAACCGAAAAGCGCTAACTGTAAGAGAAAGACTTTGAAAAGGTTTTGCATTGTATGTATCTGACAAAGGACTCATACCCATAATATATAAAGGACTCCTGCAAAACAACAAAGAAAAGGTAATTCAGTTTTTAAGAATGGACAAAAGACCCATGGCATTTCACAAAAGAGGAAATCCAGATAGATGGCCAGTAAATGTATGAAAAGAGCTCAACGTCATCATTCATCAGGGAAGTGCAAATTTAACCCACAGTAAGGAGCCCACCAGAATGGCTAATAAGAGGACTGACAGCACCAAGTGACGGCAAGGATGTGGGGCAGCCTGAACCTTAATAAACTGATGGTGGAGACGTCAGCTGGAAAGATGCCCTTGGCCAACTGTCAGTGTCTGCTAACACTAGGCGTCCACCAGCCCTGTGAGCCAGCAGTTGCACCCCAGCTGTACCCCCAGGAGAAATACATACACATATCTATCAGAAGACGTGTGCAGGACCCTTCCTAGTCAACATTATTTATAATAGCCCCGAAGTGGAAACATCCGAAATAGTCACCAGTAGTAGAATAGACGTTGTGGAATGTTCATTCCATGGAACAATACACAGCGGTAAAGAGTGAACTGCTCTGTGTAACAAATGGATTAATCTCACTAACATAGTTTTCACCTAAAGAAGCCAGATTCAAAAAGAGTGTACACTGTATGATTCCATTTACACGAAGTTTAAGAACGGGCAGAATTAATCTGTGGCGATAGCAGTCAGAATGGTGGTTACCTTGAGGGGTAGGAGGGTGGCCATTGATAGGGAAGGGGTACTTGGAGGCCTTCCAGGGTGCTGGGCACATTCTGCATCTTGATCTGGGTGGGGTTATGTGACGTGTATGTGTGAGAAAGCCCATCAGGATGTGCACTTAGGACGTGTGCGTTCTGTTGCTCCTCACATTAAAATTTTAAAAATCATTGAGTTATTTCTAGGTGCCAAACCCTACGCTATACCCTTTACATACATTATCTTGCACAGTTTTTTTTTTAACAAGCCTCTTTGTTGGGAACTATTATTTTACAGATGAGAAAAGTAAAGCTCCGAGAGTTGGTTCCCTGACTGCAGCTGGTCTGGGCTCTCCCAGCGCATGAGTGGCAGGACCAAGGTGCGAGCCCAGGGTCGTCTAGTTCAAGTGTCTAGACTTCCTTGCGGGTGCTTCCTTCACTCCCTCACAGTGTTTCTTCCAGTCTCCCTCTCTTGGGGGACACGTGGGCATTCAGATGGGTTAGATGCAGTCTTGAGTTAATTAATCCTGTTGCGTCTGGCACGTGGTACCCACTCACTGCTCTGCTATGGCCTCAAGTAATAATCGAGGTAGATACCTAAGCCCTGAGGTGGTAGCCACCTTGGAAGACAGGTATCTCTGCCACAGCCAACTCCTTCCTCTTCTAAGACTCAAGCATGTGTGTCTTCCTCCTGGAATTTTTCCACAGTCCCCCTTAACTGAACCTGAGTCCCTCATCTTGGTCTTTTGCGGATCTGTTGTGTTACCCCTGCCACTCTGTGAGCATAGCACATGGAAACACCTGGATACATAACTCTTTCCCTCTAGAAAAGTCTATCCTAGGCGGGATCTGTGTCATATTGCACACCCCACATTGGACCCTGTGTGTTACCACAATGTGTTCCAAAGCATATTTTTTTCTGCAGTATCTTAAATAGCTATTATATGAGGGAAGGCTTCTAAAACATATATGTAGGACCTGTGTTAAGCAGTTGTCTCTCTTGCAGGGCACCACGAAATCTTTACTGTTCTCATGTGCATTTTGGAAACTCTGGACTACAGTGCCACATCTTGGGGAGTGCAGGAATTTTAGTATAAACATGGAGACACGTTCCATTCTGTACTTTTTCTTCATGAGGAGTCTAGCTTGTGACTGCGCCTGCCAAGCAGCCGCCAGAGGGAGGCGTTCAGGGAAATGCCTTTAACATTTCAGAATGGCACAGCTGGCTAAACTTGATGTTGTTTGTAAAAGGCATCTGAATTTCCACACCGGAGAAGTACTTATGCGGTATGCACAAAATGATACGTTTCTGCTTTTAATATCTTACTGTGCCCATCCTAATGTTCAAAGCAGAAATCTTTCTGCTGAAATCAGTCTTTCCTCCTCTGGAGGGGAAGGACTGTCTTCTATTGACTTCTGTGTCCCCAGCATTAAACAGCTGGTGAACCTTCAGTGATCATTTGTTCAGTTTTGAGCTGACATTAATTAAAACTGGAAAACCTCTTAATGCTGTTGGGCTTTCAAAAGGTAAACTTTGGGTTTGGCTTCCCAGTGATTTAATTTGGTTTTTTAAAGCCTCTCATTGATTCTCTTACCCCTCACCTGATGTGATTGAAGATGTGCAAACCAAATCTTTCTCCCCATCCAAAGCAAACAAGTGCGCACACGACTTCGCAGGTTAGCAGAGGCCTCCCTGGGACCCTGTGTGAAGCAAGTCAGTGAGGGGCTATGGGTGGGCGATGCTCAGGTGCCACTCCCAGGCTGAGGAGAGTGTAACACGCTGCCACCCTGCACCCCACACACGCTCACACAGAGGCAGGCCAAGGCATCATCTAAATAGACCCGTTCAGGGACTTCCCTGGTGGCGCAGTGATTAAGAATCCGCCTGCCAATGCAGGGGACACGGGTTCGAGCCGTGGTCTAGGAAGATCCCACATGCCACAGAGCAACTAAGCCCGTGCACTACAACTACTGAGCCTGAGCTCTAGAGCCCGCGTGCCACAACTACTGAGCCTGCATGCCACAACTACTGCAGCCTGAGCGCCTGGAGCCCGTGCTCTGCAACAAGAGAAGCCACCACAATGAGAAGCCTGCACACCACAACGAAGAGTAGCCCCCGATCGCCGCAACTAGAGAAAGCCAGCGCACAGCAACGAAGACCCAACACAGCCAAAAAAAATTTTTTTAAAGAGTCAAAGAGCACAAACCTGATGGATTTGACTATATAAATAAATAAACAAACCTGTTCAGAATGAAAGAGGGAAGAAGATCTGTTTTACGTAGCTTCTACGGTATCCTAGCAACTGGTTCCCCAGGGCTCGAAGCCGAAAGTTGGAGGAGTGGGATGTCATATCTTGCATGAGGCTCTCACAAAAGTGGACTCTGTTTCCTTGTTCAGGTGTTTTGGCAAATAGTCCCAACTATTTTAAAATGAGACTAAAATACTTCAGGTTGTTCTCCTTCAGATGGTGTCTACTTAGCTCTTAGTTGTGTGCTTCTCGTTTTCTTACATCCCTAAGATCATAGCGGCTAGAAATGAAAACTGTTGTCAGCACACTGAAATGTTCGCATGTGAAGGCTGCCGAGCTGCGCGTGTCTCGTACGCACACGGAGAGGCCAGAGTGCGTGGTGTGCGCACCTGCCTGCTGACCTCAGACCTGTGCCCTCGCCTGGGCTCTGGGTTGGTCTTGCCAAGCCTGCCTCGCTCAGCTGTCTGCCTCTCGGAGGTCAGAACGCATCCGGTCCTGCTCTATCTTGTTTACTTGCGTGAAAAGCACGATTGCTTGAGATTTATTGTCATGTAAGGTAGAAAATGGGAGTCTGTCCTTTTCCAAGGTGAGGTGCCTGGCGTGAACCACGTCACCCTTGTTCCCACTCAGCCTGGGTGGGGACGGGGCAAGGTGCCCTCACACCACAAGTAGTGAGACAGGGTCCTCGGAAGCTGCTCCCTTCGACTCCCTGGCGGCCACTTTAGCCACCTGGCTTTGAGGTGACACCGTGTTTTCTTAACTTTACTTCTCAGCCGTTACTATCAGTGTTTTAAGTGCCGCCATATAAAATTAATTTCAAACCAGAAACAAAGCTTTCGTGAACATTTGTTGCCATTAATTTTTGTTCTTAAGGATCCGCTCCTGTGGCTGATTGATTAACAAATGCTGTCTGATGAGTGTAACTTCAGGGAAAGAACGTCGCCGGGAAACCACATTAGAAATAACTCGCTTAAATGATTTCGTGTTAATAGTCTTCCGTGGCAGTTGTGAGTTTGCTAGCCTGAGTATTTTGAATTTTGAAACTAAAAGAAACTATATGAAATATTTGTTTATTGTTGTATTACTTTTGGTTTTCTTTTAAAAACTTTTGAAGACTTTTTTTTTCAGAGCAGTTTTAGGCTTACAACAAAGTTGGGAGGACAGTACGGGGACTTCCCGTTTTCCCACAGCCGTCACGCATGCAAAGCCTCTCTCATCAGTAACCCCCACCAGAGGGACACTCTGGTTTTTTTAACAGAAGTTGAACCTATGTTGACACATCATTATTACCCAGAGTCCATAGTTTAAGGGTCCGCTCTTGATGTTGTACATTCTGTGGGTTTGGACAAATACGTAATGACATGTATCCATCATTGTAGTATCACACAGAGTATTTTCACTGTCCTAAAACTCCTCTGCGCTCCACCTCTGCATTGCCCCTCCCCTGATCCCGGCAACCACTGATCTTTTCCTGTCTCCATAATTCTGCCTTTTCCAGACTGTCACAGAGTTGGAATCATACAGCACGTAGCCTTCAGATCGGCTTCTTTCACTTGGTAAAGTGCACGTAAGCCTCCTCCATGTCTTGTCATGGCTTGCTAGCTCGTTTCTTTCTTTAGTGCTGAAGAATATTCCATTGTCTGGGTGTACCAAGTACTTGTTTTTCAAAATTCTTTTCTCTAACACTGTGTTTGCATCATAATCGTTCTGCACACCTCCCCAGTCTCTCTATAGTATAAAGTATAGTTTAGAAGAACTTTTATAAGTCTTGACTTTGTATTTCAGAAGTTGTATATCTGACGTATAGATTAGACCATAAAGTAGTAAGTCTGAAATATCAGCCTAAAATTCACCTGCATGACAGTTTCCTTCAGACACTGCCTCCCGTGGGGCTGAACTCAGATTCCAGGGAGCCTGTCTCTGCAAAGAATGTGCCGGACGCCTTTTGAAAGTACATTCAGCACACAGTTTACCAGCACAAGGACATCCGAAGTTTCAGTTCTTGGTAATCATACCTCACCTCTTTCCCCAAATGGCATTACCAAGCTGTCTCACTGGGCCTGTCATAGTTGAGGTAGACTCCTCCGGCTGTCATACTCAGGGTGGTCCCCGAGGGTGAAGATCTACCTTCAGAAGAGCCTCTGAATTTAGAACAGAAGGATCACTGCCTGCACACAGAGTGCCCAGAGCAGTTCCCGGCACGTGGTTTGTGCTTTAAAAGTGTTGCCGTTGTTATTTAAATGTATGTATTTTCTTACAAAGTTAATTAATTGCCAGTTTTTCTTTTTACATTTGCGTTCTTTATGAAAATGAGCAGTGACTTTGCATGTGTTTAGGATGATAATAATTTTTTTTAAATCACTGTACTTACATAACACTGCCACACAGAATCCATATTTTACAAGACACTTGAGAGGTCAGGTTGCTGAAGTTTGGCACAGAGAAACATGTTCTAGGTACCCTGACTAATGTCAGTAGTTTTGCCTGAAATGACCTTAGTCAAATTTAGCAGTGACAGAGAAGGGCCTGGTCAAAACATCGGTGTGCCACAGCCATTTCAAGCACCGTTAAATAGTAACTGGCTGTCCGTTTTGTGATCATCATTCTTAGCAGTAAGTGTTGGATTCTCTGTACCACTTATTTGTCTAGAACCGGAAGATTAAAAAAAAAAGCACTTACTGGGCGAGTGAGCCTGTGAAGGGATGAGGTTGGCCCTCACTGGATACAGACAAGGGTGCCGAGGGCCGGGCCCTGGAGCCGCCGGGGCAGGAGGCTGGCACCCCTGCTCGTGGGCTGTGATGGGGGAGAGTGGCCGGGCTGGCTCTGTCCCAGTGCTAACCCTTGGTGGCAGCTTTCCCACGTTTGTTCGTGGATCTGAGCAGCTCGAAGGGAAGACAGGGGCCTGCTTTCTGCCTGGAGCTGACGGCCTCATGGGGGTGACAGGGACAGGGAGGCCTCCGGGTGCTCTGGCTTTTCTCTTCCTCATGGTTCTGTGGATCCACATTACCCCCCTTCATTTGGATAACGGTCGCAAACTCAAAACATATAAAAATAAGGGCTTCCCTGGTGGCGCAGTGGTTGAGAGTCCGCCTGCCGATGCAGGGGACACGGGTTCGTGCCCCAGTCTGGGAAGATCCCACATGCCGCGGAGCAACTGGGCCCGTGAGCCATGGCCGCTGAGCCTGGGCGTCCGGAGCCTGTGCTCCGCAATGGGAGAGGCCACAACAGTGAGAGGCCCGCGTACAGCAAAAAAAAAAAAAAAAAACACATAAAAATAAAGCTAACTTTCAGACATACTCGCCTTTTCCATTCTTACCGTCCTCAGGTCTGGATGTCTCCTCTGAGGTAGAGACAAGGTGCCTTTGCCCCTGGGGCCGCCAGAGTGGGGCATGGCCGTGTGGCCTGTGAGCCCTGGCCGGCCCCCTCCCCACGCCGGCAGCTGGCCTCTGAGCTGCCAGGAAAGGCCGTGTGGGCAACCGACAGACCTCTTCTTCAGGGTTAACTGAGTGCAGCGGAAAACAGGCCCCGTGCTGTGCAAAAGCCTCACTGCTGGACAAAAGCCAGGCAAGAGCAAAACTAAGAGGTGGATTGCAGTTTACAACACAGACCCAACCCTGTGCTGGAGAGTTTTCGCGTGACTGTGATGAGCCAGCTTTTACAAGAGATTCTTGTCTTCGTTTTTAGTTAATGGCCTAATTTTACATTCTCATAGAAGCTCACAGAATGAAGACAGTGTCAAATGTAGAGAGAGGTCTCCACTTTCTGGTTACGGATAGGAGAAAAACCTTTAAAAAGTCAAAACATTTTCCCAGTTTTTGAGAGAAACCAAAATATGTCAGAATCAAAGCTACTCTGCTGTCTTTCTGTCCTAAAGCACTTGAGAAACTAGCACAGCTCTTGTTCACATGTTTCTTCTGGGTGTAATTAGGAAGCACCAGGAAATCCTAACGGGTTTTCAAGAAGAAAATGACAATGAAAGTTTCCGATGCACAATCCGTCAGATACCCGGGCTGCGAATGGGCTGCACATCCTGGGCAATACTTGTGAATCACTGAGACAGTGGAATCCACAGAATTCAGAGGAGTTTTGGGGCGTTACAGGGCAGTATTTCTTAGGGCTATCTAGTTGAGGGAACATGTGAATTGGCATTTGGCAGATCAACCCAAACTTCAAGTTCAGTCATCATCCTAATTTTTTTTAATTGTACTTATCTTGAAATACAGTGTGCGTACCGAAAAGTGGGAAGAGTCTTTGTGTGTCGTTTGCAAATAATTGTAAAGCAGACATGTGTAACCAACACCCAGGTCAAGGCGAAAGACACTGCCAGACTTTGCTGAGCCCCTCCCCATCCGAGCTCCTTATCAGGCATCCCTGCCCTCCTCTGGTTAGCTCCTGTGCATGCGGCCTACACAGTGTGCTTTGGGTTGGCCATCTTTGAAATCCATATAAATGGAATCATGGCTTGCATTGTTTTGTCACTCAAAAGCATGATTGTGAGATTCAAGCAAACCGTTGCATGTAGTTTATAGTATTCCATTGCAAGAAGATATAACGTTCATTCATTCATTCAGTTGGCGGACATGTGGCTCATTTCTACTTTGGGGCTATCACGGTTAATGCTGCTATGAACTTTTTCATACATGCATGTATCCTGGCACGTGAGCATGAGGTTTCTTAAAGAATGGAATCTGTGTCTTGCGTACCTTCAGCTTTATTCTAGATGATGCCAAACTCTTTTTGGAATCGACTGTACCAGTTTTTACCCCCATCAGCAGTATATGAGCTCCCTTTCCTTTACCTTATCAACACTTGATGTGGTCACTTAAAAATTTTTGTCATTCTGATGAGTATAATATGTCCTTGTGATGTTATTTTAAATACTCTAATTAGTAATAAGTACATTTTGATTTTTTTGTTGATCATTTGGTTTATTGACCATTTGGATTTCCTGTGTCATGAAGATGTTCAAGTTTTTTTTATTCCTATATTTATGTTTTTTTAATGGATTCATAGGAATTTTTTCTACATTCAGGATATAAATTTTTTGTTCATTTATCAGTATTGTAGTGGTCTCCCCCATCCTGTGTCATTTTATTTTGTTTTGTTTTCTATTTTCTTTATATCTTTTTACTGTCGAGATGTAAATTATATATAGTAAAATGCGAAACTTGCAAATGAATGTCTCAACGTATGTATGCATCCATGTATCCATCATCCAGATGAAGACACAGAAATTCTCATCCCCCTAGAAGGCTCCTTTGTGCCCATCTCACCCAGTATCAATCCCCAGAGCTGTTCTGACTTCTGTGGTGTTTTCCCTCTATGGTTAGTGGGTTTTGTGTCTTCTTGAAGACCCTAAGGTTATAAGACTATTCTTCTGTGTTTTCATCTAAAAGCTTTATAGTTTTGCCTTTCCCATTTAGATCTCTATCTATCAGAAGTTAATTTGTATGTATGGTGTACAGTAGGGGCTCAGATTTTTAAATTCCCCCTCCGGTTATGCAGTTGTCTCAGTATTGGAAAGACCTTCCTTTCACCGCTGTCTCTGCAGGGCCACCTTGGCATGAATCATGGTCTTGTGGGCGTGATTCCATTTCTGGCTCTCTCTTCTCGGTTCAGAATGTTGATCTCTTTCTCTGTCCCTGCACGGCACTGTCTTAATTACTATGACGTTACCATCTTGACAGCAGGTAGAGGACATTTTGGGTGTTAACCAGGGCTCTCTGGCGTCTTTATTGTTCTTGTCACTGGTCCATTCCGCAGGTGTTCCTTGAGTATCTGGTGTGTTATGCTCTGGGCAGTGTTCCAGCTGTTGGGGATAAAGTGGTGACCAAGGAGGAGACGCTGTCTGTGCTCTCGTGGAGCGCATGGTCTGGTGGGGGTGGGCATAGCATGTACCAGGCCTGAGGACAGGCGCTCGGCATCCTTGGGGGCAGGAGCCCTGCCATGTCCCTCAGGAAGCCTCCCCTCTGTGCCCCGAGCCGCTTGCAACGTGCCCTGGCTGGGTCTGCCCCCTGTACAGATTGTGAGCTCCCTGGGGCAAACCATGTTGGATTTACCTCTTTTTCGGTCACCCCTGGCTCAGGGAGGGGCGCATCTCCCTAGGCCTTCCCCACTCTGTCGTACCCAGTGTCACTTAGCCCTTCCTGACTCTCCTTCTGGGGCCCTGGCCTCCCTCATCTTCCCCTGGCCCCCCAAGCTGTTCCTCGGCCTGGGGTCTCCTCCCATGTCTACACTAGCCAACCCCTGCTCGTTCTTTTTTTTTTTTTTTCCTTGGGAATAGTCCTCTTAGAAATGAGCACATTGATTTTTTTTTTTTTTTTTTTTGCGGTACGCGGGCCTGTCACTGCTGTGGCCTCTCCCGTTGCGGAGCACAGGCTCCGGACGCGCAGGCTCAGCAACCATGGCTCATGGGCCCAGCCGCTCCGCGGCATGTGGGATCTTCCCGGACCGGGGCATGAACCCGCCTCCCCTACATTGGCAGGCAGACTCTCAACCACTGTGCCACCAGAGAAGCCCTGATTTTTTTTTAATTTATTTATTTATTTATTTATCTTTGGCTGTGTTGGGTCTTCGTTGCTGTGCTTGGGCTTTCTCTAGTTGCAGCGAGCAGGGGCTACTCTTCATTGCAGTGCGCGGGCTTCTCTTTGCAGTGGCTTCTCTTGTTGTGAAGCACGGACTCTAGGCACGTGGGCTTCAGTAGTTGGCACATGCACGCTCAGTAGTTGTGGCGCACAGGCTTAGTTGCTCCGCGGCATGTGGGATCTTCCCAGACCAGGGCTCAAACCCATGTACCCTGCATTGGCAGGTGGATTCTTAACCACTGCGCCACCAGGGAAGTCCCCCCTGCTCATTTTTCCAGTTAGATTTAAATGGTATTTGTTCGAGAGAAATCTTCCAGGATCCCAGTTCAAATAAGGCCCCCTTTTATTGTTTCATTTATCCTGTCATTTCACACTGTAGCTGTTACAACGGTTAGTAATGTGTTTATTTCTCTCCATTGGACGTTCCAGAAAGATCAGAACCTTGAAGTTCAGGACCACTGAGGTATCAGGCCTTCATGTCACCAGCACTTGGTTGATACTGAGTAAACAGGTGCATACACACGTGCACACCGTCTCTGCTCCTCCCTCCCTCCGTGGTGACGATTGCCTTTGCTTTCCATCCCTTAGCTGAAAATTGGCAAAAGGACGATGAAGAAACTCAGAGAAATGGTGTTGTATTTAACAAAATCTTCAGGTGCTGGTTGGGAAGCAGTGGCTCATAAGATGCCTTTGAGCAGATGACATATCCTTGGGTGGTGTGGTGACAGGTGGAGGACTAATTGCTGTTGGTAACTGAACACACAGGGGTTCATTGACATGAGTGATCTAGCTTTTTGTATGACACCCATGACCTGTGGCCCAGCTCTGTTGATCTCAGGGCAAATGCCTTAATAATAACTGTAACTGTCATAACAGATCTGTGTATTCACATTTATTGAGTGCCTCTTTCATGCCAGGCGTTGTGCTCTTATTTATAAGGCTTCATGACCATTCTAGGAGACAGATACTATGATTATCCCCATTTTATAGCCGAGGAAGTTGAGGCAAAAAGGCTTTTGTACCTAGCCGAGGCCCTGAGCTGGGGAGGAGCAGGAATGGCGATTTGAACCTGGGCTTTGTGACTCCAGGGCCTGAGAACGTCTTCTCCATCCTGAGCTGTCATTTGCCATATTGGGAAGTTGTTTGGTCTTCCCCTCATTGAAACTGAGGCAAAGGAAGGTGAAGCCACGTGCCTGGCAGGGGAGCCAGGCATGGGGGCCAAGTGCCTCTGGCCCACAGAGGCTGTGGGCTGCATGTGTGCACCAGGGCTGGGCGCAGCTCGACGGGTGTTCCCCTCCTGTCCCCCTCACATACGACCTGTCCAGGTTGAGTGCCCCAAGTCGTAGAGCTTGTAAATGGCAGAGTTGGGGTTCCAGCCCAGTGCATCCCAGTCCACTGTCTTAGCCCTGCTGTTATGGACACCTGGCTGGTCCCCGTCTCCACTCTGGCCTCCCTCCAGACCACCCTCTGCACAGCTGCCAAAGAGAGCTGCTTGAATTTTCTACTTCAGCCCTTCCAGTGGCTTCTCGTCGTATTAGAATAAAATGTGGACTCCTCCCTTCAACCTGAAGTCCCTCAGGGCTCCAGCCTGGACGTCGCTCTCCCGCACTCATCCCTCCTCCAGCGGCGGCAGTGCCCTGTGTCCTGCAGTCACGTGTTACCAGAGGTCTGTCTGGGTCTGGTGCCTGCCTCCTGCCCAGAAGGTCAGCGCCCCAAGGGAGGGGACCTGCCTGTCCCGATAGTCACTGCATTCCCAGCATCGAGCACAGGGCCTTCACGTTTTCCTTTATTAATGTCAGATGAGCGCACAGGTCGTGATCCGACCCTGAGAGACTGGCTGCGTGGTTAACAGTGAGTCTGCATTTACAGCTGCACCCCTTGCTCTAATTCCAGCGTAAGAGTCAAGAAGTGTGTTCTTTATAGAGGAGAGGAAAAACACCTGGAAGCGTTAGATTTCTGTAATTGAATGAGATTTTTCCCCCCAAAGTGGGATATCCAGTACTTTCGAAGCTTTAAAAGAGATGTGTCAAGGAAGAGTTTAGAACGTAGTGTCATCACAACAACCAGTTTGGCTTTTACATAGTCTCAGGTGTTACTGGTATTTATTTCCGATTAGTGTTGGAGTTATTTGCATATTATCAGTTTCTGCTGAGAGTTGTCTTGACTTTTAGATCGACACAGCAGTGCTCCTCCCTTAATGAGGGTGGGCAGAACCATAGGTGTGCGCCCAACTTTCAGCTCACCTATTACTAATAGAAATGGAAGCAGACGGCACGAAATATCCGCGGGTCTGTGCCTGTTCAAACCTGTGGGTCCACCCACTCTTGACTGGGGACTCTCTGGGAGCTGCTGGGAGGGGAGGAGGGGTGGAGAGGCCACCAGCATGGCCTGGGTGACCCATAGAGTTCATCACCCCCAGAGACTAGTGACATTTGGACCAAGGACAGTGATAACAGATGCTTAGGCACATGCAGTATGCTGATGCTTTGGTACCTGCTGGGTCTTGTCTAATCCAAAGTCCTCCAGAAGCTCTACACTGTTTGTGTTCTTCATTTAAGCCTTTGTATCTTAGACTATTTTTGACCCTTGGCTATACTTTATTAATGTCAAATGTCATTAGTACTAGACCAGCAATTACCTTCCATAATTTAGATGGGGTTACTTAACGTTCTCTACTCGAAATTTTAATTTCATTTTGAGCTGTTTATTGTTACTTCCAAAGGCGTTTGGCAGAGGTAGTCACTCTGACTGGTATTTGAGAGCTTATCTTATCTTTTGAGATTTCTTTGAAGAGAAAGGGGCTCTATTTCAAGTGTTATGAAACCTGCTGCTCCTTCGCTGATGTATAGGCGGAGCGGAGCTCAGGAGCTCGCGGTCAGACAGGCCGGAGGAAGGACCGCACTGGGCCTCCCCCAAGTGTCCTCCCGTCGGCTGTGGCCCCTGAGGAGGGCTTAGGAGCAGTGGGGTGGGTGCTGGAGCCTGCATCCAAGCCTGGCCCGCCCACTTCAGGTGTGTGACCTCGGACAGGACCTCAGCCTCCTGTGTCTGAGTTTTCTCATCAGTAGAATGGGTTTTTAACACCTCCCGCAGGTGGTGTGTTTGTGAACGTTGAATACTTGCTGTGAGTGCTTGTAACAGCCCCTGACACGTGTTGTACATTCTGCAGGTGATAACACCCGCTGCTGCCATTACTTTTATTATTATTACTGTTATTATTTTATGCAGATAAACTGGCAGTCTTGGCTTATATGAGAGACACTTAAGTTAATTCCTCTGGCAAAGCTTTGCTTACATGGAAGGTAGAAATTCATTCAAGCCAGCAATTCCTTTATTCCAAAGAGCACAGAGCACTATAGAAATACCCTCCTACCTGGCTGCCAGGGCCTTGAGTAGGCTGTCTCTTCTGGGCTCTCACTGGCTTCTCTTCATAAGTTTCTCAGCCGTCAGAGCCCAGTGATCTCAGGTTACATCACACCCTTCGATGCCGTCTCCAAAGCCAAGCTCACTGCCGGCAGTACCCCTGGATGTGAGTTGAGACTCTGGGGCAGTAGCTTTTCTTGAGAAGTTTACTGTGTCCAGAAAGCCTCTCCCTGAGGAGGTCTCCCCTGCAGCCCAAAGGCTGAGGTTGTGTAGAGCGGAGTGGGGTCTGTGTGCATGTGGCCATTGGTGCCTCACATACAGCTCAGATCTGACGGGAGACCTGGGGTGCCTGCCCTTGTTAGAGGACGGAGGCCAGGCACCAGGGCGCATTCATCCGGAGGTATTTAAAACTTCCTCCTCCTGTGTGTCAGGAGCTGCAGCGGCCCAGCCCGGAGTCCCTGCACACAAGTGAGCACGCATTCCGTAGAAGGGCTCAGGATGACACGGTGGCAGTATAGTGTGCGGGGGCCCAGGAGAGGGAGAGGGGGACCCCCATTAGGCCCTGCTGAACACGCTACATGCAGTGGCTCCTGTATAGTCTCAAAAGTGACATTAGAGCCCTGCCCCAAATACACATGGAACCGCTTGGTGGCCCCAGGCCCTGTGGTTTAAGTTAGAAGTGGCCTTGGCTGGTTCTGATCTGAGACCTGTTGTGTGGCAGACGCCAGACCGACTGCCTCTTACCACGCCCGGCTTTGAGGTGGTGAGTAAGATGACTCCAGAATGCGCAATGGACAAAATTAGTTTCGGTGCCGTAGGATCCTTTACCACAAAACCCTGTGGATGTGAGGTACCTGCAGGCCCAGCCCTCGCTCGGCCACAGGCGCTTTGGAGTGGGGAGCGCGTGGTGACTGCGGACCCGAGCGGGTATCATCTTCCCATTACTTCACCGCCACACTGACAGGCTCGCTGGGCGGGGTGACAGCAGCCAACCTTGGGTGCCTGCGCTTTAGCCACCTGGGATTTGTGAAGGACAGAGGACTCACCCCGGCCAGGGGCCCGGCTGAGGACCATGGTTCCGTGGTTCTTCGCCCACGTGATGACGCTGAGGAGCCTGGCGAGATGGAAGGGCGGCTCAGGCTCCCGAGAGGGGCCTTCAAGCTGGGACCAGCTCATCTCTCCCTTTAGACGTTCGGTTGACGGAAAGCAAGTCGTGCATACTGAGGACAGTGAATGGAGCCTTTGTTCCAGAATCATTAAGAAACAGGTTATGCACAGAGACAACATTTCTCTGGTTGACCCTTGTATGTTAGGATATTTCTGTCAAAATTCAGCAGTGTTTTATTGGGCCTCTGTACCACTTTTTTGATGTTCTAGTTCCCTAGAGATTTAAGAGACCGAAAAGCAACCTCAGCTTTCAAAGCAGTGGTGTTTCTGAGATGACTTTTTCCCTCAGTAAAGACTGAAACTCTCTCCTCCTTGTAGGACATATTAAACACAAGTATTATTTTAAGTTCTTCAGACTGTGACCTACAGTTTACAAATCTGGCAATTATTTGTTCCCCCACCCTCTTTTGTTAGTTGGGGTTTATTCTACCGTGTTCAGTATTAACGATTAGCCGTTAATTGGTAGATGAGAGCGTACACATGCATTGATTTATAAATGCTGTTAGGATACACTACAAAACCTAGAACAGTCCGCATCAGCACAGCACTGAAACACTTGAACCACAGATGTGCCCTCGTATTAAAATGCAAAAATGCAGAGGGAAATTAGACATCAGATAGACCAACAATTTGGAGAAGGAAGAGGGAGCCCAAAGGGTGGTTTGTGGTGGTTACTGAACACACACTGGTTTCCAGCACCGTGAGAGGAGGCTGGGTGCACAGTCTGCATGATGAAGACTTCCACTTTAGTTTTCTGAGTGAGAAGAGTGCGTAGTTTAACTGAGTGACTTACATGGAAGTTGAGAGAGAATCGTTACAGATGAAGGCAGAGCTAGAATGCACTTTACTGCGCAGTGAAGTTTCTCTTAACATTTGGAGGTAGAGTTCACCTCTGCAGAAGTGGGTGGCACTTCATACAGGAACACTAACGGTGCTTTTCAGGTTTATTTCCTCCGCAAGGACCCTCGCTTGTCTGTGCCCCGTGTCATAGGTAAGTTGCCCTCCCTCCTCTGCCCCCGCCTTGCCCCTCTCAGGCGCCCCCTGTGGCGTGTTTGGACAGGTTCCTCCTGCAGCAGCCGGAGCCTCATTGGAGCCTGGGGTTCCCTGGGCAACCGTTTGGGAAATGCCTCTTTTTTTTTTTTTTCTTCTCTCTTCAGAAAGTGAATACTTGAAGAGCAGGGCAGAGGTTGATCAGGACTCCTGCAGATGGGGTCAGGGTCGGGGACCTGGGCCCACCAGGAACGTGGTGCAGTCTCTCCGACTCGTGTATCTGGGAGGGAAGCAGAACTGGTTATCTCAGCAGGAGGAGAAGTCATCCTGTCAGTGTCACATTCCGTGCCCTTTTTTCCTTCGGCTGACAGAAATTGCCATATTTTGAAGTGTTTGGTTTTCAGCAACATAAAGCATTTTCAGAACAATTTTAAAACCGAACTACTACTTCGCAATCTGAAAAATTATGCAGTTTTACCATAGTCTGAGAATGTATTAGTTTAGATGTGGAAGCTGTTTATTAAGCATCCTCACCTTCAGGGAAATCTTGTCATGATGTGGCAGAAGAGGACATGGTTTTGTGGAAGCCTAATGACATAGTCTTGCCTGGTATGGGGCGTCCTGTTCTCAGACCAGCTTCATCAAAGGTTCCTGATGTATGTTCTGTGGCCTACTAAGTAGTATGCTTTGGAAAGTTTGCCGGTACATAAATTCCTTGCCATAAATGGGTTTGTTATCTAAAAATAATTTTTAAAAATATCCTGGAAGCAAAATTAAATGTAGATATTATGTATAGCAGACATATTTGTTATATGTATATTATACATTTTATATTAAATATAGATATATATATTACACATGTACAGGTATATTAATATGTAGAACACCATTTATCAATATTACACATGTAGTTTTGTCTGTACATACATATATATCCTGAAAAGTCAGTAAAATCTTGTATCATTTAAATTGTTTTAATTTAAATAGTTTAAGTTTTTCAGTGCCAGTTCCTTTAAAAGCTTATTTTTTCATTCAACAAATACTTATTGGTTCCTTCCATGTTCTAGGCCAGAGTTTTGCAAACCTTTTCTGTAAAGGGCTACATTTAGTCAGTAATTTTGGCTTTGCTAGCCATACTATCTCCATCACAACTCGCCAGCTCAGCCGTTGCAGCGTGAAAGCAGCTGTAAACAATTCATAAATGAATGAGCATGGCTGTGTGCCAATAAAACTTTATTATGGATACTGAAGTTTGAACTGCAAATAATTTTTGTGTGTCACAAATTGGTATTCTTCTTTTGATTTTTTTCCCCAACCATTTAAAAATATGAAAACTACTTTTAACTTGCAGCCATGCAAAAACACGGGCCATAATTTACCACCCCCTGTTCTCAGCAGCCTTCTAGACACAGCAGTGACCAGAGCAGAGTCCCTGTCATAGCGGGGCCTGCGTCCCGGGCACCTGCAGGACTTCAAGTAGCACTGATTTCGATAACTGAAGGTTAGGTGGCGTCTTTCTCATCAGACAGTTCCAGGTGTAATGTTTTAACTCACCTAACTTGACTTTAAAAGTGAATTTGGCACATAAATCTGCTGGTCGTGGACTCTTTTTCTGTCTCGGTTAGTCCCCCAGCCTACATCCTTCTGCCCTGCCCTGTCTCCTCACCTACCTGGTGCAAGGCTGCAGGGCTCAGCGTGGAGCCCGCGTCCTCCTGAATCCCGATGCACTGCTGCCGCCACACGAGTGCTCGGGGGCGGGCAGGGACCACTTCTCGCTTGGACTCACCAGGCCCCATGGTTTCCAGGTGCTCAGTCCCACGCCCATCTCTGTGGCTCCTTCAGGACACCACGTGTTCTGATGAAGAGCTGGCTGGACTGTTGAGTCCTCACCCTAGTGCTGATCGCAGGGTTCTTTGAAGGCAGTTTTGTAACAAACAGGCTCACGCCTTCTATTTGGAGTCGCCATGGAAACGTTAGAAGCTGTCTTTCTAAAGCCAAGCAGACAATAAAGCACTTCAAGTGTTAAGGATTAGAGGCTCTAGAAGATGTTTAATTTTCTCCCCCACTCTTGCTTGCTTTCTGTCTCTGTAGAGAGGGAACAAGAGGGTGATGTGAATATTAACCGGGGCACGCTTTCATCTCCCTGTGACCCTCGAGGCTCGGCCTTTCCTGCGCTAACGAGGGGAGTCGTGCATATTCATAAGCCGGGCTTGGGCATCAGACACAGCTCGCGGCCGTGGGGGGCGGTGGTGCGGCTTTCCGTGCTTCTCTTTTCAACGCAAACGTTATGAAAGCAACGACTATTAAAATTTGGTTTTTTAATTATTACTAAGTCGGAGACCCTAGACAGTAGTGCCAAAATGTTCCCACTGGAAATAGGGACAAATTAGAGGACCTTTGTGTGGTATTTAATTTATAGGTGGACAGTACAAACCCCAAAATGCTCTGCTCGCTTAGGGTAGAGATGTAGCGCACACCTTTTGTAGCTGCCCAAGAAGAGCGTGAAGCGGCATGTTGTGAAATCCTCCTTAAAGAGGAAATAAGATCAGTTTCACTTACAAAGAATATGAACTATATACATTTAAGTGCAAGTGTTGGGGGTTGCACTGTTGTTGGTGTGTCATCTCTGATACTCAAGTTGTTGGAAGGGCATTGACCCCACCGTGGCTGTGGCCTTCCTCCCCCGACCCCTCCCAGGCCCTCCACTTAACGTCTTCTTGCCCTTTGAATACCGCTTTCGGAAGAAGACTAAATTGCCTTTGCTGCCTTGGGCTCCAGTGCTGCTTCTGCTGGGTTGTTGATATGGTGGCTGTACCAGGAACCCCCTCCTTGTGAGACTGGTGACGGTCACGTTCATTCCTGAAGCCGTGCGGCCCAGCAGTTCTGTCCATTAGGAAAATCATCATTAATCTCATCCTCTTCCGTGCTCCTTTTTTCCTGCGTATAAAACGGGGATTGTGTAAGTTTTTCTACAGAAATGAGATACTAAACACTTCTTAGAACACCGTTATGCGACTTCCACAAAATGTGCTACTTACCCCCGCAGATGAACATGATTGAAATCCACCCTTGCATCTGTCCACATGGGGATTCTCCTGTGTTTTGTTGTCATGGACCTTTTATTTACACGGTCCAGCTTCCTTGCCCAAGTTGCATTTACTTTCATCTAGTCTCTCAACCCTGCAAAGCCCTGAGTCAGGAAACCACGCCAAGAACTGCTGCAGAAGGAAAAGCACAGCCTGTGTGGGTCACTACAGTGCCACGATGCCTTCCTACACGCACGCGTGCGCGCGCGCTCGTACACACACACGCGCGCGAAGTGGGAGATAGCGTTTGCTCACTTGGACATCAGGCAAACATTTCCCAGCACCGTTCTTGGAACAGAGGACAGAAGGGTAAATAAGACATCAGACTTGCTTATGAGGAGTTCACAGGGTGTTGAGGCGGACAGAGATATAAACACATAATCACAGCTCACGTGACGTCAACAAACACATTGAGAATCCACTCTGTGTCAGGACCTAGCTGTGTACTGGGGATCTAGAGGTGGATTCTGCGTGGCTCCTAGCCTTGAGAAGCTCATAGACACCTAAGCAGATAAGTAAGTGCAATGTGATGAGAACTAGTTTAAAAAAAAAGGGGGGCGGGGGGTGGGGGAGAGTGTTTTGGAAATACAGAGCGGGCACGCCTAGCTTATGCTGGTGACGAGGGGTGGCTGGGACAGAGAGGGTGGGCTTCCAGGAGCATGAGCTCGGCTGTGTGCCCTGTGGGGAAGGGGCAGGTGAGGGGAGGCGTGTCCCGGGGCAGGGCCTCGTGTGTGGACAGACAGAGGTGGGGCCTGGTGAGGTGATGTTGACAGAGCCTGGGGTGTGAAGGGCACCTGGCAGAGAGGGATGCGGGGACCCTCTGCAGGGGTCTTATTTGCCCTGTAACTGAAACCATTTGACAGTTCGAGCTCTGGATGGTGGTTCCTTCCCCCAGAGACACTCGGCATTGGCAACTGGCAGTGACAGGGCTGGCATCACATTGCTCGATTACAGAGCCAATCAACCCTCCAATTTTGAGGTGCTTGCGATGCATTTCTGGGAATTTCCCTTTTCTTTCAGTTATATTTAAGCTTCCTGGTTAGGAAGCTTCGGGAAGCAGCGTTTTGCATCTGTCGTTTAGCGTTAGAGAGTTATTATACCTATGAGATAGAATTCTCTAGGCTTACATGCTTTCTTGCCTAAATTTACCCTCAGATGTTCGCTTCGCCAGTCGGTTCTCATGATCACTGCCTCCCCCTTTTCCTGCAACAAGTAAGGAAATGGATTTGAGTAATGATGATGTCGTCCTGCATGAGAAATCAATTGTAGCAAATGATTCATTGTTGAGAAATGTACTGATGTGTTGGAAGTTTCTGTCGCCTGGGATCATTATTTTTATTCTCTATCCTGTCACAGAGTGGGGGTTTGGTGATGTGGCAAAGAAGGAGAAACGCAGATTTAGGTTTTATGCGTTTGAGTATTTGTGTGGATTCATCTCCAGGAAAGGAGTACAGTCTTCTAAAGGACCTGGGCTTTATCATGAGAGGATGACAGATAATGGCGAGATGAGAACATTTTCCCACCAAAGGGTGCGGCTAACTATAGAATCACATCAGCTGGGCACCAGCAATTCCCGTTCTTTGCCCTTTGGAACAGGTTAGCCATTTATACCCCCGAGTGGTTTTGATGATAAGCCTCTTAAGACCAAGGGGTCATTTACTCCACAGCATTTGCTGGTTCTCTTCCCCATGCAGCCCCGTGGCCCGTCCTGGAGGAGCTGGAGAGGCAGGCCGGCCGGCCGGCAGCTAATTCCTGTGTGAGGTCCGAGTGTGATCAGGACTGCGGGCCGGTGTGGGCCCTGCTGGAGGGACTGACAGGCAGCAACCACGAAACGCTTCCTGAACACCAAACTGGTGCATTTCCTGTGTTTCATTTGCCTGACTTCAGTCTCAGGCTCACTTTTTAGTTTTCTTTGAGGTTATTGCACTAGGGGAACAGTTTGATTCACTTTCTTTGTGCATATGGCAGCCTTTCTCTGTGGCTTCTTGTGTCCAGACGAGGAGCCAGAAGTGTCTCGGCCCCAGCCTCACCGCTGTGCTGGGACACGGGACGCGATCAGGAGTGCCGACTCTTCAGCTGCAGGGCCCACCTCTGATACCTTTTGGGGGCACAGAGGCCCCAATTCTGGCATCAGAAATGCCTGCATGGGAGACGTCTGGTAACAAGGAGAAAGGGCTTTTTTTCCTGCTACCTTCCATCTGATCTTGAGCGGGGGGGCCTCTTTTCATTGGAAAAAGTGTTCCACGCTTGGCACTTTGTTTCTTCTGAACCAACAGAGGGTGCCAGGCCCACTGTTCTTGGTATCTCCCTGTGTCCCTGGATCCAAGACTACAGCAGTTTTTATACAGCCTTTAGAGAAGGACATCTAGCCGCAACGTAATGCCTTTGTGAGGTTTACGCAGCTCTTGGTAACTAAATCAGAGACTTCAGAAAACAATGCAGTGATTCTATATTCTTCGTAAGGTGTCTTCTGTCTGCTGTGAAAGACGCTGCGCACAACATTTAAAATTAGGGCCAGGGCACAGTAAGGCACAAGGATTCAGACTGAACAGGAAATCCTTCAGAGTCTTTCTTCATCTGTAAAATATGGAATGAGGGAAATTCCATGGTGACTCCCAGGAAACAATTCTTATCTGTAACTGGGCTTACTTTAAACAAGATGATTTTCTTGTCTGATTCTAGCCTGACATCTTCATGACTCACTCTGTAATGCTCTTATTCCTTGCCTGGTGACTCAGTAACATAATTATCCAACGTGCGTGTGTGTGCGCGCGCACGCATGTGCAGTCCTACACACGGGCTTGTGTTCACATACTTCACATGTGACTGCTCTAAGCCTTTGCTTCCTCGTTCGTTCATTCAGTTAAGTATCTCTGTGGGCCGGTTGCTGGACATCTCACACACACACACACATTGGACATACATGTGTAGATGCGTGTCGTATACCTTTTTCATTATTTCTCGCTTTGCATGCATATTCATAGCACATCCTCAAGAAAAATGTGTTGATTCTGGGTTTTTAGTGTTGCTTGCTCCTCTCCTCTTCCAATAATGCTCGTGTGAAGTTCTAAAACAGGAAAGTACATTGGCAGATTCCTTCACTCTGGTTCCAGTTCTAACCCAGTGGGTGGTGTATGCCATCCGAAACCTCACGGAGGACAATAGCCAAAACCAAGATTTGATTGCAAAGATGGAGGAGCAGGGCCTGGCAGATGCGTCCCTACTTAAAAAAGCGGGCTTTGAAGTTGAGAAGAGGGGTGACAAGCTGATTCTGAAGTCTACTAGTGACACGCCTCGGCTGGTAAGTATGCCAGAAGGAGTGGGAATTCCCTTTCAGTTGGTAGAAAGTGGTCCCCCGCTTCCCCATCACCTTGGGCGTGACACAGTTCCTTCATAAGAACATGGATGGGAGTAATTTTGCCTTCTAAGATGGCAAAGAAAGCCCTAAATTTAATTGCAAATAATTTTTCGTTCAGGCTTTATGCTGCCATTTTCTTAAGAGAGTTGAAATTTCAAACTCGTTCTAGGGGAGAGTTAGAAAATCGTATCAAAATTTTCACGTGGTCTAAAAGTTTTTGGCAGTAATTAGACTTTCTTTAAAAGATAGCTAATGTTGAGCAATGAAAAGAACAGAAAACTCCTTGTATGATATTGAATGAGTTGTTTCAGTTTTCTTTCCATTACTTCTATCGTTGACCAGAATTCTCTGCATTTTTTTTATTTGACTGTTCTTGTAAATAGCTCTGTTACATCTGCAGTTTTGTTTCTTTTTTCTTCTTAGTGAATGAACTCTCCATCCAAAACTCTGAATTTTTGGAATCTGTTTCATGGATTTTTCATCTTCCGCAGTATGTGAAATTGCCAGTGTTTGAAGATTTATTAAGTACAAATTCAAGAACCCGTGAATCTTTTAGACAATAGAGTTAAATGCGTATAAGCTTAAAAGTGAAAGTACATGAGTGTTCTGTGGTTTCTTTGCTTTAAAAACGTAATTGTCTGGTTTGCTTTTGTCCCCGTGGATACAGTGTGCGTTTAAGTGATATATTGTACTTACTGTGGCCGCAGTTAATAAATTCCTCTTGTTGAGCGCATGTCCCTTCCTTGGCAAAGACTTGGAAGTTTGCTCGGGTCCACTTGCTCCTCGGCAAGTCGGCCTCCTTCCCTTCATTGTCTCTTCTCGTGGGGTTTTCTGGGCTCTGGCAGGCAGTTGAAGTAGTTTCTCACTGTGATTAATTCTAGCAATCTCTTTTCACCCCTTCTGCCTTTCCAAAACATTGACAAGACTCATTTCCAGTTAATTAATTCGAGAGATGCTGAAGAATAGAGGGCTGTCCCTCTTCACTTTAGGTCCTGGGCTGTGTTGTCACTGAGCCCTGTCCCTTTGGAATGTGGCGGGAGTGAGCGGGTGAGGGAATGTGGGGGCCATTAACTCTTCCCGTTCCAGATCACCCTAGACCTGGGCTTCTCCAGACCCGTGATGTTTACCAGCCAGTGCCTGCATCTTACCCACTGTTAAGGCTGTAAGTGGGAAGGAATAGTTCATGGTCGTCTCTGTGTGCCGGGCCACAGTATTAAACGTTCATCCGTGTCTTCCTCAGTTTAAAAAGCACCAGTCTTAGAAAGGCACACCACTCAGTTTGGGCCAGGGCTTCACTGGAATTGCAAAGGTAGCTTTGAGGAGGTGGGAGGTTAATTGACCTGTGTCTGTCTGTCTGTCTGTCTGTCTGTATCTCTCTCTATATATACACACACTCAGAGGTAGAACTGGATTAAGTGAGCACTAAAATCTTGGTAACCACCCAGATCATTAATCAACAAAACTCTCCTGGGAGGTCCTGTTGCAGAGCTTAAAACATGTTATCTTCTTGAGCAGCCATGTTACTAAACTAAAATATCTAGTGAGATTTTGCACAATTCCTGTTGAACCTTCCAAAATGAAAACAACGACCCCAACCAGAAGTTCTACAGAAATACCGACTGTTCCAAAGTAAAGTGCTCCTAAGTTTTTGTAGCCATACTTAAATTGCTTTGTAAAAAACAGCTTTAAGCATGTTAAGAACAAAATAAAAGTTTTCCCATGTGCGATCTAATGCCCTCTATATAACTGAAGAAATACCAGCTTCTAGGACTGTGATAATCTATGAATAACATTTTTTTTCTCTCATTTGTGACATTCCGTCAGTAAAGAATCCTTTGCAAAATTCAGAATGCACGAAGAAGTCATTCTCTTCTGGGACACAAAGAGTTAAAACCTTATTCTCTAAGTAGAAGTCTGGCCAAAGGGAAAAAGCAGTGGGGATCTCCCTTTTTCCTTTTAACAAGTTTGCAATAGACACTTCTTTTTTTCTTCTCTCAATGGATGTATGCACACCAGTGGCATCACACAAACATGTCGGTATAAGCCATATAATAACAAACACAAATAAATAAAAGGGAGCCTTGTGAGAATACAGAATGGGGTGATGGTTATGTGTTTTCTAAATAGGAAATGTAGGGCTTGCATAGTGAAAACATGCCGATGGCTGCATTGTGACTGCTTTTGATGCCTTTGGACAGATTAATTCCTGAGCACAACAGCTTCCCTGTCCTCTGCCAGCGGACTTAGAGCTTCTGAGAACCTTGTTTTACATGCTACAGAGGATTAAAGCACCACCTCAATCAGTCATTTAGAAGGGGAAAAAAAAAGGCAAGCCAGCCTTACAAAATTTGTAAAGAGACAATGGTCACAGCAAGTTTTGTGACCGTATTATTGCTTTCAAGAACAAACTGACAAAGCAGTTCAATTTTTTAGCCTGCTTTATTCTAAAAGCAGAGAAAGGCTTTTCTGCTTGACATCGAGTTCAAGTATTTGCAGAATGATTTCTTTAATACCTTAATAGTGGGTGTTAATATTTCAAAAATACTTATTTTCTCAATTTTAGTAATAAACCATTAGAATTTGTCCACGTGTCCATATATATGAATACATCTCATGGGTTTGGCTTTTTTGGAAGCGAATGCCAGATGCATTTTTGTTCAGTAACTTCTGAAGCTAACCACCACGCTTTGGAAACTGCTGAAAGATGTCCATTTTGCAAAATGGGAGGTAGAGGAATGATTGAGGTCATTTGGGCTACCAATTAGTAAATCTTAAATCAAAAAATTTAGGTTTTACACATGTCTATCTTGTGTCCATTAACTTCTGAAGGCACTGATCTACTGCTCTTACAGCAACACCTGAGATTTAAATGTTACTTAAGTGATTTTTCACTATCCTTTAATTATATGAATAATGATAAGATGAATAAGTAAACAGAGGTGTTGGGACAGAAATGCCAGTTTTTGTTTGCAAGAGGAAGATGTAAATATATATATATATTTTGCCATCAATAAGTTCTACACATAAAGGAATCATTTTTTGTATGAGAGGCAGTAAAATTAAGACAGAATTTTTAAATGCAGAGAAGGGAAGGAAGTACCTTAACATTTAAAGTCTACCACAGAACCAGTCCTTTGGAGGAAAAAGCCCTCTCAGTGCTGTCCAAGGTTCTGATCATTTCAGCTCCAGTGGCCTGAATATGGAAAATCAATTAAAAACCTTTTTTTAAAAAAGTTCAGATTTTTTTCCCTTGTACTTATATGATAGAATATCTGTTTTTTTCTTCCCTGCACATTTTAATATATTTATTTGGATTTTTCAGGTCAAATATTATCTAGATGGCATTTTACAGTATAAATTTGATTTACCGTCTACAGTATATATGAATTTTAAAGGAAAGCTTTTTCTGTAAATGTAGTGGTTACAGTGTTAACTCATCCGTCAGACTTTCCTCATCACAACCAAAGACAATTATGTCAATGGAAATGACTTTCTGAAGGTTTTGATAGTTGTCTATTCTTGCTTAAATTGCAGCCATAAATTAGGAACATTAAGTTAAATGTTTCTTTTTTTTTAAACAACATAATGTACATTCTTCATCTATATATGAAATTGTGTTATGCTTCTTTTACTTCAGTTAGGCGAGAGCTTGCTTGATGTTTTACAGCCTGGATCTAGTTTTCACCGCTGCCGTGTATAGCATGGTGGTTGAGAGCATAAACTGAGTTGAGGGCCTGGGGCCTCCTGCAGCTGCGCAACTGCGGGCAGATTCTGTCATCACTAACGTGGGGCTTGTCACACCAGCAGCGTCCAGGAGTGTGTAGGAGGATGAACATAAACGAGCGTGGAGCGCTCGGGACGGTGCCTGCCTCGTGGGGAACGCTCGCTGGTGCTGGCTGTGTTCTTGCTGCAGCGACACGCACTTCTAAACCTCTGACACCTTCATCGTGAGCCCAGCTGACGGACGTGCGTGGGAACTACGCCCAGTCTCTTGCTCCCCCTCTCGCCACAGTGCTGGGCATACAGTAGTTGCTCACTAAGTGTGTTTTGTGTCTTTAGCAGATACCTGTATGATGCTTTCTGTGTACCACACGACGTTCTCAGCACCTTAAAAATATTCATCACTTTATCCTCATCGTAATTATACAGTCTGTTCCAGTATTAATCCCATTATATGGATGAGGAAGTTGAGTTGCAGAGGTTAATGCCCGGGGTCACACAGCAGTAAATGGTTAATGATTAATTGCTGTGGTTAATTAGAAGGGAATGAATGAGGGGGAAAATATGGCTGCTTTCCCCAGAAGCATAGAGAGTAAATGTAGCAGAAATGCCTAAGCTGTGGCTGTAGACGGGAGGGCCAGGGGACCTTCATGGGTAGAGCACGGGCTTTGCAGTTAGAACAATCCAAGCTCAAATCTCACCTCCACTTCTTGCTAGCTGCGTGGCCGTGAGCAGTGTACCAGGCAGGTCCTGGGGATAAAGCAGTAAACAAGACACAGTCCGTGCTCTTGTGAAACTTACATTCTGATGAAAATGACAAAAGTTAACAAGCAAACAGATAAAAACAAGAGCGTCACATATTGTAGTAAATGCCATAAAGAAAATAAATAAGGTGAGGATATAGGTTTAGTTTTGACTTTCAGGTGACCAAGAAGGCCAACAGCAAGAGAAAATTCACTCAGCTTAGACAGATGATTCTTTTCTTTCCTTTAAGTAAGCTAAGTAGTAATTGTGAGCAACAGAGGGGAGGGACTGTGTTTCCAGGGACTGTTCTGTCAGTTTCTATCCCTCCCTCCCTCCCTCTCTGTGCCTCGCTGTCCCTCGCTCCCAGCCAGCCATCTAGAGACCACTTGTGGATGTTCTTGCCCTGATCTGCACAGCGGTTGGAGCCATCATAAGGTCAGCATGCAGTGGTCTGTCCTCTTAGTGAGTGGTGAAATAAGCAGACAAAAATAATCAGGAAGGATAGTAAACATTTGATCAATGCTGTTGGAGGGTTGCCCCTATTTGACATGTAGAGCAATACACGCAACAACTGCAGAATACACATTCTTTTAAAGTATATATGGAACCACTTACCAAAATCGGTCCTTTTGCCATGCCATAAGACGAATCTCAACAAATTTCGAAGGATTGAAATCACACATAGTATATTCTGACCCCATACAACTAAGCTACATATCAATACCAGGAAGGTAACTCGAAAATCCCCACAATTTTAGAAATTAAATAACATTTCTCAAATACCTAAGGTTCAGATGAATAAATGGGAATTAAGAAATATTTTTAACCTGATGTTAATGAAAATGCTACATATCAAAGATGGTGGGCTGCAGCTAAAGCTTTTCTTAGATGATGATTTATTACCTTAAATGCATATGTGAGAAGAGAAGACAGAAAACCAGTAACCTAAGCATTATCTTAAATAGTTATAAAAAGCACTTAAAACCACAGTTGAAGATTTTTAAAAAGAACTTAAAACCACAGTTAAAAGAATAAATATGAGAGCAGAAAATAATTAAACAGGAAATAACCACAATAGTAATATTTAAAAGCACACACACACAAAAAGATAAAGCCAAAAATTGGTTCTTTGAAAAAATACATTAGATTGAGAAAACTGTGGTAAGACCAATAAAGAAAAAAGGGCACCTAGAAAATCATTATCACTACAGATCTCGTGGACATTAAAAGTCCATAAAAGAATATTGTGAATATTTTACATTAGTAAATTTGAACTTGTAGATGACATGGACAAATTCCTTAAAAAAAAAAAAGACACAAAATGAAATAAAATCTTATAATATTTAAAATACTGAATCTTTAAAACTTCCACAGAGAAAACTCCAGGCTCAGCTTCAGCAACATTCTACCAAATTTTAGAAATACTGCTAACCACACACAAACTCTTCCAGAAAAAGAGAACATTTCAGAACTCTTTATAAGGCCAGCATGATCCTGATATCAAAATCTGAAAAGTTTATTGGAAGAAAAGCAATGGCCAATCTCACGTGTGAACATAGATCCACAGATCCTAAACACGTTATTAACAAACTATTATAGAGATGCAAGATTGGGATGACATTTTTTTAAAGTAGTAAACTGCATTAACAAGACAAAATCATAATTCATGCAGAAAAAAGTTCACAAAATTCAACATCCAACATATTATTAAAACACCTTAGCAAATTAGGAACAGGAGGGAAGTTTCTTATTCTGATAAGGAGTCATCTACAAAAACTCCCTCAGCACATACCGAACTTGATGAAGAAATGTTGAAAATTGTCCTCTTGACATTAATAAGGCAAGGTTAGTCACAATTCACCACTTATGTTGGAAAGGTGAAATAGCCGATGAAAAACATCCCAAAAAGGAGGTGGAAGGGTAGTAATCGGAAAAGAACTCAGGATTGTTTATATAGCTAATGCAGAAGTCTGTGCACAAAATGTTAGGAAGAATCAATGAGTATAGCCAGGTTACTGAATACAAGGTTAATATAGAAAGATGCATTGAATTTCTACAGACTAGCAACAAATATTTAGAAAGTAAAAATTTAAATTCTGAAGGAAATGCAAAAAACCACGAATAGCCAAGACACTCTGAAAGAAGAACGCGATGGTTGAAACTATTCAAAGTGAGATTCCTTAGAACAGTATTTTATTGGCACAAGGATAAGTAAATGGACCAAGGAAGCAGAGCAGAGTCCAGAAACAGACCCTCACGAATGGAGACTGGGTGTATGTCTAAAGTGGCATTACAGAGCCTGGGGAAAGGGTGATCTTTCCAAAAAATCCCGCTGAGACCGTTGAACATCTACAGAGGGTAAAGGAAATTGACCCCTACCTACCTTGTACCATATGAACATATCAGTTCCTAGTTGGATTGTAAATCTGAATAGTAAAAGCAAAATGCTAGAAATTCTAGAAAATAAGTCTCACAACCTTAGATAGGGTAAGAATTCTTAACTATGTTACAAAAGCGATTAAAATGGACTTTATTAAAAACTGAAGAATCACCTTTAAGAGACTGAGAAGGCAGTGGGAGGAGTGATTTGAAACATACGTCATTTACAAAGGGTTCACATCCCAAATATGTAAAGAAAGAATATGTATCCGTTAAAAACTTAGAAAAAAAATGGGGACAAGACCTGAACAGGCACTAGACACAGAAGATACCCATTTCACCAACAGACATGCAAAAAGGTACTTAACCTCCTTAGTAATCAAGGAAATAATTAAAACCACAATGCAGTACCACTGCTCCCCACCAGAATAGCTAAGACCAGCAGTGCCACGCGGATATTGGTGAGGATGTGGGGCACACGGGACTCTTGAACGCTGCTGGGGGAGTGTAAACTGGCACAACCCTGTAACCGCTTTGGGAAACAATCTGGCATTCACTATCTGCTAAGTTTGAAGATAAGCGTAGAGTGTGACCGGCGATTCCACTGCAAGGATCATACTTGACAAAAATATGTGCGTCGGTGAACCAGAGGCACAGACGATATGCAAACGTTCGTTATTTGTGACGGTCAGGACGTGGGAACAACCCAAGTGTCCTCAGCAGTGTCACGGTGACATCAGCAGTGACACACTCACAGAGTGTGAGACTCTACAGCCACACTCAGCAGGGGTGGGTTCCCAGTGTCGAGTGAAAGACGCCACACACAGATGATGACTGTATGAGTGTTTCTTTAAAGTTCATCAGCAGATAGGACCGTAGAAGCAAGGAGAGCAGGCACATGGGTGTGGTCACTTTGTGATCGTTCACTGAGCTGTGCACTTGGTTTTGTGTCCTTCTCTGCATGTTCTATATTCCACACTAACAAAGATGCTCCCCTGCCCCCCTGGGTGCAAGTTGAGCTGCTGTACAGAGACCCCAAGATACTGTGGCCCCACCAGACTGATGCTTCCTTCTCATCATGTGATGAGTGGCCTCTGGGCTGTCCCTCGAGGTAGACGGGCAAGCGGGCTGGGGACTGAGAGCCCTCGGTGTCGGCAGGAGCCCAGTTCCTCTGTGTCTGGTGGCTCTGCCGTCTCCTAGGGTGCCACCTCTGCACAGCTGAGGTTGGGTGACTACCGCATGCCTATTTCCTGCCTTTGGGAAGAAGGAAGGAGAGGGAAGGGCAAGCGCACATCTTACACTCTCCTGTTGGTGCGACTTTAGCCCCGTGGCCACACTTGGTCCTGAGTGAAGCTGGGCCGGGCTGTGTCTAGTTGGGTGGCCGTGTGCCCCCCTCAGGGCGCTGGTGGTCCCTGACCACAGGAAAGAGGTTGAGTGGGTGGTGGGGACAGTTGGCAGGGTCTGTCACAACACCCAGAGTTGTGATGTCGAGACCTGCATGGGAGGGGTTTCATCTCCCAGCCCTTCTTTCTAGTGTCCCCAGCCCCCTTCTTGTGCGGCCCAGGGCTGTTTGGGCAGATGTATTTGGCTGGAGTGTCCTGAAGGATAAGGCAGCCTGAGGATACACTCCGCACTGCCCGGGGCGGGTGTCAGGGGTCAGGCCTTAGGAGCCAGCCATGTCCGGATCCCAGCGCTGAGCATGAAGGCTGGGCAGGAGCCAGGGCAACTCGAGAAAGAAAGAGAAGCCAGGGCACGGGCAGAGAGTGGGGGATGGCGATGGGGGTGGGGGGGTGTGAAGCCCAGGGTGCCTTCCCTTCAGTAGGAGGCCCCCGCGGCAGGGAGCTTTGGGAGTCCTTGCTTGAAATGCAGAGGTGCCATGGCCAGGTCAGGGCCTGGAGGACTGACTCGTGCAGTGAGTGGCTCACTGTCTGGAGGGCCAGGAGGGCGCAGCAGGTGAGGCCCCGGGGCTCAGGGAAGGCGGGGTGGGGCCCCCACGCCCTGGAGGAAGGCCTGCAGGCCTGAAGGTCCCCGTGAGCCTTGGCTTCCTTGTCGGTAAAATGGCGAGGATGCTGTGGCGCCTCTGTGTTAGGTTCTCAGGGACACGGAACCTACAGGATGTGCACACACACCCTGAGAGGTTGACTGAAGGAGCTGCGGCCTGTGGCGGCAAGTCCAGGAGGACCAGTGGGGTAAGTTCAGTGCGAAGGCCTGCAAGCTCCATCCCCACAAGGAGCCCGTTTCACTTCAAGTCCAAAGGCAGGAAAAAAGCCAATGTCCCAGCTCAAGGCAGTCAGGCAGGAGAAGAAGCCCCTTCCCAGGGGAGTGCCAGCCTTTTTGTTCCGTTCGGGCCTCACCAGGGAGGGCCGTCTGCTCCACCTACCCAGAGGCTGGTATGGATCGCCCTCCCAGGCACGCCCAGAGTTACGTTTGACCCCTTGTCTGGACACGCCGTGGCCCAGTCAGCTTGACACAGAATGCACCATCACGCCTTCCAAGGGTCCTGTGAAGGTCCATGAGGTGGGGGATGTGCACGTGACTTGTCGCGGTGGCCACCGGGGAAGGGACCCTTAGATGGCGCTGCTGCCTGCCAGGGCCCACGTTAACTGCTTGTTGGACCTCCTGCATCCCCACTGGGCTAGCAGGCCAGTCCGAGCGGGGCCAGTGTCTGATGTTCCTTGCGTATCTAGCACCGTTAGGGGCTGAATCACCACCCCCCACCCCGTATTCATGTGTTGAAACCCTAACCCCAGCACCTCAGAATGTGGCTGTATTTGGAGACAAACCTTTAAAGAGGTGATTTCATTAAAATGTCAGGGTGGACCCTAGTCTAGTCTAACTGGTGTCTCCATGTAAGAAGAGGAAATTTGGACACACGGACCCCAGGGCCCTGCATGCCCAGAGGGCCAGTCACACACAGAGGCAGCAAGACGGCGGGCGTCTGCAAGCCCAGGAGAGAGGCCTCAAAGGGAGCCAACCCTGCCGACACCTTGATTTCAGACTGGCCTCCAGAGAGAAAGGGTTTCTGTGGTGTAAGTCACCAGTCTGTCATCTTGTTGCGGCAGCCCTAGGAAATTAACACAAGTGCACAGGGCTCGGCATTTGCTGAAGGTTGAAGCAATAAGACGCTTTTACCCTTGTCCTCCACGAGCCCCCTTTGTAATGTCAGGAGACAGACGTGTAAACAAAGAAGCTACAGTGCCGGCCCGAGGCGACCATAGGGACAGAGGGTGTTCAGAAGAGGCTTCCTGGAGGAGGCTTCTGGCGGCAGCTTGCGGTGGGTGTGGGCTAGAAAGGCGCTCTAAGCAGGGAACCAGGAAAGAACGGTGCCTCTGGGAACATCCTCACCTCCGCTGAAGGGTTGCCTGCTGGGGAGACCTCGAGCCTCCCTAAGGAGTTGGGGCCGCGGCCTGAGACGGTGTGGGGCTCTCTGGCCCCCGGCAGGAGACTCTCACTCTGGCAACTGCAGATGTGTTGGATGAAGCAAAGCTGTCAGCACACGGGCCGGGCGAGAGGCAGCCTGGTGGAGCAGAAAGCCTCGAACCGAGGTCCCATTCCCGAGTCTGAGCTTGGCAATTACCTGGCATCTCCGAGCATCAGCGTCTCCCTTTTAGCCATCAAGCCAGAATCAAGGTGAGGATTAATCTGACGGTTTATGTAAGGGGCCTCGCTCTTGGAAGTTGCTCAGCCTCAGCGAATGGCAGCTCTCCTCCTGGGGCTCCCCCAGGGTGGGGTGGCAGGAGCAGAACAGGGAATCCTACTCCCGCCCACGGAGGGCAGAGGCAGGGCTGGCTCCAGCCCCGCCCTGCCTTCTTCCACTGGATCCGGGTTGGGCCTTCCCTCCACTGTGCTCCTAAGTCCTGCTCAGTTTTTCAAGCCACCGTCACACCCTCCTCCTCCAGGAGGTTTCCAAAGACTTAGGTTCTCCTTAATCTGCACCTTCCACCAATCGCTGGGCTTTGCAGCCACTGCCTAGTTCATTTCCTGTATCAGGACCACTGACTCAGGAGAGGCGCTGGGGGAGGGAGGCAAGTCTGCTTCCCTGACACAGCAGGTCGCTGGGATCTCAGAAATGACTTGCACAGAGCTCTGCTCCGATGACCCCGACGCTTGGCCAGCTGTCCCTCCCTTCAACAAATAGCAAGTGCCGTGTACTGTGCTGGGTGCTGGGACTAGGTGGTCAGTGGTCCCCGTGCCGCTGCCAGTTCTCAGAGGGAGATAGACATTTATCAGATCATCACAAAAGTGCAGTTACGGCCGTGGTAAGTGCCCAGAGGGACACACAGGCCTGTTGAGTGCGTAGCGGTGCCCCATCATACCCATGCCCATTACACCATCAGCACCCCTAGAACTCCACAGCCACTCGGCAAAACCTTCATTCTCGCCCAGCATCTGGCCCCACTGTCTCCCCTCACTTTCCACTTCACCAGGGCCCTTGAACAGGAACTCCCAGCATTTTTCACCACCAGACCGTCAAGCCTTCCTCCTCTGCACCCACCTGTTCCTCCATCCCTCCTGTCACATGGAGGAGCCCCACCTTCTTTCAAGGCAGGTCTCTCCACACAAGCAGTGGTGACATCCGTTCCATTCCCACAGGGATCTCAGCATCAGGCAGCATCTCTCGTATCATCAGCCTCTCCCTCCTTCTTGCTTCCTTTCCAACAGGCTCAAGTTTCAACTGTCTTTAAAAAAAAATTCCAGATACCCTTTCATTATTTAGCTCAGTTGTCTTCAAACTTCTTGTTCACATTTCACTAAAAGAACTTTGAAAAAATCTACACCAACATTTTTATCTTGAGTCTTTATAGTTCCAAACATAGTTTGCAACAAATAGTAGAGATGCTTTAAAGAGAACTATTACATCACCCCTTTAAATGATTTTAATAGAATTGAAATATAGAAAAATGTGGTTCCCAACATAATCCATCTTAAAAGTGAATGTGCTTTCTTTTAATGTTTGGAAATAATATTTTTACTTTGTCTTCTGGAGTCTGCATTTCCATCTTATTTTATTCACAGAATCTTATCCTATTGTAGTATTTTTATGCTTGAAATCATACAAAATATGTATGATTTCACATACAGAATTAAATTCTGGCCATAACAGAACTAAATTAAAATCTGTGACAAAAAGATACCTGGAAAATATCTGAATATTTGGAAATGAAAAAGCACACCACTAAATAACCTGTGAGTGAAAAGAAGAAGTTATAAAACAAACTTAAAACGTTCAAATGATAAGGAAAACACAATACAGTCATCCCTTGGTATCTGAGGGGGATTGGCTTCAGGACCCACCTCAGATACCAAAGTCTACGGATGTTCAAGTCCTACTGTCAGCCTCCATATCCGAGGTTCGTGTAGCACTGTAGGATTGGAAAAAAATCCGAGTATAAGTGGACCTGCACAGTTCAAACCTGTGTTGTTCAAGGGTCAACTGTATATGAAAATTCTAGAAATGCAGCTAAAACAGTGTTTAAGGGAAATTTGGAGCTTTAAAATGCTTTGTTATAAAAGAGGAGAGATTTAAAATTGATGATCTCAGTTTTCACTATAAAAACCCAGAAAGAGAAGAGCGAATGAAACAGAAAGTAAGTAGAAGGAAGGAAGGAAGCAATACTGATAAAAGCAGAAATCAATAAAATAAGAAATGGGCAAACAGAGAAAATCAGTGAAACCAAAAGCTGGTTCTTTAAAAAGATTAATAAAGTTGACATATCTCCAGTGAGCATGCTCAAGGAAAAATACACCCACAAAGATCAGCAAGAAAGATGGGACATCACTACAGATCCTACAGACATTAAAAGGAAAATGAGGGAATATGAGGGAAACATGACCAACTTTATGCCAAAAAAAATTGAACACTTAAATTATTTCTGTTAAAGACATGACTTATCAAAATGGGCACAAAAAGAAATAGAAAATCCAAATAGCCCTATGTCTGTTAAACTGAATTTGCGATTGATATTTCCACAAAGAAAATCCCAAGCCTCCATCTTTGATCTTAACGCCTCTAAAGCATGCCGCACATGGCAGCTAGAGTGACCTTTCCAGCGCACAAATCTGCCCTGTCATTCCCCTACTGCAAAGTGTGGCTTACTCCGCAATATGACTTTCGAGGCAATTTGATCCAGGTGCTGCCTGCCTCTTCACACCCTCATCTCTGACCGCCATCCTTCCCCACTCTGTGCACGCATACAGCCGCGCACGCACACACACTGCAGTGCGCAGCCGCCTGGTTTCTACCCCACTAGTTCTCTGCTGGCAGAACCCGCCCCCCCCACCAGGGGGCATCTGGAAATGTGTGGGAGCATGAGTTGTCACAACCACTAAGGGCTGTCACTTGACATTGAGTGGGCAGGGGCGTCAGACATCCAGCAATGCCTGGAACAGACCCCACAGTGAGAATCACGCTGCTGAGAATGCCACAAGAACCCCTCTGAGTCTTGCCGGACTGAATTTTCTCTCGGCTTCACTGCTGGGAATTAGACACGCCGTTAGCTCTGCCCGCAGCCCCTTTACCTCGTCTTTACGTGCCTAATCCTGACTCAGCCTTCGGGGCTCTGCTTCCAAACATATGCCCAACAAATTTACTGCGTTGAATTTGCCTCCCTCCAGCTGCACCCCTTTTAATTAAATATAAGTCCGGTTCAAGTCCAGGAGCAAAGACTTCTAGTTTGGATATACTCTAAGCACTAAAAGCACTAAGGGGGTGGGTGGTGAGGAAACTCTAATATTTACTCTGTAACCATGGTTAGGCTCCCCTACTCTTTTTTTTTTTTTCCTTAGGCCTCAAGAGGCCTTTTAATTAATTAATTAATTAATTTTTTGTGGTACACGGGCCTCTCACTGTTGTGGCCTCTCCCATTGAGGAGCACAGGCTCCGGACGCTCAGGCCCAGCGGCCATCACTCACAGGCCCAGCCGCTCCACGGCATGTGGGATCTTCCCGGACCGGGGCACGGACCTGCGTCCCCTGCATCGGCAGGCGGACTCTCAACCACTGCACCACCAGGGAAGCCCCGGCTCCCCTACTCTTGAAAGAGAGGCTTTTTCCAGATCTTCCTTTTCTTGGATTGTGAGTGGTCTCTCTGGGAGCTCTGGGCCATCCCGGAGTGCCCCAGTCTCCTCTCCGTCCCACTTCCCCCTTCCTGGTCCCCGTTAATCTCTGCTTTTTATTATCCTAGTTCATCTTTCTCCCAAGGTCGAGCTTCTGTCGAGCTTTCCCCCTCCCCTCTCCCAGTGGGGGGGCCCATCTACCTGCGGACCACCTGTCCCCACCCCACAGGGCAGATCCTTGGGAAGAGAGGTGACAATCTGTAGGTTAAACAGGGGAAGGACAAGAGCCACCTTCAGCACATTCCCTGTGTGTTGGCGGGGACACACGGCAGAGCTGGCCCCGCTGCAGGTCTGCTATCACTTTTTAAAACGTTTTGCGTTGTAATTACAGGTTGTGGTCTTAATGAAACCTGAAAAAATAAGGAAGAAGAGAAGTCCCCCCACCCCGTGCTCTTCTCATTGATTCTTCGCTTCTTTATGTGTACGGCGAAGTAAAGACCTGTCAGTCAAGGCAAGAGGATTAGCCTCACCCACGTGAAGGGAAAATTGGGAAGGAAAAAAAAAATCCTTGTCTGAACTTGAAAATAAAAATGCTGATGTGGTTTTTATTCCAGAAACATATCTTACTGATTAAGAGCATGGAGAGCTCCCGGCTCGTGGGTGGGCCGGCCGTCGTTGGCCTCCCCACTCTCCAGGGCCGGGCCCAGCTCGCCACCCGCGGCGTAGCAGAGGCAGAAGGCGGCGCGGACGCTTCCAGCGCACACCTTTCCTGATGGGATGGCCGTGCGTGCATGCACGCGGGCACACACAGGGCGTTAAAACGGACCCGCTAAGACAAGGCAAGTTCCTTCACTCAGCTTGTTTAGCCTTACATCAGGGGGACGGAAAGGCAGCAGGTCACCCTGGAAGGAGCGTGGACTTGGAGTCACATAGGGCTGGTCTAACCCAGGGCTGCTGCTCATTAGCTGAGTGACCCTGGGCAAGTGACAAACTCCTTATGCCCTAGTCTCACCATCTGTAAAATGGAGATCGTGGCACCTGCTTCGTTGAGGTTGATGAGATAATGCAAGGGCCGCCATCAGCACCTGCCCACACAGAACAGATGCCCCGCGAGCAGCCACCATCCCAGTGCCAAGGTGGTGGCACGGGGGACACCCCTCCCACCCTCAGCCACCTGAGGCCACTGCCTCCTCCAGGCAGCCTTTCTCTTCCAGGGTTCTCTGCTGTGGGTTTGAGCTGCAGGAGAGGCCTTGGCCCCGGTGGCCTCAGTTTCCGTGACTATGAAATGGGACCGACACCTCTGCACGCTTCGACCACACAGGGCTTGAGGCTTGGCGTGACCGCAGAGGCTGCTGCCAGGAAGGCAGCCTTCGCCAAGGGCTGGCTTCCTCCCGGCCAGGCCCAGCTGGCATCCTCTCCAGTTTCACTGGGTTGGGTTACAGAGCGATGGCAGGGATTGATAACGCTGTAATTGGGGTGACTTGGGTATTTTTCCTAGGTACTGCTGATGACAACTCACGCTCGGTGAGTCCACATTCCACTGTCGTCAGACCCAGGAGACACTTCAACAGCCTCACAGGGGTTCAGGTTTCGCAACTTTGGTGTCTGAACGTGAGGTCCTTGAGTGACCCAGAGATTCCACACCTCGGGAGATGCTTCCGTCGAGCCTTTGTTCCCAGAGTCCTGCGCAGACAGGGTTTTCTCTGAGGCGTTTAGCTGGCACTTAGAGGGTTTCCAGCTGCAGTCTCTTCCCAGCAGTTAATATCCTGTAAATCATACATCTGCCCGGGACCCCAGCTACCGAGGCCCTCAGCAACCCCCCAGCCCCTCCTCTTCCTGTGCTCTTGGTCCTTCCAGCTGCTCCCCTTCCCTTGCTTCCTCTCTGTTTTCTTCTGCTTCTTTCTGGGGTCCCTGCCCATCTCCGCCCCACTTTCTCCAGCTCTGGGCCTCGGTGCTGGGCGCACTCACTTCTCGCCCCCCCCTCCCCACCGCGGGGCGCAGGGCCCAACTGGTGTTGGACAGTGGAGGGGACGAGCCACGACCCAGAGGAGGGGCAGGTCCTGGAGGGGGGCACGGAGACATGGCGCGGGATACGGGGCACCACAGGCGTCCCAAGCCACCCATGGCCCTGTCACCACTCGCCGGGGGCTGAGCCCCAAGGAACATGTGGCTTGGCTCCAGAAGGTGTGCGAACTGCACTCTCCTGTGGAGCCCCCCCAGCTCCAGCCTCCTACCCCGGTGCCACGTGGCGGGAGGAGCAGATCCAGGGACGAGAGTGCCCGGCGGGTGCCCAGAGCGGGCTCTCTCCTCCTGTGACCACGTGCAGTCAGCCGGTCCCCACTCAGCGACGGTCACCAAGTGCCCTGTGCACACCGACCAGGTCCCTGCCCTCCCGGAGCTGATGTCCAGGGGACGGAGCCCAGTACCAGTAAGTTACAAGGCAACAGATGGTGATGGGGCCAAGGAGGGAGGGGGGACTGGGACCCGGTCTGCAGCATCAGGGAGCACGTGCCCCCTCACCGCACAGTGGAGGAATCAGAGCCCCCGTCCTGGCCCCAAACCCTCACCCATGTGAACCTCAGCCCCTTGCTTCCTAGCTGTGTGGCCTTGGGCAGATGGGTCAACCTCTCGGGGCTTCTGTTTCCTTCTCTGTAAAACAGAGCCGCTCATAGTAACGACTTCTTGGGGCTGCTCTGAAGGCTCAGTGAGATGACGTGCACACAGCAGCTCAAGGCAGCACTGGGCCCGTAATGCTGTCAATCCAGGGCTGTGGGCCAGTAAAGAAGAAAAACAGGAGCTTTCAGAGTAGAATCCCGTCGAGGCAGGTGGAGGGATTCCAGAAAGAGCCGGCATCCCAGCCTGGGGAGACCAAGTATGGCTGAGAGGTGATCCTGCACTGCCCTCTGGGGGTCGCCCCCGCAGGACGGAGGCCGATGTGGCCACTGGGCCACAGCAGCCGGGCACCTGGACCCGCCCCCTGCCCCCCATCACCCCGGTGCTCCCCATGGGGTTGCCGCGGCCCCTCCCTGCTTCCCCGCAGCCCCCGGCTCACCACACGCTCCTGCTACTTCCGCAGTAGTGCCTGGACACCTTCCCGTCAAGAGATGGTCCTGGCAGCCCTGGCTCAGCCTCCACCGCCCCTCGTCGGGGATGATGGTGAGGACAAGAGCTGGCGCTCATCCAGCGCTTCTTGTTCACAAGGCATCATCCTGAGAACGTGATCACCCACCACGTTTAACCCTCAGTAGACTCTCAGGTGGTGCCTTTATTATTCCCATTTTACAGATAAGGAAACTGAGGCTCAGAGAGCGACTCCAGAGACCTGCTCAGCCTTTCCCTTCCACGGGCACAGCCTGGAGCTTGTCACTGACAAGTGCATCCTGTTCCAGGTGCCCCAAAGCCCACTGCCTCCCGCGGTCCTCCAGCTCACCCAGAACTCTCTGTGGCCTCACTTCCACACCTTTGTCCGTGCTCGTCATTTTCATCACACTCCCGCACACCCTCAACCCCTACCCCTCTCCCACGGGGAATTCTTTGCTGGCATAATGCCAATCCGACCTCCTTCCTGCTCCGTGGCTACAGCTTCCCTGGGGGAAGCACTTGCCCTGCAGCCAGGTAGCACAGGCGTGACCCTGTCCCCGATGCCTTAGCGTCTCTAGCCACGGGCCACACCCCTGCCGCCTGCGCCCCTTGTTCCAGACTCTGCCCCATGCACCACCCTGGGCTCAGCTCGGGGTCTTCTTTCCCAGCTCCAGAAACAGCAGCAACCGGAAGACACCTGTTAAAGCTACCGAAAACCTTCACGCCCCTCAAACGGTGATGGGCGCTCAGACCACCTCGGGTGCGCCCGTGGCTCTGGCCGGTTCCCTAGCCCTTTCTCCTCCCTCATCACTGCTTCTGGCCACATCCTTTGCTGGCTTGTTCTCATCTCCCAGCCCATAAAGCCGAGAGCTCTCCAGGGTATAGATGGTGGCATTTCTCTCTTATGCATCTACTCACTCCTTGGAAATCTATCCAGTTTCAAATCTTTAAACACCAGTTATACTCTGACAACCTCCAAATATGTCCAGCCCAGACCACCCCCTGAGCTCCAGACCCTGCACCCAGATCCCTACTTGGTGTCACACTTCTCATCACCTCCTAGTCTAAGCCACCACGGAGCGCCGTTGTTCTCTGGGCTGGTTGGGATTGCCTGCTCGTGTCATTCTTCCACCAGCAGTCCCCTAAGACTTTTGTCTCGCTCAGGGCACAGCCTAGCGTTATGGGGGTCGACAGGGCTGCCCTGTGCTGACTTCTGTTCCTCCAGCTCCCCTCCAGCCCCGCAGGCTCCCAGGTGCTCCTTCCACAAGCCCACTCTCCCCTGCCTCAGGGCCTTTGCACCTGACATCCCCTTTGCCTAGACACTCCTCCGTCAGCTGTCCACCCAGCTCACTGCCTCACCTTCTCCTAGTCTTTGCTACAATGTCACCTTCTCCGTGACACTGCAACTTGGCCTCTTCTCCACAGTAGTCCTCCTCCTTCCCTGCTTTATGCTTGTCTCCACTTACAGCCATCCAGCCGGCCCAGTGTCGGTTCCATGGATTCTTGGATTCATGAGGGCAAGGATTTCTCCCTCTCTATTCACTGCTCCATACCCCATGCCCAGAACAGCACTGGCACACGGCAGGTGCCCATGACATGTCCACCAAGTGAATAGCACAAGGAAGGCCCTTTGCCCCTTGCTCAGAACCAGGCATCCCAACAGGAAGGTGCCAGGGACAGGTTCTCTCCGGTGCCAGGGAAGTCCAGCCCCACCCCCCAACCCTTCAGCCTTCAAGTGGCTTCAAGTCAGGCTGGGTGGGCTAGAGTCACACTCGGTGTTTCATCCAGGGCCGGAGCAGGTGGCCTTGACCCTTGTGCCCTGCATGCTCAGTGGGTCAGCATCACAGCCAGATTAGCTCGCAGTTCAACCCCGGCTGCCACATTCTCGTGACAGTTATAGGCCGGGGAGATTCAGCGGCCCCAGTCTCAGACTTGGACTCGGACCTCTGCGCGTCCCCGCTACCACACACACGCACACACATGCGCACACTGTTTAGGGAGCCAGGTGGCGTCAACTTTGCTAATAACTCCTCGTGGCCCTGGCATCAGACTGGAGCCTAGAGAGTCAGCGCTGGCCGGCCCTTCCTGTCAAGACAATCTTGCCTAGCATCTTACATCACTAGCAAGGACCCTGCCCAGAGAGAGGATGTGGTTTGCATCACCTTTTATTCCTGATTCCAAGGGCAGTGTTGCTCTACCATGCCACATTTAGACGTGGTGAGGGAGAGGGCCACTTCCCGGGCCAAGCAGCAGCCTCAGTAACTACCTCCCCACAGTGGGCATGGATAAAAGGGACCCCCCGGTCACTGTGTGGACCAAACCAGATGACCAGTGGGAAGTGCCCGAAGCACAGTGGCTTCTCAGGAACAGGAGTGGTGATGACTGTGACTGTTGTTACCATAATTGTAGGCTCAGCTTGATGCACCTTGAACTACATTAAGCCCCTCAACCAGCTGTTATTTTATTTTGCCCTCACCTGGGTAGATTGGTTCTCACCCTTCTCCCTGGCCTGCTGAACTTCGGACCTTTCTTGCTGGGTCATCCGTCTGTTTCTCCAACTTAGGGGAAAACTGCTCTCTGCTCACCAACCAGAAACAGAACTTGGGGTTCCCGGCTATCTCGTGAACACCAGGCTCTTGCTGTCTGTGTGCATGAAGCCCCCAATCATCCTTACCAGGAAGCTGTCTCTGGCTGGCTTGCCTCCGTCCAGGTAATGTGTCCTTTCCTGACCAGCCCAGGTGCGAAACAACCTGTGTCAAATCACATTTCACTCTCTTTCTGCTGAAACCTCTGTCTGTAAGTTGTTATCCCTTGGGAGGTGTGGGGAGGACTTGTCGTCAGGAGAGGACTGGCGTTTTGTCCAGCTTTGCATGGGGTCACACGCCCAGAAAGAAGGAGGCAGCCAAAACTTGGTTTAAAAAGAAGGAGTGCTTCTGCTCCTGGCCAAGATGAAGTAATGGGCTATTTTTACCACCACATGAAACAACCAAAAGAACCAGACAGAAAATATTAACTAGCAGTTTTCAAGACCCTGGACATCGGGCAATGAAATGAAATGAAGAGGTCCCTGAGAGACGGGAAACAAGGTGAGCTCTACAATATGCCCAGTTTTCTGCCTTGAGAGAGTTCCCAGGCCACAGTACAGGGAAGGTGAACCCAGGCAGATACCAGGAATCGGCCTGAGTTCCAAAAATGGAGCTGGGAGTCCAGGAGAACCAAGGTGGCTGGAGTTGACAGGGCTTAGTATCAGAGAAGAGAGAGCTGCACAGAGAAACAGCCCCGGAGACATGCATAGCGTCCCCCTCAAGAATTCCCCAGAGGACTGATCCCTGCATGTGTGGTGTGAGGAATCATCCTAACGGATTAAAGGAAACAGTGCCCAGTGCTCTCATAGGGCTGGGAACAATGCCTGTTCCCACCAGCTAGACTGGAAGAAAAATCATAATTCTGGTGAGTGAGACATTTGGGGGAAGAAGGTGGAGGACTCGGAAAGGTAGTGGAGAATAATTATCCCTAGACGGAGTCCTTACCCAGACTTACCTAATATATGGTAAAAAGCAAGACCCAAAGGATCAACCTGAGTCCAAGCAACTTAGCTGCATCCCAGATCACAGTTCAAGAATGTTTACTGAGATACAGTACTATCTAGTGCCCCCAAAGGTAAGTGTTTACAAATGTCAAGCATTCAACCAAAGATTATGAGGCATGCAAAGAAACAGGCAGCATGATCCATAATGAGGAAATAACTAATCGATCAAAATTGACCCAGAATAGACACACATGTTAGAATTAGTGGAGAAGGACATCCTAACTGTATTCTTCTGCAAGATCAAATAATAGAGTAGAGATATGGAGGGTTAAAAAAAGACCCAAATCAAACTTCATCAAAAACTATGATGCATGAGATAAAAAATACAGTGGATGGAATGAACAGAAAATTAAGATATCGCAGAAAAGAGGAATGAACTTGAAGACATAGCAATGGAAACTATCCACAATGAAACACACAGAGGAAAAAGGATCCCCCAATGAAATGAGCATCAGTGAGCTTGGGTCAATTTCAAGCAGCCTAATATATGAGTAATTAGAGTCCCTGAAGGTGAGGAGGCAGGGAACAGAAAAAATATTTGAAGAAATAATGACCAAAAATTTTCCAAAATGGTGAAAGCTATAAACCCACAGATCCAAGAGCTCAACAAACTCCAAGCACCATAAGCATGAAGAAAAGCAAGACACATCATAACAAATTGCTCAAAAACAGTGATTAGGATAAAAATCTTAAAAGCAGCCAGAGGGGGGAAAATATATTACACAGAGAGGAAGAAAATAAGAATGATAGCAGATTTCTTGTCAGAAACAATGCAAGTGAGAAGACAGTGAAGCAACACCTTTAAACTACTAGAAGAAAACTATCAACCTATACCTATCTCTAAAACAAAAATATCTTTCAAAAGCAAAAGTGAAATGACACTATCAAACACACAAAAGAAGGAAAAGCTTCATCAGCAGGACACTTGCCCCACAAGAAATGTTAAAGTCCTTCAGGCAGAGGAGAAATAATACCAGCTGGAAACATGGGTCTAACAAAGGAATTAAGAACACTGGATATGGTATCTACATAGGTAAGTATGTAACACGTTTAAAAATCTGAATCTCTGGGGCTTCCCTGGTGGCGCAGTGGTTAAGAGTCCGCCTGCCGATGCAGGGGACCCGGGTTCGTGGCCCGGTCCGGGAAGATCCCACATGCCACGGAGTGGCTGGGCCCGTGAGCCATGGCCACTAAGCCTGAGCATCCGGAGCCTGTGCTCCACAACGGGAGAGGCCACAACAGTGAGAGGCCCGCGTACCGCAAAAAAAAAAAAAAAAAAAAAAAAAAAAAAAAATCTGAATCTCTTTAGAAGATAATTGAAAAGGCTAAAACTATAAAACTTTAGAAGAAGACCTTTGTGATCTTGGGTTAGACAAAGATTTCTTAGATATGACACCAAAAGCGTGATTCATTGAGACAAATTGATAAATTTGACTTTATAAAAATTAAGCTTTTTTGATCTTTGAAAGACATTGTTATGAGAATAAAAAGATAAGCCACCAACTGGGAGAAAATAATTTCAGAGCATATATCTGATGAAGGACTTGTATCCAGAATATACAAAGAATTCTCAAAACCCGTAATAAGAAAACAAACAACCCCATTTTTTAAGTGGACAAAATATTTGAACAACATTTCTCCAAAGAAGATATATGAAGAGCAAATAAGCACATGGAAAGATGCTCAATATTATTATTCATTACGGAAATGCAAAGTAAAATCTCAGTGAGGTACCCCACACATCTATTTGAATGGCTAGAATTTGGAAGACTGACAATAGCAAGTGTTGTTGAGAATGTGGAGAAACTAGAACTCTCACCCACTCCTGGTAGCAACCAATATAAAACGGTACAAGCACTTTGGGAAACAGTGTGGCAATTACTTAAAAAGTTAAACATATACCTACCCTAGGATCCAGTCATTCCACTCTTGTGTTTATCCAAGGGAAATGAAAACACACCTCCATACAGAGACTTGTATATGAATATTCACAGCAGCTTTATTTGTCACCCCAAACTGGACGCAACCTAAATGTCTATCAGCCCGTGAATGGGAAAACAAATGATGGTATAGACACTGAACAATAAAAAGAAACTCACTATCAACTTGGCATACAACATAGATGAATCTCAACATCGTTATACGGAGTGTACAAACGCAGACAAAAAGAGAACATACTATATAATTCTATTTACCTAAAATCCCAGGAAATACCAGCTAATTTATAGTGGCAGAAAGCAGATCAGTGGTTGCCTGGGGACAGGGTGGGGGTAAGAGGAGCAGGAGGGAAGGGTTGATTACAAAGAGACACTTTTGGGGATAACAGATTTGTTCATTACCTTGATTTTGTGATGGTGGTTTCAAGGATGCACACATGTGTCAGACATCAAATTGTACACTTTAAACATGTGCAGTTAATTGTCCAACAATTATACCTCAGTAAAGCTGCTTTTAAGAAAAGAGCAAGAGGAATGTTCCAGAAGTGAGGCCCCTTCCTCCCCGTGGCCACAACTCGAAGGTACTTGATGATGGAGAGCTGACCCAGAATCTGAATCACCGTCCTGGGGCTCATCAGAAACACAGAGGTTCTGACCTTTCACTCATCCCCTTCCCTTCTGCAAATTGGCTTCACTCAGGAATTTCTCAGGCGGAATCCCCTGACCCCAGGAGTGTCTGCCTGTGGCTGGCAAGGCCAGCCCGGTCAGAACCCCCATCCCCACCCCACGTGCACACCCGGAGCCCCTGGGCCCAGGGGGAGAAGCTAAACAGTGTCCCCAAAGGAGCAGCTCGGGAGCTGTGCTTCTGCCGATCTGTGGGCCAGTGGACCCCTTTCACACGTGTGCCCTGGGGCTCTTAAGGCTCTGCCCTCCACACTGGACCGGCCATCCTGAGGCTATGTGTCCGTGGCCAAGGCGCTCACCCACCTGCCGGTGGAGAAAAATAGGACGTATGTGCAGGTGGGTATTTTCTATCAAAGCATCAGCATACAAACGCACAGGCTCAACCACAGAAGAGGTAACACGGGGGAAGCGCATTGCTCAATCTTACCACAGGCAAGCCCACACCCCTGCTGACCCTCAGTCCCCCAGCTATAAGATGGAGGTGAGCTTTGGACTCCAGGAAGTCCAGCCCCTGGGATGGAGGCTGTGAGTGTAGCCATTACTGCCTGATTCACAGCGTGACTTGGGTGTTCACCGCCGCTCACCATGGTGATCGGATGCAGCTCTGGCCACTGGTTTGTCACTGGCCCTGCCTCTTCCTAGCCCACCTGTCATGCAAACAATAGCACTGACCTCCAGGAGCCACTGTGAAGGGCGGGTGGGATCGTGCCTGTCAATCGCGCGTCACAGTGGCTGGCACGACTTTTAAGCCACACCTGGCTGTTTGCCCTCTGACAGGACCAGGCTTCAGGGAACCTCTTTCTGCCAGGTCCAGTTCTCTCTCCAGGCCTTGCAAGGGCCTGTGGCCCTCCCTGCTCTGGAGGGGGTCCCAGGGGGAGGGAGGGAGGGAGGGAAGATTCAGGATGCCACCTTCCCCTTCCATTCAGAGACTGTTCCCATGGCAACCCTGGCCTGTGAAGCCCCATGGGTGCTTCTGCACTAAGCGCCGAAGACGACACTTGGCCAGCCTTGCTGCCACTCCTCACCCATCTCTCAAAGGCATGCAGTGGTCCTGCCTCCCCTTGGAATATTCGGACACGTTTGAACAGAATCGCTTCCAACAGTGACGTCCTCAAAGCCAGCACTGATGCACAAAGACTCCCCGCACCCCCCCCCCAAAGCTACCCACAGGGTCTTTTTGCAGAAAGGCTCCAAACTCCCTTCAAGATCAGACGTGCTTCTGGGATCCCGCCTGCCCCAGCAGGGCAGATTGCTTTGCCCAGTCGATCAGGTTCTAATTAGCGCTAATTAGCGCTGCGGCAATCTGGGAGACAAGTCACCGGTAGCCAAGTGCCCTCTGGTTCAGGACATCAAAGGGAATTGAAGATAAGCTGATGCTCGGCTGAAATGCGCGGGTGTTTTCTGCCCCTTCCGGCTGGGCGACCTTGGACCGGTGGCATCTGCAGAACGGACTGTGGGGAGGATGGGGGGAGGTGGGTCTCTCGGTGGCTGGGTCCTGGCCCCCTGCTCTTCCCGAGGGGACGCCACCTCAGTGTGGGTGCAAGGCAGGGGTATCCACCAGGCAGGACGCAGAGGCAAACGCAGGGCAGACCAGTGGTGCCTTCTCAAGGACGCTCGCCACACAGCTGAGAAGACACGGCTGCCCTCAGGGCGGTTCACCGAGTCCCTTCCATGTGTCAGTTCCGAGCTGGGGCTGGGGGCCCACCGGTGGTACGAGAGAGGGACTGCCACCCTTGGGGAGCCCTCAGCCTGGGGGAGGTCAAGATGCCCGGGGTCTTGAGGCAAAACAGGCCCCTTCTGGAAGAAGAGACAGCAGAGGAGCTGGGGCGGGGGCTGGGGAGATGGGCAGGTGGCTCCCCACGGGGAGGGGAAGGGAGACCGAGCAAAGGCCCAGAGCAGCTAGAGTGCGGACCACCACCTGACCTCCAGGTCAGAGAGGGGCTGCGCTGAGACGCCGCCCCGCCCCGTCTTCCCCAAGTGCTCTGGGTCCTAGGCCCAACCCGCCCACTTCCCAGATCGGGTAACAAGCGTCTGCCGAGCTGCACTGAGCCTGGCGGGGTGTGCGGGGTGGGCGGCGGGCAGGGAGGGGCGTGACCAGAGCCCAGACCCCGGGACTTCGGCTCCGTGGTCTCCCCACGACTTGAGGTCACAGAGGGACTTGGCCTCCACCCAGGGGGCTCTTTTCTAAAAAGCCTGATCGATTTCTCTTGGGTTTCATATTGATGTTCTGAAAACAGTTGGCCCTGTAGGCAGAGTGAGTCTCTGGAGACACGTGGCGTCTAGAGATAAGACAGGACACTTGGACGAGCCCTCAGTCCTCTTCCAAAGAAGGCCACTTGCAGGCCAGGAGTGGGGCTTGGCCATCAGGATGGCTCTGGGAAGGCTGGGGTGGATTCCTTGGGATGGGGCTGCTCCTCGTGACGCAGTGGGGCAGGTGAAGCCACCTCCCGACTCTACGGAAACGGTTTAGGAGCGATGGCGTCCTGAGGCCCTGGGAACAGCCTGGAAGGGACCTGGTGACAGAGGCCATTGCGGGAAGTGGGCCCCATGGGTCCAGCCACCTGCCGTGACTTCCTGTGCCCAGGCCCCAGAGCAGCCCTGCCTGCTTTTGGCAGCTCTGGGCAGTGGCCAAACCCCAGAGGAAGAGCAGAGGAGGCGGCCGGGCAGCGGGGAGATGCCTTCTTCACTCAGAGCCCAACGACACCCGTGACCCGCCGGGTCTGGCACAGGGAGGCGGCAGAGCTGGCCTGGTTTGCTGGCCACCCCTCTTCTTGGGGACAGTCTTGCTTTCACACCACGGTTTGTGGGGCAGGAACAGGGTCAGGGGCTGGAGTGAGCTCCATCTGTATTCATCAGATTCCCCTACCGCCTGGCCTCCGTTGGGTGCGGGAGAGAACTTTCTGGCTGCACCCTATGCATTTGGGGAGGAAAATGCACAGGACCCATTGATCTCATTGATTTGCTAAGGATCTGGGAAGATGTTTGTCTCCCGCAGGATTTTTTTAAAGCACGATTTGGCAGGACTTGGGTTTCTTCTTTCCTAACTGAATTCCATTTGTGCAGGAGAGAACAGAAAAAATACTGTTTGACTCTGCCGCGCCCCTCCCCCTGCGCAGTTCAGATGAAGCCGAGGAGGGCAATTGCCTGGAAGGGCCTCCTTTCAGGCCCGTGTGAATGAACCAGAGCAGTTGTGACCTCGGTGCCCGCCCGGGACAGGACAGGTGGCCGGGGGACAATACCCACAGGCCCCTGGGCATCCCTCAGGGGCAATGGCAGGCGCTGAGGGTGGGGGCGTGGTGCTGGGGACCACCCCAGGGAGAGAATGCTGGAGGTGGCCCAGGGTCCTGGGGGGCGGGGCTCAGAGGAAGCTCCCAGCCTCCCCACCACCCCGGGCCCAGGGGACCCCCGCTGAATGCAGACGGACGCCCGGGACCCTATTCAGAGCGTGGCAGCCACATATGTCCCAGTGGGTGGAAGCCTCTGCAGACACAAAGGCACTGGTGAGGGCTGGTGCTGCGTTTTGTTTGGGTTTGGGTTTCTCATGCTGAAGCCAGTGAAGCGAGGGAGGCCTCTGCTTAAACTGGACCGCCTGGCGGCTCCCAGACAGCTGCTCTGTCCCTAGCTGGCGTTCCGAGCGCCCACTCCCTGGGGACCCGGCGACAGCAACAGGCGAGGCGCGGGAACCACAGTGATGGTAACCGGGCCTCCTCCTCACAGCGGCTCTGCCGGGGCACCCCTGCTGCCTTCCTGTGGAGACGAGGAAACTGAGGCCCAGGGAGGCTGAGCCACTGGCCTGAAGGTTGGCACGGCCCCGAGGAGTCCGGGCCGGGCCTTGAACCCAGGCCTCCCCGCTGCCCTGGCTTTGTGCCTGTCTCTTGCATGTCCCTGTGCCCAGCCTCACGCTGGCACATCCCTCGGGCTGGGGGGCCTGGACCACCCAGCTGCCTAGGCTCAGGCTAGCCCCATCCTCCCAGGGCCTGTGCCGTGGACACATCCCACCTCCGGGCCAGAACTCCCTGGTGTCTGTCACATTGTATGGGGATATGTCCGTGGTAGACGGTGTCCAGAGGTACTCAAGATGGGCAAACGAACTCAGGTGGACTGCACCTCCACCCCAACTCACTGCCACGACGAGCCCGGGGTCAGACGTCTGCCAACGCCGTGCCCCTGGCCTCCGACTTCCCCCATGCCCGTATCCCACTGCCCGCCAGGCAGGCTGCTCCGCAGGCTGAACTGACACGAGGCAACGTCTCACAGTGGGGGCCAGCAGACGCCCCTCCGGATGCAGGTCACACTCCTGATCCCGGGGGGGTCCACCCTGCTCTGACTGCTGAGGATGGGTGAGGGGCACCCACACGCCAGTCCCGGCGACCCCTAGTCCACACCCCTGCACTGGGGCAGTCGCAGTCCGGAGGCCGACAGGCAGACCACTGTGTACCTTGTGTTAAGCAAGTTGGCCCAACTGGCCAGGGAGGCCCTGGACGGTGGGTCAGGGGCCCCAGCTCTGGCCTGGGGGTTCAGGCACCATCCCCAGTGTTTCTTGGCTGAGGCTGAGCACCTGTGATGTCCACTGAGCCCCATCCACCCCGCCCTGGGGGAGACGGCACTGCCATTATTTAGAGAGAAGAACCCGGGAACAGAGAGGTTAACCAACTTCCCCAAAGTCCCTCAGCTCTAAGGGAAAGAGCAGGCTCCGCCCGACACCTGCCAGGCCCCCTGCAGAAGATGGATGGAGAGGGAAAGGACTCCCAGGGCACGAGGGCGGGGAGGGAGGCCCGGGAATGGAGGCTGGGCGGGAGGCAGCTGGTTCGTGTGGGTGTGGCTGCCCATGCTGGGGGCCCGGCCCTCGACTGGGCAGCCTGGCTGTGCAGCTGCGGCGCATCGGTCCCGTGCTATAGTCAGAGGGGAGGGAAGGGGTGGCACCTCCACGGGTCCCAGGCACTGGGCCTCATCCCCCTGGGCTCCTCCCCAAAGCCTCCACCTCCCCCCTGCAGGCTTGACTTTCATAACCTGCAGAGACGCCCCCCGGCATCAGCCACGCTGCCGCGCCCCCCCTCGCTCCTGCGGGCGGTGGTTTTCACGTGGCCAAGAACAATAATGTTGTTGAGAATAATCATTACCACCGCCACGACTGGGCACGTGGAACACGCCGGGCCCTGTGCAGGGAGGTGCACGCCCGGGCTCGCTGCCGTCTGCCCGCTCTGGGCCGTTTGTGCCCCCAAATCTCCTGGTGTTGCCTCAAGTGAGCCCTGGGGTCGGTCTTTGCACACCTTTTCTCTACCTGCAGCAGCCTTCCCCTATTTTGCAGATGATAAAGTGAGGCACAGAGTGGGTAAGAAACTTGCCCAGGGCCCCAGTGCTGGCAAGTGTCAGAGATCCAAACTCCTAACAGGTCTCGGGAGCCGCCGCTCTGTGCCAGGCGCCAGGATGGGGCGATGAGCCGAGGTCTGTTCTCAGCTACCAGGGACTGGCCGAAGTATTGTGTGCATGCAGCCAGCCCAAGCCTCCCTCTGTCCTCGGGGTGCCCTGAAAACCCTCCTTCCCCTGGGGAGCAGCACCCCGAGCCCCCCTGCGACGGCCCAGGTATGTGGCACTGCTCAGACCAGCCCTGCCCTGGGCAGAGTGGCCTGCAGCCTGGGGACACTTCCTCACCAAGCCGTGGGCACCCGCCAGACCCTGGGCCCAGCTGCTCTGTAATTTCGCGTGTAGCTGGGCATGTGTGTGTTATCGGGTGATACTTAAATCCTAACCTTTTCAAAAGCAAGCCCAAGTAAGTACATACTTGGGAACCATAATTCCAAGCTTGGAGGCATCGCTTGAGGCCGACGGGGAGTGTGGCATCATGACCGCTAACCGGGTCCTTCAGTGTCCTCGGGTTTGACGACATCTGTGTCCGTCAGGAGGGAACTCCTGAGACCGGTACCTGTCCAGCCCGAGGTCTGGCCCACGCCACTTTATAGAAGGGTCCAGCGGGACGCCCAAAACGCAGCTCCCACACCAGTGCCTGGTCACTGGGTCTCTGCGGCCAGATGCTGGACGCAAGTGAAGGGCGGCCTCCATCCTCAAAGAGCCCGGAGGAGTGTGTTGCCCAGCGGCCTCTGCCACCAAAAGCTCAAACGAGTGCACCTCGGAGCCAGGGCCTGGGGAGTGGGGTGGCGGGTATGGATGCCTTGGCCCTGGACAAAGCCCTAGAGAGAGTGCGGGGTCCTGACGGGGGACACGGTGCAAGGCCCTCACAGCAGGAATGGCAGGGAGAGGCGTGGCTATGCTACGTTCAGGAAGAGTGTGAGGAAACTGACACTGGGCTCCCGTCCACCGCGTTCTGTGGGCAATGGGGAGCCATGGGAGGCGTTGGAGGGAACAGAACGGGTTTTAGGAAAAGTGCAAACAACCCATAAACCTTAGCAGGTTACAAGGTTGCTCCTACTCTTATCTCAGGGCGTGGAGGTCAAGGGCACGGCTCTGGAGCCAGACTGCCCCTCATCTAGAAGACCCCGGGAAAACCATGGGACCACAATGGCCTCACATGTGTTCACTGCACGATGGGGAGACCTCGGTGAGATGCTCGGTGAGACGCCCGGGGCCAGGAGGACAGAGGCCCAGGCCACGTCCCCGGCATAGGGCCCTCCCGAGAGGCCACCAGGAGGTGGTTGTCACCGCCCCTGTCATTGACACCCTGGAGAGAATGGTCTGGCTACAAGCAGGGCAGTGGGTGCTTAGCAATTTCTGGAAAAGTGATTTAGTGCCAAGAGGCCCTGCTTGGGAGTCTGGACCCGATCCTCGTCCTGCAGCAGCTCCAGCTGTGGTGTCATGGAAGCTCCCCTCCCAACACTACTCCCCCCTTCCTGGAGCACCCTGCCTCGGTTTCCCCGGGCTCTGCAATCCCAGGCTTCCTTCAAGGTTGGGTCCAAGCACCCTCCCCCTCTGCCACCTTCCTGGACCCGTCGGGCAGCCTCTTCACCCCAGGATCCTGCGCTGGCCCGTCTGCTCGGTGGGTCCTGGAGCCCCAGGGAAGCCAGCAGCAGGCCCCGCCGGGTCTTGCAGTCTGAGCGCTGCCGCGAGAAGTCAGCTTGGGGTGCATGTCTCCTAACAACCCCCCGTGGAGCCCCCTCCTGCGAGGAGGCTGAGCAGGGCCCTGGGATGCAGCTGAGGGCGAAATAAGGCAGAGGGACGGGCAGGCCTGTCCATAGCCCTGCTCCCCAGGCCCCTCGGCCGCCTGGCTGCCCCTGTTCCTCAGGCTCACCCTTCACGGTGTCCCCTCTGTCCCTGACTGTCCCCGCTGCCACCACCACCACTCGAGGTCTCCCTGCCTACCCACACCTGACATGAACCTGGGGGGCTGGGGTGGGCGCCCTCCCCGTGCTCAGGGAGGCCTGGTCGGGGGTGGGGGAGGGGAGCCTGGGGGTTACCCCCACCCGCAGTCTGATCAGGACCTGGCCAGTTCTGCTGACTGTGATGAGGCCCCCTGACCCCTGGACTCCAGCTCCCAGAGGCCGGGGAACAAAGGCCAGGCCCAGCGATGACCAGCAGTGACCGAGCATTCCGGGCCGCTCACTGGCTCTCTCCAAACACATTAGCTTTTTGGAATTTACGCGCCCTCCGCCCTCATTATCCACAACGCAAATGCCATTCCCAGGCGGCTTTGGGCGGGCAGGATCAGCTGAGTGCCCACTGCGGTCCCAGCCCCCTGGGAGCCCGCGCGGCCATCTACAGAGTCCAGAGGGGGTCCAGCCACCTCCTTGTCCAGGGCGGCTTTGCCCACCTGCCTTCAGCATGTGTGGACCCACACACCTGCCCACGCCACCCACAGAGATGGCTCCGGGACACACCGTGTCGGGCCGGGGGGTTGCCACCAAACCCTTTACATCGGGCACCCGGGGTTGGAAGGGAGGGAGTGGGCACCGAGCCCACCTTCTACGTGGGCCTCAGGTGATCTGTGCCCCTGCTCAGTGCATCCCCCGGCCCCACCTGACACACCTCCACCCTCCTTCCTGCTTCCTCCCTACACGTCACTCAATCCCACACGTGGACGCGACGTGCAGCCTGTCTCCCAGGCCTTTGCCCATGCTGGTCCCTCTCCGGGCTTGCTCCTCCCTCTCCTCATCAGACCGGCCAGTGTGTGCACATTCTGTACATTTAGCTCAAACGCTCCCTCCTCCATGAGGCCCCCCTTGACTGCACCCCAGCCCCGTGAAGCAGGTGCTGGCGCCCCGTCAGACTTCAAGAGCAAGCACCAGGTTCTAATCATCTTGGGATCCTTAGCCCTTGACCCTGGACCCAAAGCCTGGTCTGTTGTAGGACTTTGGGAAAGGTTTGCTGAGTCCGATGGAATATCCAGAGGCTGTAAGGAGGCCATGATGCATGCCGAGGTCTCCTCCCTGCCTCCTCATAGAAGGTCTCACTGGTACCTTTGGCCAAGTCCCTGAAGGTTCTGGACTCTTCAGAGGGCAAGTGACCACTTACTGAGCACCTGCTTCAGACCGAGGGCTACTCTAGGGGGTTTGGAGAAATGACCTCTTTTCCTGCCGTTCACAACAGGCCTGTGGAGTGAGAATCATCACTGTCACGTTCCAGCTGGGAAAGCGGAGGCTCAGACGGGAGGCTCAGTTGCCAGACGAGGCAGAAACTCTGCAGAAGCAGGGACCTGAACCCCGGACGGTCTGATGTGGGCCGCCAGGGTCTCGGTGGGGCCCCCTTCTCCTGGTGCCAGGACCCGAGGACAGAGCCACACACACACGCACACACGTGCACACACGCACGCAAGCAAACACACACACAGCCACTCCCGACCCTCTGAGTGCCTGCTGGGCTCTGCTGCTGCCCTCACCACGGCCCGCAGACCTCGGTCAGGCCTTTAGTCACATCCTGGCGGAAGGCCGTGGCCGGAGCCTGGCGGCCAGGGCCTGGTGGCAGCCGGGGCGTCCTCCCCAGGCACCACCTGATGGGGGATGGATCAGCAGCGTTGCTTCCTCACCAGAAATGCGCCCTCCCAGCTGGGGGGAAGCCAGGCCCATCGGCAGCAGGCCGGGCCCCTGCGGCTGTTTTTCCTCCTGCTACGGACGTCACACGCTCTTGGCCGAGGGCAGAGCTGATGGGACCCAGATGGGAGTTGGGATGGGCCTCAGAGGGCAGTGTGGGCCGGGGTGAGGCTGGGGGCTCCACCTCCTGGCTTAGGGGCCCTGCTCTGCCTGAGAGAGGGTGACAGCGACCCTGATCAGGCCTGCGTGTCTTCCCGGTGGGCCACGCGCTGGTGCCCGGGGTGCCCCTGGGGCCCCAGGTGGGCTCAGTGTTGGGGTGAGCCGGACTCACCTGCGGGGACTGTGCGAGCACTCCCGCGGGAGCACATGAGGGTCCTGAGGTCGGCTGGGGGTTGGGTTCGTCAAGGCAGCCGCCAGGCATGGTGAGGAGAGGCCCCTGAGGTCCTCAGGCTGGGCCTGATGCTCCCGGTCCCCCAGCCTCGGCTTCCATGGCTGTAAATTAGATAGCACCCTCCAGGCCATCCTGAGGATTAAACGATGTAACCGTGGTGTGTGGAGACACTGTCCCAGGCCTGGCAGGTCAGGCCCGTGTTTCCAGGGCTTGCTCTTCTGGTGTCCAGACGCCCCTAGAGCAGGACATCCCCCTGCTGGCCCCAGGCCCCACTGTCCCCCCTGCTCACCCAGGGGATCCTGGCTACCCGCCACCACTGCCATCCCTCACCTGGACTCCATGCGGTCCTGAATGGTCCATAGCAGCCTCCCACTGCCCACCCTGGTTAGGGCCGGGCGGGCCTCCCCGTTCCCGCTGCCTTGCAAGGCAGCCTCGAGGGAGCTGTAAAATGCAGGATGAGCCTGTCACCCCGTGCACTCCTTGCTGAGACCTCAGTGCTTGCGGGGCTCCCCCGCCCCGCCCGGGGCCCCCTCGACCGCACCTTCCAGAACCCCCTCCCCCTCTGTCCCTGTTGTTCCTCCTTCCCCAGCCTGAGGGGGAAGCACCGTCCCTGCCTCGCTGCTTCCTGCTGTCCGTAGGGGCCTTGGGCACAGACGTGGGGCCTGGCTGCTTGCTGTGGGCCCAGGGCGCGGCCTTGGATCCTCAGACAGACCCCGGGGGGCCGAGGACAGAGGGGCCTGCGCGGGGCCTGGCTCTGCCCATGCTTCCCGCTGGGGTCTCCTCTTCTTTGGGGCACCCCGTCTCCCCTGCCCTTCCCTGCGGCTCAGGCCTCCCTCTAAGCCCCACAGTCCTGGCGTTCAGCCTGTGGTCACTCCTCGGACACCCGTACCCGGAGCAGAGCTGGGTCACAGAGAGCAGAATGGTGAGGACAAGGGGGCCCCCAGCCCAGCTCCGTGTGCCTGGCCCCTAACGGCGGCAGCCCTGAAGACTGTCGCTGTCGCCCACCCTGCCCCACCGCCCGAACGCTCTTTCTCAGAAGTCAGCTTGGGCCCATCGCTGGCTGGCCTCCTCCGAGGGGCTGCTGGCTGTGGAGCTGGGGGGGTCTTGCCCAGCCAGGTGTGGTGAGACCAGCCCTACTCTGTCCAGGATGCATGGCCAGGCCCTGGGCCCAGACTGGGGGGGCGCTGATGGCAGGGGCGACCTGGGGGGTGGGGGTCTCCTGGTGTCCCTGTCGGGCCTCCTCTGGGGTGGGCCTCCCATCCCCGGGATGGAGAGGGCCGCTGGCAGCTCAGCTCCTGCCGCGATCTTCTCGTCCTGACCAGTCTCGGCGGGGCCCGCTGGTGGGAAGCTCTGGCGGGCGCCCCTCGCCCCTCCCGCCAGCCCCACCGTGACTAAAGCCTGACCCCCGCCCCCGCCCCACCGGCTCTGCCGGGCTTTGTCCACCAGGCCTTTCTTTCTCTGCCGGACCATGGAAAAGGCCGCATCAGCGCCCGCCTTTGTCTGGCCCCGTGCGCCCCGCTGTTCTCAGGCTGGACAAAGCCAGCCGGTTCACAGCCGCCCGGGCGGATAGAGGGATTCAGTGTTTGGATAATTCAACCACAAAAAGCATGTGGCCCTTTCGCCTCCATCAGCTGGACTCGGCACCCCGTCCCCTCTGGCCTTTCAGGACTCTCCGGAGAGAAAATTCCCACAGGCCCCAGAGGCAGGCGCGAGCCCTGGAAAAACAGCAGCTTTGGCCTCCGACACCCCCCGTCCAAATCCCAGTGCTGGCCCTGAGGCCTGGGGCGCGTGACCGCCGCTCCCAGCTCTGATTCCCCGCCCGGCAAAACGGGGTGAGGACCTCCCACCCCAGACAGGGGTCGGCAGGGCAGTGGTGGGTGTTCTCCCTGCGGCCACGGTGGGGCTCTGGGCAAGCGCGCCCTCCCGCTCCCCCGGCCTAAGCTCTGCAAAAATCAGGGCTGAGTCTTGGGAGCCCAGTCGTGCCTCCCTGGCCCTTAGGACTCTCTGTGCCCAGCAGGCAGTGTGACAGTGTGGGGCACGGGCACACGGGAGCAGAGGAGGGGCGCTGGGGCCCGTGCAGTGGTCAGGCTGTCAGAGGGGAAACGGGAGACGGCTCCGGCCCCCGAGGGTTGCATCCTGCACGCCCTCCCTCGCGGTCCCATCAGACCCGAGTCCGCCCGTCAGCCCAAGACCTCGTTTGTTTCTCCAGTGAGGCCGTCTCCACCCCCTGCTCTGAGCCCAGCCCTCCTTCTTTCCAAGGCTCAGACCAAAACCTCGGACCTCCCTGCCACCTCTTTCTCTCACCCCGCAGTCCATCCGTCAGCATATCCTATCGGCTCTCCTTCCAGAGGTATCCAGAAGTAAGCGCTCCCACCCTCACACCCCATCAGCCGGTCCCAGCCACCACCCTCTCCCTCCTGGGGCTGCAGCCGGCCCACTCCTTGCTGCCTCCCTGGCTTCCTCTCAGGCCCCTCAGCCCCCAGCCTCTGCCAGCAGGCGATGCTCACAACCTTCACACGGTCCCCTTGTGCTAGAACGGCCACCAGTCCCTCCAGCCTCATCTACCCTGTGGGCCCCCGAGCACAGCTCCTCAGAGAGTCCCTGCCTCAGTGGTTCCTTCCCGTGGCTGCGATGGAGTGGTGGGTCCAGGTGGCACCTGCTCGGCGGTCTGTCTTGCTCACGGCTATGTCCCTAGCACCCACCACGTAGCTGACAGGTGTGGGCAGTGGGTGCCTGTTCCAGTGGGGGAGCTTGGGACCCCTGAGGGCCTCCAGACCTGCTCCGGCCCCAGGGCCCTCCCTTGCTCTCTTGACCACGGTTTCCCCATCTGTGAAATGGGCACAGACCCCTCCACCTCCTCAGCCACACCCTGGACCCTGGGCACCTGGAAACCTTGTCACTGTACCCATGTGGCCATCTCGATGTTTCTGGATGGAGAGACTGAGGCCCAGAGGAGGGAAGGGCTGACCCGGGGCCCCAAGACCTGGACACAGTGACCCTCAGTCACTCAAAGCAGCCTCCCGAGAGAGCCCCGGCTGACCCTCTGGGTGCTTCTCTGCATGCAGTGACCCTCTGGGGAGCCTTCTGCCTATTGGCCCCGCTGCCGGTGCCGGGAGCAGCCTCCCTAAGCAACGTGGGGGCGGGTTCTCCCACCCTGTCCAGGGCCTCCCCGTCCAGGCCTGGCCCTGGGCAGCTGTGACCTGGGGGCTGCAGGGAACAGGACTGGGGCTCCGCGGGCTCTGAAGTGGTGTGAGCAGCCCCCGGGCTCAGCAGACCGTTCCGGGACCCTGTCCCTTCCAAGGCCCCAGGGAAGCAGCTCCTGACGGCATGAAGGGTCAGTGGCCTCACTGTACAAGTGGGGAAACTGAGGCAGGGGGAAGGGAACAGCTGGAGGCCCAACAGGGAGGCAGTGACCCTCCACGGGTGAGAAGCCCAGCAGCTACCCTGTGGGCCCGGCTCTCTCTGCTGGGCCAGGTGCTCACGCTACAATGGTGAGGAACGTGGGTGTTGCCCAGTGAGTCCCAAAGTGTGGTGTGTAGAATCCCGAGGGGCATGAGAGCTGGACCACAAACGGGCGCAGGAAACACCCCACAGAGCACGGAGCCATGGGTGTGGAGCCACGACGGTGGCGGGCCAGGCTGTGGGAGAAGTGGCTTAGGAGATGGGACATCCCCAGGGAACCACTGCTTCCTGGCAGAGCCCGCCTGGCGCCCTTCCTCACGGGCAGCGATCCTGGCCGTGTCCTTGCCGTCACCCCAGGAGACAGGTGCGGCCAGACCCCAGGCTCTCTCTGGCTCTGAGCCTCAGTTTCCCCAGCGCTCTCTAAATCCCAGCCCTGTGCTCCTGACTGGGGGTGGCTCTGAGTCAATGAAAGGAGCCCAGGGGTCTTCACGAGGCCCACCTCTCAGCCTCTGGTCTCCCAGAGCCGACCAGCCCAGGCAGGGCACAGGGCCCTGGGCAGCAGCAGCTTGTGCTTCCAGGACAGGGGTCGCTGGCGGGAGTCCTGGGGTAGGGGCTGCAGCGCCCTGACTCGGGACGCCTGGGGGGCTGACCCTCCTATTCGCCAGAAGTGGCACACGGGTCACCCGGTCCAACAGCAGACGTTTCCACCCCATTTATGCAATCAAGGCAAAGCTTTCAGAGGTCAATTCTGACGAGGTGGCTGGGGTGACATGATTGTGAACATGCTTGTAAACTCAGCTAGAAGTTCAGCGCGAAGACAAAATGATTTGGTTTTGCAAAACGATTTGTTCAGCGATACAGATTCTGGTGCTAAAAGCAATGTTCCTACTACATTCACAAACCAACGGGGTCGAGATGTGCTTGGCTGTGATGCACACAGAATTCATAACTACAAGCAGCAAATCAGGAGCTGTGGTGATCAGCCTTTATATGTGTTTTCACATGTGCCCCGGCCAAGGCTGAACAGCGGAGATTCTTCGAGGACATGGCGGCATTGCATAGAAAGTGCCCCAGCCCTCAGGGCACATGCCGCCCGCTGCCCCCTCTCGCCCTTCAGCCCCAGAGCCGCTGGAGCCTTGCTTCATGAATCAGCCCAAGAGACCTACGATGCTCACAAGTGTTTGGGAAGTGAGCTTTCTAGATTTCACTTGCAATTCACCAGAAATTCTCGGTCAAGTATTTCAACAAATAGAGCACCAAAAGCTTCAGCGTTCAAAGCCTTTACAGAATTGCAAAGATTCAAAATGCAGCTTGCAAACCAGAAGACATTAAAATTCATCCCCAAGGGAGGAGTCGATCCCATTCGCCAGTGAGAAAGCAAAAGGTGATGAGGCTTCATTCTGTAATTGTACAGTTGCCCGTTGGCACAGCTTGACATGTGAGAAGCATCTGGGGATGGGGGTTCCTATTGTTAATTGGGTACATTTTTTAAAATTTAATTTTATTTGTTTATTTTTTATACATCAGGTTCTTATTGGTTATCTACTTTATACATATTAGCATATATGTGTCAATCCCAATCTCCCTAATTGGGTACATTTATAGTCTGGATTGAAATGGGCTGGCCCACAGTTTTGCAGCATCTAAATTTGAAGAATCATTAAAAAGAATCATAAGTAGTAGACAACTTATTTGACATGATTTGTCTCTTGCGGTTTGTCTTTAGCTCTTGGATATTTGCACCCTGAATGGAGGCCAAAAGGCAGTGTCTGTGAGAATGTTTGGGTCGAAATGTTTACACATTTCAACACAAAATATTAGAATTTAGAACTTCCTTTGTTTATAGAATTTCTTCTGAGCTTACCAGGTCCCCCAGCCCCGCAGACAGAGAATCTTCTCAGCTAAAACATTGTGACCTGCAGAGAAGCATTGAGCAAAGGTACCAATACATTCACATCATAAGCAGCTTTGAAGATTATTGGAATTGATGGAAATAAACCATAAAAATAACAAGACCATATTTTTAAAAATTCACTGTGGAGAGAAATTCCAGGAACAAATAGATGGGGCTCAAAGATGTGCGTGTGACCAAGAATCGTCATTCTACATGTGTTATTTTTTTAATGTTCATAATATTTAGGAGAGGCTTATTTTTTAAGGGGCCTTAATGTCACTGATATAATTTATTTAAATTATTTCAGAAGTAATTGTTTAAAAAACTTTTTTTGAATATAACTGTTTTATAGAACCATCATTATCATAAAACGATTTTGTTGGTTCAAACAACTGATAATTGAAATGATTTTTAGTGTCTCCCATCCTTTCAAAATGTGTCCTTGTTTGGACAATAAAATCATTTGTTCCCCCACTTTGGCCTGCCCAGGGACCCAGCCCCACTTCCCACTCTGCCATTAACTGGCCGCTCTGCCCCTCCCTGGGCCTGCACACTCCCTCGTCCTGCTTGCTGCATGGGATGCTGGTGACCTCTGTCCCGCCCCCAGGGTCTCTGACCCACTCCTGGGGTCTCTGTCCCTCCCCCGTGGTCTCTGTCTCACCCCCTGGGGCAGTGCCCGGGCCTGAGGGGCTTGGAGGCTTCATCTAGGGCTGGACTGTCTGGGTCTGCTCCTGGCGTCTCCCCAGAACAGGCACCTGGGGTCTCACAGCCCCCGGTCATGGAGCCCAATAACCTCCCGTCGGGAGTTTCTGTGACTTGATGACCACTGGGCACTGTGTTCCCAGTGTTTGCTGCCGGCCCTGATCCCACTGCTTTCCACGTGTGGACTGTTCAGTCCCACAGCCCAGCGAGGCCATGGCTTACTCTCCTTTTGCAAAGCACAAAGGGGTCACGGTCACAGCAGGGGTTCCAGAACTCACTTTCTTGACCACTACGCTACCCTGCCCGTTTCCATAGAGATGTGAGTGGCCAGCGTTAGGCCCACCTGACAGTCCTTCGTCAGTAACTCCCTTTTGTTTCCTCTTGACTTAAACCTCTGCTCCATTATCACCTCCTCCAGGAAGCCCTCCTGACCTTCAGGAAGGGCTCCCTGGGCCCCTGTGTGTCCCTCATCAGGGCCCTGCCAGAGAGGAAGCAGGGAGGGCTTCCTGGAGGAGGAGAGGAGCTGGCGCTTTGTCTCAGACAGTGAGCGGGAGTCAGCCTGGCCGAGAAGGGAGCCGAGGACCCAGGTGGAGTCTGAGGTCAGAGAGGGCTGCTAGAGGGTGGGGGTGGGAGACTGGAGGAAGGGCGGGAAGTGAGGCCGGGTCTCTGGCAGAGGGAGGCCCATGTCTGAGCAGACCACCGAGGGGCTGTGCCTGGCCGCCTGGCCTCAGAGGCACGGAAGGTGCAGCTTCTGGTAGAAAATGAAGGAACATCTGCCGTCCGGTAAACCCACACCTGTGACTCGTTTGGGCAGTTTCTAATGTCCTCCTGGGGAGCCTGGTGGACTCACTGGACGTAACAAATGATTCTGCCAGGCCTGCAGCATGCTGTCCCGCCCTGAGTGTAGGGTGGGGGTGGAGCTCCACCCTGGGCTGGCCTGGGCTCGTCTCCAGGTCTGTAAGATGAGGAGCTGTCCAGAGTCACGGGGAGCCCGGTAGCCCCCACCTAGGAGCACACCAAGTGCTGGAAAGCAGCCACCTACTGTGTAGCCGGCACCCACCAGGGGCCTCGTGTCCTCGGCTTGGTGAAGCCTCGCTCCAGCCTCGGATACGCTGTCTCTTAGTCAAGGGAACGGATGTCCTGAGCGGGGCTTGTACATTACAAAGATCGAGAAGGGCCCACCAGGGTGATCTCCCTCCAACCGCTATTCCCTCCAAGCCCAGGAACCTTCCATGGCTCCCCAGTGATCAAAGAACAGAGTCTTAACTCCCAGGCCTCGAGTTCCAGGGATGTCAGGCTGCACCCCTTCCTCCTTCTCCCATCTTACTTCTTACTTCTCCCATCTTACTTCTTTCACAAAGCACCAGGCTTTCTGGATGTTTCAATCTGCTCAACACCAGCTGTTCACCAGGTCGACGGCCCGGCCTGGGAGAAAGCTGGGGCCGGGAGACAGGAAGAACCGGGCCAGGGACCCCCGTTACCTCCTGCACCCTGTGTGCCTGGCAAGTTACATCCCTTGTCCCTCAGGAGACAGGGAGACACCTGTGAATTAGGACAGAGGTGCCCGGAAAGCTCTCCTCCCGGCCCATCTCCACCACCTCAGTGAGCTGCCTGGCCCCTGCTCACTCTCCAGCTGACCTTAACACTCACAGGTCTGCCTGGCACTTTACAGTTTACAAAGGGCTTTCTGCCCATTGACTGACCTGGCCTCACTCCCTCTCTGGGCAGGGCTGGGACCCAATTTGCAGGTAAGGAAACAGAGGCTCAGAGAAGGAGTGACCTGCCCAAGGTGCCGCAGGGACTTGGCTCCCCTCCGCACCCCACCCCCCGAGACTGCAGTAGCATTGATGGGGACCCCTCTCTAGAGTGGCCACAGGAAGCCAGCAGTGGGAGATGTCCACCTCGGCTGCCACGAGGCCTGGTCTGGCTGATAAAATGGTTAATGTTCAAACCACATCAAGGAATTCCCCCCTCCCCCTCCCCCCATGTACACACACTCACCACAAGCCTGGGAAACAAAACCAGACTCACCAACATTGGGGAGATGAAGAGGGGGTCCCCCTCCCCACCCTGACCTGCCACCCAGGGGCCCACAGGGGCCTGGAGGTCACTGCCAGTTACCAGGGGGTGAGCAGAGCAGACACCCCAAACAGCGGGCCAGCTGCAGGCAGAGCCATTCCTACCGTGGCATTCCTTAAAAATAATATTGGCCGATTTTCTTAATTAAAAAGAGTATTACACAAGACTTACCAGAAAGCTACAGTAATGCACAGTACACAAGGCTGTAAAGCTACAATAATCAAGACAGCGTGGTATCAGTGAAAGAACAGACAAATAGATCAGTGGAACAGAACAGAGAGCCCAGAAATAGACCCCCATAAATATAGTCAGCTGACCTTCGATAAAGGAGCACAGGCAACGCAATGGAGCAAAGAAAAGGCTTTTCAACAAATGGTGCTGGAACAACTGGACAGCCACATGCAAAAAGAGAATCTAGACACAGACCTTACAACCTTCACAAAAAAACAACTCAAAATCATAGGCCTCAATGTAAAGTGTAAAACTATAAGACTCCTAGAAAATAACACAGGAGAAAACCTAGACGATCTTGATAATGGCATTGACGTTTTAGACATCGCACCAAAGGTGTGATCCATGAAGGAAATAATCCATTAGCCGGGCTTCATTAAAATTAAACACTTCTGCTCTGTGAGAAACAACGTTAAGAGAAGAAGATGAGCCACAGCCTGGGAGAAAATATTTGCAAAACACATCTGATAAAGGATTGGTATCCTAAATATACAAAGAACTCGTAAAACTCAATGATAAGAAAGCAAACAGCTCAATTTTAAAAATGGACAAAACTTCTGAAAAGATACCACCACCAAAGATGATAAATAAGCATATGAAAAGATGCTCATTGTCATATATAATCAGGGAAGTGCAAATTAAAATAACAACGAGACACCAATACACACCTATTAGAAGGGCCAAAATCCAGATGACCGACAACACCAAGTGCTGGCGAGGATGTGGAGCAACCGGAACTTTTGTTCACTGCAGGTGGGAATGCAGAATGGTGCAGCCACTTTGGAAGACAGTTTGGCAGTTTCTTACAAAACTAAACATACTTTTACCATAGGTTCCAGCATCCACTCTCCTTGGTATTTACCCAAAGAAGTAGAAAACGTGTCTACATAAAAACCTGCACCTGGATGTCTCCAGCAGCTTTACTCATAACTGCCCAAACGTGGAGGCAACCAAGATGTCCTTTAGCATGTGAATGGATAAACAAACTGTGGTCCATCCAGACAACGGAATATTATTCAGTGCTAAAAAGAAATGAGCTATCAAGCCATGAAAATATATGCGAGAAACTTAAATGCATATCACGGAGTTAAAGAAGTCAATCTGAAAAGGCTACATAATGTACGATTCCAACTCTATGACATTCTGGAAGAGGCAAAACTATGGAGACAGGAAGACCATTGGTTGCCAAGGATTGGGGGCAGGAAGAGGCGGGGTGAACAGGGGGAGCACAGAGGATTTTTAGGGCAGTGAAAACACTCTGTATGATACTGTAATGGTGGACACATGTCATTATACATTTGTCCAAACCTATAGAATGTATAACACTGAGTGAACCCTAAAGTAAACTGTGGACTTTATGAATAACAATGTATCAATACTGGCTCATCGATGATAATAAAGGCACACACTAATGGCAGATGTTAATGATAGGGGAAACTGTAGGGGGTGTGGGCAGTGGGGTATATGGGAACTCTGTACTTTTTCCTCAGTTTTTTTGTAAACCAAAACTGCTCTAAGAAAAAAGTCTGTTTTTTAAAAAAGAGGGGGCATTACATGAGTTACAACCACACACAACAGTGTGGGTGAAGCTCGTAAACACCATTTTTGTTTGTTGATGCATTCTTTTGTTTCCAGCTTCATTGAGATACCACTTACCCTAAAAAGTGTACTATTTAAGATACACAGTATGAAGTTTTGATAACGTACACTTCGTATTGTGATTACCCTGATCCAGCTAACTCACATATCCCGCCCCTCCCATAGTCATTTTCCTTCACAAACACAGAGTCGGACACAGAATCCAGACAGCCGAGGGGACAGGCCGTGTGACCATCCCTGTGAGGGATAAAGCAGGAGGGAAACGCAAGAGACGGCCCGGGTGGGACCACAGCCAGGAGGGGCTCTGGGGCCTCTGGGAACCGGCCACGTTCTGTTTCTGATCTGGTGCCGCTTACGTGCAGGGTTTGGTTTGTGAAAATTCGTCGAGCTGTACACTTCTGTGTCCACTTTCCTGTGGGTTATACTTCATTAAAAAGTTCCAGAAAAAATAGTGCTTGCGGCAGAAAACTGGAAATCCCAGAAAAGGAGAAGGAAGATGGTTGCTCTTGTCCATCCTCTGCCCACCGGGAGGGGTCCTCGTCTTGGGAGGCTTAGGCAGGGGGCATCCAGGCCGCAGACCGCACGGCCCCCTAACCCTGCACCTCGGACCCTGGCCCGGGCAGGGGTCTACGTCCCCCCTGGGGTCCCTGTATCCCCTGGGGCCAGAGCTCCAGGCCTGCCGGGAGGAGGGTCAGCTGTCCTTGGGAGGACCTCCCAGGATGGGTGAATCACTGCCTCTTGGAAGGATGTTCTCTTTGTTCGGGAAACACCCACTCGATGCCACTGAGGCTGGGCCCGGGGACGGGGGACTCGGTCCCCACCTCCTAGGGGCTCCCCAGGTTGGTGGCTCCAGTGGTCAGGATCTGGGAGTCAAGGGGCAGGGGCGGGCTGGGGCCGCTCTGGGATAGGCACCTGAGCCCTCCCCGGGCACCCCACCGCAGCGGCTCTGCGCAGACCCCGGGGTGCCCCTCATCCTCGAAAGGCAGTGGCCGGGCCGGGGCCTGGGCCAGGGCTGGGGCTGGGCGGGTGACATCATGAATTGAGTTTTGCCAGTTCCTTCCCGACCTCGGAAACCCCAGCATCCCTCTCCAGGGACTGGCCTGTGGAATTGGCTTTGGCCGGCCGCCCCGGCAGTGCGGCGGGGAGGCCCCCAGCCCCACAAGCCCCCGGCGGCCTGTCCCCGGGGCCCCCTTCCTCGCGGGGGCTCCTGGGGAGCCTGCGCCAGTGTGAGAACAGGCAGGGCCGGCTCCCGCCGCCCCCGCTGCCCCCCTTCACTGCAAGGAAAATAAACAGCTGTCTGCCTTTCTGCACAACTGGAAACCCCGCCGTGGCCCGCGGCCTCAGACCGAGCCGTGGCGCTGAGTCACCGTCCACCCGGGTGCGGGCAACGGGCAGGGGCCCTGGGGCGGCCCCGAGGAGCCCTGCCGTGACCTCAGGCCAGGCCCGCCCCTCTCTGCACCCCCTACTCGCCCCCGAGCCCGGAGGACGGGGACGCGCCCCTGCCGCTGCAGCCCCTGCTCTTCCAAGGCTCAGCTCATGACCCTCGACCCCGGCATCCCCCCACCCCACCCCACCCCCGCCTCGGTGGCCTCGCCGCCTGAACCAGATGCAGGCCCTGCGCTTTGGCTCCCTCCGTGGCTGTGGACGATGACAACGGTGTGTGCCGCTCTGCGATCCAACCAGAGGCCACAGCCAGTGAAAGGCCTCACCATAGCAGGACAGGGAAATGGTCATTTCAGGATGATTTTTAACGAAGGTGGAAATGGAATGGGCCTCTCGGCGGGCCTTGGACAGTCCTCAAGGTGCCATGGTCAGGTCCTCAGGCTCCGACGCCCCCTCCCTCCCGCCTCTTCTCTCTATTTCCCTCCCTCCCTCCTTCTTTCCCTCCCATCCTCTCCCCTTCCTTCCTTCTTGTCCACTGATAACTTCCCAGTTTCTCCAAGCCAGCTCCCTCCTTATTCCGACCTGCTTCAACCTTTGCCAGGCACCTGGCCATCCTTAAGTGCCTACTGTGTGCCGGGCCTGCGCTGGCCCTGAGTCCTTGGGGAGAACTCCAGCCCTGCCTGGGGACAGATTAGGACAGGGCCCGGGTGGAGAGCTGGGCTTTAGAGCCAGCGAGGCTACCTGCTGTGAGGGCCACACGGTGGCTCCCCGCCTAGAAGCTGGTCTCAGGAGAGGCTGGACCAGCCCAGCCCCTGCAGGAGGGGCCGTCCCGGGGTCGGGGTCCGGAGTGGGGGGCGGTGTAGGCTTCCCAGGCAGAGGGGTGGGTCCTGGGCAAAGGTTCAGAGGGGTGCTGTGGCTGGAACGTGGCCACAGGAAAGCGTGCCTTTGGGGCAGTGTGGGGACGCTTGCCCAGGGGGCAGGAGCTCCAGGGAGACCAGCCAGGGCTGTTCCGAAGGCTCAGCCAGGCTCTGGGGGGTGACGAGGGAGGGGCCGGAGGCTGAGCAGAGGGCCTGGTGGGACAGGGAGGATCAGAGGGCAACTGGAGTCCCCGCTGGGTTCCCACGCTGGACCGCGGGGCAGGTGTGGCCTCGGGGTCAGCGAGCAGCAGGAGGCTGGGGAAAGCCGGGTGTCTGGCCGGGGCCGGCGGCAGGAGCATCAACCAATTAACCTGCGATCGCCCGGGGAGATGCTAAGAGGATTTGCCCTTTGTCTGGCTAATTATTCTGCATCTCCACTTTTCCTTTCCTGGGGAGCTTAGGCCCTTCCCAGAGCTTTAATTAAAAGGAAGCCGCTTTCTCAATTACCTCAAGGGTGGGGCAACCGGTGAAAACCCCAGGGGTGCCCCTCCTGGGTCCAAGCAGAGGGTCCGGGGCGTCTTCCCAGGGCGTGGGATTATCACAGGCCAGGATGCTGAGGCCCCAGAGGGGAGCTTCTGTGCTGAGGGCTCTCGGGCCCCTCCAAGCTCCAAGGCATCCCCGGTAAAAGGCGGGAGCCCCGGCAGCTCACAGGAGTGGGGTCGTGGCTGTGATGCGGCCGTGACTGCCTCACAGACGGGAGCCAGGGACGTTCCCCGGCCCGGGACAACAGGGCCGCTTCCTGGGCCCTACAAGCCCAGGTGGGTGGGTGTGGAGCAGGGGTGGGGTCCCTCCTGTGAGCCACCCCACAACCCCTCCCCTGCCCTACTGGACACCCGGAAGGGTCAGAGAATGTTCACGGCCCAGGGGGAACAGCACCAGGCCGCGGAGACCAGACCGCTTCCCGCTCTGCTGATGCCATCCCAAGCGCAGCCACCAGCAGGCGCTGTCGGAGGCCTCGCTCCCCCTCCGCCAGGCCCCTCGCCCCGGCTGCCCCGAGGAGCACTGCGTGCCGGAGTCTCTCTCCCCTCGACTCTCCTCCGGGCCCATTGCGGCGTGGGCCCTTGGGTGCTGACAGGAGGACAGCATAGCCCCTCACAGCCACTGGGATGAGTCGGCAGTGGCTCGGCCCCTGGAGCCCCTGCTCCTGCCCTTGTCCGTGTAGCACCTGGGGCTTCCCGGAGGAGGTGTCTTGTGAACCGCTCTTAAAGGATGCGCAGGAGTTCACCCAGCAGAGAGGATTGGAGGGTCACCTTGGGAAAGGAAGAGCAAGCCGGCGGGGCCGGGGGAGCAGTGGCGCCGGGGAAGGGGGGACCCGAGGTACTGTGGGATGGAGAACGGGCCATTCCGGCCACATTCGTGTCCTGTGGGACCCCGGGGAACCACTGGGGCGTTCCAAGACCTAGCAGCCATCGAGGCGCTGAGGACGGGGGCCCGGGCCAACCCCTCTCTGGCCCCCAGCCCGGTACTACCTGGGCGTGGCGTGGGGCTCCCCTGCCCCGTGCGGGGGCTGCTCTGCGGGGAGTGCTCCTGCTCACATGTTCATTCATTCCTTCCCCCCTGGATGCCTCACGTTCTCCTTCATTCATTCATTCACTCGTCCTTCTGTCCACCCATCCCATAGTGCATTCTTCCACTCGCTGCCTTTGGGAGGTCTGGGGCAGCTGCTGGCTATGCACCCACGGAGGAGAGACCTTCCTGACAAAGCTGACAACCAGTAGTGGCAGACGCACAGAGAACCCAGGGCCAGGGGCCTGAGAGCGTCCATCGGATCTGACCCCAGGTGTCACCAGGCCATGCCAGGGGGTGACCGTGCTTTTGGGGTGGTCCAGGCTCAGCAGTCAAGCCATGCACACTCTGGACCCAGCCCTTGCTGGCCTCCCAGAGCTCTGCTTGCACCCTGTGGGCACCAACATGCCCACCTGGGCTTTCCTGCCCTCACCCTAGGCTCTGGAAGTCCCTGCCCCATCTCCACCAGCCAGATCTGGAAAGTTGAACTTGGCCTTAGGAAGCTGGGGGTGATCCTCTGAGTCCCACAGCCCTGCTTCCCATCAGGTGCTTCCCTCTGGGCCCTGGGTCCTTGTCTGGTTTCTTTGCTGGGCAGCTCCATCCGGCAGGACCAAGCCTTTCTCACTTCCAACCAGGAGGCCTAGGGTCGTGGTGGTATGGGCAGGTGGGGCTGCACCGTCGCCTCACGGGATCAATCAGCACTGAGGGTCCCGCCTGCCCGTGGGGCACAGGGGGTCCAGCTCTGTCTGGATCTCCCCTCTCCATGGGGCGACAGCCAGCAGTGGACAGCAGCAGCCAGACCTCCCAGGAAATGGCAGGTGGTTCTCCTGCCGTAGCCCTAGGTAAGCCAGCCCGTACCCGGTAACAAGGCGTCCTTGTACCACCTGCTCTGACCCACGACCTCCGTGGCTAATTAGCATGCCTAAAAGCTCTCAAAGCATTTCTGGAACTTGTCTTTCATGTGACAGTTTCACTCAGGGACATTCAAGCACAGAACCTTGACTTTGGCTTTCTGCCGGGACTTTGGGTCCCCGGCTGAGTCGGGGGTGATGGGACCGGTGCTGGGCTGCTCCGTCCCAGGCCACCCCCAGTTTGCAGAAGCTGAGAGCCCAGTTTCAGGGAGCCTTTGTCTGGGGGGAACCCCTGGGTTGGCAGGCGGGGGCCGGGGGACCAGCGCGGCCTCTCTGGCCCAGGGCAGATGGCATCCCTCTCCAAGCCTTACGCACCTTCCGTGAAACTGCGGGACAGGACTTCCTTCGTGGTTGTCAAATATTTTTAGTAGCAGAGACCTTTTGTTAAACTAGGCCTTTAGTGGAACCCCAACTTGTAAAAGCAGTTGCAGCCGAGCTGCTCTGCAGGGGCGGGGCGCAGGGCCCAGAGCCTTGCCCCGAGCAGAGCCTGGACCCCTGCTCTGAGCCCAGGGCCACAGGGAACACGCCCCGGTGTCCCCTGCCCCTCGCTGCCCCCATCTGGAAACAAGGTCTGAGCGGGAAAGGACTGCTGGTTCTGTGGCCGCCCTCGAGGCCGGCCACGCCAGTGATTCAGGCCCCAAGCCCTTCTCCCTGCACACACACCGGCTGTGAGGGGGAAGAGGGTTTGGGATTTAAACCACTGAGAATGCTCCTCGGAGCTCTGCCTGGCTGTGTGCACAGGGATGGCAGGGCCTCCTCTCAACCTTCTGTTTGATTCGGTTCAAGCAGAGTCATCACTGAGCCCTACGGTGTGCTTGGCTCCAGGACACGACGGAAAGAGGTCCAGCCTCTCGTTCTTCTCTGGAAAGATCTCTCGGGCTCTGAGAATGGGCTTAGGGCCCCAGCATGGCTCCTCCAGCTGGGAGTGTCCCTGGATCTGGCACTTAGCCCTCTGTTCACAGGGCAGCCTTGGCATAGAGTGGATGCACTCACTGGGCAAAAGCTCCCCCTGAGCTCCTAATCCTGTAGGAAGCTTGAACCCAGCCAGGACCTCGGGCCTGGGGCGGGAGTTACTCTGTTCCCGGGGCTGCTAGACGGGTCTGCTTAGCATCGCTAAGCAGTTTGGTTTTGTTTTTATGTATTGTTGTTTTCTGGTATTTACGGCATTTTCTCATTGAACCAATGTCTGGAAAATCTCCACCCATTGATTGGGTCAACAAAACATTGCTGTATTCCTGCTATGCCCTGGGCCCTGTCACTGGGCCTCGCTGGTGACAAGCCAGCAATGGTTGTACATGCCAATGGAACCAACCGGAAGTCTGGGGGACAAGCTCGGTGAGAGCCAGCTCCGGGGACGGGGCAGACAGTGACGTGACTTCTGCAGTATGGAGCCTGGGAGGGTCTCTCTGAGCTGGTGACCACCAAGCTGAGACCCAAAGCAGGAGGACAGCCACACAGAGGTCTTCTGGGGACTGTTCTAGGCAGAAGGCACCTCATCTGCCCCGCCGGCAGATCAGGGGGCAGGAGGGATACCAGGGGTCGCGGGCAGACCCTGGCCAAGTTGAGGGTGACCAGACGGTCCTGGGCAGGAGGGGCTGGGTGGGGACAGCGCAGAGTCAGGAGAGTATTTGTAGCCACTGTTTACTGGATGTTCACTCCTCACCAGCACGGTCCTGCTGGCCCTAGCGATGGAGAGCCCTAGGAGGCATGGACCATGGTGACCCCGACCAGCCTGGGGCACATGCTTCTTCGCTCGCACGCAGCCTGCAAGTGTGAGCAAAGGCCAACCCGGGCCCACTGCACCCCAGAGTGGCCCTCACAACCCAGCCAGCAATCAGGCCCCGTGGGCTGGGATGCAGCCAGGAGCTCTGCATTTCTCCCGCAAACCCAAATCGGGCAGTAACAGCTGCCCTCTGACTTGTGGACTCCCCCACCAACTCTGCACTCTTCTTAGAAGGCACTGCCTCTGGCGGGCAGGGTCTGGGGAGTCCACCAGCCCAGGCTGTCTGTAGAGGGCTGAAGAGTGGCCTCAGAGACATCCAGGTCCTAATGCCGTGCTTGTACATGTTTCCTTACGTGGTACATGTGATTAAAGTCAGGATCTTGAGATGGGAGATTATCCTGGATTATCCGTGGGCCCTAAACGCAGCCAAAGGGGTCCTGAGAGGGAGCAGAGGGGCTCCGACACACACAGGGGAGCAGCCACGTGAAGACGGGGCAGAGAGAGGCGGGAAGATGCTGGCCTTGAAGGCTGGCGTGACGTGGCCACAAGCCAAGGATGCCGGCAGCCACCGGGAGCTGGAAGAATTCTCCCCGAGGACCTCCCAGGGAGGTGGCCCTGCCCACACCTCGACTTTGGACTTCTGGCCTCAGAAGTAAAGCCGCCCAGCTGTGGAGGTTGGTTAGAGCAGCCATGGGAGAGGGCACCCGGCCTCCTCCTTGGCACCCAGGGAAGGCGAGCCTGGGCTGCATCCTCACTCACTGCAGCAAAAGCATTCCTGTGTCTCCCCTGGGGTGGGAGCACCTTGGGGTGTCTTCCTCATGCCCGGGACGCAGCACAGGAGCCAGCAGGGGCAGCCAGAGTGGCACCCCCAAATAGGGCACGTCTGCCGCTCCCCACGGCTGATGGAGGCTAGTCTGAGGGCGACTGGACATCCGGAGCAGGGGGAGACTTCATGGGAGGCCGGGGTTTCCGTGGCTGCTGAGGGGAGAGGGGCCCGGTGCCTGGGGACAGCACTGGCGGGTGGGGACCTGGGAGGCTCCGGAGCACAGGGCGGGGGCCGCAGGAGGGTGCGCTGGCTGGGGCGTGCGGGGACAGGCCAGCCCTCCCCTGAGCCAGCGCGGCTCAGCCAAGCGTGTGCTGCAGGCCCCAAACCCGCCACCCGAGCCCTTTTAAGAATAAGAACAAATATTTGTGTTGCATGTTGTGTGTGTTGGGGTTTAGTTTTCTTCTCCAGGCTAAAAATAGGCGCATCTCGCGTCCCTGCGGGGATTCCTGCCCCGCCCGCCGGTTGGACCTGGCCTGGCGCTCCCAGTCTCGTGCCAAGTTGTGACTTAACTGCCGGTGACGGGAGCACGACAGTATCAGAAAACGATTATGGGGTCAAGGTGCCCATTACAGCCCTGCAGGAGGCATGTCAGCACTGGGCCGGCCAGGCCAGGGGCCGCATCGGGGTGGAGCGCAGCCAGGAGGGGCTTGGACACCGTCCCGACCCCGCCTTCACCTGGTGGTAACAATAATACGCCCCCCGAACTAACAAGGAAAGGGACAATGCTAACACAGCCGGGGCAGGGGTGGCAGAGACGGGGTATCCTGGCAGAAGCCACGTCCCAGCTGAAGGGTGACCAGGAGCCACCAGGGGAGGGGGAGTATCAGCCAGAGGGAGCAGGGGCCCCAGAGAAGGGCTGAAGGAGGGGCTGGAGACGGTGCAAGGGGGCAGCCGCCAGGTGGTGTGTTAACACCTCAGGCCGCGGTGCCTGGCTGCGCTGCGCTCCAGGGTAGAGCTGGGGCATGAACCTGGAGGTCCTCAGGCAGGGGGGTTGGCAGGCGGGGGGACATGCTGGGTGCCACCTGCAGGAGCCTGCAGGGGCTCAAGGAGGTCGATGGCCACCCTGGCCTGGGACAAAGTGATTCGGAACCACAGACGGCCTTGTGGCCCTGAGAACCCCGTGAGGGGACGGGAGGGGACCCTGAGCCCCTGAGTCCCAGCCTCAGTCAGGGGCCAGCAAAGGGCGAGAAGCCCCCCAGGAAGGAACCAGAGAGGGGGAAGGGCACCAGCTGAGGGAGACCCCGAGGACAAGGGAGAGGTCGGGACCCGGGGCCCTCAGGCCCTGAGGCTGCGGTAGACCACGGTCATGAGGGAAATTTGTAAACTATACAGGGCCGAGGGCGCACCGGGGCAGGGCTCTTGGTATCCTCCCAGAATCTGTGGTGCCCGCCGCGGTCAGGGCTGGCCGGGGCTGGCAAGGCCTCTCTGCACAGGCAGAGGTCCCCAGGGAGACAGCCCTGCTTTCCCCAGGGGAGGGTGGGAGGGGCCATCTACTCCACAGCCCCCCACCCCACCCACGAGCCTGCCCAGGGGGTAGGGGGCACTGAGCAGGGCAGGCGGCAGAGGGGCTTGCCAGTGTCCTTGCTTGGCTGCCGGCCTGGGGGGCACGTCTGCCCTCTGTCCCTCAGTGGGACCGGATGCTGAGGAAGAGGAGTGGGGAAAGGCTGATGACTTCTTCTGAACGCTTGGCTGGACCCTCCTCACAGCCCCTGGACAGGCACTCTCATCCTGTCTTACAGAGGGGAAACTGAGGCACGGTTGGCCAAGGTCACAAAGACAGGAAAGGATCAGACCCAGAGCCCCTGCTGTCAGCCTGCTCCCCTGCCCAGCCAGCCGCCCGCTCCATCCGCAGGCCACCGGGGTGAAGAGGGGCCAGGCCGTCTGAGCAGGAGGCAGGCCTGCATGCTGGTTCCTCCCCAACCCTGCATGCCCGGGGGCGAGTCCCTGTTCCCTGCACCTGAGGGGCAGCCGGGTGCTCAGCTCCCCCAGTCCACCAACCGTTCTCTCTCCTCCCAGCCTCTGGCCTGGCTGGTCCCTCTGCCTGGAGCATCGTCTATGTCTCCCCTCCTTGTCTCCATCAAGTGGTAGCTCATCCGTGTGGCCAGCTCTGACCACCCACCCATCTTACATAACCTGCCTTGGTTTTTCCTAAGCCCTGATTACCTTCTTCTACAAAGAACCCTTTATGGTTTATGATGTTTATTACATGGCTAATAGATGCTCGGTGTCTTATGCCCCCTGCAGACCGTCAGATCCCCATGGGCAGGACTTTTGCTGCATCGCCAGGGCCTGACACACAAGAGAGGCACAATAATATTTGTCAAGCAAATGAATAAGGGTGAAACGAAGTGCTTCTTGCCTCCAGAGGAAACTTCAGGTGAGGCACAGGAGAAGCGGCCCCGGGCAAGGCAGCCTTCCCAGAGCCCGACACCATCCATCCGCACTCCACCCGGGCCCTGGCCCAGACCTGTGACCTCTTCCAGCCACAGCACCGAGACTCCTGGAACCCTAGACAGAAAGTACAGACTCTCAGCATCTGAGAATCAATGGAGTCAGAATACCGTGGAGGCTGCACACCTCCCTCTCCATCATGTGGACATCGAACCATGCTTGAATTCCTGCAGTGGTAGGGGACTCCTTGCTTCCAGGAGCTCAGGCAGTGAGAAATTCCTCGTACTGTGGCCTGAGGCCTGCCCCCCACCAGACCTCCTAGTGTTGCCCCAAAGTCTCCTCAGTGAGAGGTGCCAGCAGGCCCTTTCCACTAGAGCAGGGCTGGCGCCCCCTCCACCACCGGCCCTGTGCACACCCCCAGCTCCTGGAGACAGCCCTGGTGACTCAGCTCTGTCGCCACCAGATGCCCTCCCTCTCCTAGAGTGTTTGCCGTTGAGATCTAATCTATCCTCCTTCCCTGGGAACCCAGGAGGGGAAGCCGGCGTTAGTCACCCCTTCTGTGTCAGGACCCATTGACAAGGCCATCCCCGCTTCCTCAGCAGGCAGGGTGCCCCCTCCCCGCACTGGCTGACAAGGAGAAGCTCAAAGTCCTGGCATCAGCCTTGGTAGCTCAAAGCGGGAGGCAAGGGGAGCTCGAGCAGCTGGGCCCATCCTGGATCTGATGAGTAGCCAGCCAAAGATGGCAACGGACAGCCCGGCCTCCAGGCCCAGCCAAGCTGGGGAGGCAAGCAGAGTGGCTTCAGGAAGGCCCCCAGTGCTCAGCCCTCCTCCCCACAGCCCTCCCAGCCCGATGACTCTTGTTTGAGAGACTTCTTTATGGAATGGGGGTGCTGTAGGTTGCAGCCTGGGTGTCAGGGAAGCCAGCTGGCTTTGCCCAGAAGGCACGGGACCACGTTGGCCCTGGGGCAAGGAGGAGCAGGGAGTGAGAGTTCCTGACAAATGCTGGAAACCATGAGACTCAAGGGCAAGGTTCCCTTCTGTCCTTCCAGAAACTTCCGGAACCTTATCAGTGGTGGGGCAGCTCTCCAAGCTCCACTCTCCCCACTGCCCAGCCCCCGTACACTCCATGCTTCGGGTCCCACCCTAGACCCTCACTCACCTCCGTTGCTGACCCTGAAGAATCTCTTTTCCTCCTGCCTCCCTCCCGACCCCTCCCTTTCCTTTGAGGCCTTAGCCTAGAGGCCGCTCCTCTGGGAAGCTTTGCCCAAAACCCCACGTCCCGCCCCACCCCCACCCCCGCCCCGAGGTCGGTACCCTGCCCCTCTGCACTCCCAGCCCCTCCTCCTCCGCTGCAGCCTCAGGGATGGATGGCGTGGCGGGGGTGTGTGTGGGCACTGAAGGCACCTGTTGTTCATCCTTCTGTCTCCCATCCTGGCCTGGGGCTTTTAAGGGAGGACCTCATTTCAGACTCATTTCTGGGACTCCCACCATGCCCAGCCAAGCTCCGGGCCCCGAGGAGTTGAGCGGTGATGGATGAGGGGACGAAGGAATGTGGGGAGGGGTGGATGCACCATCCCGTCCTGCTTGGTGGAAAAAGAGGGGCTCAGGAACCAGAAGTGAGGGTTTGAGCCAGAAACCAGGGGAGGGACGTGGGCAAAGCCCCCCAGCCCACTCTGGGGGGCGATGCAGGAGGCGCTGGAGCAGCAGAATGGCCCCAGCTGCGGCCCAGCTCCGGCAGCTCAGGCAGGCAGCTTCCCGAGCTGCAGAGCCCTGGAGAGGCCTCCACGGGAGTCCTGCCCAGAGTTCCCAGCGAGACCCCACACTAGGCCAGTCTGGAAGGAGTGGAGTCCTAGAGGCCACTGTTGGGCCTCAGGGTGTGTGGGCTGGCCACCCACGGGGGACGAGCGAGGCCACCTGTGCCCAGCACCTGGAGGGCGTCTCAGCCCTGGCTGCCCTGCCGGCCACTGGCCTCTGCCTGCAGGGGGAGTAAGAGGACTCCTGATCCTGGGCCTACACTGCCTGCATCTGGGCTGCTTCCTTGCGAGGCCGCAGGGGCAGCTGTTCTACAGCAACCCAGGTGGCTGCAGGATTCCAGATGTGCTCAGAGGCATGCAGCCCACAGGAGGACAGGCCAGCCAGGGGGGCCGGCCAGGCAGCTCTGGTCTGGGCGCTGTTCACCCCTGGCGCCCCAGGAGCAGTGCCCGCCCAGGGGAGGATGCAGGTGGGCCCTGAACCCCCTTCACCAGTGCATTTGGTGGACCACCTGCCCACCTCCGAGACCTCTGCTGGGCACTGCTGTGGGTGCCAGGCCTGCGACTCCATGGGCGCTCTGAGACCTACAGGTTCTGAGTCCCAAGAGTCCTGGGACACCCAGGTCACACAGCTGAGTCCCCAGGTCCTACAAGACCAAGGACCTGATGAGCAGGCGGGGGCATCAGAGAAGGAAGGTGGGCTCAAGCTCCAACCAAGAGGAGAGAAGGGCAGGGATGGCAGCAGGTGAGGTCCAAGGTCATGTTCAGCTGAACCTCCTGGCTCTCGGGGGCCCTGCCCCAGCGCCATGCCTCCTGGGAGGTGTGCTGTGCTCAGGGGACCTCACAACTTCCCGTTTGCCTCGGTGTCAGGAGCTTCAGTCCCCACTCACCTCTCGTCCCCCTCCTGGGCCCCTCGGGCCCCCTGGACCACAGCTCTGCGGCCCCAGGCCCACGCAACCCAGGTCACCTGCCCCTTTTCCCTTCACCAGGCCCACAGCCGGCCCTCCGGACCCCTCCCCCCGCCCGGCTCTAGGAGTTATGAAGTTCACTCACGTATCTAACCCAGATCCTGCCGCTGCTTTTTAGTCCCGTCTGTGCTGTGCTCGGTGAAGAGTGAGCTGTGTCATCTCCTCCCTGAGACCTGCCTCAGCCGTCCTCTTCCCACGCATCTCTGTGAGGCCTTGCGCAAGGCCCCGGGGCTTCAGTTTCCTGTCATGGGAGCTGGCATATGACTTGGGTGGAAGGAAGGTGCCAGAAGACACCTGAGTCCAAATCCTGGTTCTGCCTCTCACCAGCTGGATGACCTTGGACAGAATACTGTATTCTCTGTGCCTCAGTTTTCCTAATCTATAAAATAAAGCTAGCACTGACCTGTCTGGGAAAGGGGTGCTGTGAAGGTTATGGGTAACCGTGGACCAGACCCAGCGGCTGGCGTGGTGGAGGGCGCTATTCAGTATTCCACAGGCCTGCTCACTTCCAAGGGCCCTCAGCCTGCTGGGGGAGGGGGGTGGTCCCAGCAATGAGGCCTCTGCCCATGAGGACAAGAGCCGAGATGGAGGGTGAGGGAGGACAGAAGCCCCAGCGAGCTTTGGTGGGGAAGAGGGGGGGCGTTATAGGGAAGAGGGGTGTGGGCAAGGGACGGTAGAAGAAAGAGCATCCCTCGCAGAAGGCACAGCTGGAGCAAAGGCTGGGCAGCGGCTGGGGGCAGCTCTGGGGAGGGGAAGCTTGCTGGCAGGGCCGGGGGCCTTGTGTGGGGGGCTTCAGGCTGTAGGAGATGAGACAGAGGGTCAGGAAAGACTTCAAAGGCCACAGCAAGGAGACAGCCTCTGCCCACCATGGCCACAGGGCCCCCTGTGAGCTCTGGCCACTAGACAGCAGCTGAGTGGACAGCCTGTAGGGGGAATAGCGTGAGAGACCTCAGTGCAAAAGCTCGGCCTGAGAGCAAAGTGTGGGCAGGAGTGTCCTCCAGACAGAGAAAGAGGGAACCCCAGCCTGGCTGGACAGAGCTGGCTCCTCTGTGTCCATTCTACAGAGGGGGAAATTGAGGCACAGAGGTGTGGAAGAGCCAGTCCAAAGTGCTTTCCGTCTCCCGGGCTGCGTCAGTCCGCAGTTGCACCCCCAGAATGGGCTGCCTGCTTAAGGCAGGAGTGGAACGAAGACCCGGAGCCCCTGGAGGTCAAGGCCAGGCTTGAACCACCCCTCTTCCCGGGGCCAGACCAGGGCCTGGCCTCCAGCAAGCCTGAATGAGTGAATGAACAAGTGAATGAATGAATGAATGGGTGATGGAGACGTGCGCTCAAAACTCCAGGCTCCCCCTGCTAGTGTCCCCAGATCCTACTCAGGAAAGCCCACACGACCACTCCTGCCCCGGTGATTCTGTGCTCTCTCCGGCACAGAGGGAAGGCAAACCTGGGGAAGGTGCATCCCGGGCAAATGCAGAGGCAGGATGGCGCCCGGCACGCCCGGGGCCAGCAGAGAGAGATGGGCCAGAGCCACGGGGGCGCAGGTGTCACTCTGGGGGCAATGAGCCACCGTGCTGGGGGTGCAGGGCCACCTAGGGAAATGCTTCTGAAATAGTAGCCTCAGAGGTGGAGCCTGGGGCTGAGGGTCGGGGGGCCCCCAGGCTGGGCCAGGCAGTGTGGGCTCGAAGCCTCGGGCAGGGCCCCTTGGAGGATGTGCTGGGCGGCCCTGGGAGGCCGGGGCTGGGGTTGAACCGTAGCCAAGAAATAAGTGTAGTCTGGGCACCGGGGCCGTGGTATTCTCAGAGCTCTTTCCTCATTCCTGGCCCTGTGGGAGTAGCCGGACCCTGGCGTTCCGCTGCAGCCGCCACCACGGATTTGCTTACCGTCTGGTGGGGAGCAGGGGCCTCCTGCCAACCAGCCCCCAACCCCCCGGCCCAGGCCTGGCTCGGGCCCCACAAAGCCTGTTGACCCCCGAGTCCTGGTCCCGGCCACCTCCGGCTGCCACATGGGGAAACTGAGGCCTTCTGTGGGGGGCGCACCACGGGCTGCCGTGCCCTGGGTTGGGAGGCGGGAGGGACAGGGCTTGGACTCCAGATCCAGGGCTCTCTCCTGTCTCCCCCTGGAGGGGCGCACCCTCCTCCAAAAGCCCACCTGGTGGCCCCTCCGCAGGGATCTGATCTGGGTCTGGGGCCAGGCTCTGTGGGTACCCAGGCAGACGGGGGCTGTTTGATCAGCGGTTCTGCCTGATGCCAGGCTGCCGGGACAGCGGGCAGTGGCCAAACCGGCCCCACCGCATGCCTTCCGGCCCTCAGCAGGAATGCCATTCATCCTCACTGCTCACACGGTTAGTTACCGCGGGCGGAGGCTGGGCCTCTGGGGAGAAGCAGCAAGGCCTGGTGGCCAGCCAGGGGCCGCTGAGCTCCCAGGGACCTTGGACCGCCTTCCCACACCTGGAGAGGGCAGGCAAGGAGCACCCCAGGGGGGCACTGGAGTCAAAACCCAGCAGATACAACTGGACAGACCCGCGGGGACCCTGGGGACAGACCCCTCCTGGGGTCAGAAGGGGAAGGGGGCACAGAGGGGGTCAGATGGGCCCAGGGCCTCCTGGCTGCAGGTCACCCACCCTCAGGTTCCCGCTTCTCCTGAGGGCAGCACCCAGCCCCGCAGCCCAAGTCGGCTCGGCACCGGGCCGCGGCCCTCCTGTCCCTGCGACCTGAGCCAGGCTGTCCAGGGAGGCCTCAGGGTCTGTGTCCAGCTTCCACCAGTGGCCCTTGCCAGATGGGGACAGGCTAAAGGTTCCTGGAGGGTCCGGCGTGACAAGCCCCTCCCCTCGCACGGCGCCAGCCCAGCGCACACAGAGGGGCGAGCGAGGTGGGCCACTCAGGCGTCTCCCCGCCCCCAGCAAGAGCTGCAGAGACTCCGCACACTCACTTCTCTGATTCCAGCTTTATTGGAGCCGAGCGCTCCCCTCTCGGGGAGGCCAGACACAGCCCATCAGAACCCCAGCAGCTCTCCTGAAGTGAGGGCGCTGCGGAGACACGCAGCGCCTCAGCCACCACCATCCCTGCCTGGGCCGCGCTGACACCCCACCCCCACCCAAGGGAAGGGCTGCTGCTGACAGACTGTTAGGGGACGGTGGGGTCTCGGCAGCGGCACCTCGTAGCCGAGGGACAGTGCGCATGACTTGGTGGCATCAGGGGCCCCAAGGGTCCAAGGGTCTGTTTCAAGCAGAAGGAGGAGCCTGGCTAGGGGACAGCACGGCCACCCCCCGCCCCCCAGTACCCAGTGTAGGTCACAATAATTTAAAAGACACTATAGACATTTCGACGCTATATAACAATATAAGTTAACCAGGTTCCTTGGCAGAAGATGCTAGGCCTGTGGACTCGGGGGTGTCCTGGGACCCGGGATCCGGTGGGGGAAGGGGACTGGGGGGCATTCACAGTGGCCTGGAAGCTCCCAGGACAGCCGCTGTTGATGGAGCATCCTGGCATCATCGGGGCAGGCAGGGTGGACGCCAGGGCCAGGGCCCAGGGTCACTCACCCCAGGCTAATGTCCGGCCCACTTGGCTGGTCAGTAGCCTGAAGACACATTTCCACGGGTTTCTGCGAGAAAACACCCTAAATTCAGAGCAGGGACAGGTGCATGGGCAGTGGTGCGCCAGAAGCAGGTGCACACCAGCCTCTCTGGGCCCGGACAAGTTGTGCCTCAGTCTCCCCAGGGTGAGTGGGAATATTGTCAGAGGACACGTCCAGTGCCAAGTCCCCAGCCCCCAATCTCTCCCTACCCTGCACACAGTTTAAAACCAAGCAGGACCCCTTTCCATTCCCGTCTCCCAGGTTTCGGGGTGATTCGGACCTCAAGGGAGGGTCTGCGTGGTATGGGGACCACGGGGGGGAGTGTCTGGAGGGCAGGCATCTGCTGGCACAGCAGGTGGGAACCCAGCGGAGCAACGCCCTATCCGAGTTTTCTCAGCATCGGGGCCAGGGCGAAAGGACTAGGACTGGGCAAGAAGACCACAGGAGAAACTCTCAAAGGCACCTCGAGGCAGGGCGTGGACCCCAGTGAGGCTGGCAGCGGGGGGAAGAGCGCGGCCAGATTTTTCAAGGCGTGGGGGCTGCCCCTCACCCTGGGCATCCCCAGAACATGTCCTTCAGGGTCAGGAGGCCTGGTATGGGGGTCAGGAAGCCTGAGCCAAGGTGGGAGCCTCCACTCACGGCCTTGGGGTCTCTGGCTAGTGCTTGAGCCATTCTGGGCCTCAGTGTCCCCATCTGTCAAATAAGGCAAACACCCCTGAACTATCCCCCTTCCCACCAGCTTGCCCCGGCACAGCGCTGTCGTGGGGGTCCGGCTGGTTCCAGGGTGGCAGGGGGCTCTGTAAACTAGGGGGTGTCAGGCTGGTGGGGGACTGGAAGGGCCACGGCATTAGGGAGGGGATGAAGCACTCCTGGAACCTGACATGGGTGACATTTCGATTTGCTAGAGCTGATTTTCAAAAGAAGGAAAGAAAGGGCCAGAGGTCCCTGTCCGTGGCTCTCCTCAGAGGCCGTCTTGGCCATGTCAGCCACCAAGCCCATGCCCAGCTCACATGGGGACCACATGCACCGCCACCTCCCCAGGGACAGGGCCATACATAGGGATGCTCCCGAGGGCACCCAGGGGCCAGAAGAGGAAGCAGAGGGCAGCAAGGGGATGAGCTAACACAGAGTATGGAGTTAGGACCGGCTATGCCTTAGTGCTAAAATCCTCTTCTGATACTAAGAAAACATAAATAATTTTTGTCAACGTTTGCCCAAACCGCCCTGGAGCCCAGTGACTGAGGCGGCCTGGGACAGTCTTTCCGTGTCCATACCACCAGGCGGGGGAGGACACTCAGAGTCTTGTCGCTTTGCTTTCCGGGGTATGTGGGTGTCCTTGGGGTTCACTCTCCCGGAGAAAAGAAAAGAAATTCACTGGGCCCCTCGGGGACACTCATGCCATTGGCCTCGCCCTCTGGGCCAGGTGATGGGCACTGTTCTGCCATGGGAGGGGACAGGAATGGCAGGAGGGAGCCCCTGGGGGGCAAGGAGAGGGTGACCGGCCCTGGGGGAGCTCTGCTGCGCCCGCCCGTGGAGCTCCCACCTTCTCCACCCACCTCTGCCCTCGGCCCGGCTGGGAGCAGAAGTGCAAAACGCCGTGGGGCGGGGCCGCGGGGCGGGGGGGCGGGGCCGTGGGGCGGGGAGGAGCCGCTCACTTGCAGGTGAAGACCTCGGTGCGCTCGCTGCACGTGTTGCACTTGACGAAGCAGCACCAGTGGAACTTGCAGTTGCACTGCCAGACCTTGGTGTACTGGTGGGTGTTGTAGCCTCGGCCGCAGCACATGGTGTCGCAGCCGTCGGCACCGGGCGAGGTGCGGTTGCACAGGCGGCCCTGGGTGCCCACGCTGCCCGTGGCCGCGTCCTCCTCGCAGTAGTTGGGCGACTTCTCGATGTACACCAGGTCCGTCTCCATGGGCTTCTGGTAGCTGCGCAGCTGCTTGATGCGCAGGAAGGTGGGCTGCCGCAGGCGGCTGGCCCGCACCACCTCCACCTGCACCGCCACGTTGTACTTCTCCTTGAGCAGGTGGCCCACCTCGCGGAATTTGGGCAGCGTGGTCCAGCACGTCTTGGTGGTGCATGAGCCCGACACTCCGTGGCACTTGCACTCCAGCTTCATGCGCTCCTCCAGGACCTGCGGGCCATGGGGTAGGCTCAGTGTGGGTAGAGGGTTGGGGCCTCCCTGCTCCCTCCCACCCCGGCCTCCCCCACACCTGGACCCAGCTCCCCACCTCCCGCTGTGTGACCACACGGTCAGTGTTTCCTCCTCCCAGAGCCTCCATCTCCTCATCCATTAAGTGGGGCTACTGACCATAGGTCCCTACCACACAGGGCCCTGGGAGGGTCCAGTGAGAATATTCAGAACTCAGCAGAGCGTGGGGTACATTTATCAAACGTGTTTCACTAAATTCTTACGGGAGCTGCAGGTCAATGCACCGATGAGGAGACAGGCTCAGGGGGCCGTGGGACTCCCTGCCAGTCACAGAGTGGCAGGTGGAGAAGTTGGTGCACGCACCCATCCAGGCTGGAGGAGGCACCTCTCGGTACCAGGTCCAGCAACAGCAGGTGCTTAATAAGTGTGGATCCCCCACCCCTGTCTCTTCCACTACGCACCCTCGTGCCTGGTGTAGGCCCTGGCATGCAGTTGGCACTTAATGAGCGGCTGTTCAGTGAAAGCCTGGCACGCACATGGAGCTCTGTACACCTTTGCTGAAGGACAGAGTGGGGGTGGGTGGGAGGTGAGTTCATGGATCAGTGAGGCCCGGGCGTGCCGTCTGCTGGGAAGCCACCCTCAGACCAGTGTTGTTCTTTCTCTCCTGCTCCCCGAGGGCCCGTGATGGGTGCAGCCGTGTTTTCCTTGGGCCTCCCTCCTTGGCCCTGGAAAGCCAATTCCCAGAGCCAGCCCTGACCCCAGGCACTCATTTACCCGGATCGAAAAGGCCCTGCCAGCCAGGCCTGATTAAAGATGGGGAATCATTAGCTGCCGCCCCACGACTGCACAAGGGCCATTTGTCAGCTGTCTGGGCTCCCGCTGGCCTCATTGTGACAGCCCAGCCCTACAGGGTCTTGGCCACCCTCTGCCCCCTGGTCCAGAACCCCAGCCCTGACCCTCAGTGAATGAATGAATGAATGAACAAATGAAAGAAAGACAGAAACATCCACGGTGTCAGCTACTGCCCACTCACTTTCCCTGTCCTGACCACATGGGGCCCTGGACCAAGGCGAGGAACCCCGGGGCTCACAGTCCAGGTGGGAAACAGGAGGAAACTGACACACAAAGCAGCAAAGTGCAGAGTGTAAGAGTGGGAGGCTGCCTAGGGTGGGGGGCTTCCTGGAGTAGGTGGTGCCTGTACTAGGTGTTGACGGAGGAGTAGGACCTCATTAGACAAAGAGGTGGGGGCCGGGGGGGCACAGTGCAAGCAAGGAAGGGGAGACTCGGCCCAAATGAACATGACGTGAGGCTGATGGCCTGGAGTTTGGGGGGTGAGGCTCTCTGCTCCTGTGTGGATGGTGTCCCGGGGTGGAGACAGGAGAAGCTGGGGTAAAGGGAGGAGGAAGGAGAGGGAAGGGTGATGCTCCACCATGGGAGGGCCGAGGTGGGGCGGGCCCCAATATCCAGAGGAGGGGAAGGGGCCAGGTTTGGGGAATACTCAGAACTGGAATTGCAGGGCTTGGTGACTGTGCCGTGGGGTGTTTGGGTGGAAGGCACTGGCCAGAAGTCGGGTCTGAGGGTCTGGGGGTCTGGGTGAAGGGTGGGACCTCCGCCCCGGAAAAGTATATCTGGACCTCTTCTCTGCCTCCTGCCCCTCCCCCGTCTCCCCTTCACCCCCGTCAGACCTCTCCTTTCCCTCCTTCCACCCCACCCCGTGTTCATCTTTGCTTGGACCATCCCCTTCCCCCAAAAGCCCCTCCCTCCATTAATCTACCCTTCAAGGCTGGGAAGCTTCCCCTGCCCTGGCCACACTGCCTGCCGTGGTGCCCCCGGGCCAGGAGCTGACCAGATTCGTAGCCCTCTCAGAGCCCCCAGCCCGGGAAGCAGTTCACCCCACCCCAGGCTGCTGACCCAGGAGGTGCCTCCTCAGACAGGTGGTGGCGGCCAGAGACCTGGCAGGAGTGTCCAGGCTAACATTTGTGCAGGCCAGGTGGTCCAGGCTTAACGGCCACCGGTAATGCCCACTTCAGCTGCCCACACCTCGCTCTGCCATCTGCCCCGAGCCCCTTCCCTCCACGTTCAGATCCTGTGTGGCCAGATCCTGTGTGACAATCAGCAGATGAAGCCGATCGGGCAGCTGTTTGCAGAGCAAGGGGCTGAAGCCTCGCTTGGCTGCGTCCCCTGGGCCTAAGCCTCTCCTGGGAAGTGATCCCAGGATTCAAGAATGTGCTGTTTCAGTCTCCAGTGCCCTCACGATAAGCGCGACAGTGACGGTGGCGCCAGTCCCGCTGCCCCAGGAGACCACCTGGGAGGGTGCAGAGTGACCCACCCTGCCTAGAGGAGCTGGTGGCTGAGCAGGGCCCCTCCCCTGGGCCTCACCCCTGCCCCACCACCCTAGGTAGTGGAGGGGGTAGGTGGGGGAGCTCCAGAAAAGAGCTGACCGGGATTCTTCACAGAATAAGGGATGGCCCCCACTCTGGGGACAGTGCTTAGTTACTGTCAAGTTAGGGGGAGTCACAGGGTTGATGGACCGTAGTCCTGAGGGAGCCCGGAGTTGAGCAGGTCTCCACGCTCAGCTTGTCCAGCCCTGGCCCACCAGGGAGGTGGTGGGCCATGTGCCGGTCTGGGGTGGGCTAAAAGAGTGTCCCCCCCAAATTCATGTCCACTCAGAACCTCAGAAGTTTACCTTATTTGGAGATAGGAACTTTGCAGATGTAAGTAAGACTCGAGATGAGATCATCCTGGTTCAGGGTGGGCCCTAAGTCCAAGGACACATGTCCTTATAAGAGACAGAAGAGGAGGGGACACAGACACAGAGGAGGGGCCATGTGAAGACAGAGGCAGAGACTGGATGATGTGGCCACAAGTCAAGGAGCACCTGGGGCCACCAGGAGCTGGAAAAGGCAGGAAGGGTCTTTCCCTGGAGCCGTGGTGGGAGCTCGGCCCTGCCGACACCTTGGTTTAGGCCCTCTGCCTCTATGAGAGAATAAATTTCTCTTGCTCTAAGCCACGCGGTTTTCTCTTGCTCTAAGCCACGGACTTCAGTGTGGCATCATCAGCTTCCTCTCCACGTGACTTGCTGAACTCCATGGCCCTAAGGGGGTGGGGGTGGGAGTGGGCCTGGCCGCTCTATAATGGGGCCAGGGTGCCCCAGCACTGGGATGACACATGAAGGTCTGCACTCATTTCTCTAGGAAGCCTCAAAGGCCACACCCACCCCAACTCTACCGCTATCATCAGCCCCCGGGGACACTGTGTGGCCACCACTGTTGGCCTCTTCCAAGGGCTCAGACCACACACACACTGCACAGCCCCACAGGGTCGAGGCTGTTGGAGAGGCAGTGGGGGAGGGGCACAAGGTGCATTACACCCACTGTGCGGATGGGAAGACTGACTCAGCAGAAGGACCGGGCCAGCCAGAGCCTCACAAACAGCTAGGGACAGCGCTGGCAGGAGAATCCCGGCTGCTGACCACTTTAGAGGCCTTTCCTGGGGCTGCCCTGTCCCTGACGGGCCCTCGCACTGCCCATCTGCTCTCCCCGCCCCTGACAATCTCCTTCTCCTCAGTTCATGGCTTCCAGGTTCATGGCTTCAGCCCAGTCCAAAACCCCCAACATGCTGACCCTCTTCCATCCTCATCCCCCTGAACAGGCCCAGGTCCCTTCACCAGCCTCCTTGTTGTCATGCCTCCTGTCTCCCCGGGGGCCCAATCCTGCTAGCCTCCATTCCCCTTATGCCTTTTCATCACCTGTCAATTGGCAGGACCCCCTCCCGCCCACCCCCTGCTGCCACCGAGTCCCCATGTGTAAAATGGGGACAGTGAGGCTGTCCTCCCAGGGGTGTGGGAAAGCCCCTGCTCAAGACCTAAGCCACTGCAGAAGCTCAAAGGGGGGTGGGGAGGGACTGGTTCAGTTGAGAGTTCAGCCACACCTCCTCCTCCAGGGAGCCCTCCTGGTGCCTCCATGTAATTGAATCTCTCCTTCCTCTGCCCTCCCAGACCCAGATCACTGTTTGCCTGTGCCTAGAGAATGGGGCCTACGTGCTGTCTGTAAGCTCCTTGGAGACAAAGGCTGTCACTCATTTCTTCACTCATCTATTCATCTGACAATAATTTAATAACCACCTGCTGCATGGCAACCTGCGCTTCTACAGGATGCAGTCAAAACCCTGGGCCTGGCGTTCAAGGCCCATTCTGGGCCGGTCCCTGCTTACTTCTCAGGCCCTGTGTCACCACCCCTCATGCTCCCGCCAGCCGGAACCATCTGCAGTACCCCTCTCCCGCACCTCCCCCACCCCTCCCCCACTCCTCCTACACCCCTCCCACACTCCTCCCACACCCCTCCCCCACTCCCACACCCCTCCCCCACACACCTCGCAAGTGCCAGCTCCTTCTGCCTCTGCTCTTCTCAGCTCCAGTACGTGGACACCACTGCCTCCCGGAAGCTACTGCTACCTCTCCCTCAGGTCCCTGGGCTCTCACTGTTTCTGGGTGCAGCCCCTGCTCCCATCAGTTGGAGCTGTGGGAGCTCCCGCGGCCAAGGCTATGTCTCACTCCTCACTGACCCTGCACCCAGCATAACGCCTGGCCCACAGAAGGGGCAGTGAGAGTGAACGAGCTCAGCTCTGGGCCCTGGGGCAGAGGACATCTTCAACTCTTTGCCTGGAAAGGCAAGTCGTGCCTAGCCTGCAGAGCCCCTCAGGCCCTGGCGCCCTGGGTGCAGCCCCCCGGGCTGGAGAGCCAGACCCAGAGGCGTTCCACTTGGCTGGCTACCCTATCTCGGGCCATCTTGCCGCCATGGCGGCCGCCCCTCCCAGCCCAGTATCTGGGGCCCTCATCTCCCAGGGGCGGGGCTGGACTCGCCCTGACTTCTTCCCCAGTGCGTCCCGGCTTGAATGTCCTCGGTTATCACCCACCACTCTGCGTCCCGCGCATGAAGCTGGCTGCCCAAGAGCCCCCAGCTCAGTTTCTGCCCTTCCGTTCCTGCTTCCTGGGAACACCCCTTCCTCCAGTCTCTCACAGCAGTTTGAGCCAAAGGCTGCCTCCTCCGGGAAGCCTTTCCTCGTATATTGGCATGACCCCTCTAGGAGCAGGGAAGGGACATGGACTGTGGCCCAGGGGCCTCCCCTCACCCTTGGGTCCCAGGCCAGGCCCGGCTCCCACCTTGTGCGCAAACAGGATCCCTGTCTCACCCCTACCGCGCACCAGCTGGGGGCCGCGGGCATCACTTCACTTCCAGCCTCAGTTTTCAAACCTCTGTAATGGGAACAGTAAGGCCCACCTCTTCGGGCTGCTGGGACAGACAGAAGTGACGGCTTGTGGTCAGCACTACCCACCCCGCACTTTCAGGGTTCAGTTCACCAACTCCCTCCGCTAGGAGAGGAGCCCAAAGCTCAGAGAGGTCCACACCGTACCTGTGTAACGGCGGCCGTCACACCTGACCCAGGCCTGTCCGCCCAGCCCCGCCCACTGCCCTCCCAGCCCCGCCCAGTGCCCGCCCTACCTTCCTGCCCGCCTCATTGTTGTGCAGGTTCATGAGGCGCCTCGCGTTTTTCTTGATCTCGCGGGCGTCCACGAAGCGCCGGGAGAAGTCGATTCCGTAGCGCACGTCGGCGGAGCAGCCGCCCCACTTCCAGCCCTCGGCCTGGTTGTAGTAGCCCTGCTTCTCGCGGTCGCACCCGCAGTTGCTCAGGTTGCCCTGGCTGCAGGCGGCGGTGACGGCGTGAGCCACGCCGGCTGCGGTGATGGCGTATGTGAAGGCGGCCTCACGGCTCCCTGCGGGGAGGGGACGGGTGCGGACGGTGAAGCCCCGCAGGTCCCGGCCCGGTGGGCTCAGGGGACCCAGTGCTGGGCTCTGGTCCTGCTGCCGGCCGGCTGTGTGACCCTGGGCTCAGCCCTTAGCCTCTCTGAGCTTCTCACTCAGCAAAGTGCGGCCGATAGAACCCACCTTTCAGGGCTGTGGTGAGGACGGTAAACAGTGGGCACTCGATGCATGCCACGGCCCTGCCACCAGCATGTAAGACACTTCTCTTCCTGTCCCGAAAGCCTGGGCTGGAGAGGCCCAGTTTCCTCCTGGGAGATGGCAGGGGGGGGCGGGCCTGGGAGGGGATGTTTGGGGTGTGTGCCTCTGTTAGCCTCCCAGCGCTGCTGTTCATGAACCAGCCACTGGTGCTGATCCCTCTGGGGGACACCCACCCCATCAGTCAGAGGCCAGACAGAATCGCCCCAGCTCAGAGCAGCGCCAGGGCCCTTCGTTGCCATCTGTCTGTCTCTCTCTCTCTAACCACCCACTGTCACCCCATCACCAGGCCCTGGCCTCCTGAATCTCCCTTCTCCTCCAACACCCCTGCCTGCTTCAGGGGTCTCTGAACAGCCACACTCGGGTGCCGGTCCTCCCGACCTTCCTCACCCACCAGCCACCCTCCAGGCAAGTGCAAAGTGCAGCTCTGCACCGCCCCCCACACACACTTTCCCTCCCTCTCCTCTGCCTGAGCTGAGAAGGGAAGGCCTGCCGTCCAAGCCTGAAGTCCATGTCCAGCTGGACCCCCCAGCCCCCTCTCCCCATCCGCCACCCAGAACAACCCAAATCCGGTGCTGCTCACATGCTCCTGGAGGGCTCCCGGTCTTTTCGGTGTAATTTCCTTCCCCTTCATGCCCAAATGTTAACAACTTTCCAAGGCCAGTTCCAATGCCTCCTCCTCCAGGCAGCCTTCTCAGACCACCAGCCAGAAGGGAGCCCGGGCTGCCTGATCTCCCTCAGTGGCAGGTCTGACGCTCTCATTGCTCTCGACACTGTCCACCTGGTTAGCCCTACCACTGGGACTTGCCAGCTCCACACGTGTCAAAGGCCCCTCAGATGAGCGGGTCCAGCTCTCATTCTTTATTTTCCACAGCCCCCAGCCTGTGCATCCTGCCATCCTGGCCCCAGTCTCTTGAGCCCCTCTCACCTTGCCCACGAGCACAGAGGCTCCCTGCAGGCCACGACCGGGTCTGTGTAGTCCCCAGCACCTGCCACTATGGGTACAGAACTCAGTGATGTCGACTGGACCAAAGCCAAGCTCTGCTGAGCGGGAATCGCACTGCCCTCAGCAATAGCGGATGTGGCCACTGGAAACCCACGACCCCATCCTTGCACAAGCCCTGTGTTTGTGCCCCGCGAGCACCAGCGTGCCCCTCTGTGTGCTTGGTGCTGTCCCTGTTGTTGGGGGCTGGCGTCATCCTCCCAGACAGGGTGGAGGGTCAAGTTAGGCCCATTCCATAAACATCCATTGAGCACCAACTGCATGCCCAGCCCTGTGCTGGGCGCTGACTATGTGCTCTGGGGTCCACCTCCTCACCCACCAACCAGCTGAGGGGGGCTCACCTAGATGGGATCCCTGTTCCCCTGGGGGGCTTACCCTCAGGGAGGTCCCTGTCCCCAGGGTGGGGGGGCCCCACCCTTGGTGGGGTCCCTGTCCCCAGGGTGGTCTTCATCCTCAGTGAGTTCCTCTACCCTGGGGGTCTCACCCTCAGTGGGGTCCCTGTTCCCTGTGGGGCTCACTTATCTGGGGTCCCTGTTCCCGGGGTTTCTCCCATTCAGGAAGAGGACCAGGGTGAGACCTCCTGGTCTCAGGGGCCCAGGGCAGAGGAGGCTTTGGTTGGCCTCTGCTGTCTCACAGGGGACCATAGCTTCCTGGAAACTTCCATCCTCTGAGAAGAGCTGACAGGAAGGTGGTGTCGGGCATCCCTTCCTCCCCAGAAAGATCAGGGTCTGCAAAGGGCACAGGGTGGCACTGCCCTCCCAGGGCCTTGCTGGACATCCACCCCCTCCTCCCGGGTGGGCCCTTCCTGCCCACACTTCCCACCTCCCGCGTGGGGACCGCTCTGCTGCCCTGACCTGCCTCTCTAAGGGAGGGCGGGGGGTGGAGTCAGGGAAGGCTTCCTGCAGGAGGTGACATCTTAAAATAAATCTTACCAAGAAGTATGAGTTAACTCCCCATGAGTGCGTGAGAGTGTGTGTACATGATGTGTGTGACTGAGTACATGGTGTCTGAGTATGTGAGCGTGTGAGTGTATAGTTGTGTGGTGCGTAGGTGGTAGGTGCGCACTCCTGGTGCACACAGAGCAGGAGCAGAGGTTCAGAGGTGTGAAACGGCTTTCTGTTGCTGGCGCGAGTCTGAGATCAAGAGCAATAAGAAAAGAGGTGGCCGAGGTCCCAGGGAGCCAGCTTGTGGGTGGCCAGAGATGTCCCATGAAGCAGAGGGCACTTTCTGTGCAGGTGCTGGGGCAAGAGGCTGTAGGATTTGCATCTTGGAGGTCACTCTGGCTACACGAGGGGTGGGGTCCTGGAACTGTCGAGAAAGTGGATCAGCAGAGCTGCGCTTCTCTCCTCACGCCGTCACTCACCTGCTGCCACAGCACCAGCACCCCTCTAACCCTCAACACGTGTTCTCATCGAACTGTCCCCACCATGGTGCAAGGCAGGTTTCATCCTTCTTCCCATCTCACAGGGGAGGACACTGAGGCACACAGAAGTTATGAGACGAGGTGTTAGGGGCTGAAGCCGGACTGGAGCCCAGGCAGTGGAATCAAGCCCAGCGAGGCAGGCGGAGGGACTCGGGGCCTGGGGCGTGGGTCTCCGGAGGCCTTCCTGCCCCCAGCTTGACCCCTGTGCAGCTCAGTGGCCGTGGGCAGGAGGAGGCAGGAGAAAAGGTGTGCCCAGCCCCCTTGCAGAGGAGATGCTGCGCTCGGATCATCTGTGGACCCCAGGCGTGCGGCAGGGCAAGGCTGGCTGGGAGCTCTGGGGAGGTAGAGCTGGCCTCAGAGTGGGCGTGTCACAAGCTAGGCGCCCAGCAAGGGGTTAGAAATCTCCACCAGTTGTGTAATCACACCAAGAGGCCAGGCCAACGGCGTTAAAAGTGCCACAACCAAGCCCTGCCTAAGCGAGCACAGTGTGGCGTGCCCTCGGAAGCCCTGCCCGTGACCCTCTTCTTCCCCAAACGCTCTCCCTCCCCATCAGCAGCCAGATGGGGGGTTCCCACGTCCTCCAACCTAATGCCCCCAAGCAGGCCAGCAGGCGCCCAGGCCAGGCCTGTGTGTTTGGAGGGCATTTCACAGAACCCTCCCTCCCAGGCTTTGTGCCCCCGCCTGGTTTCTGCCCTGCTCAGCTCAGACATGGTTACTCATCAGTTACTCACCAGGCTGCCGCTCCCACTAATTCCTTTTTTATTTGCTTTTAATGAGCCAAACCCTCTCATCTCACCATGGAGACAGGGGGGAGGCAAGCAGTGAGAGAGCTGCAGTCTAGGGAGAACCGAGGAGGATGAGGTGGGGTCCTGGACGGAGGGGCTCCCATGCGCCCGCACTCTGCACATACATCTTATTTAATGCTCCCGACAGCCCCGTGGCCCCATTTCACAGACCTGGATGCAGACTCAGAGGGCTTCGTTACTGGCCCCGGGTCACAGTGTGCCTGACATATAGGGAGGAGACGGGCCCCTCCCCAGATCACCACAGGGGCCGGCTTGGAATCCCTGGCGTGTCGCCTGCACGTCCTCCAGGCTGAGAAGGAGCCAGTGCGTAAATTTAGAAAGAAGCCCCTTGGGCTTCCCTGGTGGCGCAGTGGTTGAGAGTCCGCCTGCCAATGCAGGGGACACGGGTTCGTGCCCCGGTCCGGGAAGATCCCACATGCCGCGGAGTGGCTGGGCCCGTGCGCCATGGCCGCTGAGCCTGCACGTCCAGAGCCTGTGCTCCGCAACTGGAGAGGCCACAACAGTGAGAGGCCCGCGTACCACAAAAAAAAAAAAAAAGAAAAGAAAAAGAAAGAAGCCCTTTGAACCCGTGCGCCTTGGCCAGCAAACATCGATGGCTCCCCAAGCCTCAGAGATGCCCTCAAGCCCTGGAAGCCTGACCCCAGCCGTCCCACCCACCACGCCATCAAGCCCCACTTGGCCAAGTGCAGCAGCTGGCGCACACCACTGCTCTGGAACAGGAGCAGCCTGGCTCCCTGCTGCCTGCCCTGGGGGACACTGGCCCCCTCTTTGCTGGGAACCCTGCCTGCATGCCCATGTGTCTGCAGCTCACCCAGGCTCTGGACGCAGCTGGGAGGTCCCCTGCTCCCGGAAGCCCCATTGGAGTGAGGGCCCTCCTCTGGGCTCCTGCCAGGTGCCCGCGGGCTGCAGGGGTGGTGGGTAGGATCCATGTCTGATTCTTCCAGGTACGCCCACCCTGCAGCATTATTCCCTGAGTCTTCATGTGAGCAGGGCTGGGGCTGGACGCACTACATTCACCTTCTTTTTTTTTTTTTTTTGCGGTACGCGGGCCTCTCACTGTTGTGGCCTCTCCAGTTGCGGAGCACAGGCTCCGGACGCGCAGGCTCAGCGGCCATGGCTCACGGGCCCAGCTGCTCCGCGGCATGTGGGATCTTCCCGGACCGGGGCACGAACCCATGTCCCCTGCATTGGCAGGCGGACTCTCAACCACTGCGCCACCAGGGAAGTCCCACCACCTTCTTTTATCTCCACGACCACCCACGGAATAGATCCTCTTGATGAGGCCCATCTCGCAGGTGGGAACACTGAGCCTCAAAAGCAGGAGGCGATTTGCTCCGGGCAGTAGCAGTAATGGCCATCTGAGCACAGTGGCTGCTCCACATCTGTCTGGTGATGAAGGTGGGGAGTTGGGTGAAGGCAGCGAGGATGGTCTGTTTGGGGCCACAGCTGTCCTGTGGGTACGCTTCAGACGTGGGAGGCCCAGGGGCCCCTCTTGGGATCCAGAGCCACCCGAGCGTGCATCTGTACCCTCAGACACCAGAGCCAGCAACAGGGTCCTGCAGTCTGCGTCTGGCACCTGACAGGTCAAGGTGGGCTCCATTAGCCATGCGGGGCCCACGGCCCGAGGTTTCGGGAAAGCAGAGAGAGAGGTACAGGGAGACTCAGGGAGGAGCAGGCAAGAAAGCCTTGGACTTGCATTCTCACACCTGCTGTGCAGCCCCAGGCAAGTCACAAACCCTCTCTGAGCCTGTGTCCCCATTCACCCTACGGCCCCAGGAGCAGTTCTAAGAGCAAACAGGACAAATGGGCATCGCCCTCAGCATCACCAAATACTGAGCGGGCCAGGGAAGTCCAGGCACAGTGCAGGGCTCCCAGGACAGGCCCAGGCCCCTCTCTGTGCTGTCCACAGCCTCCTCCCAGTCCGCCTGCCCAGCTGCCCCCTCCATGCCTACTCTGGATGAATCCACACCAGCCAAGCCCTCAGAGACCACTGCCCCATGGGTAAACTGAGGCGCTGGCCACTCAGGGGCCAGCCAGCTCTGCTCTCTCTCTGCTCGTGGTTATTCAAGCTTAACCACGCCCCCACTGCCCCGCTCCGTGCCTGCCAGACCTGACTCCCAGGGAAAGAGGGTCTTCCTGGGTCAGTAGGGCCTAGCCCACCCAGCTGTCCCCTCACCCTGACCCCGATGAGGACGCTGGGGACCAGGCAGATCTTTGTGAGCAGTTACTGGAGGGGACAAATGTGGCTCCTGGGTCACGCGGGGGCCTGGGCAGAACAGAGGTCCCCTCACCCTCCCAGGGCAGAGCTGGGGGCTGTGCCTGCCCTCCCCAGGCCCCAGGCACACACACCCTCCTCAGTGTCCACTCAAAGCCACCGGCCACTTCCTAGAATCCCTAGGGGCCTGGCACACTATCTTTAGAAAGCCACAAAAAGCCCTAATTGAGCTTATAATGACCTGATTAACTGCAGGCCTGGGGAGGCAAGGTGAGAAAGGCACTTGGATCCCTCTGAGAAGGGGAGCTGGGGATCTGGAACCTAGAGGCTCGGAGGGCCTCAGGGACCATCCAGTGCTACTCAGTGCTATTCCTCAGACAAGGTGTCTGAGGCCCAGAGAGGGGCAGCATGCTGCCCAAAGTCACACAGTGGCTCAGGAAGTGGGGGAGCCCAGACATGACATTCCGGAATGACTGAGGTGAGGTCAAAGCCCTAGAGAAGGGGCTCAGAGTCTGAGACCTCGAGTTCAAGTCCAGACCCTAAAATTGGCCAGTTGGGTGACCTTGGACCAATCAAGGGGCCTTTCTATGTCTCGATGTCCCCACTTTGCAAAATAAGGATAACTGCTCTGATATGGCCAAGTCACCATGTCAGAGGACCCACGCGTGGTCCTGGGAGGGCAGGCCTGGCCCCAGCACACAGAGGGTCGCTGACCTGAGCTTCATGCCCACACGTGTGGGACACACCACACATGGGCTCTCCGTGGGTGTACACAGGTTTAGGCATCCGTGCGTGTGTACCTCTGCATGTGTCCCCATGCCCGTGTCCCTGGGCATATGCCTGGACTTAACGTTTGCACAAATGCAGTTCCTATAAGTGTGAGCAAGTGTGTGCTCCTGTGTGTGTTCCTGTGCTCGTGGCTAACACAGCTCAGATCTGTCAAACCCTGCCTCTCTGCCAACCTGTACTTGCCCCTCTTTGAAAAAACACAGCATTTTTCTACAATTCAGTAATAAAAAGGCAAACAACCCAGTTTAAAATGGGCAAAGGATCCGAACAGACATTTCTCCAAAGAAAGTATAAAAATGTCCACTAAGCACAAAAAAAGATGCTCAACGTCATTAGCCATCAAGGAAATGCAGATCAAAGCCACCATGAGACAGCACTTCACACCCACCAGGATGGCTCCAATGAAAAGAGAGACACTAACAAGTGCTGACGAGGACGTGGGGAAATCAGAACCTTCATGGACTGCTGGTGGGAATGGAAAATGGTGCAGCCGCTCTGGAAACCATTTGGAGGTTTCTCAAAATGTTAAATACAGAGTTACTATTAATATTTAACCCAGCAATTCCTCTCCTAGCTATGTACCCAAGAGCAATGAACACGTGTCCACATGACAACTTGTATGTAAATACTCATAGCAGCATGATTCACGATAGCCAAAAGGAGGAAACAACCCAAATGTCCATCAGCGGATGGATGGATAAAGAATTGTGGTCTCTCCACACAATGAAACACTATTCAGCCATATAAAGGAATGAAGCACTGACACAGGCTACAACATGGATGAACCTTGAAAACATCATGCTCAGTGAAAGATGCCAGACACAAAAGCCACATGGTGTATGATTCCATTGATATGAAATGTCCAGAATAGGTAAATCCACATAGATAGACAGCAGATAAGTGATGCCAAGGGCAAGGGGGATTGGAGGATGGTCGCTAAGGGTTTCTTTCTGGAGTGATGAAAATGTCCTAAAATTGACTATGGTGATGGCTGCACAACCTATGACTACACTAAAATCCAGTGAATAGTACACTTTAAATGCTTGAATTGGACTGTATATGAGTTACATCTCAATAAAGCTGTTCTAAAAATATACAGCCTCTGATGGTTTTAGGGGATTGCAAACAACCTGTCCTACTCGATTTAAACCCTCACAGGGCCCCCACCTCACAGTGAGGATGCTTGGCTCAAAAGAGGTGGGTGACTGGCCCAAGGTCTCATGGCAGGCTGACCACAGAGCTGGGATCTGACCCAGGACCCCAGAGGCCATGCTCAGACCACTCCCCCCACACCCACCAGAACAGGGAAATCATACAGTCTGTCTCCCCCCTCACTGAGCAGGCCTGAGGCCCAGGCTTGCTTGTGTCACGCCCGGGCACCCTACTCCATCTCTCACCCTTCCCTCCCTCACTCCTCTGCTACCAGCCCAGCACCAAGCATGGCCTGCCCTCCTGGCCAACCCCAGGGCCCCAGGGAGGAGGCCCTCAGCCCCTACCCATCCCCAAGCCCACGGCCAAGCATACAGCGGGACAAGACTAACACATCACAGCCCAGGGGACTAGTGGGCTTGGGAGGGGTTCACAGGGAGGGCAGGCAGAGGGCCTCAGTCAGAACCACGGACAGGACAGCAGGACGGGCGGCTGTAGGGAGGGACTTGGGTGGAGGTTGACCAGTGTGGGACCCTCTCGAGAAGGATGCCGAAGGTGAGTCCTAAATGACAAGAGGAATGAGCCATGCAAAGGTGCAGGGAACAGTGTTCAGGCAGAGGGAACAGCAAGGCTAAGGTCACGGGGAGGGAATGAACCACGCGTGTGTGGTTTGATGCAGGAGAGACAGCCACTCCATGGTGACTTTGGGAGCCTGTGGGGACGATATTAGATTTTATTCTACGAACATGGAAAGCCCCTGGAGGGTGCTGCTGTGACCGACATTGGACATGGGACAGGGTGGGCTTCCCGAGTCCTTGGCCCAGCCAGTGGGACAGTGCCAGCTGGTGAGCTCCCCCGCTCCTCTGAGACCCCCCACCACCACCCCATTCAGCCCTCAGGCTCCCAGGAGCTTAGAAGGGGTGGGAGAATACCTCCCCCTGCCCACAGTTTACAGGTGGAGAGATGGAGGCCAGGGAGGCCAGGAGACACCCTAGGCCACACCAGCAGCTGCTGCGGTCCCCCAGCGGGGCAGCGCAGTGCCCGTGTCCCAGCCTTGGCTCAGTCATGGGGCCTGGGCACACACCCCCTGCCTGAGCTGCATCCCAGCACACACGGGCGAGGTGGAGAGGCCATGGGAGGGGGGAGGCAGGGGAGCCCAGAGATGCCTCTAGGCCCATCAGGCCCCAAATCCCCATTTGTGCACTTGAAGGGTCAGAAGCCCAGAGGGCCCGCCCCACCAGGCCCCCTGCCATCCTGACCTAGGATTCTGGCAGTGTGGGGGGCCTGGCCTGGACCACCACCGGGGCGTGATCCACGCTCTGCTGAGTTCCTGCTGGAGAGGCTGCCTTGCATCCCCGTGCCTGTTTCTGTACCTGCTAAAGGGAGGTGATAACGTCACCCACCTCGCGGGGTCCAGCGCCGCGTGGATCACCCATTGCAGAGCGGCCTGGACCCTGGGCCTGGGACAGGCGAAGGCCTGCACTGGCGCTGTGTGTGTGCAGGTGCGTGTGCCTGTGTATGTGTGTGTGTGTTGCCCTCTCTGTGTCCCTTTTGCTGTAGGTCTCTGTCCTTCCCTCTCAGTTTCTGCCTCTCTCTCTACGTCCCTCTGTCGCTCTCTGTCCCCCTGGCTCTCTCCGGCCCCGTCCCAGCCGCCGCCCCGGCTCGTCCCCGGCTGAGTCAGTGTCTCCACGCTAAGCTCTTCCCTGCCGTTGTCATAAACAGAGGAGTAGAAACAGTCGTGCCAGGTCCGAACACGCCGGCACACCCGCGCCCGCGGCCTTTGTTCTGACCCAGCAGGGCCCTCACAGCCACAGCGGCCCTTCAGGGGGGTCGTGCTCCGGCTGGGCCCGGGGGGCCTGGCCCAGGGCCATGCGGCGAGGGGCAGCCAGGGCCCAGGGGTCTGCATCCCCAGCTGGGCTGGCCTTCCAGGAGCTTCCACCCCTGCCCCGTGGCTCTGGGGAGGATGGCAAGGCCTCTTCTGCGGCCTCTCTCCTTAGGGAGGCCAGCCCCAGGCAGCCTGCCTCAGACCACTCCTTCCTTCATCGGGCCTGCGGCAAAATCAGCCACTGCCTGTGAGGGGGGACGCAATGGAACCAGAGCCCCTTCCCTGCCCCCCCCCCGCAGCTGCCCCCTGTCCCCACCAGCCGGCACCTGGACCCCCACCGGGGCACAGGGCTGACTCATGGGTTCAGATCTCTAGTTCTCACAGGCGTGTGACCTTGGCCAAGACAGGCTTCTGTGGGCCTCAGTCTCCCCATCTATGCTGTGCAGACAGGGGAACCAGGAGCGAGTGATGTTTGTGCAAGGGCCCGGCCGCAGCGGCCTTGGGAGGAATGGTGCTCCCACAGTGGCGGCAGGAGGGGTCCCAGCTGGAGACGGACTGAGGTCTGGGCCAGGCCTTGCCCTTGGAGGCCGGGGGTGGAGGCCCGCCCACCTGGGATCTGTGTCCTGCTCGGTGGACCAGAGCCCGGCATCCTGGACCCTTTGTCCATGGATCCCTGGGCAGATGTGTGTGCCAAGGAAGCAGAGGGCCTTCCTGCCCCTATTCTGAGGAGAGACGCCCCCCAAGTCCTGGTGGCATCAGGGCCCCAGCCTCAGCCCTGGTGTGGGTGGGTAGACGGGGGCCCGGAGAATGGGAGGCCGTGCCCAGGGTCACACGGTGGGACCGCGGCAGCGCCCTCTCCCCTCCCAGACCCCACCCGCACCCCACAGCCTGTCCTGTCTGTCCGGGCCCTGCCAGTGAAGGTGGAAAATTCCCATCCTGGATGAGCTCCAGGCGGACCTAGAGGAGTCACGTGGAAGGGATCAACCACCGCCCAGCCTAAGCCCCCAGCTGCTCACCTCTGGCGGGTCCAGAGCCTGGTCGTCTCAGGAACCACTGCTCCCGGGAGCAAGCTGGCCTCCAATGCAGGGGCCCAGAGCCAGGGCCACCTGGAGAGACCAAAGCTCATCACACCCTGAACCAGGAGTGGGCTTGGGGAGCCCTGCCTCTGGGAAAGTCTTTCTGATTCTGACATTCGAGGCCCCAGTTCTCCCTAGTGTCCTGGCTGCCGGGACCCCGAGCCTCGAGCCTGGACAGTGTCTGTTCTGCTGCCTCAGGCTGGGCCCCCGGGATGGGGGTGGGGGTAGGGAGTGACCAGGACAGACAGGACGAAGCTCTGTGTCCCTCAGAGCTGGGGCCTGTGGGCCGAGAGGGCGTGCCCCATGCAAGGCCGGGGGCCCAGGCAGGCCTCCCAGTCCAGCCCCATCGGCTCACCCAGGGCATCCTGGGTGCAAGGCTCCGAGGGCAGGGCTGGGTGGCCTTCACTCCACTGCCAGCGCCCTGCCCCTGGCCTGACAGACAGCAGGCACTCAGTGCTTGCAGGCTGAGCAGTTACAGGGGCTGCCAAAGGGAGCCACCCTCATGCCCCTGCGCTGCCCCAGGAAGCAGATGGTCAGTGACCCTCTGCCCTCAGCCGAGCTGGAGGACGGCGTCCTGGGAGAAGACAGTCAGACCTGGGTTCAAATGTCCGCTCTGCCCCTGACCAGGGTGACTCCGGGCAACTCTTGACCCCTCTGAGAGCAGTGCCACCAACAGAAGTCTCACACAAGCCACGCAGGTCATTTTAACTTTTCTAGTTGCCACATAAAGGAAAGTGAAGATAATTAGGTGAACTTAAATTTGGTAACATATTTTATTTAGCCAATATATCCAAATATTACCATTTCTACACCTTAATGTGAAAAGATCATTACTTGCTTTTTTTCTCTCCAAGTCTTTGAAACCTGGCATGTATCTTACACTCAAGGGCACATCGCAGCTCGCACGCACCACATTTCAAGTGCTCTCCTGCCCGTGGTGGCCTGTGCCCCCAGAGTGGACAGTGCAGCCTTCGTCCCTCCTGGGGACTCATGTCGGACCTCCCTGAGCCTGGTGTGCAAGCCCCGGGCAGGGGGCCGGGCATGCAGTAGGTGCACGGGGCCTGGGAGTGCCCTTTCTCCTCCAAGGTCCCGGCCAGTGGCCGACTTGGAAGCCCCCAGACCCTCGCCTTTCAGACACTCAGAGGTAGGTCACTCTGCTCACTCAGATTGTCCAGAAACTGATGGCCTCTGCTGAGCCCCTCCTGCAGGCAGCCAGGAGGTTCAGGGCTTGCTCCTAACGCAAATCTCACCCACAAAACAAACGGGTGCCACGTGAGGCAGGATTAGGGGTGGCCCCTATGCCTGGTCATGTCCGAGCGGCACGTGATGGGCGGGGCTCAGTGTTCCATGGCAGCTCGGGGTGGGCGGGGGCCCGAGTGCACGCAGCTGCAGCCCCCATGCCCCGTGACAGCGGGTCCCAAGGGGCTGGGCTCAGGCAGAGAGGGGGCAGTGGGCGGCAGAAGCCCCTCTCTGCTCAGACCCGTCTGTGCCTTCCTGGCCTTCACAGCACTCACACCTCAGCCCATAGCCCTCCAGCTGTGACCCCTCCTGCCGCCTCCGGGCCTACCCAGCTTCCCGTTTGCTCCGGACGCTCCCACAGTTCCTGGAAAATACCATCCACTTTCTGGCCTCTGGGCTTTGGCACATGCTGTTCCCTCCACCTGGAGCCCCCTTCCCTGCTCTCACCTTCAGGCTGGTCTGGGTCACTCTGATCCTCCCTCGGGTCTCAACGGACACGTCACCCCATCAAAGAAGCCCTCGACAACAGTCCTCATTCCGTTATGGCGCCTGTTAGAAATGCCCTGCCTTGCTCGGGATCCCTGGGGACCCTCAGTTTCTAACAGGTGTCCCTGGAATACGAGGTTCACCCCTGACTCTCATGCTTTCCGCGTCCTCCTCCCGCACCCCATGGAAGAAGACAGCTGAGTTGGGGACACATTCACGCACCCCACCCCCACAAGCTCATTTCCAGGTAACAGGAGAGATGGGTAGGAGGGGCCAGGGTGGCCCAGCCTCGCTCTGTAGGGGAGGAAATAGGCTTGGGTGGGCTCCAGTGGCCAGAGGGTGGAGGCTGCCCTGTGTGAGGGGAGACCTCATTGGTGAAAGGAGGATTAGGGTGGGCCTCAACTCCCCAGAGGAAGCACAGTAACTGGCTCCCAGAGGGCCCCAGGACAAAGCCAGCACAGGATCATCATAAGAAAGATCTATCTTATGTGGAGTAGTAAGCTCCCCATCCCTGGAAGCATACAAGCAACAGCACCAGGTGCTGGAAAAGGAGTTGGAACTTTGCACAGGCGTTGATTTGCGCCTTTCAAGGGTTTGCCTTCAGCTCTCAAGATTTAGGCGTGGCCCAAGGTCACAGGCAGGGCCTGAAGGGGGCCTGTCCCACCCACCCAGGCCATCCCCCCTCTCAGGGCCAATCATTAATTGGCACCGCTCGAGTGGCTGCCTGCCAGCCCATGGCCCGGCTCCGATCCCGTGCCCGGGGCACCTGCATGCCTCTTACATGGGCTGGCCTCACTGCTCAGCCCGACTTCCTGCTTGTGAGTCCCAGGAGCTGAGCCCTGGGCAGAGCAAGGGGCCTGCTCAGACCACCATGGCAGCACACAGAGGGGCTTCTGCTGCCTGCAGGGCTCAGCCCAGCCCAGCCTGCAGCCAGGGCCCTCCTGGCTGAGAGCTGGGCCTTCCTCAGAGGGCAGCGAGGAGCCAGGGAGGGCTTCAGGCTGGTCGGGAGACAGCCTGGGTGTTAGAAAGCCCACCCCCCAGGGGCAGAGAGCAGAGGGAACCTTAGGCAGGTGCTGAGCTGGTCCGGGGCTGACAGACCCGGGAGGATGAAGCGCCAGGGTGTGACTTCAGCCCCCCTGTGGATGAGGAAGGGCCAGGAGGGGTGAAAAAAGGCATTGCTGGCCAGTGGGGAAATCAGATGTGAATAAGCAGGCAGAGGGGAAGGGCCTCCCAGGGTGAGAAGCTGCAGGAGGGAAGGGGCCCAGCAGGCTAGGGGAAGAGAAGGAAGTCAGCGATGGCTAAAGCTCTAGTTTCGAGAAGGGCTGGAGGGAGGCAGGGGCTACTCAGACTCCAAGCTAGGAAGCTAACTTTATCCTGGGCAACAGGGAGCTACTATAGGTTTTGGAGGAAGGGAGTGACATGGCATGGACGGGGCGGGGAAGGAGGCAGAGGCAGGAACTGACAGCTGCCAGAGGAGGGCCACGGAGGCGGGCCCGCGGTGGCCATGGGGCAGAGTGGGGGGATGGACAGAGGGGACAACCCAAGGTTTCTGCTGAACGACTGGGTGGTCAGGCCAGCAGGGGAGGTTGAGGATGGAGACTTCAGCAGCAAGATGCTGAGCGTGTTGACCAGAGGCTCCCATGGGTCAGCCACGCCGAGTGGTCCACAGGGGGCAGCCGTGCTGGTCTTGACGCCGGGGGAGAGCTGTTTGGGGCGGGGCCGGGAAGGAGCAACCAGAGGCTAGAGGAAGCGCAGGTGAGCTGGGGCCCAGCCAAGGAAGAGGGTCAGTCAGCCACACCAAGGTCACTAATGGGCGGGACAGGGGTGACTGAAGTGAGAAAATGAGGGACGGGGACAGTGGGTGTGGACATCTCTGCCAGAAACTCTGCCTCTGAAATGCTTGTGAAAGTGAGAGGGGGTGTGCTAGGTGGGCTCCCTAGAAGCAGAGCCTGAGATGCCTGATCCCAAGGGAAGCTCAGGGCGTGAAGAATGTCACAGAGCAGCCCCACCTGCACAAGGGGACTTTATACCCTCTGCATCAGCCCGTCCTTGGCTGTAGGCACCCCTCTCTGTGGGCAGAGGGCTAGACTCCAAGAAGGAACAGCTGTGAGCTGTAAGCCGCAATCCTTACAGCACCAGGGGCTGCTCTCCGGGAAAGTGATGTGGGTCCCCTATGCGGGGGCCGGTCGCTGGCAGGGGGGCCAACACCAATCCTCTGGGCTTTGGAGGGTGCATAGGAGCCCGACATTTACTATTGGTACTATTGGTGAACTCCCCGCCTGGGGCCTGACCCTGAGGAGAGGATCAGAGTGGCCAGGTCTCCCTCACCGCCTATGTCTTGAGGTCCTAAATGAAGGGCAAGTTCCCACCTGTCCTCAGGCCGCAGGACCATGTCCACTGCCCATCCCCCTTTGTACAGGGAGGCAGGGAGGGCTACCAGAAAGGGGACCTGAACTCAGCTCCCCCGTGTGGCCACTGGCCACCGCACAACTCCCCCGGCCTCAGTGTCCTCAGCTGTGCAGTGGGGATGGTCACAGCTTCAACGAAGCCCAGGGTCCTGGGGGGTGGGGGGGGTGGGAAGGGGGGTGCCAGGCAGGCAGGTGGGCACCTGGCATGAAGCGGGCACCGGTGCCCATGCCCTCCCAACTGCGGGGGACGGGGCAGGCAGTCCCACCCTCTCCAATGGCACCCGGAGGGAGGAAGCTGCACTTGGGTGGTGCGGCCCTCGGGAGGGGGCGGTGCCACCCTCCATGCCAGGTGCCACCCACGGGCTGCTCACTGCAAAGGAGCCCCTGGGGGCTTTCCCCTGTGCCTCCTCCAGCCCCACGCAGGTGTTCCAAGCCCTGCAGAGCTCAGCTCTGGCCTCAGTCCTGCCAGCTGTGACTCCGCTCGAAAGGCCCAGGCTCCTTGGCCCTCTGGGAACGGAAGGACCTGTTGTAATCACACGTTTGGAGGCTCACCTGTGCCCACAGGCTGGGGTCTGGGATAACAGGGCATGCCTGGCACTGTGTCCCCTTATCAGTCCCTGCCCTCTGACCCTCACAATGGCCTGGCGGGGGGTGGCAGGTCGTCTCACCATCCTCACCCTCACTCCTTCAACAGCTGTTTATTAAGTACCTACTGCACACAGGCACTGGAAGAGGCACTGGGGACCCAGACAAGGGCCTGCTTGCTCAGAGCTCAGGTTACAAACGAGGACACTGAGGCCCCGAAGCCCCGAGGGCCAGACCCAAGGTCACACAGCGGCTCCAATCAGGTCAGGCTCCACAAGTCCCACTTCTCCCTTTCACTCCTCAGTCTCCTTCCCTGTAAAATGGGCACACGGGAGCCTCCCCCGGGGCTGTGAGGACAGGGAGAGGGGCGTGTGGCCCAGGGACTGTGCAAAGCACAGCGGGGCTCGCCCGCAGAAATCTGGATGTGCCACTGCCCACGGAATCGGAGGCCACCCCTCTCCCCCGTCCCAACTCCCCCTGCACAACCCCCCAACCCTGCCCTCCCTCCAGCCGGACTCCTCCCTGCCCCCACCTGTCACACTGCCGCACCCTGCTGTTCCCTCTGGCCAGAGTCCCTTCCACTCTCTGAATCCCAGCTAGTCATACAGCTCTTCCTGTGGGCCGGGCACCTTTCACATCAAGCCCCCCAACCACCCCATGCAGGAACCACTACTGGTACCCCATTTCCAGATACAGACGCAGAGACATGGAGAGACAAAGCCTCGTGCCTAGGGCCACCCAGCTGCCGTGCATCAGCACAGCGTGCCTCTAACCGCTGCGCCACCAGCCTGCCCGCTCACGTCCACACGGACGGTGTCCCCCAGCCTGACAGCCCAGAGCAAGGGCCCCCGTCCATTCACACGGGCTGGCTCCTGTCGACACCTCCCTCGTTCCAGACGCAGCAGTGTCCCAGAGGGCCAGGCCAGGTCCGGGTCCGGGTCTCCCTGGGGTCCTGGGCCTCCAGCAGGCCAGACCCAGAGAAGTGCTGTTACAGCAAAGAAATCAGCTAGAGGGTGTAGAAAAGCGAGCGTGGGCCACCTGGCCTGGCCTTCGGTGGGTGGGCGGGTGGCCTGGCCCCCAGGCACCCAAAGCCCCAAAGGTGGGGTCCCCGCAAGCCCGGAGGCGCCCTTACCTACTCGGAGCTCCTGCCCGAAGACAGTCTTCTCGCCGAGGGCGGAGCAGTTCCAGCGTCCGAAGCGGAACTGGTACTGGCACTCGTTGATGCCCATCTGCGCCCCCTCCCCAATCACGATGATGGCATCGGGCCGGCTCTGGCAGATGGCACGCTGCCGCGGGGCCAAGCCAGGGATCTTGTTGCAGATGATGTTGGCTCCCAGGGCCACGACGGACGACAGCGCTCTGCAGGGGGGAGAGGATGCCGAGCAGGTGAGACACCTTGGCAGGCTCCCGCCCCCCCGCGCCTGCCACTCTCCCCGCTCGGTCCCTCGGCCAGCGGACGTGCTCCAGGAGCCCACCTCGTGCCAAGCTCTGCCCGCCAGGGAACAAAGCACAGAGCCCTGCCCTCAAGGACCATGTTCCACTGACCTGCACACAGGATTCCAGCTTGAAAAGGCACACACACCGGTGCCCCCTCAGCCTCGAATTTGCAGGAACGGGATCGCAAGAACCACGGGATCACAAGTTCCATGAATCAACAGTCCCGTGGAATACAAGAACCACGCCTCTCTGTGCCTCCGAGTCAGACACACAGATCCTTCGTGGATTTGACAGCCACCAACTTGCAACTGTCCATAGCTGCCCCCAAGCAGCAGACCCCAACTCCCAGACAACTGAGGCTTTCCCATCACTTGTAGACCCCCAGCTCCCTCCACCCCAGGGTGCCTGGACCGGCAGGCTGCTAAGTAGGCTGGGCAGGCCGGGAGCCAAGCCCACCCGGTCCTGACTGCAGCCACAGCCCGTGTGTGACCTTGGGGAGACATTCTGCCTCTCTGAGACTCAGTTTTCACACCCATGACATGGGGTATAAGACACCTTTCTCGGGCTTCCCTGGTGGCGCAGTGGTTGAGAGTCCACCTGCCGATGCAGGGGACACGGGTTTGTGCCCTGGTCCGGGAAGATCCCACATGCCGCAGAGCGGCTGGGCCCGTGAGCCACGGCCGCTGAGCCTGCGCGTCTGGAGCCTGTGCTCCGCAACGGGAGAGGCTGCAACAGTGAGAGGCCCGCGTACCGCAAAAAGAAAACAAAACAAAACAAAAAAAACACCTTTCTCCCCCTCTCCAAGGGGAGATAGGCTGCACACAGGGGGATGACTGTTGTTATTGTTTCTGGAAGACTGGGTGTACTCAGAGGAGGAAACAGGAGCTGATGTGAATTGAGCACCTACTGTATGCTGGGCTCGGCAGGGTGCTTTATTGCAACATTGTATCCTCAGAGTGGTCCCCTGAGGGTGCCTTGTAATTAATCTCCCAGCACCCTGCAGGAACTGGGGGCACTTGCTCGGCTCTTTCTCTCTTCCCCTGGGTGTCATCAGTGTGATTGTTTATTTGTTTAAGGAGGTGAAATTCACATTGCAGAAAGTTAACCATTTTAAAGTCCTGTGGCATTGAGTACGTTCCCAATGTTGGTCAACCACCACCTCTATCAAGTTCCAAGGCACTGTCACCACCCCAGAAGGCAACCCCCTACCCCTTAGCAGTCACTCCCCTAGCCCCTGGCAGCCACTAATCTGCTTTCCGTGCCTGTGGATTTGCTGGTTCTGGACATTTCATACAGATGGAATCATACAACATGTGACCTTTTGTGCCTGGCTTCTTTCACTTAGTATAACCTCCTCAAAGGTCATCCTCATTGTATCATGAACTTCCTTCTTTTTTATGGCCAAATAATATTCCATTGTATGGCGAGATCACATTCTGTTTATCCCTTCATCACTGATGGACATTTGGGTTGTTTCCACATTTTGGCTGTTGTGAATAACGCTGCTCTGAACATGTGCACACAAGTTTTCTTTGAGTCCCTATTTTCCATTCTTCGGGGCATGTACCTAGGAGTGGAATTGCTGGGTCACGAGGTAGTTGGTTTTGCTTTCTGAGGAACCGGCAGGCTGTTTCCCACAGAAGCTGCATCAATTGCTTGGTTTTAAGCACCCAGGGAAGGGACAGCAAGCTGAAAGGAGGCGGGCTGGGTTCCACAGGCCCACAGCAACAGCTGGGTTTCAAGACAGAGTCTGGCTTCCAAACAACAGATCAGGGGGCAAAAGGTGGGAGTGGGGAGGCCACGAGGGGCTCCCTAAAGCCGCTGCACAGGCCCTGGCCTCCTAGCACGGTGAGTTCCCTCCTTCTGCCCACAGCGTGCCAGCCCCTTTCTTGAGAGAAACGAGTCAGTGTTTTTCCAGGGCAGCCGAGCACCCACAGCCAGCTGGGAAAGTCCCCGTGTGGCCTGAGCCCACAGCATGTGCTGCGACCAGGACGCCCCAGCGACACTCAATCCCCATGGCCCGCCAGCCCCACCCACTAATCTGGCCAAGACACCCCTGGGTCTCCCACGGGCACAATGGGCAGCAACGCCTGAGGCTGGCATGAAGGAAGAGCATCTGGGCAGGCGGGGCTGGGAGCGGGCTGGAATCTGGGGAATTCAGCCCAAAGTAATTGTAGATGCTCAGAAAACCAACCCAGGGAAATGAGATGGATGGGAACCCTGCCGGACACCAGCCTCCAGGCCTCGGGTCGGAGCCTGGATGCTAAAAGCACATTCCCCATCCCCAGATTCTTCCAGCAGGCTCTGGGCTGCCAAGGCCCTGCTGCCCAGGATAAGAACCCTTGCTCCTGGGGGCAGAAGTTCAGACAAATGGGGTCTAACTGGATGCACCTGGGGGCAGAAACAGATTATTGCAGCCCTGGTCTCCCCCCTCCAGGCAGGCCACCACTAGCACCCACCTGCCCCCACCCTACCCTGATGGTGTCCCTGAGAGCCCACCTACAGCTCCCTGGGTTCCTTTGATCAGAATCGGAGGCCTCCTAGGATCTGGCCTCTGACGACCCTGCCACCCCTGCTTGCGCTCGTCCCTCTGCCTGGCATGCTGGTCTCCCTCCCTTTCTTCTGTCTCGCAAACTCTCCTGCCCTTCCAGGCCCAAGGGCAAGCCCCACTGAGCTCAAACCCCTCTTCCCCAGGCACCAAGGACAGGCATTGTGGACACTTGTCCCTCGAGTACCAACCTCACCCCTGGTCTCATGGTCGTTGTTTCCACCCCCGGCTCCTCCACCAGCCCGCAAACACGTCGAGGGCAGTGCCAGGTCTGAGCCGGCCCTAGGGCCTCGGGGACTGCCCCATGTAGCCGATCATGAGTGTGGGGTGGATGAATGAATGAACAAATGAATGAATACTCAGGAATTATGTCAAAAAGAGCTCCTGCAAGTCAATAACAAGAAGACAACCACATTTAAAAAATGGGTGAAGGACTTAAGCCTTTCTCCAAGGAGAGACAAATGGCCAATGAGCACGGGAAAAGATTCTAAACATCAATCATCATTAGGCTAATGCAAATCAGAACCACAGAGAGGAAATACCTCACACCCACCAAGACGGCTATGATCAAAACAACAGAAAATAGCACGCATTGGCAAGGATGCAGAGGAACTGGGACCCTTATGCATTGCTGGTGAGAATGTAAAATGGTGCTGCCGCTGTAGACAGCAGCTGGGAAGTTCCTCAAAAAGGAAGGATCATAGAACCCAGCAATTCCACTCCTAGATGTATGTTCAAAAGAATGAAGGCAGGCATTCAAACAAAAACCTGTACACAAATGTTCACAGCCGCACTAGTCACAATAGCCAAAAGGAGGAAATAACCCAAATGTTCATCAACGGATGAATGGATAAACAGAATGTGGTCTACCCAGACAATGGAATATTATTTGGCCATAAAAAGGAATGAAGCACAGACACATGCTACATGGATGAACCTCAAAAACTTTATACTCAGTGAAAGAAGCCAGACACGAAAGGCCACATATTGTATGATTCCTTTTCTATGAAATGTCCAGCAAAGGTAAATCCACAGAGACAGAAGCAGGGTAGGCCAGGGGCTGGGGGAGGGGCAATGAGAAGTCACTGCTTCCTAGGTGTGGAATTTCCACCTGGGGTGATGGAACAGTTACGGAACTAGATAGAGGTGATGGTTACACAACACTAAGGATGTATGAAATGCCACGGAATTGTATACTTTAACACAGTGAAAGTGAAGTGGCAAATTTTATGTTAAATGAACTTTGAACACAGTTTTTAAAAATGCTCTCTGGGCTTCCCTGGTGGCTCAGTGGTTAAGAATCCTCCTGCCAATGCAGGGGACACGGGCTCGATCCCTGGTCCGGGAAGATCACACATGCCGCGGAGCACCTAAGCCCGTGCGCCACAACTACTGAAGCCCACGCGCCTAGAGCCCGTGCTCCGCAACAAGAGAAGCCACCGCAATGAGAAGCCCGCGCACCGCAACGAAGAGTAGCCCCCGCTCGCCGCAAGTAGAGAAAACCCGCGTGCAGCAACAAAGACCCAACGCAACCAAAAATAAAATTAATTAATTAATTAATTTTTGAAAAATGCTCTCTGTACACAGGACTTCCACACCCCCGGCCATAGGTGGGATCTGTGGAAGGGGACCAGAGGGGCCTTGCCCGGCTGGTACCCTGTATGCTTCTCCCAGGCGACTGGTGCTGATGCAGTAGGGGGATGGGAGCCCCCAGCCATCCTCCAGATGTCAGTGTGTGGATTAGAGGTAAAACAAAAGCTTCAGAGAAGAGAGTGGCACTGTACATCAGGACCAAAAATCATCTGATATGGTTGATAATTCAGAAATGATTTCAACATTGTCTCCCTTAGAATGTGGAGATTTTTTTCCCCTAAAGATATTAAATATTCCCCTTCTGAGCACCCGCCTTGGACAGCACAGGACTCCGCTGTGTCTCAATCCTCTCTTTGCAAGATGAGCCTTGCCATCCCCATGTTACAGGAGTGCGGACTGGAGCTCAGAGAGGCTAAGGGACCTGCCCAAGGCCACACAGCCAGGTCTCTACTTCCAGAACTCAGGTGGAGACAGCACTGTGTCTCAGAGCACAGCACACAGTAGGAGCATAATATAGAAGACGGCCTGGAGTGGGAAACTACACCCACTCTTCATTCTCAAAACACAGCTTACATCCTCTCCGCGTTTAAAATACTCCAGGTCACTCGTTAATTTGTGCAGGTTTCTGGACAGCTGCCGGTGCTAGTGGTTGAGCTCTGGCAACTGGTCCAGTGCCCCGTCCATCCCCTCTCCCACAGTCTGATCACTGGCCTCCCTGAACAGGCCTGGCCCGCCTCACCCCAGGACCTGGCCTCACTACACCTGAAGACCTGCCCGCACTGTTCCTTCCACCCGGAGGGGAGGGGGCTGCAGATGTGAGTGGCGCATTAGGAAACCGTCAGAGTGGGGAAGGGGTAAAAATACATGGTCGCTACAGAACTGATGCCCTGCAGGAGACAAGAAGGCGGACTCAGGCAGCATTCTGGGGTAACTGCAGTTTGGGGTGAGGACATGCTATGGGCACTCTCAGCAAGGTGCCCCACTGGGTGGGCCCAGCTCTCACCCTCTGGGAGGCTGCCCGCCCTCAGCTGCCCGCCCAGGTGCCCCAGGAGAGGCTGGCAGGGCGGCTCTGCGTGGCCCTGAGCACAGAGAAGCCAGGCGGGGCGCTCGTGTTTCAATTGCTGACTTTTTCCATGGAAAATTCTGCTCTGGGCTCATCTCCCTGCGCTATTCAGGGAGGGGCCTCAGGACACAGGCAAGATGCCAGGGGGAGTGGGCA